>NC_054383.1:84682771-85882771 GCF_017654675.1 Xenopus laevis
ATTCTGACAGCATCACTGCACTATAGCACAACATAAAACTGCTGTGTTACTTGGCAGCAATACTGCCTTATGCCGCCTTATGCCATCTTATGCCGCAATAATTAGAGTTTGCATTATGAACCTCTCTTAGACACTCTAGTAACTCCCAGTTATATGCATAAATGCAGACACGATACTTGGGGCACACAATATTACAGTGTTATTATTATTATACATATCATGTATTTTTAGAGTGCCAACATATTCCACAGAACTTTACAGTAAATGGGTTTATACAAAGAACATACAGCATTACATAGAAAGCTAGAAACCAGTAACTGATACAAAAGAGTGAGAAGGCCCTGCCCAAAAGAGCTTACAATCTAAAAAAAGAGTTTACAATCTAAAAATAAAAAAATCAAATGTCAGGAAAGCTGCAAACATCTCCAAATTGATCCCTACACCTCTCCCAATGACTTAAACAGTAATTGAGCAGGTCTTAGGTGGCAAATAGTCTAATTCAAATTCTTAAAGGGTCAGCATATGATAAATCTAAAAAAAAATCTAATTTGAATTTTTTTAAAAACTCTAATCGAATTTGGATAACTCCCTAGTAAAATGTGAGAGTTTTGACCATGAAAAAAATTATTTTCAGTGTAACCTTTGATAATTCTGCCCCCAAATGTGACGTTTGGGCAGCATAAAATATAACACACAATTCACCATTTATTTTACACAGATTTTTATACCATTTTTTCACCATAAATAATTTTACACAGTATGATAAACAGGCCCCTAATGGTTCACTTGTTCAACAGGAGCCAATGTGGAAGAAAAAATACATAGAGAGCATACAAACTGCTTACATATAGGGGGTTATTTATTATGCTCTGTATATCTGAAATTCGAATCATTTGTGGCTTTCGGACTAAAAAAAAACTAAGATGTTCTTACAAGTCAGAATCGGAAACCCCAGCAAATAGAAGCTCCTGTGGTCCTGTATAATTCAATGGGGAAGCTCCCAGTGTCTGCGCTGATGTCCGTACCGATACCCGATGAGTTTGTGGTTTCTGCGTAAAAAACAATTTAAACAAAACTCAGAACAATTCGAAGTTTTCGGGGGAAAGCTCCGAAGTTTGCCTGACCCTATTTTTTCGGGCATTTTCCTTAATAAATAAGGTCCATTCGGGCAGTCGGAGTTGATTGGATTTTTATGTTAGAAATAATTTGATAAATAACCCCCTTAGTGTCCAAATCAATCTTCCACTACAATGCTAAACCCCCTTAAATCTACATTTGATCAGTTGTCCAGAAAAATCAACAACAATAAAGAGGGATGGGCAGGGCTTCCCAAACTGGACTGCTAACCATCCCTACTAATTTTTCTATGAGCCTTCCTCTGGCCCTAGTCAATCACAACCAGCATTTCCATGGAAATGTTGGGGGTGGGACCCTGTCATGTCCTGCTTCCCTAAGCTATCTATGGGTCATTGGGTTTCATTATCATTGTGCTGAGGGCAGTGCCTTGCCACATTTGTTTGTTGCTCCTAGAATACATTTTTGTCCAAAGTTTTCAATGACTTCTCTTTTGTTCTGTCTAGAATGTACTTATTATTGCTTGATGAATAGCTCTCAATAGCATAGTGCTACTAAAGGCAAACATTTTGACTGTGATTCCATGTGCCCACCTAAATCAATGTTGCTTTAAGGGCAAATTGTACTGTAGTAGAGTTGAATTATTAAAAGACTATTGGGGGAATGTAATAAAAGTTGCAAAGAGCAAAACAATTAGCACAAATAAGAATAAAAAGTCTCATTTCGCAATGTAATACTCTTCCCTAAACTGTTATTACATTGCAAATTTTAATTGCCCAGTTTTAAGAAGTGCTTGAAGGTGTCGTAATCTTTTGGAGCAAACATAACAACTTTTTCAGTAAGAAGTGTTATTACATTCACTGCGCACTGGCACTAACTACTGTATATAATTCGCAAACCTTCTTCCACTGCCTGAAGTGATCGCTAAACAGTTTCCAGGTTCGTAAAAGCTATATTAAATTCGCACAAAGGCAAATTTATTCGCACAGAGGCATAACTTTTCACATTGTGAATATTTTTCCGTCACCGACTTTTATTACATTCCCCCATATAACTTTGGCGTCTTAGTGGTTTCTACTATTTTTGAAAAACTTATGGCTGCCATGAATGGCTTTTTTTCAACTGGCATTATCAAACACTCATAGGAAAGTAAAAGCAAATTACATCCTCAGATGGGTATATTTATCCTTTAAAAATCTTTCAATGAACGGTGTTTATGAATACATATATTATGTTATGGTTGAAATAAGCCTACCCACAGCTGTGTTACAAATGTAATGTGTGGGTCGATCTCACGCAGCAAGAGTCCAGTATTTTATTTATACTGGACCCAGGTACCTAATGAAATGTGGCTGGAACCATATAGTCCAACTCTAGCAGAAACATTACTGTACAGTATCCTGCACTCTTAAGGCTCAGTAGTAGAAAGTAAGAGTCTTGCACACTTTCCTAGGCAATGTTCTGCTATGACATGAAAAGGAAACTGTCTGTGTTATAATTAATCTCTGGGGAAGTTATGGGCTGGCATCCCGCTGCTATTGCCAGGGAAAAGCACTTCAAAGCAGGACAGTCCGTCTGTTTGTGAGAATAAGACAAGAACACAGAATATGGACATAGTGTCTGTCACACATGAAAAGAGGGAAGGAGGAGCAGGGGACATCAGAGAGAAGAGGATACAGGTACACTGACAGAGGGTGTCTGTCCTTACTATTTCACCAAACTCTGCTTGAGTAACTGTAGCACAAATCCTATAAATACCATCACTATCCTGTTTATCACATAGGAGATCAATACCATTCATGCATTGCGTTACATGTATACTGAGGACATCAAACATCAAGGTGAGCTGCAAAAGTGTTGCAGTGAATTAATTAGTGCATGTTGAACAGAGGTGAAAACATTTATGTACATAAAATAACTGACAGTTGTTTTCACTAACTTCTAGAATGATTCGTTTTTGTCAGTGGTTGCTGCAAGGGGTTTCTTCAGTCTCCTCATTCCCAATAGTTGAATAAAAAGAAGCAGAGGTGTGAGCCACAAGAAAACCCAGATATTAGTTGTGGGGCAAAATGAATAAGCCTGGCACCTTGGACTATATGACAAATACACGCCTGCTCGTGACACAACTGTAAAAGCATCAAATAACTTTGGTTTTAAGGTGAAAATAGGAATCTCTGCTGGACTTCAGTCCTTGGTGTGCTTAATGCTAAAAATGGACAGGTTAAAGGAAACATTATGAGCATTTAGAGTATTCAGGTTGGATTAGAAAAATATGATTGTAATAGCAAAAACTGTTAGCTCCTGCACCGAAACTTCCCTTACATAATGACCATGTTCACAGGGAGGCCCATTAATTAAAGGTTGAGGGGCATTAGAGCTTTTTCAAACCACAATAACTTCAATGCCATGAAAGTTTTTGAAATACCCCCATCATAAAAAGTACAAATGGAAAAAAATTCTGAACGATATGCTAAAGAATATTAAAACCTCTAAAACATCTAAAAGTTTTTCTAGTGAAAAGAATCCAAAAAAGCTCTAAAAGTCTGAATGGCTAAAAAAATGTAATAGGATAAGTATAGCTGCCATTGACTTCTATGGGACCCAAACTGTTTTTACTCGACAAAGTTTTATATTCGTTTTTTTTTGGTGGATTTTGCAGAAAAGAGAAATTAAAAAAAACTAATTTTTAGAGGAAAAAATATGATCAGTGAAAAAAAAAGAAATCCAATTGTTAGTAAATAGGCCCCCTACATTTGAAAGCCTATACAGTAGTTGCTCTACCGGGGGGTTGCCACTTCTGGGTGGGTTCAACCTGCAGTCATTAAGGGTGATGTTTGGGAATAATACACATTTGTCCCTTCTACATACTCCTAAAAGCCCAACTAGAAGGTCATTTAGGGTGGGATTTTTAGTTGAACAATTATATGCTCCTCTAGATACAGTATTCTAGGAATTAATGATGTATAGTTATGTTTATAGTACATTAAACCACTGATATAACTTTGCCATGCTTTAAGGGTGGGGTGTCCTAACCATGAACTGAAAAAGTCTGACAACCACTGTGATAAAAGAAGGCGTCTGCATAGGGGGACTGAATTACAATAGGAGGGAATGTGGAAAGTGATGGCTTGTAGGTAACAATAGAAGGAGAATAGCTATGGGGAAGATTAAAAGAATAAAATGAACTCAAACAATGATTAAAGACAGGGAATAGGTGGAAGTTAAATGTACAGTAAGAGGGTGAGGAAACTCAGCATTAAAGGAACAGTAGCACCGAAGTGTTGCAAAGTAATTAACATATAATATACTGTTAGCATGCACTGGTAAAAGCTGTGTGTTTGCTTCAGAAACAATATATATAAATAAGCTGCTGTGTAGCCATAGGGGCAGCAATTCAAGATGGAAAAAGGAGAAAAGGCCTTTTTCTCCTTTGAATAGCTGCCCCCATGGCTACACAGCAGCTAATTTATATAAACAATAGTAATGTTCCTGAAGCAAACACAGCAGTTTTACTAGTGCAGGGCAACACTGCATTATATTTTTATTACTTAATTACAATTACTCAATTACAATTTAATTTTTTGATGTTACTGGTCCTTTAAAGAATTATGGGACTTAACCACTACAGGAAACATAAAGGGGGTTATTTATTAAAATCGAAATGTTAAAATCTCAAAAAAATCTAGTTTTTTTCACTAGAAAACTTGAATTTTTAGTTAAAAAAAAATTGCATTTTTTTATTATACCCTGAAGCGGCAAAAAGTCCAAATCCGAAAATCCGCCATCTCAGACATGTTGAGGTCCTGTATAAGTCAATGGGGGAGGCATCTATCTCAATCCAACTTTTTCTGGCAAAAACATGAAAAATTCGAATGATTTGGGAAAAAGCACGAAAAATTTGAGCAAATCAGAAAAAAACCAGAGTATAAACCTGGCCATAGACGCAAAGATCCGATCGTACGAATCGTGGATTCGTACGATTTTCGGACCATGTGTGGAGAGTCCCGACATTTTTCGTCCGTCGGAGATCGGTCGTTTGGTCGATCGGACAGGTTCGAAAATTTCTGTCGCCTGCCGATAATATCTCTGCGTGTATTGCCGATCGTACGATTTTCAGTGGGAGACTGTCACTAGTGTTGTCAGACATAAGTATCGTACGATTGCTGTCAGGGGCAGAACATTGGGTGATCTGTTCTTATTTGATCGGAATGGTAAAGACTTTGATCTGAATGGTTAGTGGAGGGTCGGGAGATGGGAAAGTCCGATCGTACGTCGATTCGTACGATCGGATCTTTGCGTCTATGGCCAGCTTTAGAGTGATTCGGGTTTTCGCTTGATTTTATCCAATTAAATCAAGTTTTTTTTATTAATAAATAAGCTAAAATCAGACATGGGAGTTGGGTCATGGTTTTTTAAATAAAATATTAGCTAAATTTAGATTTTAGTAAATAACCCCTAAAAAGATGGCTTTATGAAGAACAATGGAAAACTAAGGAGGGGATAAGATATAAACACAGGGAGATGAATAAGAGACAGAAAGGTGGCAATGGAAAAGCAGATAACAAATTTGTGGCATGCTAAAATCCACCCAGCAAAAAAATTTGAAAAATGCATAGATGATGCTGAACACAGTTTTATCACAGATTAACTTTTTTTTGGAAATGTATCACATGCTGTTATCCCTAGAAATCAGTCAAACCGAGCTGCCAGGGGTAAAAATGGTGGAGTTCTTGTTTGGCTTGTCATGCAGTTGCTTTTCTACATTTCTCAGAAGTGAAAATGCTTTTTTTTAAAAAACAAAACAAAAAATATATACAACTTTTCAGAATAAATAGTATAATGAAACTTTTAAATAAATATTTTCATGTACAGAATCCCCTGGCAGAACAGCAGAACACATCCTGATATTTTGGGGTAACCGACTAGTGTTTGCCAGCTGGTGTGTATATCTCTCATGGTGCAAAATGCACATACGACATGTATACCATTAGAAAAGCCTACATGTGGTAAAGATTACCATGCTGCCATTTGTGATCTTGCAAAGCAATATGCATAAAGGTCTACCCTGAATATCAGGGACCCATTGATATAATTCTGTTCTTCCATCCAGCAACATCATGCTGAAATCAGTGTCAGTGTACAGATGAACGGATGCAGATGCAGATGGTCATCCAAATATCAATTTATGTCCATGTGTTTGCTGGATAATCTAGCATGATCACTATACATAACACAGGCTGACAAATGGGAAGATAACTTGTGTTCCATCTGTAAACCTCATTACTATAAGAATTTGCTGGAAATGTTTAAACCAAGATGTTACCATGGAAGATCATACTACTTCTTTGTAGTACATTGTAATACATTTCTACTGTGCAGTTTCCCTTTTCAATAATTTTTTTGTTCATAAAAACAAGGTCTCAAAACGAAGACCCTAAAATGCCGACTCATAATTAGCTAAGGCCCCACAAACACAATACAGAAAGAGCAATATTTTGGAAGCAGGATAGAGAACAAGATAATAACTGGGCCATTATTTTGTACAATCCTAACATGCTATCTAATACTTGAGTTCTTTCTATTTATGAATTGGTGTAATTTTCATATATTATACCATCTATTTTGATGAGTAGTTTTTATGACACCAAAGAATAAAAGTGTTCTGTGTGAATTTAATAATAATGTAGTGTTAGCCTGGACTGGAAAAAGCACTGTATTATTTTCAAAAGCAATACAGGTATAGGACCTGTTATCCAGAATGCTTGGGGCCTCTGGTTTTCCGTATAATTTAAGCCTACTTAAAAATCATGTAAACATTAAGGGGCCAATCCATTAACTTCGAGAGATGGAATAGAAGAAAAAAAACTTTGAATTTCAAAGTGTTTTTTTGGCTACTTCGACCATCAACTACGACTTCGAATAGAAGGATTCGAATTAAAATCGTTGGACTATTCGACCATTCGATAGTCGAAGTACTGTCTCTTTAAGAAAAAACTTCGACCCCCTAGTTCACCACCTAAAAACTACCGAACCCAATGTTAGCCTATGGGTAAGGTCCCCAAAGGCTTGGCTAACTTTTTTGGTCGAAGGATTATCCTTTGATCGTTGGATTAAAATCCTTTGAATCGTTCGATTCGAAGGATTTAATCGTTCAATCGAACGATTATTCGTTCGATCGCAGTATTTTCGCAAATCCTTCGACTTCGATTTTCGAAGTCGAAGGATTTTCATTCCCAGTCAAATATCGAGGATTAATTAACCCTCGATATTCGACCCTTTATGAATTTGCCCCTAAATAAAGCCAATAGGCTGGTTTTGCTTCCAATAAGTATTAATTATATCTTAGTTTGGATCAAGTACAAGCTACTGTACTGTAAAAGGGAAATAATTTTTTAAAAATGTGGATTATTTGGATAAAATGTAGCCTATGGGACATGGTCTTTCCATAATTCAGAGCTTTCTGGATATTGGCTTTCTAGATAACAGATCCCATACCTGCACTACAGTTTATATAAAGAAGCTGCAATGGGGGCAGCCATTTAAATTAGATTAATTGCTATTCTTCACCAGACTAGTTGCATAGAACCATTGGCCACAAAACCTCTGAGCAAAGTGGCACTATAAATCTCAAACACTTTAAAACAACAAACAAACTTTAATCAAACGGTGGCATTTTATATTTATGGATAAGTATTATTTTCACAGTTACTGAAGCGATTCCTGTTTAATTACTTCGATATATGCATGAGACTAAAATAATCTTGCATTTCTTAACGCTAAATAACAATATGAATACATTATTAATACTGTTTCCTTTTTTGAGCAACTTGTGTAAAAAGAACTGATCCAAGAAAAGCAAGATGAGGAAGGCTTCAGCTGTGCTTAAATAGATTAAAATATATTGTAAGAGGTCAAGATCACACAGGAACTAGGCATAAAAGCAAGAAATACAGTAAAATATTACTAATGGCATTGTTGCAAATGCAGAATTATTCTACTTTACATGTTATTTCAAGGGCTTTCCGGTGAATACGGAAAGAAGTTTTTTATGAAGCAGTTCCTAAAAATACAACACAGCTGGTGAGTTCAGAGAAGGTCAACAAAATCAATAAACATGATGGAGGAATTGAATTATGAAGAAAGATGATCTAAACTGAGCATGTTTCCTCCCTCTGCTAATAAAGTATATTAAAGGAGATATGATTATCATATACAAATGTATTCCGGATCAATGCAGTTTTCACTCAACAGAAGTTCTCAGCCCACCAGCTGAGTGAATAACAAGACCCAATGTTTCATATGGATGGAAAGACAATGTTTTCTTTAGCAAGGGACTCTGTGAAAGCTGCTACTCCAGAACAGAATACATCTTTTTAAGGAAAATAAACATTGAGGGTTATATGGTGAATATGGCAAAACTGTTGAATGCAGAAATCTGCTTCCTTACTCTACCGATAGTTTTGAAGACAATCTAAATTGTGCTATGTTCTATTGTTACACCCACTTCCTGGCCAGAAATAACTGCTGGCATCTATTGCTAACATATATTCTGATAAGTATAGCATACGTTTCAGGATAATTTTTATTTTAACTGAATTGCAGTATAATCATTGTGAAAAGCACAGTAAGCGTATTTTGTTTCATTAAATTTCCAATTCAATAAATCCATTCTTTGTGTGTTAATTTAACCTAACATATATTGGTCGGCTGGAGAGGCTGGCTAATTTTAATGTTTTAAATAGATAATTACTACAGTATGCAAAGTATTATTTTTCCAAAATCTGGTTTGTTTAATTAGGTAGAATAAGGGTGAACAAATGAGTACACCTATCTAATGAAGCCTAGTGCCGTTTATTTGCTGAGGCAAGCCATATGTGGAGCTTAAACTGCTGAGTATTTTAAATCAGTAAAATAATCAAAGAAATCTCATCTGTATAAACTTTTTTTTTTTTTTTTTACAAAATGAGTCAAATAAATAGATGTTATTGTTCTGCCTATTATTTTATTGAAAAAAACCCCTTATTTCCATTAATTATTTTTATTGTAAAGTAGTTATAGATCATTGTTTTTGTTTTTACCCTTACTAACCTCCCCACCCTCTCTTTGTGATCAGTTAAGTTAGTTCAATAAATAATGAAAGCAAACATACTCCTATTCAAATTGGAGAAAATAGACATAATGCTTAAATATGTTCTGCTTTATTTTCATTATTTAGTTTTATTGTAATGCAGTTATAGATCATTGTGTTCCTTCCTAACAGTATCCTTAATAAATAAATCCTTTAGATTTTTTAATACGCAAAAATTATGGTTTTTTTTTTACATTTTTACTGCTGTCATGCTGGCATTCCATCATGCCCTACCTTTACTTTACACCTGTACATGGTTTAACATATATGTTTACAGAAAACAAGCAACTGTCCCAAAGTTCAGTCTATGGAAATCTGTTTCTAATTTTCAAAAAGAGTTAAAACTGTAACCCCCAAATTATAATTTATGCATTCTTTGTGGTTTTTGACCATCAGATAAGGTTTAAACTCCAGGGACTCCATGGTAATCATATAACTGTGCCAACTACTGACTTGTAAACAATGTGGATATTGTACCACACAAATAGCGGAGACATCCTCTTATACACAATGCATTTATTGTACCAAATAAATACCAGTCATGTCCTCTTCCTCACAGTCTAGGGTATTGTGCAGGAAATATACAAGAACATTCAACACATACTGTATGCTCATGAATGATTATATATTGTTCCTGTGCCTCAGAATGTAATGTTTTATCTTCAAAATTCCATTGTTATTGATATATTATCGAGAAAAATGAATTCAATAATAAATACCATTGCTGTATTACAGCCATATTTTTAGTTGGCACACAAATGACTCAGTATGATATTTTTCCCTTTCTTCCTACTACTCAAAAAGCATGATTGA
Organism: Xenopus laevis; assembly: GCF_017654675.1. Classification (NCBI taxonomy): domain Eukaryota; kingdom Metazoa; phylum Chordata; class Amphibia; order Anura; family Pipidae; genus Xenopus; species Xenopus laevis. The sequence continues at coordinate 84,692,787 of NC_054383.1, forward strand.
TCAAAGGTCAAAATAACTCTTTCACTGAACATTTGTGAGAGTGCAATTTGATCTGCTTTGAGAATTAAAGTTCAAAATGTCTGGATACAAAATATTTATTGCTTTAGATTCCATGCAGAACATGGCACCAAATTGACGATTGAGATAATATAAATAAGGACAGTACAAAGACATACTGGGGAATCACACATTTAGGCTTTCAATGGGCTTCCAAAGACCTGGCAATACGGTCATATAAAGGAACATACAAAGACACAAGTAAAGAAATGTAGTAAAGAGAAGAGATGTAAAGGACTTTACATGTTAACAGAATAAATTGCTATGCTATCCTTTGCTTAACAGGCAGTCATTATAGAGATATGACAAGAGGATGAACAGGTTCCACCTTACTAGAGAGCAGGAGGATTCTAGAAGCTTAGTTTAAAATTGATTGCAGAGTAGAAAAGTGGGAGTCTGTACAACTAGTTAGTAGGAGATAGCAATAATTGAGGAAAAACATGGTAAGGGCATGAATTAGTGTTTTAGCAGGTGCATCAGAAAGAAAGAGTTGTAGCTTGGCTATATTGTGGAGAAAAAATCAACAGGATTTGCCAGTGGCATTAATATTATTTGCGAAAGATAGGGTCTGGTCACAGATTACCCCCAGGGAGCTTACCAAATCAACACAGTTAACTATTATGCTACCAATAGTTAGTAAGGCAAAAGGAGAACAAGGCTCAGGTTTAAGTGGAAAAACAATTAGTTTATGTTAAGGTGGTAGATAGCTAAGAGGCAGTTAGGGGCATATTTATCAAGGGTCGAATTTCGAATTGAAAAAAATGTCGAAATTCGAATTCAAAAAGACCAACCGAAATTAAGTTGACGTTTTTTTGGTCTAATAGGTCCGTTTTCGATCGAATAGGTCCGTATTTGGCTGAATTCTAATCGTACGAATCGAAGGAATAGTGCATTCAATAGAATTCAATTCGAAGTTTTTCCTAAAAAAACCTTCAATTTTTCCACCAATTGACTCCAAATAGGTTCTATGAGGTCCCCCGTAGGTGAAAACAGCAATTCAGCAGGTTTCAGGTGGAGAATGGTCGAGACAGTACATGATAAATTTTGATATTTGAATTTTTTTCAAGTTCAAATCAAATTTGGACTATTCCCTAGTCGAAGTACACAGAAATAACTTGAAATTAAAAAAAATTCATTCGAAAATTCACCTTGACCTTTGATAAATCTGCCCCTTAGAGATGTGGTCCAAATGTTAATGGTTTATAAAGGGGTGTCTATATACAGTATATATGGATATAAGTGATATTTAAGGCCAAATTAATAGATAAGGCTTCCTAAAGTAAGAGTGTACAAAGAGAACATCAAAGGGCTGAATACAGAACCTTGAGGTATCGTCATACTAAGCTGAACCAGAAAAGAGGGTTTTTTAGAAGAAGCAACATAGAAGAAAAAGGAGAGGACCATGAAGCAGCTTGATTACGGATAACAGTTATCCAGAAAGCTCTGAATTACAAGAGTGCCATCTCCCTTAGAGTCCATTTAAAGGACCAGTAACACCAAAACATGAAAGTGTTTTAAAGAAATGAAATATAATGTACTGTTGCCCCGCACTGGTACAACTGGTGTGTTTGTTTCGGAAAGACTACTATAGTTTATATAAAAAAAAACCCGCTCTATAGTCTAGGGGCCAGCCATTAAAAGCTTAAAAAGGAGAAAAGGCATGGGTTACACAGAAGATAACAGATAAGCACTGTAGTATACAATAGGATATAGAATACTACATATCTGTTATCTACTGTGTATCCTGTGCTTGAATGGCTGCCCCCATGACTACAGAGTAGCTTGATTATATAAACTATACTAGAGTTACTGAAGCAAACACAGCACTTGTACCAGTGCAGGCAACAGAACATTATATTTTCATTACTTTAAAACATTTTCATTTTTAGATGTGTTTGTTCCTTTAAGCAAATATTTAAAATGTTATTAAATGATTTCCTTTTTTCCTCTGTAATAGTAAAACAGTACCTTGTACTTGATCTTAACTAAGATATAATTAATCCTTATTGGTGGCAAAACAATCCTATTGAGTTTATTTAGGGGGCTAATTATCAAAGGTCGAATTGTGTTTTCCATGAAAAATTCAAGTTTTCAAGGGTATCTTTAGTTCAAAATAAATTTTTCGGTCTATAAAAAAAACCTAAATTTTTTCAAGATTTATTATACCTCGAAGCTGGAAATTGTTTGAATCTAAAAATAAACCTACATCTAAAACCTACCAATGTCATGTAGGAGTCAATCACAGAGGTCCTTTGAACCATTTGAAAATGTTATTAGCCTTCATGATGTTCGAGTTTTTTCAGTGGTTTTCGCTTGAAAACTCGAGCGATTCGAGTTTGTTTTGCAGAAAACACAATCAATTCGAGCACTCGAGTTTTTCAACCCGGCTACACTGATTCGAGTTTCTTACATTCGAGTTTTTTTCTTAAATTAGAAACCATTTGAGTTGTACGTTCATTCAAGTTTATAGATCACAAAGCTTTAAATTTGACCTTTGGTAAATAACCCCCTTAATGATTTTTTAGTAGACTTAAGTTATGGAGAGGTAAATTACAGAAAGACCCCTTATCCAGAAAATCCCAGATCCAAAGCATTCCAGATGATGGATCCAATACTTATTATATGAGAAAAGACCAAATGTTTCGGGAGTAGCAGTAAAAAAAACAGGAGCCTTTTAAAGAATTGGCTTTAAACGTCTGTTTGAATAAAAAGAAGAAATTACAATAAACTAGGGAGGAATTGAATATATGCCTAAGAGGTTGAGTAAGGATAGTTTAAGTAATGATGAAGGCATAGGATCAAGTGAGCAAATTGTAAGTGGAGAGAACAGGAGACGTTAAGAAACTTTACACTAACGTAACAAGGTCAAAAAAGTAAAAAAAAAAAAATATCAGAGGAGATTTAAGAACGTTTTAGATTATTGGTGTCTGTAGGGGTATCAAATTGTTTGTGGATATAATCATTGCTTTTGGATAAATTATGGGGAGTGTGTAAAAATGTGATTGATTCAGTTGGTGAGGGATGTGTATCATATATAAAATAAGTGTCATAGATTTGATTTGTTTTTATGTTCTGTATGTGTGTACTATGGTAATATTGCTTAACCTGGGAGAGGGCAGATGTGTCATATATGTGCTATTTATAATCTAATACAGATTATTTTTATAACAGAAACAATAGTATATGCCTTCTCCTAAGATGTCCTTGTACGGTCAATCAACATTTTTCCATATCATTTTAATAATTGTTTTTCTGGAATAGTAATAAGCCTTGATCACATAGAGAGCACTGCTTATTTTTCTTAGAGCTCTTGATAAACAGTTAGATTTAAAACAGAAGATAAAATGTAACTACCTGTCTGCTCTCTTTTTTCTGTTGGCAAAGAAATGACCTGCAGGTACTTCCAATATATTTAGAGACAAAATAAGAGTGGGGGAAGGGAGACAGGTAGAAAGATATAGAGAGCTTGGGGTTGAGCAAACCAAAGTCTTGTTTTCAAGTGAGTTAACAGAGAGAAGAATAGAAGATGCTTTTACTCAGAGGCTTTGGGGCAGATTTACTAAAGGGCGACCGCTTTGCACACTTCGCACCACTTTGCCAGGTGCAAATTCGTTACCACTACGCTAATTCACGATATCGTTCGTTTATGCCTAGTGAAAAGTCGCTAGTGATCTTACGCTTAGGTCAATTTGAATAGGGCAGGTGCATATAGGTTGTATGGATGTCTTTATTAGAGATGTTGGTGCAAATGTTTGAAGTGGCCACTTTTTGTTATAAATGTCCAAGGAACCTGAATAACGACAAAAGAGATCATATAATGCCCTACACATGAGCCCATCCTAAAATGAATGTGCCATGCCCCTCAAATGTCTGGGGAAAAATGTTAACCCAAAAAAAGTTTAAGTGAGGACTTTTGCAGGCAATCCCGCTTAAAAAAAAGTCACCAGCGTTTTTTTCACTTAAATGCATTTCCGGCAGACAGGATAAGATATAAGTGACATAAGATTGAGGAAGATCTAGCTTCATTTTAGCAATTCGCCTGGTGGTCTCAGGTGATGAAGTCTGGTAAAAGAGGTAACGTTCAGTAATATCCGCACTTTAGTGAATTTGTGGAGCAACGACCATTAGCCTGAGCAAAAAGTCGCCTGCCGATAGAGTGTGAATGAACGCTAGCGACTGTCTCTTTCACTAGCAAATTGTCGTCTGCGCCTGTTAGTGAATTGGCGATGTCCCTGCGGATTGGATTTCTGGCATATTTTCTCTAGCGACGGCCACTTCACCCTTTAGTAAATCAGCCCCTTAGTGATATCTTTGAAGACCTGAACCAATTGCTTTCCCACTGACCATTAAGTGAATTGCCGATGGTACAAAAATGTGTCTCTTCGTTGTCTGAAATTGCGTCGAGAGGATTCTTCAGGCATCTTTGAGAAACGAAGCAATGCATATGTTTTACCACCAGCAATTCACTTTATCGTCGATAGGAAAGCATTTTAAGGAGATTAGTCACCTGCAAAAAAGGAGATTTGTCGCTGGCAACAAATCTCCTCACATGTCATTGCCACTCCCACTACCCCAGGCTATAAAAATATTTTAGTATACAGGTATGGGACCTGTTATCCAGAATGCTTGGGACCTGGGGGGTTCCGGATAAGGGATCTTTGGATCTCCATACTCCAAGTCTACTAAAAAATCATTTAACATTAATTAAACCTTATAGGATTGTTTTGCATCCAATAAGGATTTATTATATCTTAGTTGGCATCCAGTACAAAGTACTGTTCCATTTTTTCCAATTAAAATGAGATCATTTAAAAAAAATTGTATTTATTATTTGATTATAATTGAGTCTATGTGAGACTTCCTTTCTGTCATTCTTAGCTTTCTGGATAAGGGGTTTCCCAGATAACAAATCCTACACGTGTATCATCATAAAGCTATTTGCTGTGTTCTAGGAAAATAAATATACTTCTCAGCAATATGTGAAGCCATATGAAATATACCTACTGAGATATTAGCCTTAATATCATAACACACCCAACTGCAAACAAACTGCTAGGGGCTTATTTACTAAAACTCAAATTAATCTAATTTTTTTTTTTAACAAAGCCAACCAAACTCACTTCCACAAATTGAACTCATTTATCAATAATTGGTCTCTACAAAATTGGAACAACAAAACGTCGCAACAAAATCTAGGACCAATTCTTATTGTGTGACTGACGCTCCGAAAACTCGATTTTATCAAATTTTCGCTGTGAAAACTTGACATATTTTGGCTTATTGTACCAGATCCCTGAAATTTTGGATTATCCAGTGCAGATCACAATGTCAAGAAACAACTTCAGGGAAATCTGCTATTGACTTCTACATGACTTCGACAGGTGTGAGATGGCAAATTTTTAGATTCAGATTTTAAGCAGCTTTGGGGTATGATAAATCTCTTAAAATTAGTGGGGTTTTTTTCCACGAAAAATTTGAGTTTTCCCCTTCAACCATAAAAAAACCTCAACCACAAAAAAAATCGAGGTTTAATAAATCTGCCCCCTAATGTGTTTTTCCAGCTGGCTCCTTGTAAAATGATTTGCACTTCTACTGCAACTGCAGGATGTTAGGGGGAGATCAGGAAAATGTTGTCCTAAGAGTCAGATAATAAAAGGAAGTAGTATTTCCCCTATATTTAAAATGTGCCCATGTGCAGTAACCCATAAAAACCAATAAGATGTTTGCTTTTAAACAGGTGACCAGTAAATGCTACCCGCTTATTGGTTGTTATAGGTTATGCAGAAAATAATAATTTTATCTCTGAAAATATCAACTGGACCAGTAAGAAAAAAAAAAAAACATGCTAAGGGGGTTATTTATTAAAGGTTAAATTGATTTTTTTTATCACCAGAAAGCTCACATTTTTAAAGAAAAAAACCTTGATTTTTTTTCAAGATTTTTTATACCCTGCCATCTCAGAGCTGTAAAGGTCTTGTATAAGTCAATGGCAGAGGCACCTATCTCAATCTGACATTTCATGGTCTGCGATGGGTTTAGCCCACAAATCTGAAATTTTTGGGGAAAAAAGACTAGAAAATTTGTGAATTTGTCAGAAATTTGGCAATTTGGCTTTTCATTCGATTTTCTAGTTTTTCTGCGATCCGATTAAATCAATCTTTTTCTTTTTTTTATTAATAAGTAAGCTAATATCTGGCATGGCAGTTTGGTTGTGGTTTTTATCATTACAATATGAGATAAATCTGGATTTTAGTAAATAACCCCCTAAATGTTCCTCAAACAAACAATTGCAATGTTCACTTAAGCCCCTTCTCTGTAGTGCAAGGTATAACAAGCAGGTACAGGGAAGTGTGAATAAATACTAAGGTGCAGTAGCACGGGCCAAGACAGTAGTTAGAACTGCGTAAACATCTCTTCTGTTATATAAGTAATGACTCTTCTAAATCTTCTGAATAGTCTGCATTGAGCACATTCCCCTGCCATTTGATAGAAATTGGTCTGGTCTCTAGAACAACGTGGACAGTCCACTAAATTTCACTAGCCTAAGCCAAACAATTGTTGAGTGGTGAAACAGACATGATGAAGTAGCTTTAATTGAATTAGTCTAACTCTTGTGTTTACTAAGGGATTCTGAATGTTTTAAATCACTTCTTTCCAATCAACATCTGAGAGATCTGGAATCATTTAGCAACATTTACGTCTAACCTTCGCTAAAGGAAAGGCAGCTAAGTAATTAGCTTGTTGTATATGGTTCAGGTTTACGTATTTCTCTTAGACAAATGTAATATATTTTCAGACAAGGGCTGTGGAGGAGGCTGCTAAGTAGCCTTAAGCCCCTGTATTTAAAATGGGAAAATCTGCAAACGCTCATTGTCCGCTCGCAAGCTGACTGTAGCAGACTATAAAACAAGCCCATATGCAGTCTCCAGGAATATGTTAAATGGGATGAGTTAATAATTACTACATGCATCACTAGCATCCTGGCTTTCCTTGGAGTGTTTTTTTTTCCGCATTGTCAGCAACTTCTTTCCATGCCACCTGAAATCATTTCACATTCTTTGTGAAATAACATGGTGATTGTTTTTACCAACATTGTGACTTTATATAACATGAATAGTATCTACTGTGAACTCCATATGCTGTTCTCCCTAGATGTTTGTGCCCATCTCTTCATATTCAGTGGTTGAAGCTTAATACCGAGTCATTACCTTGTTTTCCGTCCATGGATAACATAAAATATGTGCTTCTAAACTTCTACAAAATTGAGTTTTGAAGTTCAACTTTTATTTTAAAACGTCCTTGTATTCAGCGATTATTCATCTATGCTGCTAAATGTCCAGTGTACTGGGAGGACACATTTATCAATGAGGCATATAGCAAGATTTTGATTGGTTTACACATGAACCATGTCCCAGCTCTGTTTGGACATAGGCTGAAAGCGATGCTACTGTAGACACCAAAGTTCGTTTGGTGCCATGTAGGCACATTGCTACATCTGCAGTATTTAGCAACATGAATGCATAGTGTTAAGTAGAAATGTAGAATGAAGACTTGGCATTCTGCACATCCTTAATGAATGTGCTCCGTGGAGCTTTGGTCATAGAAAACACTTATACCAAGAACTACTGTCTAAATATACCCTGTCTGAATAAATCAATAACCACTGGTGGAAATTTACCCTTACTGACAGACAAAAAAAAAAAGAAATCCAAGACCTCAAGTCTATTATTATAAAAGCACCTGATATTTTCTCATCAGACAAAGTACAGCTGGGAGCTCCCCTAGGATTAATAAGCATACAAATGAAGTGCTATATACAGAGTGAGCATTCTAGACTTACTAAGCATACAGCAAAGTGCAATTAGAGGTTAGCTTTATTATGGATCACATTTAATTGGTCTTTTGAAGCTATCTACAGCCAATCATTTTTTACTATGCACTTGGGTAGATATGCGGCAAGCTGGTCTTTGCAGTCTCTTTCCCTGTATGTGAAATGGATTACACTTGTTATGTATATATTTATTGCATCAGGTCGTGAGGTTTTCAATAGCTGTTCTCTATTTTGGTGGCAATTTGCCATTTTGATGTATACATATATATTATTTTGTATTATGTCCAAATATACATATTTACTTTGATTATGTTTAAAACCTTACATGCTAATTAACCTTCATAATAAAAGTACTTGACTATTTACTAGTAATATTCAGGATCATATTTGTAAAGGTGATTTGTATTGTTTTGAACAACATAAAGATTATCAAAGAATATAAGTTCAAGTCAGCAGTATAACAGCCAAAAACCATGGGGAGTGTTAACTGGACACACCAAAGGAACAATCACCCTATATTAGGGTCAAGGAACATGGTTCACCCCCGAAAGGGGGGTCTCAGGCAAGGATATGTGGTACCTGCTGCATAGGTATGGGAAAGTTTTTCCTGGTTTAGGCCTCATCAGAACGTATGGTTACAGAGTATATGTTACACTATGGGCCTTAGACCTTGTTGAATTAGGCAGGAGATACTCTGGTTAAGTACTGTATGTGAGTATTAAGAGTGGGATTGCATTATTATTGAGGATTATTGAGGATCATATTTACTTTGGGATTCTTTGTTTTGGGGGGTACATGGGTATAAATTCATAAATAAAATAGCTAAACCATAACTGCACTTGTTGGTATGTCTTGTGAGCTCATTTAGTGTACATTTCTTTTTTATGCCTCACTCATTAACCTTATATTGAACACAGATCATACCCAAAGGCCGTTTCCATATTTCCATGGCACCTTTGCAGGCTGTGCTTCTCCTACAAGCACTGCCAGCATTATATACCCGATATCATAAATAACTTGTATTCTCTTATTATATTCCACAGTGGTAACCATTATATGCAACTAGTCCTCACAACATTTTTGAGAAAAGTAACATCACATTTAAAAATGCAGTGTCAGAGGCATTTACTTGTATTAGCTTGCAATTTGAATAGGTTCTTGGAAATCATGCTGTCCTTGCAGATTGCACTTAGCCATTATCATCAGTATAATGAAATGAATCAGATATTCTAAGCATGAAACATTAAAAAAAGACACTAGCCAAAATGTGATTGTTCTAATGGTATACACAATTGTATAACATACATCAGTGAAAATATTCCTATTGTGACAAAGCTTCGTTTTTATTAATTCGGATAGTCAAAATCAAATTCTAAACTGAACATAAATTAGAGAGCGACATTATTTATAAAGGAGATGTGAAGGGAAACCTGGATCTTATTGACATATTAAAGATGATTCAAATGTCTCCCTTACAATATGATAAAGCAATGATGCCAGAACTATAATATAGTACTAAAGAATAAATAGCTTTGAAGAAGAATAGAATAACTATATAAGTAATGAAGAAAATTTGATGGGGAGCCAAGAGAGGGATTTCAGATGATGTGCGTTAAGGGCATCCGAAGAGGAAAAGTATTAGTGGATATAACAACAGAGAGTAAAGCTGGCCATAGACGCAAAGATCTGATTGGACCGTGTGTGGAGAGTCCCAACATTTTTCATCCGGCGGAGATCGGTCTTTTGGTCGGACAGGTTAAAAGTCGGCTGCCGATAATATCTCTGCATGTATTGCCGATCGGAAGATTTTCAGAGGGAGACTGTCACTAGCTTTGGTCGGACATAACTTTCGTACGATTGCTGTCAGGGGCAGAACATTGCTGATCTGTTCTTTTGTATTTTATTTGATCGGAATGGTAAGACTTTGATCTGATTGGTTAGTGGCAGGTCAGGAGATGGGGGTACGTTTATTCGTACGATCGGATCTTTGCATCTGTGGCCAGCTTAAGACATCAGCCAAGAAGTAGGTTTAGTTTTTAAGATCTCTGGTACTGTTTTTTTAACAGCATTTTTGTATCAGGTTTTGTCTAAATCTTCCCATGGTAGCCTATACAGTATAACCTTGGAGGGGGGTGCACCAAACGTAGATTAACCTGTAAATCTGCTCTGTACCATACATCTGAACACGTTTGTCAAAATTGGAACTTGAGAGTTTTCGACTTTCTAAAAAATTTAAACAAATTCGAAAACTTACCAAACTCGAATGTGTGTTTGTTGATTTTAAAAAACGTTAGTATTAAAAAATTAGATTCAATAAAAACCTGTCAAAAAAAACGGGAATGCAGCAAAGTCCTATTTTAATCATCAATTTCAATGGGTCTACCAAATTTTGAACAACTCAGATTGAAATACTTACTTAACTAGGGTATTTACATTAATATATACAATCACAGGGATTAAACTTTTGAATGACCCCTCTCAGGTACTACTCAATAAAACAATCCCAGTACCGAATAAATGTCACCTGAAATTGATACAATTAATCTTTATAGCAGCAAAACAAACTATAGCTGCCTCTTGGAAAAAATGTTCAATCCCTATAAAACACTTATAACACTTGTACTAAAATCTGGGCAATTTGGATAACATACTGTATGCTAGACTGCAATAGGATTACCATATAGGAAATAATTAACATTTTCATATCAACAGAAATATAGGTTAAATTCACTCTGAAGAATCACTATAGAGGGTTGTAATCCTAAATCAATCTTACAATGGAACCCTAAGTAATTTAAGTAACTATTTAAGGAGAAAATAATAAATAAGGATAAAAGAAGACACTGAGGTGGACATAAAAGTTAACATTTTTATTGTTATATAATTTTCTCTTTTGAATTACTTTGTTGCAATGTATAAAAGTAAGGCTGCAGGGAGTGGGATACTTGGATAACATTGTAAAATATTTCCATATGTGATGAAAGCTCTCCCCTCTGTGCAGGAGACCATCGGAATCCTGAAAGTAAAATGAAAGAAAAAATATTACGTTTGGATTAAAGTAAATACTGTATGGATAATCAAGTCTTAAAAATAAATAATTACTTAAATGTTTCCTAGGACAACTTCCATTTACTTCTACATGAATTCGGCAGCTTTTAGATTCTGAATTTTACATTCACGTGTTTTAGCGATTTTTTTATTACTTAAATCTTTAAAATTCAAGTTTTTGAAACTCTAATTTGAGTTTTAGCTCTAAAAACTCAAATCATGGTTAAAAACTCAAATTTAAATGTTGATAAATGAGCCCCATGGAGTTTCACAGAGAAATCCCTGAAGGGCAGCCAATGGGAACCTTTTTTTTTACTCAGAAATTTTTTATTAAGTTTTCAAAAGAGGTAAACAAAATAAAATAGAGCACAATCACAGGATTTACATTGCTCCAATGGGAACCTTTTAAATGGTTATTAAAAAATTGTGCATTTGTCCTAAAATTGCGCCACAGCCCTCAAAAGTTGGCATCCCAATGTTAATTATGAATGCAAGAGGATTCTCCAGTTAGAATCCTTCCTTCTGAAGCTGTCCATACATGGGCAATAAAAGAGGCTTTGATGGTGTCAGGGAGCCGGGATGCTCCCACCAGGGAGGTTGTCAGGATCGAGGAGGAAGCCCTCTTGAGGGAGCAAGTTCGCGGTGTCCAAAGGGTAATCAAAGGAGTAGTCGAGATCCAGGCAAAAGTTCACAGGCAGGCAGATATCAGCAAAGTCCAAAGTCCAGGCAAAGGGTCAGAATATAAATCAGGAACAAGATATAGCAATAAAGCTTCACAGGAAACCCAGGATACTATAGGGAAAGTAGTCCTATACTTGGGCGCCATTCTGGCGTCTAGTTGGCGTTTTTATTTTGAATTTGGCGCCATTGTGACGTCATTGACGCCCTTGCGCCGACGTCGGCGCGCTGACGTCATCGCGCCGGCGCCGCTACCCACGTGGCGGCCATGGGCGCGGCCATTTTGGAAGCAACGCCGGCAAGGAGGGACGCGCCGCCCGGAGCTCTTGGACCTGCTCCGAGCGGCGATCGTGACAGTACCCCCCCCTCACGGGGGGCCTCCGGACCACCAGGACTTGGCTTCTGGGGAAATTTGGAGTGGAACTCCCTCACCAGACGAGGAGCATGGACATCAGAGCATCCTTCCCAGGAGCATTCTTCAGGGCCGAAGCCTTTCCACTTGATGAGGTACTGAAGAGAGCCCCTGGAGATCCTGGAGTCAAGGATCTTCTCCACCTCATATTCTTGTTGGCCATCCACAGAGATAGTAGGAGGGGAAGGCTGGACCACGGAAAAGCGGTTGGAGGTGGCGGGTTTCACCAAGGAGACATGAAACACGTTGGGAATTCGCATCTCAGGGGGAAGCTGAAGTCTGACAGCCACAGGATTGATCACCTCCAAAATGGGAAATGGACCTACGAACCTCGGACCCAACTTAGGAGATGGTACCTTCAACCAAATGTTCCTGGAAGACAACCAGACTTTATCACCGACCTTGTAGGGAGGGGAGGGTCTACGTCTACGATCTGCAAACGACTTGTGAACCAGAGCACTCTTCTCCAGGTTTGACTTGGTTGCAGCCCAAATAGCAGACATGTGGGCTGCATGGTCATCAGCGGCCGGAACATCAGACAACACAAAGTCTTGTGGGAAGGCTAGAGGATGTAGACCATACACAGACATAAATGGGGACCTTCCAGTGGAAGCGTGGCAGGCATTGTTATGAGCAAATTCCGCCCACGGGAGGAGATCAGACCAATCATCTTGACAAAGGGAAACGTGGTTCCTCAAGAACTGTTCCAAGGCTTGGTTCACTCGCTCAGCCGCTCCATTAGTCTGGGGATGATAAGCTGAGGAGAACTGAAGATTAATACCTAGATCTTTGCACAGGGAACGCCAGAATTTAGCCGTGAATTGAGACCCTCTGTCAGAAACGATCTCAGTTGGGAAGCCATGCAGGCGAAAAATGAACTGGATGAACAACTGTGACAACTCCACTGCAGATGGAAGCTTCCGTAGAGGGATGAAGTGGGCCATCTTGCTGAAGCGGTCAATGACAACCCAAATCACGGTGTTCCCACAGGAGGGAGGAAGTTCAACAATGAAGTCCATTGCCAAATGCGTCCAAGGACGAGAGGGAACAGGCAACGGCTGTAGTAACCCACTGGGGCGAGAATGGCTGGACTTGGAAGTGGCACAAACAGTACAGGCAGAAACAAAGTCTTTGACATCTTTTCGGATAGTCGGCCACCAGACTAAACGTCGAAGGAGTTCAAGAGTCTTTTCTGGACCGGGATGTCCAGCTTGCTTGGAACAGTGAGTCTGTTGAAGAATGGGCAGACGTAACTCGGAGGGGACAAACGCCATCCCAATGGGGGTATCAGGGGGAGCAGAAGATTGACCAGCCAGGATTTGATCAGCGAATTGAGGGTACAAGGAAGCGATGATCTTGACAGGAGGAATAATAGGCTCTAGTCTTTCAGGAGTACGATCCACCGGAGTGAAACTTCGAGACAGAGCATCGGCCTTCCGATTCTTGGAGCCAGGGCGAAAAGTCAAGACGAAGTTAAATCGAGAGAAGAAGAGAGACCACCTTGCTTGTCTGGGATTCAGCCTCTTGAGAGATTGGATGAATTCAAGATTCTTATGATCTGTGTAGATCGTGACTGGGATCAAGGAACCTTCAAGGAGGTGACGCCACTCTTCTAAGGCAAGCTTAACCGCCAGGAGTTCTCGATTTCCTACATCATAATTTTGCTCCGCAGGAGAGAACTTCTTAGAGAAATACCCACATGGATGCAGCTTCCCATCAGAGGGATGTCTTTGGGACAAGATAGCTCCGGCTCCAACTTCAGAAGCATCCACCTCGATGAAGAAAGGTAACTCTGGATCAGGATGGCGGAGAACCGAAGCAGAAGTGAAGGCATCCTTCAAGGATTGAAAAGCTTCAACAGCAGGTGGGGGCCAAGAGCTGGGTTTACCCCCTTTTCGGATGAGAGCAAGGATTGGAGCAATACGAGAAGAGAATCCCTTAATGAATTGCCGATAGTAGTTAGCAAAACCAATGAATCTCTGGATTGCCTTAGTACTTAGGGGTAGAGGTCACTCTTGGATTGCAGACACTTTCACAGGATCCATCTCGAAACCCTCTGGGGAGATGATATAGCCCAGAAAAGGGATCTTGGACACTTCAAACACACATTTCTCCAGTTTGGCAAAGAGAGAGTTCTTCCTCAAACGAGAGAGTACTTCCTTCACCTGAGAGCGATGGCTTGCAAGGTCCTTGGAGAAAATCAAGATGTCATCTAGGTACACGACCACAAATTTTCCCAAGAGATCCCGGAAAATGACGTTCACGAATTCTTGAAAGACAGCGGGGGCATTGCAGAGACCAAAGGGCATTACGAGGTACTCGTAGTGCCCATCCCGAGTGTTGAATGCTGTCTTCCATTCGTCACCTTCCCGGATGCGGATAAGGTTATACGCCCCACGGAGATCCAACTTAGAGAAGATTTTAGCCCCCTTCAGTTGGTCAAAGAGTTCAGCAATCAGGGGCAAGGGATACCGGTTCTTAACGGTGATTTTATTAAGACCCCGGTAGTCAATGCAGGGACGTAGACCTCCATCCTTCTTTTCCACGAAGAAGAATCCAGCCCCGGCAGGAGAAGTAGAAGGGCGAATAAACCCCCGCTGGAGATTCTCTTGGATATATTGCTTCATGGCAGTGGTTTCCGCTGGAGAGAGAGGATAAGTACGACCTCTAGGGGGCATGGTTCCAGGCAGAAGATCGACAGGACAATCGTATTGTCGATGTGGAAGAAGGAATTCTGCAGACTTCTTACAGAATACATCAGAGAACTCCCTGTAAAAGGAGGGTAGAGTCTTCAGATCAGACATAGAGATATTCACCCTCTGGAGGGGTTCAGCAGGAAGACAATGCTTCTGGCAAAATGGGCTCCAACGGGAAATCTGTCCTGCGGACCAATCAATGGTGGGATTATGCAGGCGTAGCCAAGGGAGACCCAAAACGACTGGAACTGATGGACAGGAAATAATTAGGAACGAAAGTCTTTCTTTATGCAGCGTCCCAACCTGCACAGGCAATTCCCCAGTCGTCATGGAGATAAATTCAGCCACCAGGGGTCTGTCGTCAATGGCAGTGACACAAAGCGGAGTGGACAATGGGAATAAGGGAACTTCCATGTGTTTGGCGAAAAGAGCGTCCATGAAGTTCCCAGCAGCTCCAGAGTCAATGAAAGCGGAGCCGACAATGGTCTTAGTGGCTAGGCGAATCTGTAAAGGAAGGAGAAACCTGTGAGAGTTCTCTTGAGACTTCGGAGTAGTGCCCCCTACATGAGTTACCCTGGAAATACCTCGGGGAACAGAACTCGTGGGCTTCACCGGACAAGAGTTTGCAAAATGAGACTGTCCGCCACAATACAGACATAAGCCAGCCATTCGTCTACGGAGTCTTTCTTGTTCGGAGAGACGAGCCCTTCCAACTTGCATCGGTTCCTCCGGAGGAGAAGGAGAGGCTTGAGCAGCTGGAGTTTGCAAGAGAGGTCTCTGGAAGCGAGGTGCCAACACGGGTTGAAATCGTTTACAATGCTCCCTCTCTACTTGATGCTCTCTAAGACGAGTGTCCACCTTAATGGATAGTGCAATCAGGTCTTCCAGCAGATCAGGGAACTCCCTGGAGACAAGATCATCTTTAATGCGAATAGACAGACCTTGATAGAATACGGCCTTATAGGCATCGTCATTCCAGGAAGTCTCAGCCATCAAAGTTCTAAAGTCAATAGCATAGTCACTGACACTGCGGTTTCCCTGACGGAGTTGCAGAAGGCGAGAAGGAGCATTTGTGACCCGACCCGGGGCATCAAACACCGTACGAAACGCTTGAAGAAACGCCTTGGCATCAAAAGTCAGTGGAGAATTCTTCTCCCAAAGAGATGTTGCCCACTCAAGCGGTTTGCCCACCAAACGAGACATCACATACCCCACCTTGGAACGTTCATTGGGGAAGTGCGAGGGTTGAAACTCGAACTGGATCTGGCACTGTGTAGCGAAACCTCTGCAGGCCTGTGGGTCCCCACTGAAGCGAGGAGGAGGCGGAATACGAGGCTCACCAGACGAGAAACCTGTGCTAGACGAGACGTCCGCCATGGGAGGATTTGCAGCCGCTTGGGAAGCAGGAGGCGCTGGAGGCACTCGGGAGAGAAGGGTATCGAGTGCCTGTCCTATGTGGTACTGCTGGGCTTCATATTCCTGCATGCGGGACGCCAGTCCGCGGAGCGCTCGTCCGACATCAGGCGTAGCTTCCTCAGTAGGATCCATGGCCCAAGTATAATGTCAGGGAGCCGGGATGCTCCCACCAGGGAGGTTGTCAGGATCGAGGAGGAAGCCCTCTTGAGGGAGCAAGTTTGCAGTGTCCAAAGGGTAATCAAAGGAGTAGTCGAGATCCAGGCAAAAGTTCACAGGCAGGCAGATATCAGCAAAGTCCAAAGTCCAGGCAAAGGGTCAGAATATAAATCAGGAACAAGATATAGCAATAAAGCTTCACAGGAAACCCAGGATACTATAGGGAAAGTAGTCCTATACTTGGGCGCCATTCTGGCGTCTAGTTGGCGTTTTTATTTTGAATTTGGCGCCATTGTGACGTCATTGACGCCCTTGCGCCGACGTCGGCGCGCTGACGTCATCGCGCCGGCGCCGCTACCCACGTGGCGGCCATGGGCGCCGCCATTTTGGAAGCGACGCCGGCAAGGAGGGACGCGCCGCCCGGAGCTCTTGGACCTGCTCCGGGCGGCGATCGTGACAGATGGTGCTCATTGTACAATCCGATCATTGGCCATGGAATAGGTTGCACCTTTTGGCTTGATCTCTGACCAGCTGGTGACCGACCAATTAAAGTGTCTGTCCTAAATGAACTTTTTTGTTCTGAAAAGAGAAATGCTTTTCACAGGGGTTCCTTTTTCATTCTGCACCCTGAAAACACTATACCACTGAGGTTTCATGTGCAATTAGCTTAGGCCTCTTAAATATCACTCCCCTCTTTCTGCAGTTTCCCTCTTTCTGCCTCTTCTGCAGTATCCCACTCCCTGCAGCCTTGCCTTTGGCACATGGTAGCAGCAAGGTCTCCCTGACCAAAAACAAGTTAGAGCAAAAACGAATCCATGCTGTATGTCAGTAGTACATTGAAAATTGCTGGCAGCATTTTACAGCATACATTTAATTATATAATTATAATCATAAATATAATTAAAAAAGGAACATGTAAGAAAATCAGTTAAGAAAGAGTGATGATGTATTTAACAGTTATTCCTGATGGTCCCTGGACAAATGTCTATTTGTTAAACCAGCATTGATTCTGACCCCTAATCCTTTCCTGAAAGCCAGCATAGCAAATTTGTATGTAGTATTGTTCCAAATCATAGAAAGGGCAAAGCAGTGCCCCATAATGACAAAAGTTTTGCGTACTTAGAAACATGGATATTTGTTGTTAGTGATAGATCTGTAAGATCTGTCCCATCATCAGTTTTCATCTGCAAGCCTAATACGCCATTAATGCACCGCTGTCATTTTCTGTGTATTGTCACAATTAAATAAGCCCCTGCTGTGAAGATGGTACTAGTCACCTTGGCATAATGTAGTTATAAAGGCAAATAACATGTGCCCTTGTTTCTCTACAATTGGTGCATTAGAAAATGCTAATTATTCACAGTAGGGGGACCACTTGTCCCTTATACAATGCTCTATAATGGTGTTTTATTTATTAATGTCTGAATGCCAAAAACTCTAAAAATTTGAGGGTTTTTTTTTTACTATAAAATCCAAATTTTTACTGGTAAAAAGTACTCCATCTCAGACCTTCTGAGTTCATGTAGAAGTCAATGGGAGAAGTCCAGAAGATATCTTGATCTGCTTTGGGTTTTGTGCAATAATCTGAAGATTTCGTAGCTTTTGGGCAAAAATAAGAGTTTTTGGGAGTCAAATACGAAAAAAAATTCATATGATTCGAATATATTAGAAATTTTTGGAAAAATATATAGACAAATAAGGGGAAAAAACTTGTGCGGATTTGGTCGGGGTACTTTTCAAAAACTACTCAGATATTTTCCAATTTTGATACATAACCCCCAGTGTGTTTGCTTATACTAAGAAAACTTTCCCTACATTGCATATGGCCTTATGCCATTAAGGAAAACTGTTAAAAAAGAAAAAATCATTTCTATTCAAACCTTAAGCAACAATGACCTTTAGAAAATACCTATTATGGAATTAAACACTGAGAACAAGAATATTAAAAATTTTATACAAATTTTGTATGTTCAAATAAGTTATTTAGTCAGCACTCACCCACTTATTAACCTCTTAGTAATTCTGGCGGTGCACGTGTCCAGTGGCCCACTGTCCAACCGACTTCACGAAATATTCCAATATATGACACAGCTCCAGTCAAGATAATAATCTAAAAAGCCTTTATTTGCACATGGCTTCAGGATCTACAACAGACATGATGTTTCGGGCTCACAAATTTTGTATGTTCTACAGAAATCCATTCTAGGCATTTTTTTCATAGGAATTCATGTGTAATTTTGTAAGGTTTTTTACAAAAAAAACTGGTGGCCAAGATAACAAACTCCTAGTAATCAATTATCAGTATAAATTCTAGGTGAGACAGATGCAGAAGTAATTAATTTAAAAAAACACACAAAATAATGAATTGCCAAACAACCCCTTTAAAGCAAACATATTTTTAGAAAGGACATTTATTACACAAGGTTATGTATACACAAGATTTTATCTCTATATTAGCTATAAATGCACATTTGGAGAACTTCAAGATTTGCAGTTTCTGGCTCTTTAAGGAAGTGATTCATCTTCCTGGGACTAAAATATCAAAAATGATGCATCGTCTTTATGTGAAAAAAGATAGTTTTCCCTTACGACTGTTTCTTGTAAGTACCCTGCAAAGGAAACAAGAATTGCTGAGATTTCTAACCCATGATTTGCCACTGTTTATGTGCATAACACTGAGCCGCAGTAACACAAGGGTTATTTTCTGCAATATGTCTCAGCCGCTCCAGTGACAGTTATTAAAGGAGAGATTTGATTAATCTGCACAGCTCAGTTCACCCCTTAGTCTGCTCTTCATAATAGTCTTCCATACTTTGCAGCAAATGAAATTAGAGAGGGGGTAGCAACGGAAAGCTGATCTGAAACCCATTCTCAGAGTGTCCTAACATATTAAGAGTGTGTCATTAGAAATTAATGTGATATGGCTGCTTCTCTACTGGCCAAGTCAGCTATGGTTGGGTTGTCCAAAAAGTATCGCTCCTGATGCCTGATCCAGTTTAAGCATGCTGCCAATAATTATATTATTTTAAAAAAGATGCTGTTTTTTAATCAACCATCAACCATAGGTTGATTTATTAAATGAGTGCAAAATCAGAAAAAAATACAATTTTCCCTAATAAGAAACATTTCTAAAACTCCAGGATAACTGTGCCTGCCACAAACAAGAGCACAGGAGGTGCAAGTCTCTGAATTATATGCAGTTGGTTACAACTGGCACCTGAGACTTATACAGGTATGATAGAAAGCGGGTAGGATGTGGCATTCCCATTAAACAGCAGGTCAAAGCAGTTGTCAAGTGCACAGCTCTCTTGAGCCTAAGCATATTATACTTAGTGCTTCACAGAATAGGTGCAAATGGAACATAGGTGGAGGGCACTTGTATGGATGGAGTGCAAGTATGTGCATGCTAGTGATGTGCAAGTCAGAAAATACTAAACTCACACAAGACCCTAGTGCGCAAAACCTTAACTCGCACCCAACCCTAACCCACTAAATGTTGCCATTGTAGAACCTGCACCAAAACCATACCCCAGTCTTCTCACTCTGTAAGCTACATCTGTGTGTGCCTCTGGTTCCAAGACAGGGAATCTTTGGGAGAAGTGGAGTAGGTACTTCCCCAGTCTGACCTGCACCCAACGCGAACCCAAAATGCTTGACCAGATTTCAACCCAAACTCACCCAACCAGTGCTCAACCAGTGGGTCACTGAGAATTTCAGGTCAACCCACACATCACTAGTGCAGGCCCTTAGCGTATGGTGTTTAAATGGGCACCTAGCACTGCACCTACTTTTTGTAAATGAGTTCTTTGTTCTCTTTATTCGAATTGCCTAATTGTCTAATCTTTACAGTATTTTTTTGTGTATAATGGTTAATGATATGATTTCACAAAGTCCCTCTGTTTCTGCTGCTGAGCTTGCTACTACAGATCTGGAATTTGTTTATGTTTATAATTATACTGTATGTATATTTTTTGAATTCCACCAGGGTACGTACAAAAAAGATGTAAATACACATTCATAAGATAGACGCATGAGTAACTACTAATGAAAGATTTATGCGTATTTAAAAATTATACATACCCATGGACATTACTACAGTGGGATATTGAGTTTTTACAGACATAGACAGGAGGACCATAAGTGCATATGTTTATTATTCTGAGACCTAGATCTATATAAGTAAATGTGTGAAGATATTGAGAATATCTCCTGACAGGTAGTAGGTAGATACCAATAGAAAATTCATCTGTAACAAACTTTGTATAAAGTAACCCAGAAATGGCAGACGAAAAATGTATTCAACCAGAAGAACTCTACCACATAACGACTTTTTCATCTAAATTTCTATTTAAACAAATATTCCTAATGGATATTTCTACTAAAATATTGGTATCTTTAGCGTAGGTATTTTTATTCTTGTAGCGTCATTTCCATGGATGTTAGTCCACAGTAATGCAGCTACATTATAGACCTCACGTCTGCTTTGGCAAACACAGACTATTCCAATATATTCAAATTCATCTTCTTAAGGGTAGTATTATTACTAATTTCTTGGGGCACCTGTGGGGGCTCACCGATGAGACCTTTGCCCTGGTCCTTTAAAACAGTTCTGATTAAATGGGAAATCATTTCAGAGTTAAGATACATGGATTGAGAAAACTTAAGCAGGAAGAAGGCAGCATGAGTAGGTCATGTGGATATAGGGTAACTATGGATGCTAACCTTTTATTGGTGTGTATGATTAACAGTATGGGGTCACCCCAGCTTTATATTTTACAGAGTAGGCATTACGAGATATATGGGGAAGACAAAAAGATTTATGAGACAATGCAATAAGAAGTGCTTTGCAAGTTGGAAGAATGTGCTAGATTTTCCTGAAGAGCAAAATAAAATTCAACACAATACAAAGTGGTTATCATTAGTTTATCAGTAGGTTTAGCAGGTATTCATAATGATGAACTCATGGGTATGAACAAACCAAGTAATACCACAGAGGTATAGACAAACCTTGCAGCTAGCACCCAGGTCAGAGCTTACATCAGGACCCCACCCTGAGCCACTATACTGCTTAATGGAAACCAAATATTGTAACCTGCAAAGAACCAAAAGAGCACTAGTTGCGCGTTTTTGTGGAACCAATGAAAACCTTTGGGCAGGTGATATGAAATAAAAGCACAGTGGAATGAAGAAAATCAGGTATCCACCACAACAAAACAGTGCAGATTACAATGATAGTAACAAATGGAACCTCCCCCCTCCCAACCAAAAATATATTCCGTGGAGGGAGTGGGGGGACTAAAGGGGATTAATGTGCCATACATTACAAGCACAGGCTAATTAAAAAAAAGACATTTGGATGATATATATTGATGCTGCTGGTGCATTTTTCATTTCTCCTGTACATGTTCCCATTTAGCAGTGCAGACTATACTATGGCTATTACAGATATTACACTGTTTTGTTATCTTTTGAAATACAAATTCCACTTGTCCCTCTGCTCAGCAAAGACACAGAATCCATAACACACCAATTGTTTGCTTTTCCTAAAATCCCTTGCTTAAGCTAAACTGAAAGCAGCTGAAATCCCTTCTCTTCTTCCGCTGAGCTGTGACAGATCACACAATTTCCTACAGGCATTCCAAATAAACAGGAATATGCTGGTGTTTGTGTTTCCCTCTCTCGCACTTAGATGTTGTTACTTTCATCCTCTGGTACACTCCAGGTTACACCAACCAATGCTTCTCCCGGTGACAATGCCTGCATTTGCTTTCCCCTGTTCTTTATGCCTGAGTGAATGCTGCATTCTGCCTTCTCACTTATTTCTGCTAAACTTGCATAACCATACTGTGTTCTACAAATATTTTACCCCAGCCCCCCCCCCAATGAATAGATCTTCTGCAAAGGAGCCCTGGAATGAACACCTGCTTTGTAGAGGTGTTACTTTCCAGGGCTGTATTTGTGTGTTTCACTATACAGTACTTGCAACTGACTTGCACCTAAGAAAGCCATGAAGCCATTTCAGGCCACGCACAGATTGGCACACAGGAACTAAAAACATTTGCACCCCCACTAACTAAGGATGAAATTAGTAGTGATCAGGGTCTCAAAGTACATTTACTAAACTCATCAAGGTATGGAAGAGGCCTGGGTTCACCACCCTGTGCCTTCAGCTAGAGAAGTGGATCAAAACTGTATTGTTGTAGAGCAAACAGCAATCTTTCCAACAGATGTATAAAAATTCATAAAGTTTATTGGGTAGACATAAGAGAGCTTAGTTCAGTTTTAGACCAGCCCCTATTCTGATTTTCTCAGATTCACTTTCATCTGGTATGGTGCCTATGGATTGGAGAAAAGATGATGTTATTCCAATATTTAAAAAGGGATTACGATCTCAGCCTGGCAATTATAGGCCAGTAAGTGAGACATCTGTGGTGGGCAAATTATTTGAAGGCTTGATAAGGGATCACATTCAAAATTTTGTTCTAGTTAATGGCATTATGAGCAGCAATCAGCATGGCTTTATGAAGGATAGGTCATGTTAGACAAATTTGATTGCTTTTTATGATGAGGTAAGTAAGATGCTGGACAGTGGGGGGGGGGGCAGTAGATGTGATCTATTTGGATTTTGCTAAAGTGTTTGATAATGTGCCCCACAAACGACTGCTTTCTAAACTAAGGTCTGTTGGGCTTAATGAAGTTGTTTGGACATGGATAGGAAACTTGCTACAGGATCGGGTACAGAGGGTGGTTGTTAATGGGACATTCTCTACTTGGAGTAAGGTTTTTAGTGGGGTCCCTCAGGGCTCGGTATTGGGTCCACTTTTATTTAACTTGTTCATTAATGATTTAGGGGAGGTTATTATAAGTAATGTATCAGTGTTTGCAGATGACACAAAACTATCCATCCCAATTAATTTCATCCAGGATGTGGCATCCTTTCAACACGATCTTGACAAACTGGCAATCTGGGCAGCTAAGTGGCAAATGAGATTCAATGTTGATAAATGTAAAGTCTTGCACCTGGGATGTAAAAATATCCAAGCCACTTATACCCTAAATGGGACTGCACTAGGCAAATCCATTATGGAAAAGGACCTTGGAGTCCTTGTAGATGATAAACTTGGCTGTAGCAAGCAATGCCAGTCAGCAGCATCAAGGGCAAATAAGGTCTTAAAAGGGGCATTGATTCATGGCAGGAAGCAGTCATTCTTCCACTTTATAGAGCACTGGTAAGGCCCCCATCTAGAATATGCCGTACAGCTTTGGTCTCCATCACTCAAACAGGACCTTATTGTATTAGAGAGGGTACAGAGAAGGGCAACTAAGCTGGTAAAAGGTATGGAAAATCTTAGCTATGAGGAAAGACTAGCCAAATTGGGGATGTCCACGCTGGAGAAGAGGCGTTTAAGGGGAGATATGATAACTATGTATAAATATATAAGGGCATTGTATAATAATCTCTCTAATGCTTTATTTACCAGTAGGTCTTTCCAGCTGACACAAGGTCACCCATTCCGATTAGAAGAAAAGAGGTTCCGCCTAAATATTTGGAAGGGGTTTTTTACAGTGAGAGCTGTGAAGATGTGGAATTCTCTCCCTGAATCAATCATACAGGCTGATACATTAGATAGCTTTAAGAAGGGGTTGGATTGCTTTTTAGCAATTGAGGGAATACAGGGTTATGGGAGATAGCTCATAGTACAAGTTGATCCAGGGACTAGTCCGATTGCCATTTTGGAGTCACAAAGGAATTTTTTCCCCCTCTGAGGCAAATTGGAGAGGCTTCAGATGGGTTGTTTTTGCCTTCCTCTGGATCAACTAGCAGTTAGTCAGATTAAAAAAAAAAAAAAGGTTGAACTTGATAGACGTGTGTCTTTTTTCAACATTACTTACTATGTACTATGTTACTATGTGTAGCTTTACACATTTCGTGCTTCACAAACACTTAATCATAGGCTCAGAATTCTGGGGGTTATTTATCAATGGTCAAATGAACTCATTGAACTCATAACTCAAATGGTTTCTTATTCAAAAAAAAAAATTGAATGGAGAAAACTCGATTCAGCGAGTTCGGGTTAACAACACAAAAACTCTAATTAATTGAGTTGTCGGTGGAAAAAATTAGATTTGCTTGAATTAATTGAGTTTTCTGACAAAATCCTCCAAAAAAAACTTGAATATCATTAAGGGCATTATCTTCAAATGGTTCAAGGGACCTCTGAGATTGACTCAGGTTTTAGATGCTGTATTTTCGGATTCAATCTATTTCCAGGGTTGGGGTATACTAAATCTTGAAAAATTCTAGCTTTTTTTAACAAAAAGTTCATTTTAATAAATCTGCCCCGTATGTGTTTGTAAAATACAAAATACTTCCTTGTGTACCCAATAAACGTTTTGAATTTTTACACATCTGTTGGGAAGACTGCTCTTTGAGTGCCTGCACTACAACAATACGGTAAGGAAAAAATTATGTTGTTTATAAATAGCATTCACAATGAAAAACCAGTCACACATTTTGGTGCATCATGGATATAAAAACATGACTAATTTCTTCGCTTTCAACTTGTGTTAGTAGATGAGCCATAACAAAGAAGAGAACACCTGCACCCAAATAAATCTGTCAAAGTGTTAAGCTGGCAATACATTGAAAGATCCACTCATTTGGTGAGATCGGTGGAGGTGGGCGATATTGGTTTGATCTGATTGTTGGGCCCTATGTCCAAGTGATTGGAACACAATGATGAGCATACAGACCATTAGGGTGAGGACTGCATCAATAAGCTAATGGGGTCATCACCCTGACAAGATTTTTAAACCTGTCTGATCAATATCTGTCTGATTTTCAGCCAGACATCAGTCACATAGTCCCAGTCGAGTGCCCCACATACAGCAGTTAATCTGCCGGCTCAGACTGATGGAGCTGAATTGGCAGCTAAAATCTGCCCGTGTATGACCACATTTAAGGAAAAAGGTACCCACAGCATTCGTGATGAGAAAATCAATGTAAACTATGCATTGTGAATTTAAACAAGAATAAATCTCACATTTTGTAACCCTACTAAGCTGCTCAAAGCTGCAAATAGTCATAACGATTTGTTATAGAGACTGACCTTTAGGGGACCCCCCCAAACATTGCTGTTTGCAAATTATTCAATAGAGAAAACTGGGATATTTTTCCATTCCTATTTTATACGTAAGATAAAGATGTATGTGAGGAAGATAAAGATGTGAGCAGAGGACGGAACAGAATAATCTTCCAGTTGTGGTAGAGTAATCTTACAGTCAATGGGGCAATTTTAATAAAGGGTGAAGTGACTAATGCTGGCAAATATTCACTGGCGTGACGTCATTTTGATACTTCTCCGATTCACTAACGGTCGCTGGCGTAACTTCGCTAGAGAAGGACTCTAGCGGTACTTCGCTCCATACCGCCTGGCGAATTTGCGCTCTGGCGAAGGAATGTAACTACGCAAATTCACTAAGATGTGGATTTTACTGAACGTTACCTCTTGCGTAAGACTTGCCTTCACCACCTCAAACCAGGTGAAGTGCAATAGAGTAGATAGGACTTCCTCAAAAAATACTTGAAAATTGTTCTAAGTCCCAAAAAAAACGCTTTTCATTTTTCAGGGTGATAGCCTGCAAAAGATCGTAAATTTTTTCTAACATTTCCTAACATATGGCACATAAACTATACACCGGGCTCATGTGTAGGCAATATAACAACTCTATTTTATTCTATTAAGCTTCCCTGGGCTTCTGTAATTTAATGTATTTGCTGCAACATATACGTCCATTGAAATTTAACTTCCCGGCGTATTGAAATGAGGCAACGCTAGCGAAACTTCGCTTTGCTTGCCGCAGTAACGCTAGCACAACTTCGGATTTTAGTGAATTAGCGTTGTTCTGTCGAATCTACGCCTGGCAAATTTTCGGAGGTTAGTTAATTTGCCCCAATGTCTTTCACTCCTACTTTTA
Organism: Xenopus laevis; assembly: GCF_017654675.1. Classification (NCBI taxonomy): domain Eukaryota; kingdom Metazoa; phylum Chordata; class Amphibia; order Anura; family Pipidae; genus Xenopus; species Xenopus laevis. The sequence continues at coordinate 84,719,059 of NC_054383.1, forward strand.
CTATGTTATATCTCGTCCATATAAATTATCTCAACCCAGGCAGCTGTTTCACCTATTATTAACAAGCAAAACACTTGTTTACTGAATTTTTTATAGGATCCTTTTTTGCTGTTTTGATCTTTTTAATCTTTACTATGTACTGTATAATCATGCTTATCTATTCCGTTCTATACAGAAAACAACTAAGAACATAGATCGGCTTTTAGACATGAGTTCACGGGAGTGTGCCAGACTGGTTTTGACCTACAATACGTTAGAGTTTTGTTTCACAATCGTCTTGTTTTCAGTTCCCGAATTCTCAAATGTCTTCCCATCATCCCTTCCACCAACCCATACCAATAACAAAGGCTCTCTTGCAATATATATATTTGGTGGCATTTTCAGCTAACAAATATGCATTGTTCATTCCCAGTCTGTGATGTTTGCAATGGGCATCACAAAACTCTCAAAAACGCACACTCAAAAATATAAACGTTCTGTTTCACATCTCTGCCTCTTTAGATTATGACCACTTCTGCCAAGTGAACAGCAACAGTATGATAGAGCTTTTTCCAGGTGCTTCATCTGCCATTTCATATGACCCTTGTTACGCAGAATTAAGTGAACTCATTTATTGTATGTTTGCATTTATAATAAAATAATTGTCATTCCGAATCAAAATTTTTAGTATCCTGAAATAGATATTGTAGTGGTAGGAATAGAAAACAATTTATTATATACTGTATAATATCCGACAAAGCAGTATAGTTTTGGGGAAACATGAGGATTTGAGGACATGAACTTTTTATGCATGCTTGGAGAAATCTGTTTCCTGGCACTCATGTGACTACTTGTATTTTCTCTATGGCAAACAACATTAGTTCTTTTTGGCTTGATGACAGTGCACATCATCTAGGGTCAGATTTATCAAGGGTCGAATTTGAATTATAATTTTCGAGTGTAAATCTATTCAATGTAAATTTGAATGTGATATTTATCACACCATGAATTCAGTCCTAATTCAAATATTTGCCACAGGTCAATGGCAGAGGTCCGTTGAGCCATTTGGAGATGTTAATTGCCTTTCTGACATCGAAGGTTTTTTTTGGGGAGAAAAACTAATACAGAAAAAATCTGTAGGAGCACAATAGTTCTTTTTGAGTTTATTACATTGCATATAATCTGTCAATGCCAAATCTGGGCTGTTTCAAGGTACTTCTGGAGTTCGATTCCAGCCTGGCCAATATTTACAAGGAGACTGTATGGTCGCCCTGTGTCTGTGTGGGTTTCCTCTCACCTCTCCTAAAACATACAGGCAGGTTAATAAGTTCGCAATAAAACCCAGTGAATGTGATAGGGACCTTGGATTGTAAGGTCTTCTGGGGCTAGGACTAACGTGAATAATGAACAATCATAATTGTGACAGCTTTGCCTTATGCTGTGCTTATATTGGTGAATGCAAAAAGGGTTAACACATGTTGAGAGTCATCTTCATAGAGAATTTTATAAAGGAGACAGCTATGGGTGTCTGGAGAGCTTTATCAGATTAGGTGGAGAGGTGACGCTGTTTGCAGCATGTGACAAACACAGAAACCTTTTCTGGGCTGTTTCAGAGCTAATGGTTTAATTCAACATGCTGATACAAACTGCCATTTTCTGAACCCAAGGGAGTTCAAAGAGGTGGGGAGCAGAGAACTGTTTTAAAATGCCAACAGGAGCAGCAAGAAATATACAGCTACAGTAACACAACCAAATTCATTCTTTCCTGTTAGAACGTTAGAACTTTATATATTCTAAGTCCTCATAAATCCTCACATTTCCCTGATTCTTCATTTATTCTCACCCTAAACCTTACTGCACTCACCCCCATTACACTCAACTTATTTATCTACTCCTGGTTAGTCATCAATTCATCTAAAAGATTCTTTATTTGCTTATGTTCCATGAACGTTTATTTTCAGGCTTTGCTACGGAAAAACACATAACATTTTCCCATTATTCATTCCTAGCTTGTGGGCTTGTAACCTTAGCTGAAGAAAGACGCGAAAGCACAGAAAATAAGAAATAGCAACAAAAAGAACGAATGTTATTAAAATTCCTTTCACTTATTAGGTTATGTGAGTTTCTCAGCACTCTCTGTGGGATTCTCAGGGTGTTTACAAATTGCACTTACAGTTGGTTCTTTACAGACCTCTGTCATGAAGATTGTGTATCAAAGCATTTCTTCTTTCTTGGTCCGAGTAGTCTGCCTTTCAGGTATAAAGGGCAGCATAAGGTCCACTAACAGCGTTGGACTAGGGGACCAACCACAACGTCCTTTCTGCACTCCTCCCCCCCCGTGGAATGCACATGTGCGTACCAATTTGCAGCCTCTGCTTAGCAACATGTTATATGGCTTCCTATAGATATCAGTGCTGGGGAGCCAAGTCCCTAAACTATGCATATAGTAGCTTGCTAGCACATAAAATAAGGCTAATGTCACTCGGGGTGTTTCCTCTGCCAGCACCATTGGTACCAGCTATTCTTGGCCTGAAAGTCTGCATTAGAGTGTTTTCTACCCAACACTCCACATTAGCAGTATGAGATGGTCCCCATGGACGTCAAACAGAGATATTGGGAGTGGTTTTTGGTGCTTCTCCCTTTGCTTGAAATACACCAGTGAAGAAAACACCCTGTGTGCCATAGACTTAAGAGGCTTCTTCATGACAACATGTTGCTCCCATTTCATGTTCAGGCCCGGATTTGTGGAAAGGCCACAAAGGCCCAGGCCTAGGGTGGCAGAATTTTAGTGGATTTAGTGGATTTGCGCATGTGCACAAAGGAAGGAGAGGGAACAATGAGCGGTGGTGGGCCTAGGGGCTCCTGCTATATAAATCCAGCCCTGTTGATGTTGCTCCCAGTGGCCTCAAAGCAGGTGCTTATTTTTGAATTCCTGGCTTGAAGGCAAGTATTAGTTGCATAAAAAACTATATGTACTGCCAAACAGAGACTCCTGTAGGCTCCTAATCCACATAGGGGCTACCAATAGTCAATTACAACCCATACAGTATATGGCATCCCCAAGAACTTTTTGCATGTTTATATTGCTCTCCAACTTTTTTAAAATTTGAATGTGACACTGTTAAAAAAAAAACCACAAGCTGCATTAACTAGATCAGAGTCTCTCTGAATATTATGGGAAAATAATAATTTCTTTTACCTGTTTGATATTTAGAGCAAATATATACATTAAACATGCAGTTTTTGCAAAGTGCAATAATACAAATGTATCAATACAAGCCAGTGTTATTTTTAATTATACTTGAATGCAATTTACAGGGGGAAAACATTCTCTCCAGCTTTCTTTATATACCTCCTGAATGCTCTGGTACAGCTGACATTCTGGATATATTGTTTTAAAAAAAATGTGTAAATGCCTTTGCTGCTCTGCTACATCTATCTTTTTCATTCTTTATTAAAAAGTACTCTGAACAGTTATATGATTTAGAAAGCTCCTCAGGTCACCAACCTGGATTCATAGTTGAACAGTGAATTGAATGCAATTCATGAGTTAGCATTTATGTTCTCTCCTAGACACGGAGCTCTCTGCTAATATCTTTTTGCAGCCATGATCGTGGCCATTCTGCTGCTGGGCTGAATAGCTCGTCTCTTTCTAACTCTCCTCTGCTTGTGGGGAGTCTTCTACAGCAAAGCACGATTCTCAGCTCTATTTCTCTCCTACCATGCAATTTGAATCCAGAAGTTTGGCTCTTAAGGTTACAGGCTGCTTTATGATGCTCTTCCAAGAATAAGACCAGAGATGTGGTGCTATATGTTCTTTCAAAATACCGTACAGCACAGCCCCTTGGAGAAACACAAAACCTTTGATTAGAACCAGGTAAGGGAGATGTTAGGTACAACTGTCAGTCATGTCACTTTGAGGTAGGTGCAACCAGAAAAATGGTGCATGTTGCTATAAGTGTGAGTAGCCACAAAGGTGCATGGCATTTTAACGGGTGCAATTCTTTGTCTAGCAATCATTAACATTGTGTATCATCCTCTGAAAAAACCTTTGTCTTTGTGCCTTCTCTTTTTTTTCACCACAATTGCCTTAAGTGTTTGTCTGTCTGCAGCTTGATACATTTGCTATTTCCTCTCCTTTTTTCGTCTTTCATCTGTACATCCCACAAGCATGAACTTCATTGTATCTCCTTATTCTCTAGTTGTCGCTCTACAACTGTCCCTTCAGCCTGTCCATTTTCACTGTCACATTTCCCATTCCACATCACAGTAATACATCCCCTTCACACTGTCATATGCTGTTCCTCCTATCTATCATTGTCCATTTCCTTGTTCTCTTTCCTAATCTAATGATCACTTCTGCTCTCCACTTTGCTCAGCAAGAATCGTCCAATCTTTTTAGGTCAATAACACATCTCTTCTGTCAGTCTCTCCTACCCCCAGCCATTTTCAGTCACTGTCCATCCCCCTCTTGTCCAAAACATTACTTTGTCACTGTCATTTACTCTTCCATCTGTCACTTTCCCTTTACTTTTACCTCCTATTCTTTATTTTGCTCTCTCACCTTCTGCCACTGTCCCTTTATCCTATCTGCATTCTCTCTATGTCACTGTCACTTGGGGGGGCATGTACACATTTACATGAGCATGCTTCTAAAACTGTTTTGCTTCTCAATAAAGAATATGCAATGTATCTCCTGTAAGTAGAACATTTCTCAGTTGTACATGAGAGTTCTATTATTACATCAGCAGTGGTAAAGTACAGACTACCACTGCTGACTACAGACTACAGAGCACTACTGTAAGAGGTCTATGTATGTCTGGTGCAACTTATGAATTCTAGTGAACTGTGACCTACAGGTGTACTGACCACATCTGCAAAAAGAAATGGCTCTTGGTATACTTTGCTCACATTACTACACACACAGCAGCACAGATTATGATCATTCTATACCATGTGCATAGAATAATGTTGCTGCTCCTCTAGTTATTGTTCTAATGTTTTGTTTTTAATCAAACTGTTCATGCAAACCTTTCATATTTCCAGTAATAATGGCAGTCCCTCAAGGCACATTCATGTGTCCAGGTGCAACACTTCTTCGTTTGTCCTAACTGCTGGAGTGTGTGCCAAGTTACCTTCGGGACTACTTCTTCCACTTTGCATTGATAGTAGGGCTTATTTGTTATTGATAGTAATATCACCAGTCATTGAACCATGATCATGAGCCAGACTCTAGTTAAATAGCCACTGAGCCATTCCTTCCCCCAGCTGTCTCCCGAGAGTTATGCTACATAAAAATGAGGGGATGGCATATGTCTGCAAATGATAATTAGAAAATTAGGCACAATTTAGGCCAGTGATCCCCAACCAGTGGCTCATGAACAACATGTTGCTCACGACCCCTTGGATGTTGCTCTCAGTGACCTCAAAGCAGGTGCTTATTTTTGAATTCCTGGTTCGGAGGCAAGTTTTGGTTGCAAACAGTGTATTGCCAAATAGAGCCTCCTGTAGGCTTCCAGTTCACATTGGCTACTAAATAGCCAATCACAGCCCTTATTTGGTACCCCCAGGAACTTTTTGCATGCTTGTGTTGCTTCAAAACTCTTTTTTATGTGTGAATGTGGCTCATGGGTTGGGGGCCCTGATCTATGCACTCCCTAGCTTATGCTTCTGATTGGCAAACAAACTAAGGGGCGTCAAGAAGGCTGCCCAAATGCTGAACACAGGCACAGTGGCATTCATAGAAAGGCTTATTGCTTTGTGCTCCATTCCAGCATGTGCATGGTGTAAAGCACATCACAGCCTGTCCTGTGTTTAATAAACAAGCCCTATGTCAAACAGGACCTTGATTCTTTTGAACTTACTTTTACAAACAGGCTAATACCTGCCAAACATGTATCTACATTATTTATACAGGGCTCATTCAATGGAGGTCAGCAGTATAATAGCTGCTTGCTCAAGAAACCTGTAGACTATAGTAGGTGGATACCAGATCAATGGATCACTTCCAATAAACTAATTCCAAACTAATTGCATACAACTACAGATTGGTTTCTGGTGCTAAAGTAACACTATTAAAGGTAATTTACAATTGCAGCTTCAAGTATGGCAGCTCTAATGTAAGTATTGAAGTCATTTTCTCAACCCCCCAGTGTTTATACTTTTCTGTTGCTTGTTTGCCGATAAAATGTAATGACCAGCTTAAGGCCTATGGCTCAGGCAAAAACAACCTTCCCATGACTTCCCCAAGAAATGCAAACACTTGCCTATAGCAGACCTGGCAGCAACAGGTGGACCATTTCTGAGTGGTGGTCTAGCTGTCACCACCAAGTCTCCCATAGGTAGTTTTTCAACATATCAGTGATCAAAACATTTAGTGTGCTAGAGGATTTCTGTATTTGTTGACCAAAATATTTGAACCAACAATATGAATATCATGGGCACTCAGTGAGTACAGGTATGGGACCTGTTATCTAGAATGGTCGGGACCTGAGGTTTTCAGGATAACAGGTCTTTCCGTAATTTGGAACTTCATACCTTAAGTCTACTAGAAAATCATGTAAACATTAAATAAACCCAATAAAATGGTTTTGCTTCCAATAAGGATTAATTTTATCTTAGTTTGGATCAAGTACAAGGTACTGTTTTATTATTACAGAGAAAAAGGAAATCATTTTTAAAAATTTGGATTATTTGATTACAATGGAGTCTATGGGAGATGGCCTTTCCGTAATTCTGAACTCTCTGGTTTCCGGATAACAGAGCCCATACCTGTATAACCCCATTACAGTTTTGAGAAATAAACATAATAATTACAGCATCATCCTTAAAGAACAAGCAACTCATTCAATCTTTTCTTGTTCATATTTTATTACACCAAATTGGTTAAATTTAAAAATTCCTTGCATAATATTCATCATATTCTTATGTTTCAGGGCTTTATGGAGTTACGGCTTGCTGCAACTTTGGTTCAATCAGACCAGTTTTATGGGATGCCCATTAATCTCTACCAAGCTCCAAGGAATTCACAGGAATGTGAAGAACAAGAAAGAAGAGTATGAAAAATGTGCTATAAAATGCTTGCTATACCATCCACTGCAAAACATCAGATCTATCATGACGTTAGGTTCAATTTGAGCTTATGAAACTACAAAAATATAGTAAACTGATATATTTTTATTATCCTTTATTCATCTATCACTGACATATTCGACAGAAAAAGATTATATATTATTTACATCACAAGTATGTGGAGAAAACACAAACTCCTTCCAGGCATCACAGGTCTACCACAGATGTCGATTAGCCAATTCTCTTTCTCCATACACAATGGTATATTACAAGTCACTACTGTTTATATGCCAAATATTACACTTTTATTTGCAAGAGCATTGAAGCCTCTATAAAGCTGTTCCACTGCTCTTCCCTTTGTTCTCTATAGAACTTAACCAAAATATAATTACAGATGCAAGAGAATTCACCAGTGAGAATGCTGATTACCAGCACTATGTGAGGCATATCATTTTTCGTGTAAAGAACATATTGTGTAATTTTGGCTTAATTACATAACATTGTATTTTAAGGGAGGAAGAACATTCTTGTTCAGTGCTAGAAAACTGATCTTCATGCAGATTAGGTGGGATACTCATTGGAAGATTATTTGGCATATTAATGTGTCTATCTTTGGAGACACTCCACATTAAAAACAGGTAGAAGGACCAAGGCCTTCATGTTTTGGGCTCTTAATCATAGGCCTTTGGAGAGCTGAGGTAAATAATCAATAAATACTTGTGTAATACTCAATAAATGCCTTAAACTTCTGCCTCATTCTAGTTTGGGGGTAACTGACCCTGGCAGCCAAAAAACAATTGGTCTGTGAGGCTACGATATTACTGTTATTATTACTTTTTATTACTTATCTTTCCATTTAGGCCCTTTTCTATCATATTTCTGTCAGTCATTCACACCACTACCTGGTTGCTAGCGTAAATATGACACTATTACAATACCTGCAAGCACTGTCCATTCGCCTGTTTTCTTATTGTGCTGCCTCTAACGTTGCTTTAGAAACCTGTATATCTGATCTTGTTTATAGGAGAAATGTTGCTGTAATTAGTTGTGAAATTAAAATGTTAAATTGTAATTAAAAATCATCCTTAATTGTGATTTAGTTAATGAAATACTATTGTGTTTATTACAGGTCCTTTTAGGAATATTTATATGCAATGTAAAGTATTTCAGGATGTGTAAAGTGCGCTGGAATCATAATCTGTAAGAACATTACCTCCTCAGAGAAAACAATGGAAATAGCCACGTTATCATTGTCTGAATGCTGTTTGTTTTTTTTTAACTCAGATTCCAGTATGTATGCAGGAAGGCTAAGCTTTTACAGCTATAAACTAGTGCTTGACTTCAACAGCTAACTAGCAGGCTATTAACAAGCAACTATCCTGCTACTGTAAGGTTTAACAAAGACAGTTTGGGTGTATTGTGAGGCAGTTAGAGATTATGTTTGTGTATGATTCTTTGGGTTTTACTGATGCAGCCTATCATGGAACCCCTGGAATAAGGGCCAGGTTCAGTTTGGCAGTAGCTCCAGGGTTTCCTTCGGTCAATAGTTCATATGCATGTGATTCAGCAGTTTGTGGTGTTTTAACTTTTACAATCCTACTTCTCTATTTTCAGTCTGTACTCCTTTTGCATTTTTGTTTGTTTATTTGTTTATTTTACATAGTAAGTTAGGTTGAAAAATGTTGATTCTGTTGGGGTTGAGAAGTCTTCTCCTAGGTACATGCCTGTGTCCTCTATAGTGTACCTGGTAAAGAAGAAACTACAGTATGTATGCTTACTGCCCAAAATACGTACAATAATATTTCCTAGGATTAAAGGAAGGTTGATAACATAGTGTAGTCCTGCAATTAAATATTTCCTGCAGTGTGAGAGCTAGGGGAAGCTTTGTTATAGCTGGTAAATAATTATTCTGTACAGAAATCATAAGGAGATGGTACTTTTGGCTCTTCTTATTTGCAGTGGAACCACGTGTTTCTGACAGTCAGGTGGAAAGTGTCTCAGATAAGGAAACTAGCTAAAGGTACGGCTAATGATTAGAGCGTGATGCTTTAGAACAGGGATCCCCGACCTTTTGAACCCATGAGCAACATTCAGAAGTAAAACAAGTTGGGGAGCAACACATGCATGAAAAATGTTATTGGGCTGCCAAATAAGGGCTGCGATTGGCCATTTGATAGCCCTTATTTGGATTGTCAACCAACATTGAGTCTCTGTTTGGCAGTGCACCTGGTTTTTATACAACCAAACTTGCCTGGAATTTAAAAATAAGCACCTGCTTTGAGGCCACCGAGAGCAACATCCAAGGGGTTGGAGAGCAACATGTTGCTCACAAGCTACTGGTTGGGGATCACTGCTTTAGAAGGTATATAGGTAGAAAGTTACCTGGCATGTGCTAAAAGGTTATGGATGGTTACCTGCTCAGTTGTATAGTGTACAAGCCCAGGAGAGATGGATGATCCATGTCAGTAATATATGATTGCGAGATCCAAGCAGAATGTGGGCTGAATCCCCACAGAGAGTTTAATGGAAAAAAGATATACAAGGCCTAATTTATACCACTAGTTCCTTATCAGGGCTCAGAGACCTGTGACGTGCCATGGATCGACCTCTGACTGCGTTAGTCAGTGGTCAATCAAAGATGGCCGGGCAGTGGGATACACAGATGAGTCTCCCATACTGCCTTGGTGGGTCCTCCTGCTCAATATTATATCTCTAATCCTAAACCCAACCCATGATCCATTCAAGCCACACCCAATCCTCACAAACCCTCTGCACGTGGCCTCTGACTCTGTTACCCACTGCACACACCCCTTCCCGATGGCAGCCCTGGCGTACTACTGCTTTAGCTCAACCCTGAAATGGTAGTCTGTGCTACAGTAGTTTAAAATAGTTCCATTGATTGATAATTAGCAATAAATGTAAAATTATTTTTAGAGAATACATCAAAATGTGAGGAATCTTCAATTATATAGAATAAATAATGCCACAATCAGCTCACAGAATTATCCAGAAAGCATTCCTCTCTGCCTTTTCTCTAATTTATGGGCTGCTGGCTACGTGTGCAGTTTCCTACTAGTGATGGGCGAATTTGCGCCGTTTCGCTTTGCCGAAAAATTCGCGAAACGGCGCCGGCGTCTGGTTTTTGACGCCGGCGCCCGTTTTTTCAACGCCGGCGCCCGTTTTTGGCACCGGTGCCCGTTTTTGATGGCGAATTTTTCCCGCGAATTTTCGCTGCCGTTTCGCGAATCACGCAAATTCGCCACGAATTCGCGCCTGGCGAATAAATTCGCCCATCACTATTTCCTACTATAGTCAGCCTGCTAAAATTCCTGACCTGACAGCCATCAAAACAACCAATATGCCGAAACCCCTATGTTTTTTTGCTTCCGTTCTATTTATGTGTGTGTGTGTGATCTCATACCCATATATTCTCAATATATATTTACTGTAGTTCTTTCTTTGGATGTGACATATCCCCTGTTACCATTGCCTTGTCACTGTCCCTTCCTCTTTAATCGTTTTGTCCCTTTTACCTGACAACATTCAAGCTGCGAAAACCACCTTTGAAAAGTTTTGTACATTCTCTTCCTCACAGAGGACTTCTTATGCTGATATTTTAATAACTACATCTATATTTTTCTCTATCTCTTCCAGCTAGTAATTACCATGAAGGGTTTTAATTTAATTCACAGTGCTATTTTCTTATTGAATTGTTTTTGGAGTGACGTAGCCCAGGCCACTCCAAGCCCCAGCGAGACCCTTATGAGATTAGCAGGCGAGGTTTTCAAGATGTCCTATCTCATGCGTTGCGTCTCAGAGAGTACGAGTCTGGCCTCGCTCTGCAAGATGAATATGTTGTACACCTCAAGCAATTAAACTCCATTTCACACTTGGACGTACAGTGTTTATTTGCATCTGAAAGTTTGAAATCTAAAGATTTCCACTTATTGGGGACGTGGTTGTCAAGGACACGGTCAGATTGTATCTCAGGCAATTTTCCTGTGGATCTAATGGACGCAGGATGGGAAGCAGTCAGGCATTGGATAGAGCTCTCATGGAATGCACAAGAATTAAAGCACAGGAAGGGATAGCTACAGACGATTATACGGAAGCACACATCCATCTGTATACTGATGTAGAGTCTTTCATACATTTGAAAATGTTTCTATTCTATTCCCAGACATAAACTCTATGGTACCATAACTACAAAGTATTGCTGAAGTCCTTGCTAAAGTCATTGCCAAAGGCTCCATACTTAGGCAACACTGATATAAAGGTCATTATTTTGACCTGCTATACCTTCCACCCCTTTCCAGGCCCTTGCTGTTAACAGAGCCAGGACAGTAGCCTTTATTTGGGCTTCCAGGGCTGTAGCCCCTATTTGAAATATCTAAATATAGTTTGGAATATGTTTCCATGTGTGTTAGCAATGAAATAATTGGCCAAGAAATAAGTACCATGCCTAGATCCTTATAATCCATATCTCTATAATACAGAATAGTGTTGCTTTGTATAAGCCTACAGGGCTACTTTTAAAAATCCATGCTACAATGCACTAAAATTGCCTTGCACTGGTACAGCCCTTGTGTCTGTTTCAGATTTAATGGTGCACTGTGGCTCAGTTATAAACACTGGACAAATTTGCACCTGGGCAGTAACCCATAGTAAATAACCATAGATTATTTTTTTTAATACAGCTTCAGAAAATGCATTGAAGGCAAAAATATGATTGGTTGCCATGGATTACATTCCAGGAACAAATTGGCCAAGTGTTGATAAATAAGTCACTCTGAATTTAGCACTCACAGATGAAAGGAAGTCCTATAATTAAAGCCTGCTCTAACTACTGGGTTTAGGAGTCCCTGTAGTTCTAACACTCAAGAATAACGCAGAAAAAAAGGGGCAATCAGGACCACATACAGAGGCAGGTGCAACTTTTTTCACTTCAACTCAAGTATATTGGCCATTGTTTGCACATTGCACCTTGTCTTTCTTGATAAATTAAAAAGTCATACCTTCCAATACAATTTTGTTTAGATTAACCAACTAAAAATTGCTTGAATGTAAAAACCCAGTAGTAATATTAATGCTGCATATAGATCCTTAGGGTGCTAATGTGCCTATCAGAACTCAGCATCTGAGATAAGGATTTTATCATGGATGAGGTTATTTTTCCAAAGCAAGGGCTACATAAGTGCCACATTTTCTGGTATTGTCCTCTTTAGCTCACTTTACTGGCGGAAGCTTCAGCAAGCAGAGAATATGTAGCAGGAGTCTGTTGGTGGCTACACCTTATGGGTAACTTTATCTGGTAATTCACAAATTCTGGCTTAGTACTGCCATGATATTCACAAAGGAACACTGGAGGAAGCTTTGCCAATACATGCTGTAGATCTGTCCATTTTGCCTATGAAGAGCTTTGGAAGACATGGTGAGGGTTTTTAGCTTATGGAGTGAATCGGGTCCTGCCTTCCAAGGCTTCTATCTCCCCATGTTCATAAATGGTAACTGAAATGCAAAACAGTAATGTATTCCCCTGTGGTCTAGATGCTATGTTTCGGTTTTTGTTATTATGTTTAGGTTATTTGTATACCGTTAGATTATAATTTTATGGTACATCCATTGATTTCCACTGCTTCTAGGTTTTTAGAGGAGGCCAGTATTTATTTTAGTTAGCATTTTAATTAAGTGTCACTGGTATGCTGCAGGGAGGATTAGCGCTACCATCATGGGGTACCTGTACTCAAGTCATGGGCCCCACGGCAGAATAATATTTGAGTTGCAAGCAGAGCATTCAGGGAATGGGTGTTGTTTGAACAAATCATGGACTGGCTTTTGGCATAATGCAGCAGTTGAATTTATGGTGTACCACGGTTGCTATGAGGAGAATCAAATGTGTGAATTGTAAGTTGAGAAGCAGTTAGTATTTGTGGGGAGCAGCTGCGGATTAGGTGGATTTTTGGCTGGGTTTACAATTGGGGCTATACCCTAATCACGGGGGCTCAATCAGAGTGAATTGAGGCATGATTTTTCATTGTGTTCACATTGTAATTGTTGGCAAGTTCCACTTTACAAGTTGCCCAAGTGACCGGTAGGTTAATAAGTTGTGCCCTGCTTAGTTACAGCATTGAGCTCTGTGATGGCTCTGTGATACAAATGGCAGTCCTGGGGGAGATACTCTGATTTCAGGTTTAGCTGGAGAATGCAATCTGCCTGATCCATTATGAATAGTGTGGTGTATTCTGGGAGTAGGAGAAATAATGTTGTGTAATGTCATTTGGCAGAATAGCACGTAAATCGTATATGCTTGATGTGTTTTTATGACATGATCCGGCAGGTTGTATATTTTTATGTCCTCCCAGCATGGCACTTGCCAGGCATCTTATAGAATGCTGCTCTTTATAAGAAACATCCCTTAACATTATGTGATACAGTTGTAATCATTGCAGTCTCAGTCCAAGAGGGGAAAGATGATCAGGCTTGCAAAGTTTTGTGTAAAGAGTATAATGATGAGGGTAATATTGGTTGTACCAATAGAACAGGAAGTAATAAAAAAAAGGAATAATAAAATGTTGCTAGAAAACTCTTATTCTAATGAGTTACAATTCTAGGAATGCTTCATTCAAACTTTATTGAAAGTGAAAGTACTCTTGGTGGGCCCGTTTCCTTGCAATGCAGTGGATAAAATAGTTAAAACATTTGAATAGCCTGTACATAAAAATATGCCAATATATAAAGATTTTAAACCAATTGTTCAGGGTAAAAATAAAAAATGGGTAAATAGATAGGCTGTGCAAAATAAAAAATGTGTCTGCTATAGTTAGTTAGCTAAAACTGTACAGTAATGTATATAGGCTCGAGTGACTGTATGTGTAACAAAACAGAACACTACTTCCTGCTTTGCAGCTATTTTGTTTTCCACTGATTGGTTACCAGGCAGCAGTAACCAAGCAGGGACTTGAGGGGGGTCCATATGGGTCATTACTGTTTGCTTTTGAATCTGAGATGCATGCTGAGGATCAATTGCAAACTCACTTAACAGTTGTCCCATGTGGCCCCCCCCTTAAAGTTGCTGACTAAAGGTGGCAGCTTATTGGCCCGTGTATGGGGCCCCCCAACGGGCTTCCCCGATCGAGATCTGGCCGAAAATCGCAGCCGCATCTGTTCGTTGATGCAGTCCCGCGATCTGACCCCCATTCCCATTCGTTAGGATCCGATCGTTGGGCCCTTGAGCCCGATATGCCCACCTCAAGGTGGGTATTTCGGAGAGAGATCCTCGCCAAACGAGCGGATCTCTCCATGTATGGCCACCTTAACTCAGAGTAAGAGAGCTGCAAAGCAGGAAGTTGAGTTATGTTCTATTAGACATCCAGTCACTTCAACCTTAATACATTACATTTTTGGCTAACTAACTATATCAGAAACATTTTTTATTTTGCACAGCCTATGTATTTATCCAGTTTTTATTTTTACACTGAACTGTTCCTTTAAAAGCTATGTTATACACAATGGTACCCTGCAGACATGGCCACGTGACCAGACTTTTGACCTGGATTGAGGATCAAAACAGTTTTAGCATCAACATGATGTTACTTTTACCTAAAGCCAAAACCTTAGACTAAAATACACATAACAGTAGAATTATTAAAAAGAACTATGCTGGAGAGGGGAGAAATGAAGATGATTAATTTAAATTCTGTAATACCTTAATCATGCATAAGTTAATGATACCAGAATCATCAATATCGTTTGTCAGTTGCTTTTAAAGGGGTTGTTCACCGTCAAATTACCTTTTATGATGTAGACATTGATATTCTAAGACAATTTGCACCTGCACCTCATTTGTATTTTTGTGTTTTTTTTAGTTATTAAGCTTTTTGTTCAGAATCTCTCCAGTTTATTTCAGCAGTTATCTGGTTTCTACCGACTTATTTACCCTATCAGCCAGGCAGCGGTTTGAATGAGCGACTGAAATATGAAAAGGTGGGGGACTAAAAATTAACAATAATGATAAAATGGCTAACCTATAGAGCAAAAGGTTTTTGGCTGCTGGGGACCTCCATTTGAAAGCTGGAAAGAGGAAGAAGACAAAGGCAAATCATTTAAAAAAATAATGAAGACAAACTTCAAAGTTGCTAGGAATTGGGCATTCTATAACATGCTAATATTTGTTGCGCCAACCTTTAACAAGACATAGAATGCATGCATTTTGCCTTGATATACACTTGTTTCCAGTGGCGTAACTATAGAGGAAGCAGACCCCGCAGTCGGCGGGAAGTGGGTGGGAGGATGGGGGTCAGAGTCCGCTGGGCCCATCTGAAGATTTTTTGCAGGGGGGGCCAGCGTACTCTAGTTACACCACTGCTTTCTTCATTCATTTCTTTTACCCAGTACAGTATCTACTGCATATACTATTATTGCCATATTTACGCTCTCAAAATAAGACAATGTTTCATTATTTTACATTAGGTCCCAGGTTCTCCACACTCAAATTTAAAATCATTATTCTGATTTTCAAAATATTTTCTGTCATATAAAATCCTTATATTCCTAATATATTCTCATCATGCCCCTCAAGACCTACTTTTATTCCTGTGCTGTTCATAACTGCCGTCTCTTGGATTCTATAATGTTGTTCTGGAGTTTTCTTTACTTTTTCCGCATACTAATGTGCCCTTGGGACATCTGTATGGACCTGGAAACTGCTGTATTTATTTGTACAATGAATACGAGCGCATTGGACTGCATGATGTATGAATCCATGAAAGCCTGATCTCATACTATATTAGCAATCATAATCTGTTAATCATTTCTGTAATGTAATACAGAAAGACCTCTGTAGTTCAGAAGCAGCTCATAGCTGAATTTCAAACACAAACAAGCAGTGACCCTTGGCCAGAGATGAGTAGCAGGGCATCAGGCCAACAAGGTGTGCTCCCAAACTAATATTGATTTGTTTCACATATTAGAAGAGCTGCAGAATGGTGTCATTGTAGTCTGGGGAGCCAGTGTGATAATAAAGTTTTACAGTTAGATGCCATCATTAATCCCCTTTATACTATTATTTGCTGCAGCAAAACTTTAGTACGTTAAAATCAAAACCAGACTCCTCAACATTAAATGTCCTGCACTTGTCCTTCAGACTTTTCTCATGCTGACGGTATCCCCATGTCAGGGGCTTGACCTGACCCAGCCCCTTGCTTTAAGTTCAAACTGATATTTCATTGTCTCATTATAATGATTTTGAGTCTCTTTGTTTCCAAATAGCTATAAATCTAGTCCAAGCGTCCTCATGATTTCAGGCCTGTCACAAGAACACATAGTGCAGGACTGAATGAGATAACTTTATGGTCAGGGAAGCTTGTTCCCGTCTGCAAGGCAGATGATGCAAGAATATAAAGTGATCTTTATTTCTGCTCGATATAATCTGGGAAAAAGATACTAGGTGTGAGTGATGGCCTCTCACTCATTATACAGCAGGAAAAAGGTTATGCGGGCTCTGAGCGCTGTGGTCTCTCTGGCTGGAGCTGGCATTGTATCATTTATTTGTTATCCGTTAGATGTTGTTCCAATATTGCCTTGCAGTAGCTACAATCATATTGGTACTGCAAATTATTTGCATGGCATTTTCATTTTATATACATACATGGGGACTTGGAAAATGAGATTCTTAAAATACTCAACTACTATTGTTTTCAAATGCTATTTTTATTTTTGTATGAGGACCATAAATTATATTTTAGTATCATAAAAACACAAACAGAGCCAAGTGCATTTAAAATGAATTATAAAATATGGTTAACATTGCTTTGCACTTTGGAATTGGGGCAGCTGGCATTCATATAGCATATTTAAGCCTTGGCCTATTGCTTTGACATAGGTTTAAAGTTGTGGAACCATCACCTTATTTAAGTATAATAAAATTTACAGAAATAAAAATTACAGAAATGAGTGGAGAGGTACTACCCTTGAATGCACAGTACTGTTTTTGTAATGCATACAGGGCCAGAACTAGGGGTAGGCATTAAATATCCAGAGGGGAAGCAGTAGCCAGGCACGTAACTCTTCTGCCTGCCTCACCTTGGTTTTGACAATCCTGTAAATCCAACATATTGAAACTCCCCACTTGTCAAAGAGCACAGTCGTACAGGGAACAGGGGTGCAGATGGATGCCAAGGTGACAAGTGGGGTGGGCTCCCTCACCGTTATGCCCAGCACTTAAAGGACATATGTCGATCCAGAAGAGAGAGGGGATGTTTAAAGATAGTGGCATGCACTAATACACCCCTGGTTTGGGGCACTCAGTAAACTATAACCTCACACTTTACTACATAAAGAGACATTTTTCTTAGAAAACAGCACTTCTCTTGTGGAGATATAGGCATGACATAGCAGGATTTGGGCACTCAGTTGACCTCAAGTGCAAAAATGAAGCTTGCACAAATTAACTGTACAAAAGAAGTCCAACAATTAATGCAACTGCAGATGTACTGATGTAATGTACAGGGTTCCATTGTGTGTCTATGGATAGCGGCTATGAAGAGCTCAAACTCCCAAAAGAACACTCAAAATTGTGGGGTCAGATGCTGTACTGGAGGGCTCACGCTGCCACAGGGCCATAACCTTGTATCAAAAGAATTACCAGGAGCACACTGAGTGAGTTGTAGTTGTCCATATTTGATTTATTTATCTGAAAAACATACAAAAAGGGCAACATTTCAGGCCTTCCGGACCCTTTATCAAGCCTATTGTTACCACATCCCAGATAAAGATAGATAAGATAGATATGATTCTTTATTTGTCACATGCATAGTTATACAAGTACAACATGCAGTGAAATGCATCCTGATCTACTTTTTTAGACTGTGCAAAATGAAAACATACTTGTTAAATACTTCAACTAAGTACAAAAAGATTACCATAAAAAAATTTTTTTTTTTTCAAATTGAGTATACGTAGCTGCAGAGCATACGTAGTACAAGATCAACCATGTTATTTACATAAGTGACAGTGAGTGAAGATTGTGTAAAAAATTAAATATAAAAACAGCAGTGCATTACAGTACACCAAATAACCATATCATGGTGATGGTGAAATAGAAGAAAAGAAAACGGTGTAGTAACAGTACACAGTATTAAAGTGCATAGTATGTGGATTGTATAGTACTGTATTGTGGTGACATAATGTGCCACATCGACCAAGTAGGTGCAAGTGAAAAAAGGAAGGGGGGTAGGAGATATGGGTAAGGTGACATAAACCATGTTATTTACATAAGTGACAGTGAGTGAAGATTGTATAAAAAGTCTAAAATATTAAAAAAAACAGCAGTGCAATACTGTATTGTGGTGATGCAGAGTCTCACATAGGTCACATAGGTGCAAGTGAGAAAAAGGGGGAGGGATATGGGGAATTATGGGTAAGGTGGCATGTCCTGGTTTAGCTGTCTAATGGCCTGAGGATAGAAACTCATTATAAGTCTCTCAGTTTTGGCCAGGATACTGTAAAACATTTTCCCTGATTTAAGTAGGTGAAACAGTCTATTACTGGGATTTGACGAGTCCTTGAAAATCCTGAGGGCGAGAAAACCAGGATGTAATGTTCTGTGTTAGGACACTTTCCACAGCACTGAAGTAGAAAGTCTTGATGATCTTCAAAGAGACCCCAAACTTCTTAACTA
This sequence comes from Xenopus laevis, assembly GCF_017654675.1. Lineage (NCBI taxonomy): Eukaryota > Metazoa > Chordata > Amphibia > Anura > Pipidae > Xenopus > Xenopus laevis. Next base: position 84,737,786 of record NC_054383.1, read on the forward strand.
TAGGAGATGGTACAAACGCTGCTTTGCCCTTTTAGTTTGAGCTTGGATGTGTTTAGACCATGTCAGGTTCTCAGAGATGTGGACTCCAAGGTATTTAAAACTGCTCACCCTCTCTACTAGGGTCCCGTTGATTTGAAGGGGTTTGTAGTTCCGCTGCTGTCTCCTACTAAATCCACTACCAACTACTTGGTCTTCAGCTGGAGGCAATTTTCCTGACACCACAGTGTCAGGTTATCCACTTCTTCCATGTAGGCCGTCTCATCGTTGTTCGTGATGAAGCCCAACACTACCGTGTCATTAGCAATCTTCCCAATAGTGTTTGAGTGATGTGTGGCCACACACATCACTCAAGCACACTGGTTACATTGGGCTTGAATCTACACTGAAGGAAGTGTGGATTCAAGCCCAACCCATTCCTTGCAGTGACAACATAAATAATATACATTATCACAAAAAGTGAAGTGCACATTCTTTAAGTAAAAAGTTCTAGTCCATTTAAAGATCCTAGGTCCATGCTGCAGATTAATGAAAAAGAAAACATTGCAAAAGTTAAATTATAAATTGCGTAATGAGTATTATAAATAACCATGATCCTGCATACCGGCACTCAGGGTGTTCTATGCAGATCTTAGTAACCTTGAAAAATGAAATACAATAAAGTATAGACACAAATAGTTAAAAACAGAAGCAAAATACAATGTAACATCAAAGTATGTTCAGGATATTCGAGCATACCTAGAAAATGAACATAGCTGGCGTATATTCCCTATTTAATCCACCGGGCCAGATAGTATCCAGTTTATGTATCTACATCATTTCATCCATTAATAGCACAATAATAGTGGCATACAAAACAATTGTAATCGCCACTTCTTTCATGTTCATGCTAGTTACTTTTTTGTCAAAATCTTCATGAGAAGATGTAAAATGTAATGCCCCTTGGAATGGCTGAGGAACTGGGCTTTGGGTTGGCCTTAGGTGACCTTACTGAGAAGTTTTTGTTCATCGATGTGTGCTGGATCACTGCTAACTACAGTAGGTGGGTGTTTATTCTACTGATATATTCATATTCTAGATACACAGTGGGTATTATCTATAAAATAAATCACTGGGCCAGATTAAAACTTTTCATGCTAATTTACAAGGAGAATTAATTCAATTTAGTATAGTTTTAAAGTATTAAATAAATATGGCATAGCATGTATACTTATGTGTGTAGAATAAAATACACAGTGTGTTAAAATGTATCTTTTATGATCAAATTGAGATCATTTACATAAGGCACATGAGCCATGGGCAAAACACAATACATCTGGTCCAGGGGCCACATAATATTTTGGGATTATTTTACTGCTGGCAATTGAAATTGTTATCATTTTCACTTTGCCTCTATTTTCTTTCACTGTATACATTTCCCTCTTGGCTTTATAACTCATATCGACAAACAACTTTTCTGTACTTAGTGAACTGCATAGACAGGCAGACAGCCACCCTCTCCACTGAGCACATGACTATTTTGCCTACAGCCTATCTCTGGTCTGTAGCATATGCAGAACTCAGCTAACAGAATGTTTGTTCTAAGTGTAAAGCTCTAGAGAGAATTCTGTTATCAAACCAGTCTGAAAAAAAGATCTCTACATGTAAAGCTATTAGTTTTAGATTAAAGATGCAGGCAGTAGACAAAATATTGAAAGCACCTAATGAAAATAGAATCCTGTTTTGAAATAACTAAATTGCAATAAAAGAGGATCCAGGGGACTCTACACATGTTGTATTAATTTTGATGCTCATTACAAGTATGTTCCTCATATAAAAGTACAGGTGGAACACTTCATCAGTCAAAATGATTAAATAATTGTAGATGTTTATTAAAAAATCGTGGAAGCACACAACAAAGCTTAAAAGTAGGGAAACAGGAAAATGGCTAAAAACTGTAAAAGTGACCTTAAAAGTGACCAAAAAGTAATTCTTTTTCAAATTATTATTTTGTAAATACATAAATGGTTCTAATGAGCACATGTTAGGAAGTTGGTTGAATTAGAAATATCATAGTGCTTTCATTTAATATGGATGTTAATGTAAGGAGAAAGTCAAAGAAACTAGCCTCCAAATCACGATGAATAATCACAGCTATTAAATATAGCAGTAGATTTGGAATTATTTGGGAAACCATCTCCAACACATTATTTGTAATATACATTGCATCTTTACAATGTGTTAAACTATTTGAATTCAATAATACGGTAAACATAGCTAAATGGGTTTATAAGTGCGTCAGTATATTTCAGCTGGTAGAGTACACCCAAATATTGTTGTGCAGTACTAGAATCCACCTGTTTGCTTTTCAGGTACATCTCTGCTGGCTGACAATATTCCAGTAGGCCAAATGCCTAATTAGTAACTATGCCAATCTGTCATTGTTTTCAGATGTCTCATTGTTTTTCCATACTAGATAACCCACTATACAGGCTCAGTCAGGATTGCTTACATATGCATGACTGTTTAGGAGCCCTGCAATTACTGTCTCTGCAAGATTCAGGGATCCTTGCACTTCTGAGGTACACATGGAGCAAGAGTGCATTGTATTGTATTGAATTGTGTGTTGCAATTTAGCACTTGTATTGCAATTGCTTGATTGCGTGCTACCAAGAAATGAGTCCTTCAATTCAGTTCTAATCATTCAGACTCTAAAAAACAATTCAAATGAGGTCCTACATAGGACACAATAAGAATAAAATTTACATTTAAATAGCAAGGATCCCAAGTACCTCCCTCTTGAACACAAAATTAAAAAATGAAGCACAGTACAAGATTAGGGTGAAATGATTGAGGAGTGAGAGGTTTAAGAAGGAATGGGCTCAGTCTCTAAAGCTGCATTATCTGTACCATGGTCCATTCTGAACTTGTGTTTATGCCCCCAATGAGAGCAGGGTCACTGTAAGTAAATATTAGAGTTTATTTAGTACTAGCGCTTTATTTGTGTACTGTTAAAAAATAAGAGTGTGGGTTGATTATGTGAACATATCAGAACACATTAATCTTTATTTTTGTAGGACTCTTAGACCTCCAGGTTGCTATAACTGCTCTACAACTAACTTCTATAGATTTTATTTGACCCTAATAGTCTTAGATAACGAAATCAAAAATGCTAAAGATGCTGGAATATGTGTCTAATTACACCATTATTAAAGGGGACCCATCATCCAAAAAAATATTCCATCCATCTCCATGCACTGGTTAAGGTGGACATACACCGGCAGATAAAGCTGCCGATATCGGTCGTTTGGACCGATTTGACAGCTTATCTGCCCGTGTATGGGGGCTTCCGACGGGTCTTCCCGATCGATATCTGGCCACGATATCGATCAGGAAGGTTTGATTTTTAACCGTCCGACCCGTCGGAGCCCCTTGGTGCATCGTAATTCGATCGTTCGGCCATACCCCCGATATAGCCATGCCGTTAGTGGCATATCGGGGAAAGATCCGCTCGTTTGGCGATGTCGCCAAACGAGCGGATCTTTGAGTCTATGGCCACCTTTACACAATTAAATGGTAAAGAGAGAGGGGAATGTGGGGAGTGCAGTGACATCTAGTGAGTGCTGAATGGAAAGTGAAAGTAGTTGCCTGCCCTGCCTCTATGCCTAAGGCATAGAGGAGGGGCAGGTAACATTGGATTAACAGTTAAGATTGTTAAATGAGAATCCAGCTATTTGGATTCCATGTTTCATTTGAAAATGACTTTTATTACCTAGCTTTTTATGTCTGGGTGACCAGTCCGCTTTGAAGTAGCTTGAGAACTTACAAGACCTCATTCAGTCTGGGAATTATATTCCTTTCTTTTACCAAGCATTGCTTTAGTTAGAATGGGCAGCGGTTTCTGATACCCTATAAAGTAAAAGGTTTGCATGGTACTAAAGTAAACAGAAATTCAGCATTTTGCCTGCCACCATGATAAGCTCCTGATTATTGTTATTTTGAGAAATAATATGTATATATAAAAATATGTACAATGACAGGCGTTTAGTAGTTAGTGCCAAGCACACCTGGAATGACAATCTGCATATTTTTGGAAATCACAGAATGGTTGCCACCTTTACTGAAAAATATTACCGGCCAGTGGGGGGCAGGCACCAAAAGGGGGTGGTCCGTGATGCAAAAAAGGGGCGGAGCTACGTGGTGTGCGAATTGGGGGCAGGCCAGGGGCTTTTTTTAAAGGGTATTACAAATTGCATTTCCGGTAAATTTGTAATACCGGCCCCGGCCTTGGCAGGTGTTTTACTGGCTAGGCCCGTAAAATACCGGCCGTGTGGCCACTCTACTGCTGTAAGATGCCATAGACAGTCCACTGGCCCAATATTTAGTGGGCTGGTGGGGGGGGCTGTTAGGGCCTCTGTGTACTTGAAATGCCTGGTCCATTTTGAATCGCAGTCAAGGCCTGGTGCCAAATCTCATGTATTTACTTGATCAATCCAAGTGGTTTTACTTCTGTTGTCTATAACCTTCGTAAGTTTTGTTTGGGTGATTATGCGTCAGACAGCCTTGTAATGTTCTTTCTTGGAAAGGAGAAAGCTATCCTTATCCTTTCAGTGGTTTGCAACTATGGAACTTTTTAGGCTTCCCACTGTGTGTAAGAATAGTTATGCAGTCAGGGCAGAGACACACATATAGCGCTTGCAGAGACACACGCTGCTATTTCGGGAGATTATTCGTCCAGCGACAAATTGCTTCTTCTTTGGGCGACTAATCTCCCCCCAAACTGCCTTCCCTCCAGCTAGAATGCAAATTGTCGGTGGGATGGCACTCGGAACGCTTCATTTTCTGAATTTGCCCAAATTTGCCTCACGAGGAAACTTTGGGGCGACTTCGGAAAGCAGAAGCATTTCCGAGTGCCATCCTGCTGGCGATTTACAGTACATGCTAGCTGCCGGGAAGGCAGTTCGGGTAGATTAGTCGCCCAAAGAAGAAGCAATTTGTCGCTGTTCAACTAACTCCGGAAATAGCAGCGTGTGTCTCTGCAAGCGCTATACATTAAGAAGTTTTCAGTAAAAGGAATGTAGTCATTAGTAGGATTTGTGAATTTTGTCTGTTGGGCATAACCGACGTGCACATATTTAACAGGTGTTTGGAAAAAGCAACAGCTGGTGTTAAAACAAAAAGAATATCAACAGTCTTGAAAGAATGTATTATTGTTCAGGAAATATATCTCCAAGATAATAATTGCATGTAGAATTGACTTGCACGTGTTAAAGCTGAGGGAAGTACTGTGTCGGTTTGCATCTGATTGACACTGCAGACAATTTACAAGTTGTTAATATGCACCATGCCTTAGGCAACAAACAGTGTCATTTATTAATCAATCAATCACTTTTCTTGACAACACATCTTCGAAATAGGTACTCCTATAAGTATAAAATGAACATATGCAATTAAGGTCCCCCCATTATAAAAAAAAAACACAAAATGAGCAATTTTAAAATAACCTGGGCTGACTGTAATAAACGCATGATAAATTTGCAAAGAATAACAATTTCTAAATAAACAGTATAATATTATTCAAAATGCTTCATGGTGGAGTAACAATTATAGTACAAAATATCCAAATCCAGTGGAGCAAACTACAAAACATCAATTTTTACGCTAGCAGATGAGGACTTACAGGTTTGCAATACTTATATTATGTATTATATAATATATGTGCAAAGGAAAATTATTGGCACAGACAAAAAGTTTGCATTGTTCACATTATTTTCATTAGTGATTTTTATTGTATCCCCCCCAACTGATGTTGTAGATAATGTATGCAAAATAAACAGGCCACGTACAGCTGACATTCCTTTGGAAGCGTACATTACAGTTAGTAATCTCCTCTGAAAAGGAAACATGTACACTGTCTATCTGTAAAATAAACACTCCTTACGTACCCATCACTACATCTGTAAATTGTATATGTGCCCCTAGTCAGTCATTATTAACTAACACATGCCCCAAGTCAGCACTCACAGTGTATTTGCAACTTCCACATGCCCCCAGGCAGTGTTTGCTGTGCATTTGTAACAGAAACTCTTCTATAAACCACTCACTGCATGGCCATAAAATAATCATCACCCAAAGTTCCTGACCCTGCGTATCTTTCACATAAACACTTCCACTGTAGACAAAAAAATGACATCTGTAAAACGGAAAGTCCCAAAGGCAGCAAAAATGAGCATCTGTAAAATAAAGTAGACTTAGAGCATACATACTAGCAATGCAGCCTACAATTATAAAATTGCAGTTGTGTTTTGTGGATCCACTTCCAAGGCTATACATACTGTTCAGCCCCAAGAAGAACAATCAACTGGTTTACAGTTGGGAATCTGGTTAGTTGCCTGGCTGTGCTTCAGCTATAGGGTATTTCATGTAAATGGAAATCTTAAGGAGCAATACTGGGCTTCCTTCCCTAATTCCTTCTGCTTTGCATATGAATAAGGATTGAGTCTTATCCACAAAAAAATGTATTTTCTAGGGTAGGGAAGCAGACTTAATAATGTGCAAACAGCTGCACAAACAAAGCCACTCTGTGGCATGAAGGTAAACCTAGCAGTGGTCAGCAGGTTTTTGATCCATCACATGACAACATTCAGAGTTATGTCAACCACTCAAGAGGGAGGACAGCCATGTTGGGACCCAAAGCATTACAGTCCTAGCCAACTTGTTTGTACGCATGCGTCTGAAGACATGAGTGAGCCAGTAACCAAATATGGCTGCCCACACTGGGAGTCGACAGTGTAGAAAGCAAAGAGCTTGCTACGAGCATTTTTTGGCCAATATTGTATTGTTCTTCACAACCAGAGTACTGGCTCTTTTCTTCTTAACCCCTAGTGGGGGAACAATAGAGGATAATGGGGTTTCCCAAGGTTTAAACAGGTGGTCAATAAACATCAAACAGGCAAGATACATACAAATTATAGAAGCACCATAGCAGTAATAGAATTAAACATTTCTGCCAAAGGTGTAGTTTAATAAATGGAGAAATTGCAGAAAAATTGCACATTTCTCTTTAATTAATGTGCTAAAATCCATATATCTGACTTGTTTGTCAGATTTGTGAATGCCTAAGTACGATAAATACTGTAGTTATTTCACCACACAACAGATTTTTTTTCCATATTTTTATAAATTGCATATGTATTTGAAATAAAAGAGATACACGTGCTCTTGATCCATGGGAATGTGTCTGATTTTAATAATCCCCCCTTAATAAACAAGTGTCAAACATTATAATAAGTACAGGCACATAATGAAACCATTTATAACATATAACGTTGTGTATGGCCTTAAAATGTGCAGAGATATGTGGCTTTATGGTGCATAATGTGGGCTACAGAGGTTTACAGAGGTTTACAGAGCTGCTGCCCTTAAGATGCACAGACGCACACCTGGTTTCACCACTTTGTGACATGGGTCTTCCCTGTGAGTGTGAAAACTGTGAGTAAGTAATTTACAAACACTTGAGAAATTTGCATCGGGGCACTAACCAAATGTAAACAATGAGATGTCTGGTGTACCTGTAGCTGGAATGCATCTGTAGCTCCTTCCTAGGAACATTTTTTCTGCAGAGACCTTAGAGTGCAACTTGGCTAGACACCCCTTGTCTCATTCCTGGAGTCTACCCTAGCTCTCTACGATTGTATTGGATCCCCTACCCTCAGAAGGGCTTCATGTTCCTGGACACCAAGGGGGTTATTTACTAAGCTCTGAATACCCGAAATCCAAAAAATTTGTGATTTTTTTTATAAAATCAGATTTTTAAAAAATCACAAATTTTTCAGAATTTATTAAACCCTGAGGGCTAAAAAGTCCAAATATAAAAACGCGGCACTGATTTTTGGTTGGGTTGGGGGTTTCGGACAATTTCACAATGTTTTCGGAGCTTTTGTGGAAAATTCCCGAAAAAAATCAGAGCTTTTCCCGCAAAGCAAATTTTCGGGAAAATGTAATAATAAATAAGCATTAAAAACCCGAGCGAGTTAGATCGGAGTTTGTAGCAGCCGATATTGAGATAAACTTGGACATTGATAAATAACCCCCCTACAGTATATTTAAAAGTACTGTTTTGTTGCTTGCCTAAAGCTGTGCTTCTGTGGATTGTCTTTCCAGATACCTGTACTACTCCACTTTGACCTATGATTGTTGACTTTGCATTGGGGACTGTTTTTGGTAGTCTGTGGCCTGCCTCCAGGGGAGTTGTATATGGTTATTCTGTGGATTATTTATGGGAGTGTGCTAATCATCTCGTGAGTTTCACGTTATTGACTCTCTCCTGCATTCTCCCCAGTTTAAACGCTGGAGCTTATCACAGTTTGATACAGTTTGTAGTATTTCCCTGTTTTGTGCCAGTTTCCGCACACTTGGGGTGCAATAGTTGGGTTTAGATCCCCTTTAATGACATGTGAATTTAAATAAAGGCAACATTTTTTTAAATACCATTTTTTTGCTTAAAGGAGAAGGAAAGGTTAAAATGAAGTAAGCTTTATCAGAAAGGCCTATATAAATACACCAATAAACCCTCAAAGAAATGCTGCTCTGTAAAAAGAAACACTGAATTTCTTTCCTTTTATTGTGTACACATGGGCTTCTGTATCAGACTTCCTGCCTTCAGCTTAAACCTCTTTGCCCTGGACGTGAGCATGCTCAGTTTGCTCCTCTCTCCCCCTCCCTTCTCCCTCTTCCCTCCCAACTGTAATCTGAGCCCAGAGCTTTGAGTGAGCAGAGAGAGGCAGGAAGTGATGTCAGGAACATGTCAGCTGTATCCTAAACAAACAGAGAGCTTCTAGAGCTGTTTACTCAGGTATAGTAAAGCATTCTTCAGAATAAATATAGTGTTCTAGCTTACATTTTTATGGCAAATCTATTGGTAATAAACAGCCTCAGTAGCTTTCCTTCTTCTTCAAATCTCAATATACAAATGAGGTATTCTATTCTACTCTATCTTTTGTGGATGATTCAGCCAACCAATCCAAAAATGATGGATTGGGTTCATCCCAATTTCACGGTCATGGTGCTTTCACAGATGGAAACAGTAATCTAAACACCCTTCCCTGCCATTCAAAAGAATGTTAATGGTGCAATGGAGCCCTCTGCTTAGAACTTGCCTGGCTTTAACTGCAGAATTTGCCTTGTGTTTTGAGTAATAGTATCTCACTACGTCACTTGCATTGCACACAGTTGATGCTACTTCTTTCCTCAGTTGCAAGCTGCCCCCATTTGAATGCAATTTACTAACCAGCAAAATTATGGTGAGCATAATGATGCTAAATTTGGAAAGAATGTTGCATCATAAGTAAAGAACATGGTGAACCATCTTTTGAGAGTTTGCATTCCTTTGGTAAACAAGGCTGGCTAAATGGAAGAGTTAACCAATAAGACACATTGTAGAGAGAAATGTTGACTGAGAGAAATAGAGAAGAGACTGCGCCTGAGGTATTATTTCTAGCTGGCAGACAATATTTGGAGAATGATATCACAAAGAAAATCAAATAAAATAAGAGATCAGTACACAAAGTTTTCATTACAGCACAGTTATAATATTATTAACTCTTTCTTATTGGATCCAACATATTAATGCCCTTAGCATAAGTACAAACAATTATTAGCTGTTGTCTACAAAATACTACTACCATTTTTCTTGAGTATTGCCTTTGCTTAATCTAGATTCTAGAAGAATAATTTGCTCTGGGAATGTAGATGCTACTTTCAGTCTTGTCTAGTTAGTTACTGTACTTGAATGTATAGTTAAAGGGATACTGTCATGGAAAAAATTATTTTTTTCAAAATGAATCAGTTAATAGTGCTGCTCCAGCAGAATTCTGCACTGAAATCCATTTCTCAAAAGAGCAAACAAATTTTTTTATATTCAATTTTGAAATCTGACATGGGGCTAGACATTTTGTCAATTTCCCAGCTGCCCCATGTCATGTGACTTGTGCCTGCACTTTAGGAGAGAAATGCTTTCTGGCAGGCTGCTGTTTTTCCTTCTCAATGTAACTGAATTTGTCTCAGTGAGACATGGGTTTTTACTATTGAGTGTTGTTCTTAGATCTACCAAGCAGCTGTTATCTTGTGTTAGGGAGCTGCTATCTGGTTACCTTCCCATTGTTCTGTTGTTTGGCTGCTGGGGGGGGGGGGAAAGGGAGGGGGTGATATCACTCCAACTTGCAGTACAGCAGTAAAGAGTGATTGAAGTTTATCAGAGCACAAGTCACATGACTTGGGGCAGCTGGGAAATTGACAATATGTCTAGCCCCATGTCAGATTTCAAAATTGAATATAAAAAAATCTGTTTGCTCTTTTGAGAAATGGATTTCAATGCATAGAGCAGCACTATTAACTGATTCATTTTGAAAAATTTTTTTCCAATGACAGTATCCCGTCATGGGAAAATCAGACTAAAAACCTGTTTATTTCAGACTAAAACATGAAGGCTTCTTAAGAATGAGAAGTAAGAGTATGCAGTTAGAAGAACAAAAATAAAAAAGTATCTGAAATATGCATAAATAATATAACATATATGGAACTTAGGTGTCCTGGTTTTTGCTCATAGAAGTCTAAACAGTTACCTAATTGCTACATGCACATTGGAAAGCACATAGGAAATGCTCCAGCCTTGTTGATGACACCCCATTAAAAAATTGCTTGCTCGACTGAAAGGGGTGATAGATACTCAATGTTTATGCAACCAAATACCAGCAAACCACCTTAGTCCTTAAAAAGCTTTCCTGCCCATGAAAGTTCTTAAACTGGAACTGAATGCAGAGCAGCAATATGTTTTCTCCTTCGCTTCAGATAAAAAGACTCTGCAGTACATTCATCAAAGTCCCTAAAATGTGTCTAAATAGCTATATTTTCCACATCAGTCCACATCACGGCCTGTCATATTTTTTGATTAAATCATCATTTTGGCAATTGGTTACATTGATGTGTAAATTAAATTGGTAAAATGTGTGTTTTCCACGCCCAGCAGATTCTCTTGGCTGTGAAGCAAGCACAGCTCTCTGACATGAAGCAGAAAGGAGCTATATATAATCTCTAGGCCAGGGGCAGGCAACCTGTGGTTCTCCAGCTGTTGCTAAACTACAAATTTTATAATAGTAGGCTGATGAAGAGGGGAGCAGTTATTTAAAAATAGGTTGCTTCGCCATGCCCAAAATCACACACCATTTTCCAAAAACATAGCATAACTCCTATTTACATATTTCAAATTAGCTATTTATATAGATCCATGTAGCCCCATAGCCATGAAGTGTCTCTCTGCCTTCTTAATGATGCATTGCCAGATGTTGAAAATAGAAAACAAGTCAGACAGAAAAACATTACAAATATTAGGCATGCAAATGCTCCTCACTCAGAAATAGCCCCCTAAGCTCATGTGTAGGATTTTCTCCACATCTCTGTGTCCCACATTTCCAGTAATTTTAGTAAGTAATAAATTAAATCCACATCTTTGAGAGGTCAACTGGGACCCTTTGTTCCTAGGGGGGACTGGGGTATATTTTGATAGCTTAGGCTGAAATAAAGAACAGAGGATAAGTTGAGCTTTGTAGTCATTTGCTGTTATAAACTATAGGTGGAAGAACCAACAGGGCTGCTATAATGGCAAACATTTTTTTTTGTAAGTGTAGGATTACAGCAACAAAGCTGTTGTGTACCCTTTATACATGGATTACAATTGTCCATGGAAGTATTCAGTTAGATCTGAATTAGGGAAGCGCAGCAATGTTAGGTGTACCAAAATTAACTATGTTGGTTATTTTAGAGGCTAACTAAGCTGCAGCAATAACATAAGTACCCAATGATCATGTTGAAGGAGGGGTACTCATCATAAATCACAGACCCAAAAAAGAATACAGATTTAGTTTCACCTGGGTTGGCTGAGTTAGTAGCATAGCTTAAACTGTATTTTTAAAATATGTGGAGATATGGAATAGAGACTACATGGTATGGAGAGAAATTTGAAAAAATGAGAAATAAATGTCACCCACTTTCATTTTACATTTTTACTATTTATTGGAGCCCATTGTTCAAAATCTTTTATATTCTTTTATATACTTTTATTATACAGGTGTGGGACCTGTTATCCAGGTTGCTCGGGAGTCTATAGAGTCTATGGGGCAAATTCACTAAAGGGTGAAGTGACTAACGCGGGTGAAAATTCGCCATTTCGGTACTTCACCAATTTACTAACGGTCGCTGGCGTAACTTTGCTAGTGAATGAGATAGACTCTAGCGGTACTTCGCTCCCTAACGCCTGGCGAATTTGTGCTCTGGCGAATGGATGTAACTACGCAAATTCACTAAGATGCGGATTTCACTGAACGTTATCTCTTGCTTTATAACTTATCTCTTCAAGTTATAACTTGAATCAGCAAGTTTGGGTTAACAATCCTAAAAATGTGAACATCATGAAGGCTATTAACATCTTCAATTGGTTTAAGGGACCTCTGCTGATGACTTCTACATAATCTCGACAGGTTGTAGATGGTGTATTTTTGGATTTGAGCTATTTTAAAAAACCCGAAAAAATTTTTGACCCGAAAATAACCTCAAAAACTCGAAAACACAACTCGATCCTTAATAAATCTGCCCCTTAGTGTGGTATTAATAGTTGTTCATTATAGTAGACCAAGCCCATATAACTACTTTCAGTAGATCAATAACAGGCCATATGAAGCATTTCAGTACCATCTGGTAGATATTCTATCCTTTTTCCTCCTTGTTTCTCAATTAGTGGCAAACCTTGAATTTTCATTCCATGCAGTTATATAGGGATGCTCCAAAACCCTTCACCTGATATTTCATTGGAAAGATGGTAGGACCTCGGAGAGAATGTCTTTCAAGATGTCTAGGTTATCCTATTTCTTTAGAAATGACATATATTGTTACCAAATCAGTGGGCCTTTTGACTGACCCTGCATGCTGTTATATGACCTTTGCAGCTGTGAGAGTCACCTAGTCCATCAACCAGGAGAACGCAAATGCTATAAGTTTGTTCTGTATCATTTTATGTGATTGTGTCTAAAGTGCCTTTCGTGAGCCATTATTTCCTATATTTCAGAAACCGGTCACGCATAGAATTGTATATTTGAAATACAAAGAAGAGAGAGAGAAAGACACATATATACTCTGAGCCATTGTTATATTAGGAAAAATATATAAAGACATTTTAAGGAGAAGTTACCAACCCTAAACACAGCAAATTAGACATTAAAATTTGATACTTAAACACTAGAATTGATAAATGTCCAAACACAATTATTTTACCAGCAATATGGGTTGAGCTTCTGGACTATTTTTTACTGAACGTTCAGAAAACATGGCTCTAATTTAAATAGCTTTACAGTTTGCACCAGTGTAGTAAATCATAACAACCAGTCAGTTATTAGCCTTAAATTCTAAATGCTTCAGACATATCAAAGGCAATTGATATTGGTTGCTTGTTATTGTAAATGAGGGTCCAGCAGGCGCTTAGTAATGAAGCTGGTGATTTGCACACTATAACATGGCACTGTAGATCTGTGTTACACATACGTTAAATTATGATAATTCAGCTTAATATTTAAAGGGGCTGAGCAGTACTGGAATTACTACTATGACTGCATCTTAGCACTAAGCAGATTGTGAGCTCTGGTTTTACCCTTTTCTACCTGCATGCCCTGTATATCTGGTACAGCTTGCAGAACTTCTTAAGATCCCCATAGATGCTACAATTCTTCTTGCCGAACGACTAATTTTAGGGAAGTCCGACCAATCCTTCGAAATTATCGTGCGGTTAGTGGGATTCGAACGATCGTACATCTTACTATTTTTCGGCCGACATCTGTCAGGAAATTGAACGGCCGGGTCAAAAAATCTTTGTCGGTCCCAGTGCAATTTATCTATGTTTGCAGGGACAAGCAGGCAGCTCCCCTTTGTTTTCCTGGCAAAATTGGTCTTTTTAGTTGATGGTAAATTTGTACGATCGTTCCGAGAAAATTGTGGTCTCACGATGAGGATCTGATCTTTTAAAAATCTCAACATCTATGGCCAGCTTTAGTCTGCACTTTAGCCTGCAGTGCATGGTGCAAAGTGCATAATACAGGCACAATCCACCATATTTTATATACTTTGCACCCTGTCTTGCATGTAGGAAAATTACATTTCCTTGATGATTAAAGTGCTGCTTGCATTTGGCACATTCGGCAGTACTATATTCATGAGATTCAAGCCCTACCAATCCTTGAATCTGGAATTATGGAGAGCCAGCAAGTTCACACTTCAACTGGAGCCCTTTAATTACTACCTGCCCTATGGCAGCTCAGGACAGAGTGCTGCACTTTAAAATTGATTCTGCCATGCAGCAGTTAATGCTGTTAATGCTGCTCCAGCAGACTTTTTCACTTTTTTTTTTACATTTAATTTTGTAATCTGACATGGGGATAGACATATTGGGGCAAATTCACTAAAGCGCGAAGCGGCTAACGCTAGTGCAAATTCGCCAGCGTGACGTCATTTCGTTACTTTGCCGATTTACTAACGGGGGCTGGCGTAAATTCACTAGCAAAGTGGACTTACTCTAGCGCTACTTCGCACCCCAGGCAAAGTTGCGCTATGGCGAAGGGACGTAACTACACTTATTCACTAACTGCGCATTTTACTGAACGTTACCTCTTGCGCAAGACTTGCCGTCGCCACCTGAGGCCAGGCAAAGTGCAATAGAGTAGATAGGGCTTGCTTCAAAAAAAGTTGACATTTTTTCTAAGTCACAAAAAACGCTACTTTTTTAAGGGTGATAGGCTTAAAAAGATCTAAAAAAAATGTGGGGGTACCTCCTTCCCCCCCTCCATTTCCTAACATATGGCACCTAAACTATACAGTTGGCACATGTATAGGGCAAAATAACAACTCTATTTTATTTAATGAAGCTTTCCCAGGCTTGTGTAGTGTAATGTATTTGCTGCTACATATATACATGTCGATTGTACTTTAACTTGGCACCGTATGCAAATTAGGCTTGCTAGCATAACTTTGTTTGCTTGATGAATTAACGCTTCGCTACCTTTCGCCTCCCTGAGCGCAACTTTGGATTTTAATGAATTAGCGGCGCCCTGTGGAAACTTCGCCTGGAAGTGCAGCGAAGCCAACGCTGGCGCAACTTCTGAGGTGAGTAAATTTGCCCCATCGTTCGTTTCCCAGGTGCCCTCAGTCATGTGCTCTGATAAACTTCAGTCACTCTTTACTGCTGCACTGCAAGTTGGAGTGATGTCACCCCCTCCCTTTCTCCCCATCAACAGAACAATGGGAAGGTAACCAGATAACAGCTCCCTAACACAAGATAACAGCTCCCTGGTACATATGAGAATACCATCAGTATTAAAAATCCAAGTCCCACTGTAACTCCTGCAGTTACAGTTAGTAGGAAAAACGTCTTAAAGGAACAGTTCAGTGTGAAAATAAAAACTGTGTAAATAGATAGGCTGTGCAAAATAAAAAAATGTTTCTAATATAGTTAGTTAGGCAAAAATGTAATGTATAAAGGCTGGAGTGAACAGATGTCTAATAAAACAGCCAGAATCTAACTTCCTACTTTTCAGCTCTATAACTCTGAGTTAGTCAGCGACTTGAAGGGGGGCCACATGGTACATTTCTGTTCAGTGAGTTTGCAATTGATCCTCAGCATTCATCTCAGATTCAAAAGCAACAAATATGACCCATGTGCCCCCCCCCAAGTCTCTGATTGGTTATTGCCTGGTAACCAGGGTAACCAGTCAGTGTAAACCAAGAGAGCTGAAAAGCAGGAAGTAGTGTTCAGACTGACATATTATACATCAAATCACTCCAGCCTTTATACATTACATTTTTGGCTAACTAACTATATTAGAAACATTTTTTATTTTGCACAGCCTATTTATTTACCCAGTTTTTATTTTTACACTGAACAATTCCTTTAAGCAGTTCCATCATTAAGTGCTGGCTCTATCTGAAAGCACAAGATCAGGCACAATGACCTGAGATGGCTGCCTACAAACCAATAATACAACTAAACAAGAATACACTTGGTTCAGGAATAAAATATTATATGGTAGAGTGAATTATTTGCAGTGTAAACTGTGTAATTTAGAAATAAAACAACACCCTAAAATCATGAAGAGACCAGACAGACTTCAGACAGAAGTGATTTTGAATGAGCACTAAGCACGTTTTGAGTTCATTAGTGTGCTTGCACGTCTATCTCGTGTGAGTGAAAATGCAAGATATGTCAACTTAACATTTGAGACATCACATCTGAATAGGAGTTTAAAGTGCCTTTCAGTTCCTGGCACTGTCTGTGGGCACAGCGGAAACAGGGATCCTGTACTATATGCCTGTCTAGTCTAGAGTATGGGGTTGGCACTTGCAGGAGTACACTATTGTATTTCATGATATACCAGATAGTCCAAGTGTATTGTCTATGCTGAATTTCCATTAAAATTATTGTATAGTTCCTCTTTCAAAGAAATAACTTTATAAAAATATCTGTGAGTACAGATCTCAAATGTTAATTATTTTATGTTACTAGAGAATTAAGCAGTCGCTGGTTTGGGTGAGAGAGAAAAAAAGAGAGAGAGAGAGAAAGTGAGTGAGAGAGAGAGAGAGGGTGGAAATTTTGCAGCTAGTGCTCTTTGTCCAGCCTTCAGTTCAAGATGCTTAGTTACCATTTGCAGACATTTAGCTGGCTGTAATGTGTCAGCATTTGTTTTCACTGCTGTGTTATTGATATTTATTGTTCTGTCTGCCTTTCTATGGTATTAAGATACAGAGGGCCAGCATACTGCAGATGGATTCAGGCTTCACACTCGGAACTGGGGGCTGAATCCACTTTACAGATGCAAAATAGAAACATAATTAAACATGTACCTTTTCTCCTTCAGATTGGAACAAAAAACATAAATTCTAATACTAGGAAAAAAAAGCTATTAGAAAAACAGTAATACATAATTTAAAGGCAAATGATCTGGAAACTGTACACCATACTATATTTGTAATGTTTATATTAATGTAATAAATTAATATAATAAATATCATTTCTGTGTAGTTCCAGTAGTTAACTATAAAAGCAAACAAATTGGCACTCGCAGATTCAATTAAGTAGCATGGGTGGCATGCACAACTGCGTTGCAGATTTTTGCATGTATACAGAATACATACATTGTAAGCTCTACGGGGAAGTGACTTCCTTCCTACCGTGCATCTTATCACATGGCACATAATCTCTATATTAATTTAAATGTTGTCCTCCCTATGTGCACTTTTCTATATTATAAAGTTGTATAATATAGAAAGTTAGAATCTCCTGCTCTTGCTCAATGAACTGTTTATGTGTAATAGAGGTATGGGATCCGTTACCCGGAAACCTGTTATCCAGAAAGCTCAGAATTATGGAAAGGCCATTTCCCATAGACTCCATTTTATCCAAATAATCCAAATTTTTAAAAAATGATTTCCCTTTTCAATGTAATAATAAAACAGTTCCTTGTACTTGATCCCAAATTAAGATATAATTAATACTTATTGGAAGCAAAACCAGCCTATTGGGTTTATTTATTGTTTAAATTATTTTCTAGTAGACTTAAAGGAGAACTAAACACCCCAATGCGATAAATTCCCACTGGCCCCCCTCCCTGCCTCCTCCCCACTGCTAAATGTTTCCCCAGAATTGTGTCCCCTGTAGGATTACTGTCCGTGCATACAGCGGAGCTCACGGTCACCATCTTAGGTAATCCTCGAAAAGTGAGAGGTGTATCGGCGCATGCACAGTTGGAGCAGTTTACGGGCATGTGCCGGAAGTGGCGTAAATTGCCGAAGGGAAGGAAGAAGACCCAAAGATTACCGAAGCACCGGAAGATGGTGCCCCTGAGCGCAGGTCAGTAATCCTACGGCGGACACAATTCTGGTGTAACACTTAGAAGGTAGGGACTTTTCACATTGGAGGTTTAGTTCTCCTTTAAGGTATGAAGATCCAAATTACGGAAGGATCTATCATCCGGAAAACCCCAGGTCCCGAGCATTATGGATAATAGGTCCAATACCTGTATTGTGTGATACATGTAACTTAAAGAGCTAAGTCAGAAGATGAATGTGTTATAATATACCAGTAAACCCCCGATTCTCTAAAGAATCGTTAATGAAAGAATGGTAACAACAGTGAGGCAGCAAAATGCGATGGGTGCTGATTCACTCGGCATCCCCAGGCAGCAACTGGCGACGCTAATTTGTGGGGATGTAGAGTGAATCTGTGCCTATTGCTTGTTATTACCTATCTGCTATTAGAATTCTTAAATTTTGAGTTTATTGGTAGTAAAGTGTTACTGAAAAATTTCTTTATAAACAACATTTTTTGTGAAAATGTTCTCCTGTCCTTGAATGAGTTCTCCCTGGTGAGCTGTACTTAAAATCTTGACTTTAACATCAGATGAACGCTGCACTCTTGAAAATGCAACATAAAGTTGACCATGACCAAACACAGGCTCAGATAGGTAAATGCCGACTTTATCCAATGTTTGTCCTTGTGATTTGTTGATTGTCATGGCAAATGCAGCCTTAATGGGGAATTGTCGTCGTTTAAGTTTAAAAGGTAATTCCTGGTCAGAACTGGTAAGGTCAATTCTGGGAATCAAAACAGTATCACCGCTATGGGATCCTGTAAGCACTTCTGCCTTGATAACATTTTGTCTCATGCTCTTCACAACCAACCGTGTACCGTTACATAAACCTTGCTTAGTGTTAGGGTAGGGGCACACGGCGCGATTTCGCCGCGATTCTGCGCTGGGCGAGTTGTCGCTGCGTTTTTTAAGCCGAAATAGCTTTGCTAACTTTGGCGCTGGCGTCAATGCAAATCGCGGCGAAATCGCTGCGCTAATTCACACGCGGCGATTCTTTTTCTACTGTCGCCCGGAAACGCTCAGCGAGGCAACTTCGGACGACAATAGAAAACGAATCGCCGCGTGTGAATTAGCGCAGCGATTTCGCCGCGATTTGCATTGACGCCAGCGCCAAAGTTAGCAAAGCTATTTCGGCTTAAAAAACGCAGCGACAACTCGCTTAGCGCAGAATCGCGGCGAAATCGCGCCGTGTGCCCCTACCCTTAAGGTTTCTTAACAGCATGACTATTGTTCCTACTTTGAGTATAAGATTGTGTTGTGGTAATCCAGCATTGTTGATAGTGTTTAAATATTCTAATGGGAAGTTAAGTTTCTCACTTTCGTCTTCAGAATCAATACAGTCAGTACTCAGAAAGACACAGCTTTGTCCAGGAAGTAATGCAATCACTTGGTTGTTTATCATGTCAACATCAATATTTTTTGGAGATAATATAGCCCGTTTTGCTAAAAATGGCCACCCACGCAGGTACGCAACCGGTTCCCCTCCTAGAGTGACGCTAGCGCCGCCATTAGACAAACTTGCAAAGGAGTAGCAAGATGGCCGACGCTTATACAGACTTTAGTGGGCGGATGACAAACTCGCAGAGGAGTAGCAAGATGGCCGACGCTTATACAGACTTTAGTGGGCGGATTTGGCAGTGGGCGGATGACAAAGTCGCAGAGGAGTAGCAAGATGGCCGACGCTTATACAGACTTTCGTGCAGGTACGCAACCGGTTCCCCTCCTAGAGTGACGCTAGCGCCGCCATTAGACAAACTTGCAAAGGAGTAGCAAGATGGCCGATGCTTATACAGACTTTAGTGGGCGGATGACAAACTCGCAGAGGAGTAGCAAGATGGCCGACGCTTATACAGACTTTAGTGGGCGGATTTGGCAGTGGGCGGATGACAAAGTCGCAGAGGAGTAGCAAGATGGCCGACGCTTATACAGACTTTCGTGCAGGTACGCAACCGGTTCCCCTAGTGTGACGGTGAGCGCATCTGCCTCCCTAGATCCTAACCTTCCAGCGGTCGCCGCCTGAGTGAGCAGGAAAGAAGAGGTGGCGGGAGGCAGAAGGAGACGGTGAGCGCATCTGCCTCCCTAGATCCTAACCTTCCAGCGCATCTGCCTCCCCGATCCTAACCTGTTCTGATCCTAACCTTCCAGCACATCTGCTAATCGAAGGCCGCATCTATGTCTTTCGGCTGAAGTTGCGCGCGCATCTCATAGATCCTAACCGAAGTTGCGTGCGCATCTGCCTCCCCTCCACTCGGGACATAGATAGGCCTTCGGTTAGTATATAGGATCAGACTATCTAAAGAAAGCAGCACACACCCTTTCATCACACGGAATACAAATAAAGAAGTAGCCTCAGGTATAAAAACTTTTTGTTGATGAAATACAAAGAACTGAAATTAACCACACCATATTTCAAATACCCACAAGCCATTGTTTTCATTTCTTTATATTGAAACTGGGATTTATTTCCTAGTTTGGAATTTTTTAAACAGTTTTGCTGTACAACAATATTGTTTTAAAGGTAAATCCTTTATACCCCAGTCTGAGCATCAGTTCTTCCGTTGCGGTTCTTTTCTAGTTCAAGACACAGAAAAGTGGGGCCCATTTATCAGCACTGGGCAAATTGGCACATGGGCAGTTACCCATAGCAACTTATCCGTGATTAGCTTTTTCAAACCAGCGGCAAGTAGAACAATGAATGCAACCATTCGATTGGTTGCCCCAGTATATTTTACCCTACCATACATGATTAAGAGAATAAGCATCCCAATGGCTGAAAGCTTATATTGGAATCAATATTTTTTTTTAAAAAAAATACATCATCATTAACAAACACTGGTCAAGTGCCCAGTGTTTCCAATGTTCCCATGTGCAAGCTATGCATCAATACTGCCACAAAATGTAATCATTCTGTAAATCATAGGTATCAATGTGGCCTTCACATGGCATAGCGTGGGAGCTCTATTTAATTTCTTCCATGGCATTCAGTTGATGCAGGAAACCCTGCACTATAAGTGGCCATAGAGGTTAATATTAACCCCTTACAGTATCCAATCAATCCAGCCGAAAAGATGGAGCCAACATGCACAGTATGGCCATCTTCCTTTTGCTCCGGTCATTTCACTTCCTCATGTGCCAAAGCACCATACACTGCAGACATATGATGCATTTGTAGATTTAATTTTCTAATGTTTTGCCTGATTGGTGAACCATTCAAGATGGATATTAGTTGGGATCATGGGGCCATTAAGTTTCATATGATTTTAGCAACGTGCTTTGCACCTCACAATAGTTGATACTTTGGCTCAGGTGTAATTATCACAGCAAAACTTACTGATAGCACAAACATTTTTCTGATTTTATAGATAAATAATTGTGTCAGTTTTACACATGTGTTATGAAAAACTTTTCTGCACCTATCTGATGTTAGATTTAATGAAGGGCTGTACTTTTTTTAAAAAAAAATTGTATTGTAGCTAAGCAGTACTATAATCACTGATCCCTTGCATCCTAATACAACGGGAAACATATGCCTATAGTTCCAAGCCATATGGTACCTGCAATGTATTCTCTTTATTAAGTAAAAAGATTCATTACAATTACAGATCATTCAGCACAAAAACTTTTATTTTATTGGTCAAATGTTACATGTATCATCCGGAAACTGGACAGTGTAAGGACTGTTTTACACAGTGTGGTCTATGGCACACTACAGGAGAAATGCTGCTATATAAATGGCCTTTCCTAACCACATGGCATGCATTTGAAATGCTCTACCTATGGCAAAGGCTTGTAATGTCAATAGAGAGCTTTGGAACAGTGAGGATATGTTCTCTGCATCTGCCATTGGATACTCTTTTCTCATTAACTTGAAGATTGGATAAGGCCATTTGACAGCAAATAGTGCATTTTTCAACAGACTGCATGGTCTAGGCTGTAGTCTTGCCTGGATTGACCTCCACATGGTTGTGGGTCTCGCTTTGCCCCCACCCAATTCTCATTGTCAATTCCCCATCCATCCCAGGCCTCTCTGGTGTCTTTCACATGTCTCCTGGTACCTTGTTATGTAAATGCATGCCTGCTTCACACCTTCAGGTAACATCAGAGATTGGCAGGTTGGCACCAAAGACACATAATGTGTCGACCTGGAATTATGAGAGGGCTTGTTTGGGTTGGGTGCAGGTTAGCAATAGCAGATAAATTGTAATTTTAATACATGTCTTAATTTATTATGGAAGCTTCTTATATTTTCCCTTTCTCTTAAACAGCAAGAGGGGTTGGGGATTATATTGACTACAATAAGAAGTATTTTGTGTATTCTATGTAGGGATGAACTGAATCCACTAATTTGGGATTTGTCTGAATCCTGAATTCGGTTTATGCAAATTAGTGCCAGGAAGGGCTAAAGTGAAAAGAAGTTCACTTCCTTGTTTAGTGGCAAAAAGTCACTTTAAGGATTTGGATTCTGTTTGGTCAAGCACTTTCATTTCATTCAAATCCAAATCCTGCTGAAAAAAAGCCCAATCCAGAACAAATTCCCGATTCAATGCATCCCTAATTCTTTGTCTTAACAAGAAATGTTTTATCTATAGAATGATGAATTGTCATTACAAGAAACCTCTGTCATTTTGATCACTTCTACTAATCATGGGTTTCAGGCCATTAAAGGGACATGATTTTTATCGTGTAATTTTTACTTCTAAATAACACTGTTTACATTGCAAATAATTCACTCTACCATGTAAAATTTCTTTCCTAACCCAACAAGTATATTTTTTTAAGTTTTAATATAGGTGTGTAGGCAGTCATCTCAGGTCATTTTACCTGGCCATGTGCTTTCAGAAAGAGTCAGCACTTTAGGATGAACAGCTTTCAGGCAGGCTATTGTTTCTCCTACTCAATGTAACTGAAGGAGTAACATGGGACATGGATTTTTATTATTGAGTGCTGTTCTCTGGTTACCTTCCCATTGTTCTTCAGATGGGCTGCTGGGGTGGAGAGTGATGGGGGTGATATCACTCCAACTTGCAGTGCAGCAGTAAAGAGTGACTGAAGTTTATCAAAGCACAAGTCACATGACTGGGGGCATCTGGGAAACTGAAAATATGTCTAGCCCCATTTGGGATTTCAAAATTAAATCTAAAAAAAATAAATTTGCTCTTTTGAAAAACAGATTTCAGTGCATAAGTCTGCTAGAGCAGCACTATCAATTGATGCATTTTGTTCCATGACAGTATCCTTTTAATATAAAGTGGCCTGTGCAAATTCACAGCTTTTTGTTTGCCACTACAAACAGAAGCAATTATGTATCTGAGAATTTTTTTTTTTCCTGGTATGTATATATAGCTGACAAATTGCTATTGCACTTTATGTATATTACACTTCAGTCCCTGCACCAGTGGAGCTTACAATCTAAGTCTCTATTACATTCATACACACTATGGCCTGTTTTATCAGGACTATGAATACTATTAGCATATCATTTTCATGTACCATGAGCAGAGTTCCTGCCTTAGAATAGTATCTTTATCAATGCAAAAACACTGAAATAATATTTTAGAGAAGTTTTATGCTGAGCTGGACTGTTACTTGTGAATGCAATGCACAAACATGGAATACTGCAGACAAATGTACGTACAGAAAACACTTGAAACATGGTCAGAATGCCCTGCTCATAAAAGCTGGCAATATGTGATACAGTTGTGTTTAGAGTGTTGTATAATCAAAGTTAATCTTTGTCTTTGAAGTTGTGTTTGTGTAATGATGGGTGCATAATTTGGTAGAAAAGAGTAGCAATTAAGCTCATTCCACCTGACAAGAAAATAGTTCCATTTATTTAGTTGGTTTTACTTTTAAAATAATCAGAACATTTGACTTGATCCATCTAAAATGAAGCTGCAATTAATGTTAAGCTGTTTTTTAATTAATTTTGCTTACTCTTTTTAATTAATTTCCCCACATGCAAATTTACCTTGACCTAAGAGGAGACCTCTTTTAAAATATCTCTACTTTGATTATTCCATCTTGCTTCATCCACTTGTCTCAGTAAATAATCCACAGATTATTTTTAAAATCATAGTTAACGCATTCTGTAACTTTAACTGTATTATTTTCTTCAGTGGGGTCCTTGTCAAGTTTGGCCTGGTGTATTTCAAAAAGCACCTAGAGGTCTCAACCTTACTTTTGTAATAAATTCCCATGTGATATTTACACCTGCACCTACCAGGATTGACAAATCTGAAAGCATCAGTGTGCATAGATTAACTTGATTTTTTTTTCCAACAGTGTTGAGGGCAAGCTAGTAGGAAATCCTTCAGACATACTGCAGTCTAAACCCATCTAAGGTCATCAAAAAGCAGTTGCACACTTTGGAATCCAATAGAAAGAAACTGTGGTTACACCACATGCAGTTTTTAAAGGAGAAGGAAATGCCAATTTACTTGGGGTGCCAAAAGTTACCTCTCCTATCAGGGAAAAAGTGCACTGGTCCGGGCATTCTTCCAGCGAGCACCACAGATCGATTGGCTTCCTTCTTCTTCTTTCTTCAAATTTCCTGGGGCAGATGCATGCGCATTAGAACAGAATAGCACAGAAACCAGTGCAACTGGCATCAGTATTTAATAATCAGCCCTGTATCTTATATTACAGGCCAACCTCATTTTCTACTTGATGATTTGCAACGACCCCTAAGCTTAGCTTCTCAACAGCTGCTCAGAGCCCAATGAGCATATGAGTGTCGCAGACACTCTCCAAGATGGTGACCCCCTGTGACAAGTTTGAAGTCCTGGATAATTTTTAGCCATATTCATATTTAAGGTTTAGGTTTCCTTTAAGGGAGAGTTTACTTACTGAATCACCTATACAAAAAATATTAAATTCATGGGACCCAAACACACTCCTGCTATGTCTTTTTGCTCTGCCCTGTCCCTGTCATTGCTGGTGACACCCAAAAAAAATCTATTTATTTATTAATGAGCAGCATCTGAATGGGAGCTCATACCTGAGCAGCAGCTGTCAGCTGAACAAGAAAACACTGTTACAGCAGAGACTGAATAAGCAATTTCTGTTTTCAGTGCTCATATAATTTGCAGCCAACAAAAATAATGGCAAAATATTAACTATAAACCAGTGGACATCGTGTTCCTCTCCAAGTGCTATTCAAGCCAATGAGAATCATCCCTACCAAGCTTTGCTTTTATCTGAAATAGTTAGATTACTGTTCACAATTTGCCTGCCAACATATTTCTGTAACAAACATGAGTAAGTGCTCAGTGAAAGGCAAAATATGCTTAGGGGTCAGTTTACTAAAGTGCGGTAAATTTGACTACATGTTTCTGGAAGTTATTGCGTTTACTTGTGGTAATTACATTAATGAACCAGCTTACGTTATCGGTAAGTTTAGCGAGTTGCGAATTTCCTAATGACAAATTAAGTTTGCAAATCTTTATGCTATAAAATAGTCTTGTTTTATGGCGGTATAATTTTTACTGTGACATTTATGGCCACAATTGCATACCATCCAACAACATTACCAGAGTAACACCAATCAAACATGTATGTATCATATAAACGGATACTTCATACATCCAGTCACAAACCCTTCTGTCAATAGAATCATATGAACAAGAAATCATACCAGTCAATCTCTTTGCATCATATAAATGCACAGATTAATAATTATATTTATTATATTTATATTTACTGCAGGTTAGTAAACTGGCTAAAACATATTCAACAATAAATTTGTCTATATCTTGTGTGCATATTTTTAGTAAACGGACGCCTTTGTTTCCCCAAAGAACATTGCATGAGTAAAAAAACATGGCACAAATGTACATACAAGAGGTGGAGTTCTCAGTGTAAGATGCTCTTGCATTAATAAGAAAACTGATCTTGGAGAGTTGGGTTTTTTGATGACCCTTTCTACAAATGTCAGCCTGAATCAGAATGGATCCGGGTGCATCTTGACTTGGGTTGCCCCCAATCTGGTATTTTACCTGCCTAGCCAGTAAAATACCTGCCAAGGCCGGTATTACAAATTTATTGGCAACGTAGTAGCCGGTAAATTTGTAATACCCTTAAACAAAAGCCTTTGGCCTGCCCACAATTCGCTCAAAACGTAATTAATTTTGGCCTTCTGGCCATTGTGCGACGTGGTTCCGCCCCCTTTTGTGTCCCAGTAGGCGGCTTTTGCACTTTTGTTTCCGCACCCACCAAACTTTCTAAAAAGGTGGCAACCCTAATCTTGGCCATGCCGGCATCCAGACCCCCCTTTCTTCTAGAAGTGACATTAGTACATGCCATAGAGGTACAAAATTTAAAACTATGCCGATGGTACCTGATCTCTTTTCCGCTGGTCACATCATCCATAAATCCTGAGTTCCTGATCCCTTGTGTGTACACTTCTAACCCTGTGCCTTGACCTCTACCTGCTTTAAACCCCTTGTCTGGATATTGAACTTTAAGGGGCTGATTTACTCAAATTTATGATTTTTTTTTTTTCTGTAAACAAAGTTGACCTAACTCCCTTCCATGAATTTAACTTAATTTTTATCAAAAAAATTGGAGCAATAAAACGTCACGACAAAATCAAGCATCAATTCATATCATATGATTGACGCTCCAAAAACTAAATTTTGCTTCGGATGCTTCCCTTTTATTATCCAGAAACCTATTGTGCAGAAACCTCCGAATTACAGAAAGGTCATCTCCCATAGACTCCGTTTTATCCAAATAATCAAAATGTTTAAAAATTATTTTTCTCTGTTATAATAAAACAGTACCTTGTACTTGATCCAAACTGAGATATAATTAATCCTTATTGGAAGTAAAACCAGCCTGTTGGGTTTATTTAAAGTTCACATGATTTTCTAGTAGACTTAAGGTATGAAGATCAAAATTATGGAAAGATCCATTATCCGGAAAACCCCAGGTATCGAGCATTCTGGATAACAGATCCCATACCTGTATAAAATAATTTTTTTACATGCCACCAGCAATGGTACCTAAAAGGGCATAAAGGGAGTGTTTGGGGCATTCGTGGTGGTGACCAAAAGTTGCCTGCATTTGGGTCCTATGAGTTTAAATTGTCTGTTGTATAGATGCTTCGCTAAGTACACTCTTACTTAAGATTATTATGCCATTTTTAAAATAAGTTTGTGGCTGTGATTATATGACTGTATTAGTATTAATGATCCATTAACTAATAATCTATACTGCTATAGTAAAAACAGTGTGTCTGTTTGTAGAGCTGGCAGATTCTGCACTGGGCAGGAATCATTTCCCCACACATTTTGCTGGGTCCCCATGTCAGCACATAAAGGCAGACACAAGAATAGTGAACATGCTTGCAACGGCACATCATGAGCTCCCAAACCAAAAATAGAAAGGGAAATGAAAGTGTGTTAGAAAATTGTAGCACAAAGAGTTTTGTCTCATTTACTATGGATTCATCCCCATGAGCAGTGTTGAAAACATTCCCTCAGCAAATGATGCTTGGGGACTGCAGCCAGCAACCATATAGCAACAGAGCTATTGTTTGCTACAAGTTATAAACAGGAGGTGGATTAAAACCTCCCATGTATAGGAATAGACAATATGTTGCCGTGGCATTGGATGGGATGGGAACATCTAGTTATCCTGCTCTGCCCAAACTATGGCTCTGAACCTGTTGAACTACAACTCACTAATCCATATCAGCCATTAACAGCAGTCAGAGGTAGCACTTGTTGGACGTCCCTAGTAACAAGGATATTGTTTTGAGCACCCCCGTCTGCTATGCAACAAGTGGATCTTGGGGAAAATAAATGAGATATGGTTCATTTTACAATAACTGTCTCATACTTATCCCATTGTCCTCCCTTATTTTAGGATTCTTCTGAAACTGCCCTCCAACATCCTTCCCTTTTGTTCCTCTTTCATTTCTTTGCCCCTCTGATCTCCCTGATCCTTCCATCTCTCTTTCATTTGCAGTCTCTTTTCCCAGCCACCCTTCTTCCTCTCTCTCCTTCACATTGCTGTTTGCTGGTTCCACCCGTTCACAATAAGGAACATTATGGCACGGAAACATTTGGGATATAAAACTCTGTGGACTATTAGCCCCCTCGGCTACCTCTCACTTTGCCACACCCCCCCACCTTGGATTCAAGCCAAAAAAGTGATTTATCAAAGCTTTTTACCTTAATAATGTGCCAGTTTTACAGGTATAATACAGTGTTCTTTTCTTGCAGTGATTGCTTGGCCTCCATTAACCCCTTACTCGCTCACTTTCCCCAATGGACAGAACTGCTAAAGTTACACACCAGTATGGTTGTACCATGTAGATAAAGAAGTGATTAACAGTCAAAGCCCAAAGCAAAGCAAATTTGCTTTCCTCAAACACAAATCTCATCTGCTGGGTCTTAGTATATACAGTTCAGTATCTGCTTAGTATCTTAGTATATACAGTTCATCAGGGATGGCCAACCTGCAGCCCTCCTGCTGCTCTTGGACCACAACTCCCCTGCATCCCACCGAAGGCTATCTGGGGAGGGGATAGAGAGCTCCAGTTCAACAATAGCTGGAGGAGCTGCAGATTGAAAATCTCTAATTATTGTAATAACCCTGTAATAAAGACTGGGGATGCAGCCTTCCTACATTTTCTTACGGACACCTTTCCTCTAACTTCTGGCTATTGTAATATACAGATGAAGTATCAGCTATCCCATAAAGCAGGGATTCCCAACCTTTTTTTTACACGTGAGCCATAGTCAATTGTAAAAAGTGTTGGGGAGCAACACAAGCATGAAAACGTTCCGGGGAAGGTACCAAATATGGGCTGTGATTGGCTATTTTGTAGCCCCTATGTGGACTGGTCTAATTGAGGCTCTATTTAGCAGTACGTCTGGTATTATGCAACCAAAACTTGCCTCCAAGCCAGGAATTGAAAAATTAGCACATGCTTTGAGACCATTGGGAGCCAAGGGGGAGATGAGCAACATGTTGTTCATGAGCCACTGGTTGGGGATTCACCACCATAAGGTGTTTGGCTATAACCAGTTGCGATCTTGCACTAAAACTCGTTTAGTTAACAAAAGCTGCATTCAAAAGACCACCACTAGATGGTCCCAGTCAGCATAGTCTCTGAATGCTAGTGATGTCTGGGCCGGCCCAATACCCACGGGTTTACCTGCAGGTCGGACAGGTTCGGGTCGACCTCGCACCCCTATTCGTGGGAGACGGGCATGTCTGGGTTGAGCTCTTCTCCTGCTCTCCCCGGCCGCCACCTTACACTGCTGGCTTCTTTAATAGACGTGCTTCCCCGCCCCTTTTGTGATGTCATAAGCAGGGCGGCGTGGGTCTATAAAAGGAAGCTGCTAGGCGGGTGCGGGCGGGCTCGGGTGGAGGGAGGGTTTCGGGCAGGTGCAGGTCGGGAAAACCCCAACCCGCACATAACTACTGAATACTGATTGTACAGCCCAGAACATTAACCTATGTGAACATGTGGAAATGCAATTGATATTCCTCAGCTTACCTATGGCTTCTATGCTAATGAAGTGTTAGCATTGGGGACTAAAACAATTGACAGACAGTCACATAAGTGCGACGTCCTATTGATTTGTACACAGCATTTGAAATACAGATGAAACTGATTATTACCTAGTTACAAACTATAGGAGAAACATCAATATCTCTTCTTTTTTTCCTTAAATCTCAGATAACAAGACCTTTTGCTGTAAGAATTCTGTCTTTCCGTGTTATTTATTAAAATTATGCCTCACCGTTTGAGCGTTCAGTGAATAGCTGGTGTTTAAGAGGTTAAATGGCATTAAAGGTTTATTTATTTTCTTGTCACAATATTGTTAATTGCGTAGGTGTGTATATAATACCTGTGCTGGAGTAAACTCATATGTGCATTACAACTCCCTGCACCTTGATAAATAATATTGCCAGGGACAATATCTGCACCTACTCCAAGTGGGAAATTCTGAACTGACACACTTTCTTTATGTATTCAGTATGTGTGTTATAAACCTTGACAGGCCTGGACTGGCAATCTGTAGATTTTGGCAAATGCCAGAGGGGCTGCTGTAAGATGCCATATAAAGTCACTATTTATTGGGCCTGTGAGGGTTATTTGGGTCTCTGTGTACATGAAATGGCAATGTCTATTTTGAATATCAGCCCAGACCTGACCCTTGAGAAGTCACACCTTGGTATGCTATATTGTCAGAGGCACTATTAGGGTCGCTGTTGTTTGAGGCCTCAACCACAATGCCACCCCACTCACTCTGAGTATTGTGTTTGAATGTACTGTGATACATGTGTCCCTCAATCTGCCAGTGTTGGACTGGGATGCCAGGGGCCCACCAGAAAAAATTAGACCATGGGCCCATTCTCCAATCTAACCTTTTTATTTTCTTAGTACCTTTCTTTACATGATATACTCCATATATCTGTCCCCTTTGTTTCCATAAAGAATTATAGAAAGAACATGAAATTGTTACAAATGCTTAGAAGCAGGAGGGCCCACTGACCCCTTGGCCCACTGACCCCTTGGCCCACCGGGAGTTTTCCTGGTATCCTGGTTGGCCATTCCGACACTGCAATCTGCCAATTAAAATGGGCTCCTGTGTTGCAATCAACTTTTGTTTTTTTGTTTTTCAGTATTTTTCCCTTATTTTTCACCATTGTGGCCTAGTGAGGATGCTGAGACTTGTGGTTGTAGACCCAGCTAAATCAGCTTGCCATTGTAATGGCACTGGAAAAAGGAGTGATAAACAAATTGACAACTAGACACAAAAGAGGTAAAAAAAGACCTCCAAACTCCTTCCAACCCCCATCTGTAATTTAACATGACATAGTCTGTTCTACTGAGATTCTTCCTTTCTACCTAAATTTCTTCTCTGAATAGCCCTGTGTGCTGCATATCTATGTATATTTCTTTACAGGCATGCAATCACTTATCCGAAAATGTATTATCCAGAAAACTTTGAATTACAAGAAGGCCATCTCTAATAAACTTCATTTCAAGCAAATAATTTTAATTTTTAAAAATTATTTCCTTTTGTACTGTAATAATAAAAGAGTACCTCATACTTGATTCATGTTTTAATTATTTTTAGCAGCTTTAAAGTGATACTGACACTAAAAAACTTTTTTTTAATATATGAATGTGCATTAAAAGTTACCTATAGGTGATGTTGATCATTTTTGCTGAGAGGTTTGTTTTTGTAAGTAATTGTTAGTTGAAGTGTCTAAACCTGACTGTTTTGCCAACCTGACTGTCCCTTCTCAGCCTGTCAGTTAGAGATTCTAATGCTAACAGACTCCTGCTGCACAAATATGGCAGCCCCCTCATTCAGGAACATGGGGCATCAGGCAGGTACTGTAAAAGCATTGTGCAAATACTTTATGTCAAAGTTATAAGTAGCTTTCAAAGGCAACATTATGACAGATGTAAAAAAGAGTTTAATCTCTGGTTTCAGTATCTCTTTAAGTTACGGAGATCCAAATTACAGAAAGGTCCCTTATCCCTGGAAAGTTGAAGGTACCAAGCATTCAGGGTAATAGATCCTATACTTGTTGATATATTTAGGAATACAGGGTGAAACTAAGGTTTCCTGCACTTTACACCTGTTTTATTTTTGTGGTCCAGTCAATTTTAGATTGGGCTGGGCCCACACGTTGAGAGCGATGTCAATATCACAAACATTAGTTATTAGTATTATTCAGTTAAGTGTTAGAAACCCATCATCTGCTGCCTGGTCCCTATTACTAACAGAGTTGAAACTGCATTAAAGGAGAAGGAAAGGCTTGCAGCACTTGGGGGTGCCAAAGTGAGCACCATGCAGCGATCCACTTCCTTCTTCTTCTGTCTTCAAATTTCCTGGGGCAAACGCATGCACAGTTGAATGAAATAGCCGACTTTTTAGTTAAAGTTCGGCTTTTTGTTCTACTGCGCATGCGCAGCTGAGCAAAGAAGGAGGAAGACGGAAGAAGTTCAATACGTGTTGCTCACTGGTATAACCCCGGGCCAGTGCTTTTTTTCTGCTGTTAGGAGCACCGGCCCGGGGTTTTTCAGGTAAGTAACTACAATCACTTGAGGATGCCTAACATTTGGCACCCCAAGTGCTTCAAGCTTCCAAATATTTTTATTTGCAGGGGTGTCTGGAACAGTCTAGTTACACCACTGACCCAAAACATTTATTCATTAATAGCGATAAAATTGTTTGCAGGGCTGGGGAGTGCATGTAGAGATTGGAGAAAAACCGTAGCACTATAGAATTCAAACAAAATGTATAAACGTCTGACATGCATTTTACCAACCGGCTTTGTCACAGGGGCATAAAGGGGCAATGCTTAAGCCATTTTTGAGCGCGGTACCACAGCTTTATAGTGGCAGATGCGTTTCTGGATCCCCCATTCCCACAAGGGAATCCCGATTTCCCAATGATAGTGATTACGGATAGGCGAATTTTTTCGCCTTGTTTCGCCTCAAAAATGACGGCCATAGACTTGTATGGCATTGTGCGTCAAAAAAAAAAGACGCGTGTCAAAACAATTTTGCCGCGCAACAAAATTTTTTTTGATGCCCATAGACTTTAATGGGCGTCGGCGACATTTCGCTGGCGGCAAACTTTTGGCGAAATGAAACGGGTCAAATTCGCCCATCCCTAATAGTGATCATCAGCAGTTCATTTGTACAGAATGATAGGAGCAATAGGTAGAGTAGAGCCTGGATATCCCTGTCCTTTTAGCCTGTGTCTTTTCCCTCTCCCGCATTTTTTGTGGTTTTTCCAGTCTCTAGATAGAAGTCATGTATTATCCATAACCTGCATCTCTGGATCAGTAGAGGCACTTGCTTTTCAGAAGTTTCAGACCTTTGTCTTGATACCACCACCCAAACCAGAAGGAATTCCATAGCAAGGAATCAGCAGCTTCAATAGTTATTTATAGTTTCCCTTTTCTGTCCAGAACAGCAGTTGCAATGGTCATACTGTTATGAATTTAAGAGTATAGAATTTAAAGGGTCTTCAAATAATATTTATTTTAAACCAAATTAGATTAAAACCAAATCATAGCACCAACTGTACATACTGACATCTTTTGGAGTCAAGAATTTGACATACTAAAGCTTTCCTTTATTTCGCTTTTACAAAACCACATGCTGCAAGTGCTAAAAAAATATAAAAGATTTATGTAGCGCATCAAACTATTTAATGATACTAAATGCATACAATATGTAGAACATACTCAAAGGTGCCAGGGCAATGTGTAATGAAACTGCAATAATTATAAAACACTTGTGGCATGTTAATAAAAGCTTAAAAAATATTGAACATTCAGAATAATCAGTCTTTTTTCAAGACTAGTACTTTGACTTTAAATGCATTACTGACACATAAGGGATCATTTACTATCTTGCAGAAACAAGTGCTGGTGTGTTAAAGGGCACCTGTTACCCAAATTGTTTCCCCCCCGTGGAGGTGTGGGTTTTTAGAGCCAGGGGGTTGTGCCGATGAGGTGAGTTGGTTTTTAAATCGGAATTTCGTCTCGACTATTACAGAGAGTGCAATTGGGGTTGGCACTGACTTGTGCACCAGCTTGATTGGTACATTCAATGTACCTCCAACTTCATTGAGGTGTGGATTTCAAGTTGATCATGCATTTAGTCAGTTCACTCAGTTGGCCTTTACCACATATAAAAATGCTCTAAACAGCAGAATAATGTGCCTCTATATGCCTATATAATCAAGAAGACTATAAAAATGCAAATATGCTTTAACCCTTTTAGTTTTTCCTGTATATGACATTTGTGATTAGTATACTGTAACTGATAAACACTCAGTGCCCCACTTAAAAGTATTACCGACTGATGCACCATAAATAGGTGTAATATTGCACCCCTTAGCACACCAGTAAACGAAAAACAGCTGCACAGTTCCGTAATGGATCAAAATGGATGTACGTAATTTATCTAATCGGATGAAGGATAGGCAAATCCTGCTCACCCGGTAACAGACGTGACCTGGGTGTAAAAACCCCAGGTCCAGCGCTTGAATAAATGATTCAAATAAACGGTCGCTGAAGTATAAGTGGAAAAACACTCACCCGTAGTCTTTAGTGGTCCGGGTGCATCGCCCCGAACCCGTAGCAGGGGGTGTGTGCACAGTTGAGTATAGAGGAAAAGGCAAGCACAGCCGGACGTCACTTCGTAGGGTAAAATTTCAACTTTTATTTCAAATACATTAAAACCAGAATGTTTTTCAAATGTATTTGAAATAAAAGTTGAAATTTTACCCTAAGAAGTGACGTCCGGCTGTGCTTGCCTTTTCCTTAGCACACCAGCACTTGTTCTTAGAAGATAGTGAAGGATTTTTTATATATCAGTTTGACATTGAATGTGGATTACATTACCATTTTCTGAGTTGCCACTTGGCAGTGGCGGAACTACTGGGGTTGCAGGGGGTGCGACAGCAACCAGAGCCATACACTGTTGGGGCCCGAAGGAGCCACAGTTAGGCTTATCATGGGTGGCAGGAGAGTCTTTGGTGCTCATGCATCTGGAGGCTGGGGGAGCGCAAAACTGGAGGAAGGGGAGCATGGTACACTTTATGCAACTAGGTCCGGCTGCCCCTAGTTATATAACTTCCACCTGGCTAGTATTTTACCAGTCTGGCCTGTTAAAATGATGTGAATGTTATTAAAAGAATTGTAACACAGAATGCATGCAATTTTTGGTGTTTTGGATTCTACAAGCACCCGAACCATCATCACTAGAGAAGAGTGTGAACGCAGGCCCGGATTTATGGAAAGGCCACCAAGGGCGGCAGGACTTTAGGGGGTGGCATGCTGCCCAACCACACCCACATTGGTTCAGAAACACTGGCGATCCGCAGGAGATACAATAGTTTTTTAAATTTCAAGGTTTGGAATAAAACATCCCTGAACCAGCACTTCCCTTAGTGAAACAAGTGTCTTTTTATTTTACACACATCACAGTGCTCCAACGTTTCGGTCCCTCTTGGGACCTTTCTCAAGGAGGGGCCGTTTTATTCCAAACTTTGATTATATGAAAAATTGGCCGTGCACCCGAGATTGCTTGATTGGAGTGCAGATACTGAAGATATATTATGTTATATATATATATATATGTGTGTGTGTGTGTATTTTTCTAGAAAATGTGGCAACCTTAATAGCACTGGACCATTGAAGTGACAGGGCCTGCTTCCTTTGTAGTTATTCCCCACCCCATTACCTGAGATTATTCTACCACTAGGGTTGCCACCTGGCAGGTATTTTACTGGCCTGGAAAAAATATGGTTGATCCCAATCTTATTAATAGGGAAAAAAGATAAATATATATAGGAACAGGGTCGGACTGGGGGGCCCGGTGCCCACTGGGACCGCTGTCCAGGGTCCCCCTCTGGCCTCCCCACCCGGCCCCTACTGTGAAGCACGCTGGCGCACATGCATTCAGGCGCGCTCGGCACGCACGCTGCTGCACTCGACGCATCGCGTAGGCTGCACGGCGACAATTTTTTTTTTTAAATTTCACAATGGAGAAAGAGATTCTGGCCCGGCAGGGGCCCATGAGGGTCGGGGGCCACTGGGCAAGTCCGACACTGTATAGGAAGGCCAGTATTTTTTTACAGAAATGGTGGCAACCCTACTACCACCTGATTATACTTCAAAAATTCCTGCATTTTAAAATATATTAATAATGGTGTCTTCCCCATATCTTTATCAATTAACAGGAGCATACAGCGAACATACATGCTATTGCTCTACTTATCTCTGCCATTAATCAGGGACGTGGATATTGCTTGTGCATCTACAATCCCAATAGATGGGAGTTTGTGTTTGGATAGGTTACCAAAAGATAGCTTTTCATGAGAGAAATTAGAGTAAGCATTTACTTCTATATAGCAATTTGTGTGTTGTTGGCAGGAGAAACCTCCCTATGTGTATCATTCTTATTCTGTTTCCATCTCTCATCCCACTCAAACTTTGCAGCTACAACTTTATCCCTGAACAATTCTCTTGTTCCTTTTCCCGCCTTCTGTTTACTTCAGACTCCTAGCACTCTTCCCTTCCCCCGTGTTTGTACATGGAATCACCCACGTGGTTGGAGCAGTTCAGAGAGCATGCTGACGTCACCAAAACACGCCTATTTTGTACGTCAGTAGTGGGCGGGAGGCGTAACTTTTGGAAAAGCATAGCCTTCAGTTGAATGGATTAACATATCATTAGCATGTGATTAGCGCCGAGCTAGAAGCTGCAGAGTGAAGCAGGTGCCGAACATGGCGAGTCATCCCGGAGCTGCTCTCCGCTTCCTTCTTCTGCTAACTGGACTCCATGCTGGATTGCTGCAGCAAGGTAAAGAGCGGCTGTGAGTGTATGAGTGCGACATGATTCACGGGGAGGAGAGAGCGAGGAGACTAGCAGCCGGAGAGCAAGGGAGAGAGAGGGAGGGATAACAGTGAGGAATGCGGGAGAGGGAAAAGCACAGGCTACTAACAGGACAGGGATATCCAGGCTCTGCTCTCTCTCTACCTATTACTCCCATTGTTCTGTACAAATGAACTGCTGAGGATCACTATCATTGGCAACGAGATTTCCTTGTGGGAAGGAGGGATCCAAAACCGTATAGATTGGAAAGAGCATGAATGTTGTTCATCTTGCAGTCCTCTAGCTTTTCCTCGCTTCTCCAGTTCTCGAGTTGTTGGTGTGAGTTGTAGTCGAACAGTGGGCTGCAGATGGTCTATGCCTGTAGTGCAAGAGAGGGGCCAAACCGTTTATACATTTCGCAGTGCAATGAAAGGCATCCTGCAGTGTCTCATATGGGCAGAACTGTGTGTTCCATTGGTTCGAGGAAAAGGGGCCCCAAGAAAATACAAGAAGGCTGGGTCCGCTATCTGGGGGTAATTACATAAATCAGACATTTTCAATCTGCAGCTCCTCCAGCTGTTGTTGAACTGGAGCTCACAATCCCCTCCCCCATATTGTGTTGTCGGTGGGATGCAGGGGAGTTGCGGTCCAAGAGCAGCAGGGGGACTGCAGGTTGGACATCCCTCATGTATATACTGAGATAGAAACTCTTTTATTGAAAACAAAATACTCTTGTGATTTTACATACAATCTTCACTGTCAAGGAGTGGTGCTTGGGGGATCCCCCAAAAAATGCCCTCTCTGCTTAAAGCGGCCTTGCCATTGACTAGCAAGCCACACTAGCCATCTGCACCCAGCAGCTGAGATCTGTGTTTGACGAAAGCAAATTTGCTTTCCAGTTTGGGCTTTGACTGTTAATCACTTCTTTATCTACGTGGTACCACACTGGTGTGTAATTGCAGCAGTTCTGCCCACGGGGATCAGTGAGCGAGTAAGGGGTTAAAGGAGGCAACGCAATCACTGCAAGAAAAGAGCGCTGTATTTTACCTGTATAACTGGCACATAATTCAATTTTAAAAGGCTTTGAAGAAATCACTCATTTGGCTTGGACCCAAGTGGTGGGGGATGAGGCAAAGTGAGAGGGAAGTGAGGTGCTGTCTGGGGGACTGGTAGCCTGCACGGGTGCTCTGAAACCAGGGTTGCATATCCCAAATGTTTCCCTGCCATAATGTTCCTTATGAACGGGTGGAACCAGCAAACGGCAACGTGAAGGATGAGAATGGGGAGTGCAGGCAGATAGATGAATGGAGAGGGGGTGGGGGGAGAGAGAGGGAAGAAGGATGGCCGGGGAAAAAGACTGCACATGAAAGAGAGATGGAAGGATCAGGGAGATGAGAGGGGGAAAGAGATGAAAGTGGAACAAAAGGGAAGGGGCTGGGGAGCAGGTTCCAAAGAATCCTAAAATAAGGGATGACAATGGGATGTGTATGAGACAGCTATTGTAAAATGAACCATATCTCATTTATTTTCCCCAAGATCCACTTGTTGCATAGCAGAGGGGGGTGCTCAAAGCAATATCCTCCTTGTTACTAGGGACGTCCAACAAGTGCTACCTCTGACTGCTGTTAATGGCTGATATGGATTAGTGAGTTGTAGTTCAACAGGTTCAGAGCCTTCGTTTGGGCAGGATAACTACAAGTTCCCATCCAATGCCACGGCATCTATGCTTATTCCTATACATGGGAGGTTTTAACCCCCCTCCTGTTTGTCTTGTAGCAAACAAAAGCTCTGTTGCTATATATTTGCAGCTTGCAGTCCCCAAGCTCGCTCTTTAGCACAATTTGCTGAGGGAATGTATTCAGTGCTGGGCTGGTTCCCTGATTGTGCTAGTCCACTTCTTCATTACTGCTCCCTATAATAAATCCACAGTAAATCACACAAATCTCTGTGTGCTACAATTGTTTCTACTGCACTTTCATTTCCATTTCTGTTTTCAGTTTGGGAGCTCACAATGAACAATTTCAAGCATGTTTTACTATTCTGGTATCTGCCTTTATGCACTGATATGGGGCCCCCTTAGAATGTGTGAGGTAGATGACTTGTGCCCAGTGCAGAATCCACCAGCTTCTCATAGTAGTATGATGTATGTCCCTTTGGCGCACTGACAGGGTAAATTCTGTCATCTCATCTTTTGCTGCATTTAAATAAACGGTAGAGCTGTTGTTGGTTCTGTCTGATTAATATGCATTCTAAATGGCAAAGCACTGTTGTCGAATAATCTCAAACTGTTGCTCACCCCCTTCTTTCCCTGGGGGCACTTTGTGTAAGCTGGCTGGTTTAAAAGAGGGGGTGGTTTTCTATGTAGGGAGAATGAGCTGCTTTATTCCAAACCTGTTTTAAAATGTTCTTTTTAAATAAATCTCTGAATGGATATTTTATTGCTATTCCAAGGCTGAGCCCATCCTGTTTTAGCCCTAGCGGGATTCTGTTTGTGTGTGTGTTTTTATATGTGTGCGCAGATCATTCTCTATATGTCATGCTGCTGTGTGCTGTGACCAATCTGTTACTTTTGATTGGCAAAGGTAAAGTGGCTTTGAAGAGCAGGGCTCAGGTTACATAGGATGACCCATATTGTTACATGTTACCGTTGCTTTTGCATAAATTCTGGCTGCAGCCGTCCTGGCAGCGTTCCGAATCAAGAGGGCAGTGTTTGCATTTCCAGAACAAAAACACACAGAAATCCTCTTCTCCCACCTCCCTACCTACCATGCAGAATTTCTCCTTTAACCCTCATCTGTCCATCATGCAGAGCCTGCTCTCTCTACTGGTTATACTCATCCTACAGAAATCCTGCCTCTAAACACTGACTGTTGTGCAGGAAAGCGTTCTATATCACTCCCCGTTTACGCAGAATAGAAATTTGTCCTTTACGAATCATGTAGAGAGCCTCTGCCCAGCCATCTGCCCAGCCATTGCTTCACAAGGCTCCCACTGGACTGGATAGATGCCATTATTAATGACTCTAATCTTTGCAATACTTTCTTAGGCTAATTTTCATTTCTTCTGGCACATAACAATATGTTTTGTGCAAGCTTTTAATAATTTTGGTTGTCCTGAGCATAAAAGGCTAAATGATGCTGGTTATAAAAAAAAAAAAAAATCTATCTTCTTCCTTACATGATGCCAATATATCTGTATATCCCTTTCCTACCCCATTATAAGCATTTGGTCCTTCAGCCCCCATAATGCATCTTTTTTGCTTCTCCCAACTCTTGTCATCAGTAAGCCGTTTTCATTACATCCCTGCTATCTTATTGCTATAATGGCAGCTTAAATAATTTATTTCAGCAAATCAAGACCTAAAGGAATAGAGAGGATTAAAACAACCTGCCTAGAGAGTTTGTTCCTCTTGGTAATAGATAACTAGCACAGCAAGAATCCATGGGAAATCTCCTTGTATTAGAAGGGTTAGTAAAGCCATCCATGACTACCTAAACAATACTGTGACTTGATTTCTTTGGACACAGATTTTTGCCCCCTAGTGGTTTTACTTTACTGCACCTTCTTCATGGTTATTAAGGCCTTTACACTATGCTGCTCAAACACATTATGAAAATATTCCTTTTTCTTCCAGTATTCTATTGTCTTCCATAGGCCTTTTCAGATGTAGTGAGCTAGCTATACATATCCATCTTTCAACAGGTAGTTTGGTCAATTTCAACCATATTGCTCAACCATCTGATCATGGCAAATCGGGCCATTGTTACAAATAATCCTGCAATCCTGATGGATTGAAAATTTCTACTGACTGAAAAGAAGTTGAGCAGCCGCTGCTTCTCTTTACTTCCTTCTCTTCCGATCATTCGGGTAATTGACCTAAATAAATAGTAGAAAAGTGGCCACACAACAGTATCTGTCGGCTTGCTCCATGGACCAATGGCTTACTTTACCTATACCATATAGTAATGTATAATTATAAGGCCCTTTCTTTTCATGGTTGCCTTGTCACTTGAAAGGCACTTTTTAAAACCCTGTCTGGTATGCAAAATATTAAAATTTTCCTTTGACTTCCCCATAAATTGCACAGTGTTTACTCGCTTCTTTGTCACTGATTAGTAATGCTCAACCCCTACATTAAGTAACATTCTCTTTCCTAATGCCGTTAAGCTACAATGTAAATGATTTGCGCAGGTTTTCCTTCCTCTTTCACTACGCCAAAATAACCAGTCCGATTTTTTTGTATTGGAGTAATGCTGGAGCGCAGCTGTTGCAAGTTGAGCAAATGCATTCAGTATCAACAAGTATATGTGTGAAATATGGAGGAGGAGGGAAATAGTGAACGGAAAATGGAACAGATGAAAGTGTGGGTATGGGGAAGGAGCTTCTTGTTATTAAGAAGGGAAAATGTTTGTCATCAGAATGGCATCATGTTTGTTTAGGTCTACTGTGGATAAAGGAAGAATTTATATATGGAATAGGGAGTTAAGGAATTGTTCAAACTCATGGAAGAGGTATGTGAAGCACTTGAACTAAAAGCTGTAATAGATCGAAAATGGAACCTGCACATGTCTGTGTTTGCCTCAGAAACATTAATTATAGTTTATATGAATGTTTCTGTGTAGCCATGGGGCAGCCAATCATGCCGAATAGGGCAAAAAGACACGTGTTTACAGAGCAGACATCAGACTCAATGGGCTTAAAAGGGTTCTCCACCCAAAAAACATTATTATTATTTTTTTTGACGAAAGAAAATGTCATTCTAAGCAACTTTCCAATATACAT
Source organism: Xenopus laevis (assembly GCF_017654675.1). NCBI lineage: Eukaryota > Metazoa > Chordata > Amphibia > Anura > Pipidae > Xenopus > Xenopus laevis. The sequence goes on from NC_054383.1 coordinate 84,778,873, forward strand.
CCATAAAAACGCTATTTCTTAGTATAATTGCCATTGAAAGCAGTGAAAGACGTCAGAGACTTGAGTTCAGGAAATGTAATTGTAATTGCCATTGTAATATGTGTATTGGAAAGCTGCTTAGACGTACTGTGGAAAAAAAAGTTTTTGCTTTGAGGACCTCTTTAATTTTGATCCAGAAACATAAAGGGGGCTAAAGGACATTCTGGATTTCTACAGAACTATAGAATGAAAGCCCTTTCTTATATAAAATATGACATGTTGCCAATAAATAGTTTATTTGTAGGTAACCAATCAACCGATACAAAAAAAACCCCACAAAACACGTTTTGACTGGGGGCAGCTGGGAGATTGACAAAATGTGTAGCCCCATGTCAGATTTTAAAATTGAATAGAAAAAAAAATCTGTTTGCTCTTTTGAGAAATGGACTACAGTGCAGAATTCTGCTGGAGCAGCACTATTAACTGATTCATTTTGAAAAAAAAAAAATAATCCCCATGACAGTATCCCTTTAAGATCCGTGGCTGTTAAATATTGTCCTACCTTTTGTGATGCATCACATAACAGTTACACATCTTAACCAAGTATATTTAAAAACACATCCTCGAATCTCTAAGTGGACAGGGGGATTCGCACATGTGCAATGAACACAATGCGGCCATCTTTGTTATGTTAGAACTGGCAATATGGCGCCTGTGGTGCAGATGTTGTATGTCAGCTTAAGACAATGTAACACAGATAAACTAAGAAAATGTGAAATTTTACATGGATAAAAGTTAGTGGGTATGGTTTCCTTGTCTTTTAATCAGTGTGTGGAGTTGTAAGCATTATGATGTGCATTGGGATATTTTTCATGGTGGCCCCTTCATTCTGTAAAACAAAAGAAAAAAAACCAAACATTTTCCTCAGGGTTTATGACGGCACTTGCAGGCATGTTGCAAAGCAGAACATGTAAACAAGCAATATTCATGACAAAATCAATCATTTATATGGAAGACTTAAATAGTTTATAGTTTACAAGTGCAGTAAATAGGTATATGCCTTTACATAAGTGAATGAAACCCTTTTTCTTGTTATACAGACTTTTCTGATTTTAGTACTGAACTATCAAAAGTGAACAGTTTTGTAAAATTTTTCATATTGCTGGAACTGGTCAGTCAGAGTTTGAATAGGCCACCCTATATTAGTATTTTTTATTTATTTATTTTTAGGTTGTTTCCCAGTGTGTCCCTGGATAACTCTTGTGAGAAACTAGTTTAGTTAATGCAGAATTCGCACAGTGTTTGAGCGGTAGAGGTCAAAGATCTAAGGGACAGATTTATTAATGGTTGAATTGTAAATTAGAATTAACATTTTCGAGTTTGTTTTTTGGTTAAAATTCGCAAATTCGAGATGTGAATAATCCAAACTTGAATTCGAATTTATCGTACCTGGACCCTGGGAACAACTTGAATTTGACTAACCTAAAACCTGCTGAGTTCATGTAGAAGTTGATGGCAGAGGAAGATGTTCATAGCCTTCCAAACATTCCAGTTTTTTAGGAGATAAGACAATTTGAGTTTAGTCTAATTTGATTCCAGTTTTAGAGATTTTTCTTAAATAACCTCATATTCAAGTTGTGAGTATATTCAAATTTATTACAGTAAAAAAAAATTCACATGAACTCAAAATTCAACCTTTGATAAATCTGCCCATAAAACTTTTTATCCAGAAAACTCCGAAATATGTCTGGCATTTCCATACAGTCCTATTTAAAAAAAAATTAAAGTAGTTTCCTTTTAATAGAAAAACACTGTTTTTAACATTTAAATGTTTTTAGTAGCTTTAAGGCATGTTGTTTCAAGTTATGGAAAAAACTATATGCAGAAATCTCCAGGTCTGAAGTATTTCATATAATAAACCTAATACCTGTAGCCATGGACAGTATCCATTAACTGTAAATGAGCCCACTAAATTTCACTGCTTATCTTGTAAAAAGACTCCCTGTAATACGCTGAAAAAAAAAAATATTCTTCACACTTTGCTACCCTTTGGCGATTTTGCCAAACGTTCGGATCTCTCCCTGATATGCCCATATATTGGGCTGATCCTAGGGCCCAACCATCAAATCATGATGCAGGCAATACGTGCAGTCGGATGGCGGGACCGTATCAACGAATAGATTCGGTTTGTGATCCAATGGGATTTTTAGCCCTGCCCGATCAACATCTGGTCAACGTTTGGCCAGAAATCGATATGGGAAGCCGGTCGTAGGGATCAGTCTGTCTGCAGCTTTTATCGGCCCATGTTTGGCCTATATAAAATCATTTTTATATATGGGTGCAGCGGCAATTCCTGCACTTTACCAACTACATTATTGAGAGGTTTGTGAAAGTGTTTTCCTTGTAAAAGTTGTGTTGTACAGGGTGTGGTCCATAAAACTTGCAAGGGACCTTTAAAAAAGAACTTGTAAGTAAGCAATACTAGGAAGTGAATACTGTGTATTAAATTGAAGTGAAATAATACTGTTTTTGTACAGTTACGTGGTGCTATGGTTAAAAAGAAAAGTTGGTCTTTACAAAGTTTAATGGCATTTACATTTACACATAGATCTTCGGAACAAGATAAGTGAAATATTTTTAAAGTTTTCCATATGTGTGTTTGATATATTGGCAGATTGAGTTCATGGTTGGAGGCTTTGTACTTGAAGTCGTATAACTGATAAATCACAATTAACAAATACTAGCTGTTGCTTTAAAGTGACCACTACACCCATCTCTTGTTCTGTGTGCAAAGAGTAGCATTAGTGTCATGTTTTGGGGAATTTATGGGAGGGAACAAGGGAGCCATTGAGGGAGACTATAGACGACAGAACAGGGGGGCTACTGGAGGGGTGCAGAAGCAGTCTTTCTACAGCAAACAATAAGACTATTCATTACTGTGTGTTACACACACTATGTGAATGAGGTCTTTTACTCTGGGTGGGGGGGCTAGTCCCTCCTTGCTAATTAATGATTCATCCTGGATAGAGCAAGTGACATTTACTTACAACTGTTGCCGAGCTGAACTTAACCCCTTTGCCTTGATGTTTCCCATTCTGACCAAATTCAACTAGTGTCCTATATGATGCACTTATGTTGGGGAAATTAAATTCTGGATTCATTTCAGATTTCTGCTAAAACCTTGTTGATTGTACAACCTGAATGAATGAAATCTGCATGCGTGTGCTTTACAAGTGAATTTCATTTCTTGCACAGCTGTTTGGATCAGTCCAAAATTGCTACAGCCTCATATGAGACTGCCTCACAAATTGTATTGTATGTCACTCCTGTGACTCCAATTGGAATGCTCTGACTGAATCAGAATTCTGGATAAGATGCTTAAGAGTTTGGGTAATGAGGGGACGTTTTGGTTGTCGGCTCTTATATTTGATGAAGTTCCAAATTGTTGTTTGTTTTGTCTCTAATCTCTCACTGTACTTTCTAATCCTGTGGTAATGCTTTGTTCTCAAAAATGGGCATTCGGAGCCACTGGCAGTGCTGTGGTCTGGCACTTCATAAGAGGAATTCAAGTGGAAAATAGAGGGGTGAATATGTGAGGAGAGAAAGGAGGGAGGACAGTAATGTTACTTTAAATTGAGTTTCATCTTTTTTAACTCTGCCCTGATGATATTTCATGCCTCATTTATCACTTCGAATTGCCAATAAAATGAGCGCCATTCCTTTTGTAAGACGCTAAATCAGGCAGTGCACAAATAAAAATAACTGCATGAACCCAAGGGTTTGCCAGCCAGTGAGCAAGATCTGAGGAAGATTGCACCCCTGCTGTGACTGTGCACGCGAGGAAAAGACAAAGCTTTGTCTGTTGGCTCTCTCTATAAATGCTTGAGAAATCTCTCTCCAAACACGCGTTCATGTACTGCATGTGTATAAATGCTGTGACCATAACCTTTTTATAAAACCAAATGTGTGACAGAGCTGCACTGTCTTGTATAACAAAATAGCAATGATAGGTGTAAGTTTCCTATTTTATTTCTTAACCTTGTGTTCCCAGAGACAGGTATCACTGGACATCCTAGAATTTTTAACAGGTTGATTTGACCCAATACTGTGCTCCAGTACTGCAAATCAGCAATGCTATTTGTATTGCTATAAGGCCTAAGGTGTTTTTCTTCTCGGCACCTTCAGTAGCTGTGTTGCTTAGATTTCAGCATTGTGAGTATGGCTGTTCTTTCAGTCACGTACTAACCTTGGCCTTGTGGGAGAAGATTTGTATTTGTTGAGAGGCATGAAATGTAGAGCAGCAGTGGATGCAGGTGTTGGCATGGAGCAGAAAGAGTTAAAAGTCCGAGTATCCATGTTTGAAAGCCCCCAAATGGTTATGGGAAGGAGCTCTTTTAGGTAATCTGCTGTGCAGATAGCCAGAACATTTCCTTCATGTTTAGACTCCAGATGACAGTTTGGAGAAATGACAGTTTGTGTGTCCTAATCTCACGAGAAATAAATAGAATTTAAGGCTTTAGTTAGAGTGTGTCCTAATCTCGCCAGAAATAAATAAAATTTAAGGCTTTCGTTTTAAAATGTACAGCCTCAGATTTATTAGTATTTTATTTATTTCTTTTTTGGGTGGTAAATTATGCAGCGTTTGACTTTTCTTTTTAACCTGAGCCTTCCTCCTCCTCCTTCCTCCTTTTTAACCTGAGCCTTTCTGTTATTTAGCAGCCTGAAGAAATCTGCAACTCTGTGCAATAATACTGAAACCCTATAAAAAATTGCCTCACAGTTCGTTTAAAGTTGTAGCTCAAGTTCAGATTTAACCTTTAGTATGATGTAGACCGTGGCATTCGAATCCATTTGCAGTCTGTTTTCAAACTAATAACATCTTGTTAAACATCTAATAAACTACTAATAGCTAATGTAACTAATAATATAACTGATACAGTTGCACAAATGTAGTTTTTTTCCCTTATACTTCTCAAAGTTCCGAAAAGTTTTTGCAGTTGTTTGGCTAATTACACATGGAAAATGGGCTGTCCTAAATTGCAAGTGCAATAAACTGTGCCCTCTATTAGGCATTTTAAGCTTAATTTAGTATGCTTTGGGTGGCTGCCATATGAAACCACCAGGAGAAAGTCCATGTAAACAGCAAAAGCTAAATTCTAAAATATCATACTGGTCTGCAACTCCACCTGCTGAAAATCTCAGGACAAGGATCAGCCCCTATGCTGGAATCTGTTTCTTACCTTGCTTGCACCCAGATCCATTACGTGGGCCCGAATGCAGGCACGTGCAAAGGATTTCTGTGCCGAAATGCAAACTCTTGTGTTTTTGACGACGAAATCTGCTGCATGTGCTTGTACCCGGGCAGATGCAGTGGATCCAGGTGCAGGCAAAGGTAAGGAACTAATACCTGCATTGGTACTGATTCTCATCCTGCATTTTTCAGTAGGCCAGGTTTTAGTCTTGTTTGATGTTAGCTAAAGAGATACCACTGAATAAATTGGCGTCTCTGGACGACTTATTTGAAAACTTATTTTCCATATATGGGTGAGACAACACAGCCTGTAAACCTCTCTATATACACCTTTTTTAACCTGAGAACAATAAATAGGATGTGTGTGTGTATACTAGTAATGTGTGGGTTACCACCGGTTGGGCGGGTTTGGGTTGAAATTTGCCCATTTGCTGGTTGTGGTTGGGTGCGGGTCAGACAGGGGAAGTATACTCCTCTACTGCTCCCAAAGATTCCCTGTCTTGGAACCAGAGACACACACAGAAATAGGGTACAGAGTGAGAAGACCCAGGTAAGGGTTCTACAATAGCAACGTTTTGTGACCATGGCAAGGGAAGTTTAACAAGGATTGTTGCTGCTTGTAAACAAGGAACTGTTTACATTGTAGCTTGAAAACAAAAAGCATTTCCAGGAGCACCAACACTAGAGGAAATAAGATTTATAGATACAACATGATTTTGTTTCCCTCTTGGCATTTTGGTTAAACATAAACCCCATTAAATCCTTTCGTGATAGATGGTGAATAAATTAAACCTGCGTCTGTATGCTGGTAATCGGAGATGGGCGAAATCACAGCCTCGTTAATTCTGTGATCAAACAGCAGACTTTAAATATCAAAAAAAGTATAAAACACATTTCCTACACTTAAGTTTTACTTTCAATAAGAGCTAATTTGAAGCAAGCAAAAGTACCAGACTTGGGGAGGGGAAAAAAAGGAAATATTTACTTTGCATGTAATTGTTCCCATACATATTCAGTTAGCCTCTAGATATGCAAAATTCAAGTGAGATATGGAGGCATTGGAGCAAATTGCTTCGATATAAAATGATCATTGTGAATACAAAGATATTCTTCTGTATGTTGAATATAAATTTAATATTTTCCTGGTGGCCCTTGCTTTTCCTTTTAGGTGTTATAAATAATGTAGTAAACAAATTTCACTGAACACTTTTTGACAAAAAGGTCTGTACTGTAGGAGTGAAACCTCACATGGGTGCTGAATAGAGTTGCCACCTTTTGTGTCTGTGGAGTCTGGATAGGGCAGATGACATTTCAGGGCTGGGTCTATGAGGTCAGGGGGTGGGGTTATGATATGGCACATTGCTATGGCTGATCACTGCCATTCAAATACAACCAGGAAAAACGTAACCTGCACCCGATCCTAACCCACAAAACGTTCAGGGCTGGATTTACATAGCAGGCGCCCCTAGGCCCACTGCCATTTGTTGCTCCTGTCCCCTCCCCTTTATTTGTGCAAAATTTCATCATTGGGACCAGAGCAATGGGGATTGGCGCACAGGAAATTGAAACTATTTTATCTCCTGCGGATCTCCACAGTGTTTCCGAACCAATGTGGGTGTGGTTGGGCAGCATGCCGCCTCCGGGCATTGGTGGCCTTTCCACAAATCCGGGCCTGAAAATGTTGCCATTGTAGGACTTGTAACCTAGTCTTCTCACTCTGTACCCTACTTCAGTCCATGCCTCTGGTTCCAACACAGGGAATCTTTATGCGTAATGGAGGAGTATACATCTCTAGTCTGACTCGCACCAAACCTCAACCAGCATTTGTTGGCCAAATTTCAACCCAAACCCACCCAACCAGTGTTTAACCCAAATATCACTAGGATAAACACGCACTCATCCTATATATTGTGCTCCTGTTTAAAAAGGTGTATAAAGATGTATACAGGCCATGTTGCCTCACCCAGATATGGAAAATTTGTTTTTAAATTTCAGATTAACGGGTGCATCTTATATTTGTATAATAAACAGCAGGAATGCTTGAGTAAAAGCCAAGTTCACATCAAAAATGTCAATTTTCATGGAAAAACTCAACTACCGCTCTGTTCATAAAAAAGGAAATATGGTTAAAAAGATCTCGGTAGAGGTCTAGGCGCACACACACATATATACTGTATATATTATTTTTTTCTTGAATGTTCAGTGACTGGTTCAAATTCCAGGAGCTGGTATTCCTAAATGAGTGCCTCCTGTGCTCTAATGTGATTCCAAGGAGCTTGCAGTACTTATACAGAAATGTTTGGCTCCAGCAAGTCTAGACCAGTAACTATAGCAATTTACACTGTGTCAAGTAGTGTAACAGGGCTATTCTGTTTATTACAAGCAAAAATTTAGATACAGCCATTTCTAATTACAGTGGAATACTAGATCACATTCACTTATAATGGCGTCACTGTTTTCAAACAGAGCCATGTCCAACTACTGACTACCAACTTTTCCCTCTTTTGAAAGACTGTAGTTCTTTTTGGCTTGGAGGCAGCCTGGGATCAAATGCACCCTATGAAGTAAATGGTGTGCCAAAGATCAAATCGTTCTGGATTATTTATTTTATACTCTCCAGCTGTCCTGGTTTTTGGGGGCTGTCATAGTATTTGCCCCCCCCCCCCATTTTTCAGCCCTTGATAGTTAGTTTAGTCACATGGTCTTTGCATAAAATAGAAGTTCAGTTTATTTCTCTCACATGGCTGTCATCAGGAAATGACTGTAGTGGGTATGATTGCCAGCTCATCCCCTTCAAATAACCTTACTAAAAACAGAACAAAGTTTAAAAGGCGGGGAAAAAAGGCAAGTGTCCTAAAGTGTATATAGCTTAGTCTCATTGATCCATAGGGTTTCTCTGCATTCCTCTAAAACATGTTCTAAAATCTGCAATCTAGACAATGCTCTGATTTTTCTCATATAATCATGCAGCACATAAAATGGTAATTAATCAACCCTGCAGCAGATGGCTTTTATAAGGTTTTTAACATTGAATCAACCAAAAAAAATAAATAAAACCAACAAAAATCATGTCCATAATATGAGTGGAAGGATGAGCAGCTTATTTAAACAAATAAATTAAAATACACATATTAAAATGCTATTAAATTGCTACCTATGCATTATTTAAAAGCTTCAGTGCCAGGTCTGATTTAAGTGTACACCCTCAAATGTAGTTCTATTGCTCCCTAACTCCTATACTTCCTGGCCTTTGTGTGTTCTTGTGGGATTAAAGGAATAGAGACCCAGCCAACCAAATATTGGTGGGCGCTTCCTATTAGCATTGTTCTGCTAGTCTCGGCCTATTCCATTTGTAGCTCTATCTGATCTTGGTTTGTGCCTTTTTACTTTATCTAAATCACACTGCAACAGTTGCTCCCCAACCCTTTGAAATGACCTAGTCCTAGACATGCTGGTGTTATAATGCAGTTTGCATCTACAACAGTATGTGAGTGGTGCAATTTTTGATATCAAAAAGTGCCATGGGCTTAAAATAGGGACAGCATGACATGAAGGTTTTTTTTTTTTTACAATAAATAATACCTGTTACTCGGAGGTATACTCTAAATATGCTTTTTTCCATTTATCAACCTGTCTTCTTTAAGAGACCGAAGACATGGAGCAGGCTGAACTAATGGATTTTGATCCATCTCAACAAAGGCGTAGGCATTATAATGGTGAAGCATTCCACGACGATGATGATGACGACCACCCAAGAAGTGGTGTTCAGTGCCAGACTTCCTAAATGAATCATACATTCAGATGTATGTTTGTCTAATGACCATATTAAAAGTTGAATATATATTTTACTCTTGAAGGTGTTCCCAATCAATTGCAACTAATTTTGGCAGACTGGCTTCATCCTTCATTATCGACTTGTCAAAGGCCTCCTGTATCGTTGACTCATAAACATTACCCAATTTTACCATGCAATAAAACTTGTTTCTTCATGGCCTGTACAACTAGACACAACAAAATGACCCCAGCCCTATACAATGCATGTGTGTATATTTATATAGCACTAACTACAGTATGTACACAGCACTGTAGAGAACTATAAATTATAGACCAAACAGGGGTCATTACAATGATAAAAACAAATAATCAACCATAATTAACTGTACTTTGTATTTAAGTACAAAGTATTAAAAAGGCAAGAGGACTGAGGTCCTTGTCCCATAGAGCTTACAATCGCTAGTGGAACTTATAGACATAATAAAATTATATCACTGGTTACAGGGGTTGTCACTGCACTATGAATGCCAGAACTATTTAAGATATATTTGATATTTAAGGCCAATTGTAAAAAAAAAAAAAAAAAAAAGTTTACAGGGCCTAAATCATCATAAGGCCAATGTTCCCTTTAAGGCAAGTACAATGAGTATGGTGGTTACTAATCATGACACCAAAGCACCAAAAGCCTCCATCCTCCTCCCCTTCTAAGTAGGGGAGACTTACATTGAATCCCCTGACAAATGCTTGTGCAAGTCTGAGGGGCATTGAATCCCAAACTAGGGATTCACCGAATTCAGGATTTGGCCTTTTTCAGTAGGATTCGGCCCAATCCTTTTCCTGGCCTAACGGAATCCTAATTTGCATATGTAAATTAGGGTAGAGAACTAAAATCGCGTGACTTCATCGCACAACATGGAATTGAAATTCATTCCACATTTTCCTTTCCCCACCCTAATTTGCACATACAAATTAGTATTCGGTTCTGTATTTGGCTGAATCTTTCACAAAGGATTTGGCCGAATCCCAAATAGTGGGTTCAGTGCATCCCTATCCCAATACATTCCAAGATTTTGTTCAGCTCAGCCAATATGTGGACTGTAACCTTGTTTGACGTTCTGGACATGTATAAACGTTTGGGGGGCTCATTTTGACATATCCCACTGAGATCCTGTTAGTTCTCTGATGCTAAGACAGGTTTGAAAAGATAATTTGCACCATGTTGGCGAGTGCATGGTGAATTGGCAAAAGACGAGACGCTCCTCATACTTTTCTGCAATTTTGATTGTTTGTTGGTCCAGACAGTTGGAACAACAAAAGGTGGCCAAACAAATGTACAGCCACTTGTGCATTATCCAACTGTTCTGTCCCAAGCCAGTCAGTAGTGTAATATATTGATGGTTTGATTAGAAACCATTAACATACCATTTACACCAACATGAAAGCTAATCCTTTAACTAGTTGAGCCATCTGTTTGATAAACAAAACTCCAAGCTGTTTATTGTGTTTAGTGAAGCTTTAGATAAAATCTATTATTATTCATATTACGAGAAGGCAACTCCCAATAGAGTCTATTTTAAGCAAATAATTATCATTTTTATAAATCTTTTTTTTCTGTAATAATATAACAGTTCATTATACTTGATGGTAACTAAGCCAGTATAAATACAAATTGATGTTAAAACAATCCTGTGATTTTACTGTAACTTGTTTTTTTTTTTATTTTACTGGTGTTGTTGGCCCTTTAACATTGAGTTTTGAACTGGTGCAAAATTACATGAGCCATAGCAAGTTACTAATGGTGATCATTTATGGACGGAATAATGTTTACTTGTAAGGGGTCCTCTCTGAATTTGCCTGCTAATTGGACCTCTGGGAAAGCTGAATATGTTACTGGATTCAGTTTGTCATTACTTTTTAATCTGTTTGTGTCTCCCTTCAGGCCTCTAGATCAGGTTAGGAATACATTTTAATATTGATGCTTTTCCTTAAACTACGATTATAAAAGTTACTATGTCGCCTAACTGATATGGTCAGCTGTTTGGTGGCACTCATGGACATATAGGGGCCCATTTACTAACGATCGCAATTTGATTTTTTTTCCACGAATATCTTTAAAAATTCAGGGTTTTAATTTTTTTTAAAGCTCTCTAAATTAGAGAAAATTTGTAAAAATAATAAAAAAAAAAAAATCTTTAATATAAACTTCGCCAGGTAAAAGTTGTTGGTCCTGTAGAAGTCAGTGGGAGCTGCACTGATCTATCTGACCACTTTAAATCCGTTTGGACTTTTAGAGGTTTTCAGGGGGTTTTTTTTCACAAGGAATGGTATGAAAAACTAGAATTTCCGAGGTATTCATATTTTTTAGAACAAAGAGCGTCATTTTAAGTTCATACTTATTTTATTTTGATTTTATTTTATGAATCTCATGCCATTCGTAGTTTAAATTTGTGAGTTTGGTTGTGGTTTCAAAAACCATGAAAAATTAGACTGTTGATAAATAGGCCTCTTAAAGTAGAATGCTTAGGAGACTTGGGAAAAAAAATGTGTAAAATGTGAACCCCAAGTACTTTAAAGCAGCTCTAACTTTCTTGTCATGTCTTTTAATGTTCAGCTATACCAACTTTTATTACACTGCCGGTGATCTTCTTTATATGCTTATGAATAACCTTTGGCCAAATGATGTGGTAGTGATAAGGAAAGGGCCTAGTATAACCTCAACTATGAGTGAATCTGGGGAGACATAGTGAACTTTTTAATACAAGTGTAAATAATATTTTTGAAAAAAAAAATCCGAATTTTTAAATTAACATTATATGATTAGCATTTTAATTTGTTATAATTGATTTTGCCCACAGGATTACTGCAGTGAAGAGAATGTATAATAGAGACAATAAACGTATATCCATAATAGAAAGGGAACACAACTTTTTAAAGCAACACAAGGGCCTCACTACTCTTCTATTAGCTGAACCTTCAATTTGGACTCTTAAAATGAAACATGATGGGGGCTTGTTTTGATTTAACAAAGACAGCTAAGATGGATGCTTATTAAAAGAAAAAAAAAAATCAAAACAATATGTTGTGCATATCTGGTATGGTGCCAATTGCAGCAGGCTTTGTGCATATCCCGTTTGATATAGTAAGAAATCCTTGTTAAGGGCTAGTCCACACGGGGAGATAGCGACGCGTTTGCGGTCGCGGCGACAAAGCGCTGCGACAGTCGCCGCGACCGGCGCAGGCGACAGTTTTGTATGGGCGCCTATGTAAAAACGCCTGTGCTAACCACACGAGGCGATGCGCTTTTCAACAGTCGCCTGAAAATGCCTCGCCAGGCTTTTTCAGGCGACTGTTGAAAAGCGCATCGCCTCGTGTGGTTAGCACAGGCGTTTTTACATAGGCGCCCATACAAAACTGTCGCCTGCGCCGGTCGCGGCGCTTTGTCGCCGCGACCGCAAACGCGTCGCTATCTCCCCGTGTGGACTAGCCCTAAGAAATAAAACCGGTTGTGTTTCATTCTTCGATTATTTGTATTACAACTTTGATTCTTTTAGCCCCATGTCCAATTACTACATATTTTTTTCTGTTCAACTATCTTGACTTGACACTCCTCCCCCTGGGTTTAAATATTCTGAAATTGGATTCACAAAGTGCAAAATGTAACATCCTAACCCAAAGGCGTTGCTTTAAAACAAGATCCTCCTGTACAAAACCCTAGATTATGTTTCATTGCTGTTAGACATGCAAAAATACATACTGTACTGGTTATGCTCCATCTCATATTTCTAAAATGTATCGTTGCTCTCCCTGTATTTATGTGATATTAAAAGTGGAATCAGGATAACACGTGAAGAGGAAATCACAAATGCAGTTTAGCACTTTGCTCATTACAAAGTAAAGAGGAAAGTCTGCTATTCCCTTCACACAACCAGTGGGTCATAAGTAGAGGACCAATGCAATAGAATTTATATTTAAAGCAGTCTGGATTGTGATTTGTGTAGCTTGAATGTATGCTTCATAGAGAATGAGTATTTAGACGGACCTTTCTCACCATAGCACAAAAAAAAGATAATACAGTAGACTCACTTTTTACATCCCCTGATTTTGTTTTCCCTCATTGTTGTTTTGTGGTCCCACTTGCATATTATGCATAATACATTTACCTGATTTTACATTTTCCTGGATTTTACACCATTTTCTTTTTGGGTCTTCTGAAAAACGTAAAATGGTGGCTCTACTGTAAATTAAACAGAATTTTCACCTTTTTAAACCATTTTGCGAAATAAATAGATCTTAGTAACTATTTGAAATTTGGTTTAATTCATTAATTCATTATTCATTTATTTAATATTTTTAATATATCTGAAAAGGTAGCAATGAAAAGATCCTTAGGTCTTTTTTGTTAGTGAACCAGAGGGCCTTCTAACCATGCAGCTTTGTAAGCTTGCAAAGTAATTTTACAAGTTGGGTGTAGGCAGTGCTTGCTCGCTAGTGCACATGCCCCTTCTTTTGCCTTCCTTTGCTAGTAATTGATTTGATTGGCTGATAATGATTTGCCAATCAGGGAAAATACAAATGAAAGGGACGTGCGCATTAAATGTTAATTCTTGCACTTCCTTCTATATGCTGGTGACAGGGTTACCCTGGCTTGGACAGAGAAAAGAGCCTGAAAGGGTTGATTCAACTTTAAGTTATCTTTTAGTGTGTTATAGAATGGCCTGTACTAAGAAAATTTTCATTTGGTTTTCATTATTATTTTTATAGTTTTTTAGTAATTTGCCATCTTCTGATTCTTTCCAGCTTTCAAATCGGGTCACTGACCCCATCTAAAAAACAAATGCAAATGTATTGTTATTACTACTATTTATTACTTGTCTTTCAAACCAGGCCCTTTCCTATTCATAGCCTGGTCTCTTATTCAAATTGGCGCATGGTTGCTAGGGTAACTTGGTCACTGGCAACCAGATTGTTGAAATAGCAAAACTGCAGAGCTGCTGAATAATAAGCTAAATAACTTGAAAACCAATTGCAAACTGTCTCAGAATAACACTTTCTACATTATACTAATAGTTAATTTAAAGGTAAACAACCCCTTTAAGGAACTATGCATTACTACCTTTCCAGGTAGATATATTGAAAAGGCTCCATGTTTTAATTAAACCAAATTGCAAATATTGCTAACATTACAAGATCTATTGTGTTTATCAATATCTGACAGTGGTAATTCTAAAGCAACTGGGTTTAGTTAAAATCTTTCACTACTTGCCCAAGCGCTTCTTCTGTTTTAGAGTGGTAAGCCTACCTCTCAGTTGAATGGAAGGTGATGTGAGCAAGGGTAGTTGCAGTTTTGCCTTCACTCTGCAGGTCCAGCATGAGGCAAGATCCTGTTGAATATTGATTGGTGAATAAAAAAATCCCTTCAGGCTTTGTATGTGGTCCTTACTGGATGACTCTGATGTTATCTAATCAATAACCAAGGGATGGTCATGTTGTCTCTTTGCTTGGGCAACTCTCCTGATGGAGAACTTTATTTTCAGTTGCAAACAGAAAAGAATGTCAGATAAAGATTAAACTGGTTTCTCTTATTTTTTTCCTCTACATAATTTTTTTTTCCTTTTTGCTTTGTCTATTCCAGTTGTCCTCTCCCTTCATTCTTCTATTTATTTATTTATTTATTCCCTTCACAGTCCTTGCATTGTGCTTACGCATTCTGTCTTTTTTTTTTTCCTCTGACAATGTTATTTTACTGACCGTTCTTTGTTGTCTCATCACTTCTCACTATCATGTGCTGGCCTTGCAGACCACTGAGTTTTATATATGTATGTATGTATGTATGTATATGTATGTGTGTGTATATGTATATGTATATGTATATGTGTGTGTGTGTGTGTGTGTGTGTGTGTGTGTGTGTTTTCCAGAGCGCTTTGGGCTAGTGAGTTTTATATTTTCATTGTCAGATAAAGTCTTGGATTTATGAGTGTGTTCCTGCTTAAGAAATTAACTGAATTTATTAACAGAGTGCTTGGATAAACTGTGTTCTGTATCAGTAATGTATTTACCGCTTGAGTAAATTGTACAGCTTCTGGCAGAATTAGAGGTGCATCCAGGTTTTACTGCAAAGAGAGTAGATTATTCCAGCAATGCAACCAGTTATTTGGGATTGTGGCATTATAAAACCAAATGTGCCTTGGTAGGGGGTTATCATTGGGAACCCAGAAACTCTAGGAGCGTCTTTGCTTTATGAAACTGAGTGGTTCTCTGTAGGAGAATAATACATTGTTTGTCAATCTAATGATTAATTAAAGAATCAAGAGGCTGCAATGTTATGGTGATCTAGCTCGAACAACAGGATGGTGATTTACTGCTGAGAAAAAAATCCTCCTAATGAGTTGTTAATTGGCCTGAAAAATGTCTCTAAAGTGAACTGAAGCCATTATGATGTGTTTCTAAATCTAAATATTAGGGATGCACCAAATCCACTTTTTTGGATTCAGCCGAACCCCTGAATCCTTCGCGAAAGATTCGGCAGAATACCGAACCGAATCCGAACCCTAATTTGCATATGAAATTTAGGGGTGGGAAAGGGAAAATATTTTTTACTTCCTTGTTTTCTGACAAAAAGTCACGCAATTTGCATATGCAAATTAGGATTCGGATTGGCCGGGCAGAAGGATTCGTCCGAATCCTGATGAAAAAGGCAGAATCCCAAACAAAGGATTTGGTGCCATTATTTTAGAGCACTTCAGACCTGGCATAATCTATGAAAGTCAATGGGAAGAATAAAAGGGGCAAGTGGGTTCAGGCAGGAAAAGAAGTGCAGAAAAAAACCCTAATGGATGAGTTGCAATGGCATGCAAGATTTTAATGCCATGTCCAGGCCCGGATTTGTGGGCAGGCCACAATGGCCCGGGCCCCTAGCCACATCTGAACTGAGGACTGGGCGGGAGATTTTGACTGTTGTATAAATCACCCGTCTGGTCCCCAGCTCTGGCAATCTAGGGAACGGTCTGCAAAGCAGGGCTGTGGGGAAGGGGGTTATTAGCAGTGTGCAAGCAGGTCATGGACAGGGAGGTATGCAAATGGGTAGGGGACAGAACTAGGGTTGCCACCTGTCCAGATTTCACCCAGACAGCCTGGTTTTCGGAATGGCTGTTTGGGTGAAAAATACCTGCCGGATTACCAATTAGGAAACCCGGACAGGATATTGAAGTGAATGACATGGCGATAAGCCACTTCATCAGTCCTGTCATCCTTCCCGGTCCCTACATCATGTGGTCCGTCACCGGGCCTAGCCTACAAAATCCGCCTACATTCCCACTCAACCGCCTCTTTTTATTCTTTCATGAAAGAGAGACCGTTCTACAGACACTTCTATAAATGTATCTTTCAAGCGAAAAAAACGTAATTTTAAACTACGTTTTCTCCCAACATTTTAAAAACGGTTTAAAGCTCATTATAACTCTTGCCCATGTATCCGATCAATTCTAAGATAATCTGCTCTGCTTTGGTTCACCCATCTTCATTTTACACCTCTTGTAGGTACCCCATTGGGGATTTTGCATATTAATAGGGATTAGCATCTTCTAGTCGGGGCACAAATTTGTCTAACCCTATAGGTGTAAATGCCTCATAAGTAAAACACTGATTAAACAAAAAAGTGTATTTTATGAAATTTTATATGCACAGTTTTTAACGCACGCTTGCATTATTTTAGTATGTGTGTGTGTAAAGCCTCCAAGCTAATCTTTTTAGTTTTAGCAGCACTTGACCTAAGATATTAAACATATTTCTGATACAAATCCCTTATTTATGCAAAAGAGAATTTTTTGTATTTAGACAGACGTCTATTATGATCATACGCATTACTGCAGTTTAACTTGATTTAGTCCTGCATTGATGTTTTTTTTATGAATCTGGTTTCTGTAAATTTAGTATGGACTTGGTGGTGACTTGTATGCTTATATATTGCATGTGCTAGCTGTTTTCAGGTATTCTGTTCATTCTGTGATTCTGTGTGCAAAAACACCTTTTTATGTAAAGGTATAGTAACTTTTGTAATTGCAGTCACAGTGGGCAACTAGTAATGGCACTAAAATGTGACAACTTTAAGTTAACATGTATGGGACCTGGTATCCAGAATGGTTGGGACCTGGGGTTTTCTGGATAATGGATCTTTCTGTAACTTGGATCTTCATACCTTAAAGGGGACCTGTCACCCAAAAAAATATTCCAAATCCTATTTTATCACGTTATTCCAGCAAAATAAAATTTAATTACACTATATAAATTCTTTGAATCTTGTTATTAAGGCAAGCCTGGCATCATCTCAAAATCTTGTTTGTGCATCAGAATAGGGGACCTGATGTCCATCCCCATGCACTGATACATACAGTAAGTAAATGGTGAAAAGAGGGGGAATGTGGGGAGTGCAGTGACATCGAGTAAGTGCTGAATGGAGGCGGAGCAGGCAATATTTGATTGACAGCTGAGAATTTTAACAACTGCTATAAATGCTTTAATAAAAAAAAGAATTTGGATTTCATGTTTAATTTGAAAATGACTTTTATTATACAGCTGTAACACTTTCCTGGCCTATTCTGCCAATTAGGAGTTAAGGTTGACCAGCTAGGTAGTGAGCATGGGTTACATTGTGAATCCTCACCCAGGGCAGAGCCTTCGCCAAATGGAAGCTTCCCCTTTAAACTGTAGTTAAACTACAACTCACAAACATATAAGTGTAAAAATAGAATAATGGACGCCAGGAGGTTCTTGGATAGTAAAACAGGAGCACAGATTTATTATGCCAGAGGCAAATGACCACAGGTTTACTTACAAAAATGTATAGGACACAGCAGATGTAATCACTTTGGACATTACAAGGCTCAAAGTCAGACAGAAGCGACTCCCAAAGGATAATGCAGATAGGTGTACATCAATTCCCAGTTCAACCGACGTTGCCAGTGAGGGGATCGGGATCGATCAGGTAGGGTACAGGTAGTCCTTTGCTAACCTAGATGCCTATCAACTGAGTTCCCTGCTCTAAAGGCAAACAGGCCTTGTGGGAAAGCTACTTCCTCCTACAATCCTCGTTGGAGCGACAACTGCTCTTTCTGCTACACCTCTCTGTCTTACTCTCCTAGAGAGTCTATAACAAGATCTTACTATATTAGCTGTTCCTCGTTCACGGGGTTACCTGGTCCCGACTTAGCACCAAAGGTGTCGGGTCCCTCTGGGGTAAATGCTTACTGGGGCCTATGGTGATCCCAGGCTCAATGGGGATTCACCTAGCAGCAGCACCAGGAGCCAAAGAGGAAGAGGACACTCTCTGCACAACACTATATAGCAGTGCGGCAGGGGAATGTCATTACACTCTTTGTCCAATAGGTGAGGGTGTTACACTTTACCAGTTACAAGGGCTTGGCCCAATAACAAGGGAAAAGAGAACTACATACAAAAGGTAGGGAATTAACTCTATAGGGATAGGATATCCTATAGGTCCCTACACAGCTTTTTACGTCTGGGTGACCGGTCCGCTTTAACTCAACTAGAAACTAATGTAAATATTAAATAAAGCCAATGTAGATGTAATTATTTAAAATTGGCAGACACATTCTATAATTCGGAACTTTCTGGATAACTGGTTTCCGGATCCCATACCTGTATATATACATACAAGTTTCAGTGAGTGGTATGTCAGAAATGACATCACTGAAAATTTGTAAGATATTCATGGCTCTTGTGTAATATAAAAAATATATATAATTACTAAATTTGTTTTTTTCTTTTTATAGGTAAGTTTCATCTTTCATGAATGTACTGTCTTGCATGGGGATTGAAGGCATCCAACTGGTAAATTTTAATAAAAAGTTATAAATGTGATATTTAATACAAACTGTTGTTGGTAGACTGTCATTGTTTATATGGCCTGAAGGCGTTGCCAAGGTAGAAACTTGATTGTGTGAGCCTTTATATGAAGCATGCACTATTATCTGCTTTCTGCCTAATTTGGTAAATTTAAATTTTATTTACACGGTTTTCAGAAAGCTGCAAATAATGGGATGGTCATCTCCCATACAGTCCATTTTAAGCAAGTAATTATAATTTTCTTGTAACTGTTAAACCATAACTAATAGTGACTATACTGCATGAATCCATATTGTTGGTAAAACAATCCTAATGGTTTTTAATGTTTTGATGATTTTTAGCTTTCTGGATAATAGATCCTATATCTGTGTGTTTTTATCTTTATAGCAATTGGAATATCTAGGTTTATTTATTTTGTGATAAAACAACTGCCTTCAGCATTTTCAAGCAGTTGCAGCCAGCAGAAACCTTTTAGCAAATTGGCCAGTGTCAAAATCCCCTCTCCCTTTTGGGTTGTGGTTTTATTAGAATGCAATTGTGACAAAAAACGCTTCAAATTAATGTCCCCCACCTGCAGTAAATGTATGGGGCTTGCAGTTTTCTGTGCCGCAGTGTTTTTAAATATCACTGCAAGTAGCAATTACAGCAGACTCCATTTGACTCCTTGCCTTGTGTTATATTCCCTGACCAGCTAACTTGTTGTCACAGCTGCATTTGAAGGGAGCTAAGTAACCTGTTTATGAGGCGACAGGAGAACCATTGCACTTTCTGAAAAGTCAAACATGATGAAATTATCAATCTCTTATAAGTACCCTGCCATTTAGTTTGCCCTTTTGATGCTTTGCTTAGATATGGCATAGATTTTTATGTGCAAAGGGGAACTATAGCGAACATGAAAATTTAATATAAG
Organism: Xenopus laevis; assembly: GCF_017654675.1. Taxonomy (NCBI): domain Eukaryota; kingdom Metazoa; phylum Chordata; class Amphibia; order Anura; family Pipidae; genus Xenopus; species Xenopus laevis. The sequence continues at coordinate 84,798,648 of NC_054383.1, forward strand.
CTTCAGCATACTGAAATGAGAAACTTTGTAAATACAATCAATTAAATAGTCTGCATCATTTTTTAAATAATCAAGCTTATGTTCACTATTCCCCTCTCGGCATCTGTTCTCTTCATTCTGTCTTTATGCAGCAGTTGGGTGTCAGATATTCACTGACAATTAGATCCAATATATCTTATAGGGGGCTTCCTTTCCTAGCAGATGTATTCGAGCTCACTCAAATACCATATATACTCGAGTATAAGCCGAGTGAAGAGATTATATGTCACGTTCTCTTTGCCTTAGAACCTTGGGTTCAAAGTAAGTGAGCGCTTCCCAGAGGCACAGCACAGGATCGCAAACCCATGTAAAGTTGTGTTGGAAGAGACCAGCCAACGTGGACACGGGGGGGGGGGGCTCTGATACTCGGGAGTAAATTAGGACACTTTTCCGTCCTCACAAGAGTCCGAGCAGGCGGAATTATCAAGAAATGTGCAGGGAGTGCGGGCGAGCGGCTGCAAGTTTGTGTGTTACTGAGGAAGGAGGGAATTTGACTTCAGTGCAGCACTCGAGCTGTGGGAGGCTCTCATTCATTTGCCAGTGAAACCCGAGCTTAAGCCTCTGATCAGACTGCTGGAAGTTCCTAGCAAACCTGCAAGTCTGCCACAACCTTGCCTTCTGTCTCATTCCCTTTCCCTTCAATGAAAAGGAATGTTTTGACTCCAGGAACTTGCATAAAGAAATATGTTATGTTGTGTAACAGTTTGCAGCCCTCCAGCTGTAGCTGAACTACTACTTCCATGCACTCCACCAACAATGCATTTCTCACCCTAGGCTTATACTCGAGTCATTAAGTTTTCCCAGTTTTTGTAGGTAAAATTAGGTACCTCAGCTCATACTCGGGTTGGCTTATACTAGAGTATATACGGTAACTGATTCCAGTACAAACAAAATCTAACAAAATAACTGCCTTTTGCACAAATTCTGCATGTAGAGAGACATGTCTGGTGATTTTAATAGAGTGAGCTCTAATACATAAGACCCCCAAACCCATAAGATATATTGGATCTAACTATCCATGATTATCTGACACCCAAAAAGAGTATGAAGTGAAACAGATGCTGAACGCGGAATAGTGATGATAAACTTGATTATTTCAGAAACCGTACAGAATTTTTAATTGATTGTATCTAGAAAGTTTCTTATTTCATTATGATTAAGCTTATATAAAATTTTCAATTTTGAGATAGTTCCCCTTTAAACTAAAAAAAACTCCAATCTGCTTTTTATCTCTAAGCAACAGTGATGGTTTATTTATTGAATAGAGTTCAAGCAGCACTGCAGCCCATCATAAGCCATATCTTATAAAATGCAATTGTATAAGATTGAATTCCTCTGCTCTTGTTGAGTAATGGCTGCTGAGTTTTGCTATACCTTCCAGGTTGTTCTGTGATTGCACGCGAGAATCTTCTTTATTGAATAAACATGCCAATTTAGGTACTGACATCTTGTACATGTATTTAGCATATGCTGCACTTTATACACATTATAAAACAATGAGCATAGAACTCTGAATACTATCTAAATGTTTTACATGTTTGAGTCATATAACATAATATACACACTCATGCAATACACTTATGGTGTTCATGAGTAGTGATGGGCAAATTCACTAAACGGCAAAAATTTGCGAGAAACGGTGAAGTCAATGAGCTGCAATTTTTATATGCGTGACTATTTTGTCCAAATGCATTAGTCAATGGGCGTCCGAATAATGACGCACAAAATGTTTTGTCTCGCCGAATTTTTCTCCAGACGAATTTCCAACGCAGTTTTGCAAAAACATTTGCAGACGGCAAAATCCGAAAATTCACCGCAAATCCATGTCTGCCGAATTTATTTGCCCATCAGTATTCATGAGCAGATGGTCTGTTGCTCTTACCTAGCCCTTCCTTACCTAGGTGTCAGAATTGTCATGAGTAAAAGCTTTGGTATAGTAAATTCATTACTTTCTCTGCCTTTAACTGCATTAACATGCCTTTCCCCTAAATATATATGAGTCCATAGGCTAGCCAGAGAATCTTATTTATGGCCTTTTAATGTGTTAAGGCTGCCCTGCTGTTTTTCTCTTACCAGTATATGTGATATATCACCCCTTTGCTCCAGCAATCACAGAAAAAAGTTAGTTTGGTCATAATACAAAGTAAGACAAAACTCAGTAAAATGCACAACTCAAGCATACATACCACCCAAATTTAGTCAAAAGCAGGTGTTCAGAAAAAGGAAGCAGATACCTTTACCACAGAATGAGAATTACCCCCAACGTTTCGACAATAAGCCTTTCTCAAGGGCAATTCCCGAATGCTTAAATTGTGCATTTTGCTGACAGTTTTGTATTATGACAAACTGACTTTTTTTGTGATTGTTTATTTTGTAAATATAGATCTTTTGCAATACCACTTTGTCTGTTTTTTTTGGCATGCAGGCCCTCTCTATGAGATTGTCTATTGTTTTGCCTTGTATGGGGTAGGATGCACCGAATCCAGGATTCTGCCTTTTTCAGCAGGATTCGGATTCGGCCGAACCAAATCTGAATCCCAATTTGCATATGCAAATTATGGGCAGGGAAGGAAATTACGTGCATTTTTGTCACAAAACAAGGAAGTAAAAAATGTGTCCCCTTCCCACCCCTAATTTGCATATGCAAATTCGGATTCAGGTCGTTATTCGGCCAAATCTTTCGTGAAGGGTTCGGCCGTATCCAAAATAGTGGATTTGGTGCATCCCTAGTATGGGGGCATTCTTTGGGCTATTTTGCACCTGTATTTAAATAAATTCTTTCATACTATTGGTACATTAGTGCCCTCCATTGATATTACTGGCATTTCAAATACACAGAGGACCAAACAGCCCTCACAGGCCAAATAAATAGTGACTGCCAATGGCATCTTACAGCAGCCCCTCCGCCATTTGCCAGTCCAGGCCTGCACCAAGCCACCAAATGACAAAAGTTTGACCACACCCACATAGATGGCAATTTGGGTGATTGGTTGGATACCAGGCTAATGTAAGAAGTTTGCTGACGGGTTGTGGCAAATCAACTTACAGATATTCGTGTATCTTGGTCAGACGCTTACAACCTTCAGCATTATTCATTCTGAATCAATATTTCAAAATATTGCTTCATGCAGTAGAAGTTTGTCCCCACATTACACACAGGATCTAGAGGAGGGAATGCTTGTGATGTTTGTTTTAACATTTAGACTTGATTCAATTTATTTTAGCCTCTAGTATCGATTATCTTTACATTTGAACTATCAATCTAATCTGAGTGCTGAGATCTCCATCACAATGTACCTGACCTCCAGCACTTTGCTCTCCTCTTCTTTTGTTTTTCTACTTTTCAATGTCGGATTGTCCCTTTAGGGCTGGACTTAGAAAATCGATTAGCAACAGAGTGGTTTATAAGTGTTCTAGCACTATAGGAAACAGACTTACTGTCTCCATTTTCTGCTTGTGTGCATGCGATGCCCATTTAACCAAAACTAGCGATTACAAAAGCACAAGCGACAATCGGGAGGCTATTTGGATTGAACCATACATTTCCCACGCTCAAAATCATACAGCAGATACACATGCTGTCAACCAAACTTCACGTGTCCAACTTCATTCCCACATTGCACTACATACCCTGAAGCAAAGCCGAAGAAAACTGAGAAACTCCAGTGTTACTATATGCTCATTGTGCCCTATTTCATCTAAATATAATGCCATATTTTGTAATGGTTAAGAAATTGACCCCTTCCCCAACTCACAATAAGCTTCGGTCTTTGTGAAAAATGAAAAGTAATTTCTTTGTGAATGTTTATTCATGTTGATGGATCCACTAATTGCTCCCAATTATTGCAGTCTGGTGCAGTGGTTCCCAGACAGAGAATTTCATTGATGTGTTTCATAAGGGCAGAGACAATAGGGCATGTGTGCCAGACCCCGGGGTTATCAGTGTCCTCATAGCCCTACCGCCTATTCAGTGGCTCAGTGATACACTGTATGAGCATTGCATTCTTTATCCTTGTGGTACGGTCAGATGCACTTCCTGCTGACGACAATCACACTTGCTTTTTCAGCACATCTGCCCCCTCTCATCATCCTTCATGGCTCTACACTTGCTACTGTTCTTACAATTTGCTGTCTCTGCTTAGTGTTATTTGCCTGCAGTTTTTTTTTTTAAAAGGTTAAGCAGCCCATTCAGATTCAGTGCTGTCTACATCTCCTGTGGCTTGAAAAAGACAATGTTTTCCTATTTTGCACATTTGGCAGAGGTTTTTTTGTTAAACACACACACAAAAAATCACTGGTTGCTATGGGTTACTGCACAGGTGTAAATTTGCCCAGTCATGATAAATGTGCCCATGTATTTAAGTCCTTTTGCGGAAGGCACCTTGTTTTTTTTATTTTTAACATCCTAGCTGCTGATCGTGCATTATTCTTAAAGGTATTATGAGCTAGAGACATAGACAGAGGTTCTGGTAGAACCTGATTTGTATCATATTTATTTTATTTGTATATTCAATAAAAAAATATTCTTTCCCTATGCCCTATAGTTTCTGGACCATTTCTACTGGCTGTTTTTCTATGCTGCCATTGTCTCCCATATAAATGATATAAACATATCAATACAGTATAAGTGTCAATGGTTATTGCAGTTGCATCTTTGACAAGGACAGTGGCTGTTTGGTTTTTGAAACCTATAGAGCAGTGATCCCCAACCAGTGGCTCCTGAGCAACCTGTTGCTCACCAACCCCTTGGATGTTACTCCCATTGGCCTGGGAGAAGGAAAGGCTAAAGTTAAGTAAGCTTTATCTGAAAGGTCTATCTAAATACACCAGTAAACCCTCAAAGTAATGCTGCTCTGAGTCCTCTGTCAAAAGAAACATAGCATTTCTTTCCTTCAGACTGTTTTCAGCATAAACCTCCAGGGCTAGGGCATGAGCATGCTCAGTTTGCTCTTTTCTTCCTCCTCCTCTAATTGCTGTAATCTGCCCAGTGCTATGCGTGAACAGGGAGAGACTCGGGCAGCAAGTGGTCACCCCAAACTAATATGACATAGCTTCTCCAGCTGTTTACTCAGATGTGGTAAAGCATTCTGCAGAATAAATAGTGTTCTAGCTTGCACTTTTGTGGCTAATCTTTTGGCCATAAACTACTTCAGTAGCTTTCCTTCTACTTTATTTTTGAATTCCTGGCTTGGGGGGGGGGAAGTTTTGGTTGCATAAAAACCAGGTGTACTTCCAAATAAAGCCTCCTGTAGGACCCCTGTTGTAGAGCATTCTCTCAGGCCAGCCCAACTTATACTGACTATGGTCTGATAAACTTGGAACAAAGGCAAGACTATTCTATAGGCCTATTTTATTCCATTATAAGCAACTTGTGGGAGCAATGTCTGCATTTGAGTATATACCACTTGTGTTTACGGGCCTTTCTGAAAATTGTGCCTTAAAACTTATTTCTGTAAGGTCAGTCACAAATCAAAATGCTTTTTCAAAGAGAGAGAAAAATAAAATTGACTTCAAAGGACAACTCTGACACGGTCAATTAATAATTAAAACTGTTTTTTTTTAATGAGCGCTGCAATTACCTGAAAGTCCCAGGGGTGAGACTTTATGGTGTGATTGCAAACTGCCCTTTCTTTAGTCATGGCGCATGGCATTTTGTAAATTAAAGTGGGCGAGACATTAAAGCAACAAAGCTTTTATTAACCTTGTCTAAAGACCTTAATGATAAATGGTTGCTTAAGAAAGGCTTTTGTCAAAAACACATGGCAGGACTGCAGTATAAAAGCTTGATGCAAGATGAGCAGAGACAGGTTGAAATGTAATATCAGGGAGAATGTTTTGGCACCTGCAAGTCTGAGCCTCCAATGGCAGTTCTTTAGCTGAAGAAAAATGGAAATTTTAATTTAAAAAAAGAGATTATAATTTTAAAAGGAGTCTAGAAGGTTTTGGGAAAGGCACATGGGTGCAGTTACTGTATATGTATACATACACATGCACAAACACTCTAGGAGATGGAAGCTGCTAATTAAAACACAATGGCAAGAGATGGGAAGCGTGAAGATTAATTCTGCTAATTAGTGCCATATTCAGAGCTGCACAGCATTTCCTGGTACCGTGCATGTCCTCAGCATCTGCAAAGCCTGTACGTCAGAGCAGCTGAGTTCCTGACCCCCCCCTCTGCACCCTACTATCAAACTGGCAAGAAGGCAAGGAGATTGGAGGTGGTACAATGTGTGCTGGGGTAGTAGATTGTGTATGTGCTTCTAATGTGGGGAATATTTAAAGGACTGTTTGCCGAAAAGTCTCTTCTGATTTTTACTTTCTGAATTCTGAAAACGTGTCTAGCAAAGCTGCAGGTTAACACTGACTGTACTGCAGATATACAGTTTGCCAAACCTGGAAACCAAGGAAGTTAAAAAAAATCTCCTCGGTGCTCAAGAGTCAAGTGTTTTTTTCAGGGCATATACCTCAGGGCAGTCAATCATTTTCCCTCCATAAAGGAACATTTTATAGCCTTAACTACATTGGTATTGATTTAAACGTTGTGCACTTATTGTCAGACAAAGGCTAAATTTCAAACGGAGACTAGCACTCATTTCAAAATGTCTGTAAAGGAAAAGTAGAGCATGATCATCTATATTCCCAAGTCTACGTGCAGTGCTTTATTTACTTTTCACAGTATATGGGGTAATATGTATTTAACAATAGAACCATGTCTTCATTTTTACACAAAAGCTGATTTTTTTTTTTTTTAATTGTGGAGTAACTGGAGCTTTGGCATTTTTTAATACATGTGTAAATGAATCACACTATGTGTGAAATGTATTTTTTTTTTTCCTTGTGGAGTGGGATTTATTTAAGGGGAAAAAAATCTTGAATAATCATCAAATGGTGTTTTCTCACCAGGGAAATGATTATATTGGTGTGATTTTTTTTTTGCAGTATTCTATATGTGGCAAATGTATGGCAGGACTCCAAAGACTTGTGTAAGACATCAATTAAACCTAATCTAGCCCATGAGCATGTTGTATAATCAGGCCACTATAGAGAAAATGTGAATGATTCTTGACATTTATTTTGTTGTTCATAGAATATTTTTGCATAAGATTGATAATTTTGCTACAAAATTAAATCACTCAGGCTGGTATGATGGGACAAGAGGCAGCAAAAGGATCTTTCCTCTTGATCGTACAACCCTCGGTTCCTTTAGTGCAGGAAATGAATGTATTTTGTTGGTATGATATTTCTGGAAGCCTGTGACAGTTGCTCATGCTTTACAGAAACATTGTGTACCAATCATAAAGGGCAAACTGGCCGTCAGATTAAAGTTCACCCATACATTATAAATCTGTGGTATTTGGAAAACAATAAAGTGAATGAGGCTCGTCTAGGCTCATTGGGGTTCTACAGTAGGGTGGGGAGGAGTGAACTGGTGTTCTGACTCCCTCTTTATTATAAACTTTTGTGCCTTCTGCTCCCATAAACCTTCTGCTTCTCAGTAAACTTCCCTTTTCCTTATGTGCTCCCTTGAATTTTGCCTTCTAACCTGTGTCCTTTTCATCCATGCCCTTTCTCTTACACATACAATATATGAAGTACGGTGTATTTTCTGGCATAGAGATCATCAAAGATTATAAAAAGTTCATGGGTGATGGAGACTGACCTAACCGATATTGTTTTGTAATATAAATAAAGAAGTATACTTTTTTTTAATAATTCATTTTAAGGCTTATTACTATAGCCCAGTGATCCCCAACCAGTAGCTCGTGAGCAACATGTTGCTCCCCAACTCCTTGGATGTTGCTCTCAGTAGCCTCAAAGCAGGTGATTACTTTTGAATTCCCAAGTTTTATTTGCATAAAAACTAAGTATAGCGCCAAGCAGAGTCTCCTGTAGGCTGCCATTCCACAAAGGGGCTACTAATAGTCAATCATAACCCTTATTTGGCACCACCCAAATGTACATTTTATTTTATTAATTTATTTGGCAGTAAGCCAGGTCCGTAATTTATCCAGAACTGATAGCTGATCATTGTCAATTCTTTCCAAGTAAAATGGACCAGAAGTCCAGTTCAGAAAGGGTTAAAAAGCATTGCTTGTTCATCCTCAAGTCGGGATTTGCAAAACTTGGGATCGTACGATTCACTGTGCACACAAACATACCTAACAAACTATACTTCTTAGGTCACATAAGCCAATTAACAGACCGAGTTCCGTATTTTGCTTCCACAATTCTTCCTGTTACAGTGAGAGTTGTATTTCTGGTCAGGTGATCTGAGGCAGCACACAGACCATCACAAAATGGGGGTTCAAGGCAAGAGATGTAAAAGGACTATTTACTTAAATATATATTCCAGTGTGGTAAGATTCTTTAATATGATATAAACTATCCGTTGCTTAAGTATTCATTTTGGGGGTATAGTTTTTCCTTTAAGGCATCTCCTCGGAAAAGAAAGGGAAGCATTACAAGTACTTGTGCTTTAGCGTACTGTTAATATAAAGTAACCCATGGCATCTGTCCTATAGCAGTTGTTACTACTGTCCTATCACTAACCATTTGCTGATTGTGACCACAAATACATTTCCCTGAACCAATAAAAGTAAACCTTAAAAAAAGAGGCCAATAATCAATAATTATCTAGCACATGCTGTATGCCTTGTATTTTGATATATATTTGTACTACAGATTTTGTTGGGCCTAATATAATATTTTTTTGTAAATTCTTTCTTTATTGCAATTTTAACAAAAAGGGGAAAAGTAGGGAGGGGTACAGAAAGCAAGAGGGAAAGGGGGGGGAAGTTGAGTACATCAATATTGGCACGTAGATATTGCAGATAAAAGATACATACGGGTACATCAACCATATGAGCAGGCATGGGAGGGGAAAGGTACAGATGAATCACATTAGAAGTAGTAAGGGGAATTGTTTGAGAGGGTAGTTCAGAACATTCAAAGTATTGGTACAACTTGCACATTAGTATAGGAATCCCAATTTGACCAGACCTTTCTAAATAAGTCAAAGGAACCTTGTCTTATTGCTCTTATTTCCTCAAATTTTTTAATCTCTCCCATAGAAGATTTTCACTCACCTAATATAATATTTGTAGGTTTCATACCTCCCAACTGTCCCGTTTTTAGAGGGACAGTCCCTCTTTTGACCGCTGAAACCGCAGTCCCTCGTTTGTACTGGAAAGTCAGAAAAAGAAACAAAGTTTCGAACTTAATTGGCTTTTGGCAGAGAGCCCAGAACAGCCACAGCAGAAGATAAGATACTTTTGTAACAATGTCTAAATGAGAATATAAGTAATTTTAACAATATAAGATAATAGGTCCCTTGGGAAAAGTTAGACTTGCAGCTAAAAGGGTAATTCACTTTCATTAGCAAAACTGTTATAACTAAAAAAAAAAAAAACAAATATATTCAAACTTTCATAACCTGACAAATTTTGTAAAATGAACATTGTAAATTGGGGGTGTGGACAAAGAATTTCACCTCGCTATGAGCTCCAACTTTGTCCCTTTTCTCATTTTCAAAATGGTGGGAGGTATGGAATTTATCAATGCTCGTCTCGCATTACAGAGCACTAGAAGATGATATACAAAGAAGAAAAGTGTTATTAGTGGTTTCATTTTTTTTTTTTTTTTTTTACAAAAAAAATACCTAAAGCGACCACAGGTAGAGCATATTTCATATTTTGCAAAGGGTAACCGATGGTTTCAGGCTTCTTGACTTTCATAGTTCTCTGTTAAGGCACTGCTACTGTTGTACAGTTGTGCTGTTTGCCTTGGTTAGTGAAGAAATATAATAAATACATTGTAAATAACAGAAAGCATTGCAAAACAGATTTATGGAATGGCAATTAAAATTTAGTGCTGTGCAGGCTTTTGCTCTGTTTAGGGAAATCCTCTGTTTAAATTGCCCCAAAACCACTGGCAGCCGTGCTTATGGTATATTGTAGTCTATATCATAAGAGAACACTCGGTTCTTCATTCTCCAGTGATACTTGCAACACTTTGCCATAGGCAGCATGTTTTGTATTTGTTAAAATGGGAAGCAGGTCAGGGTGTTTTGATCCCTGAGAGGACCGTAGCATTCCAAACACCTGGTGTGCCGCTGCCCTAAAGGTGAATATGCCTAAAATGAAATAAAAGATTAAACGAAAAAAGAAAACTATTTTTTCTCTTACACAACTACCTCGGCTGACTCTTGTTTCCCTCATGTAGGGAATAAGTCATGTTTGTAAGGAAAATATTTTTCTTAAACAAAATAAAATAATAAAAGGTGATGACAGAAGGATGGAGAGGTCTATTGAACCTGGTGTTGGATATATTGAAGCAGCCAAAATGCAGATAGGGGATTTATCATCTGCAATGTTTGGTTAACAAATCTTTCTGAAATGTAGAACCCAAAATGATATCATTGTTTTGAATAGCAATGTGGGTTGATGCTAGCTTAATTATCAAGTGCACCTACTGAAACATTGAATTGCCATATTTTTGAGCTTTTTGGATAATGGATTTCTAACGTGCCTATATATAGCTCATATCTGAAGGAACATTTCACATTATTTTTATCTTAAAAATGTGAGGCATCTGTTTATAGAGACCTTTAACTTTTATTCTTTATTTTTTTTTTTTTTTTTTTTTGTCTTTCCATTGTCATAAACTTAAAATCTGTGAGCCACCTCAGCATTGTGAATTTTGAACCTTTCTAGAAAAGTAGCTCTTCTAAATTGGAAATGATTAACGGTAGCATATGCACAGAATATTTTTGCAAGCGTTCTTCCACTGATTTGTATAGCTTCTGTTTGTGCTGAGAGGTATAATGGCTTTAGGACATGGGAGCTAGCCACAAAACCAACCCAAAATGTCTGCTCTTGCTTTGGTGAAGAAATGTCTACAATGGCAGCCCCCTCATAGTGTAACCTGGGGGTAAGAAGGTAATGTAAAAGCATCAGGCAAATACTTTTATGACAAAATTATAAATAGCATTCAAAGATAATGTTATGATGGATATAAAAAAAGGTTATTTTCTGGTGTCGGTATCTCTTTAACATAGATATCTTCTGTGGCCCGCTGGTTTGTCTATATGGGATTGTCCAATGGCACATGCTGTTGAAATACTTTACAAAAATAAGTCACATTAAATAGTCCAATTGTTTTCATATAAACAAAAACCTGCAATGTTCAGGGTTGTCTCCAAATTGCCTGGCTTGCCTTTCTTAAAGGAACAGTAGCATCAAAAAAATTAGTGTTTTAAGTTATATAATGCAGTGTTGCCCTGCACTGGTAGAACTGTATGTTTGCTTCAGAAACACTATTGTTTATATAAATAAGCTACTTGCAGCCATTCGAAGGAGAAAAGGCTCAGGTAGCATAGCAAATAAGCCCTGTATAACATAATGGTGTTATTTTTATCCACTATTTTACCTCTACCATAAAGCCTTTTTTTTCAGTTTCCACCATTGCTACACAGCAGCTTGTTTATATGAACTATAGTAGTGCTTCTGAAGCAAACACGTCAGTTTTTCCAGTGCAGGGCAACAGTACATGATATTTTCTTTACTTTAGAACACCTTTGTTACTATTACTTTAAGGGCCGTGGTTGGGGTAACCCAGCCTAAGAGTTACATTTTTTAACCTTAGCGCCCCCCCCCCTCCTTTAGTGCATAACAAGATTATAGATGTTGGAAAACCTTAGTTTGTCAGCCATTCAGTTATAATTCTAGGAATATCTAGGGAACCATGTAAGTAACCACAAATCTCACCTTAACTGACCCTTGTGCCCGAGACGTGAGGTGTACTACACACAAATAGGAAGCCATTACAAATCTCCAGGAAAAAAACCCAGCTGCCTGATATTTTGTGCCTCTACAGTTTAAGGTTTTGAATAACATGATTTTTCTTTTGAAACAAATAGTGTGCTGTGTATAGCAGGGTCTGATAGTTGTGGGACAGAAAAGGAACAAAAGTGCCGGCGGACAATTCTTTCTTACCAGCCCGTTTGATATGGACTACCCTAAAAGCCATAGACCTACATACCGTATGGGATACTGAATATGAGCTCTAGCTTCTTTTCTGTGATTTACAAGAGAATCTGCATTACTAGGGAAATTGGAGTGCTGCTGGTTTTTTTTTTGTTTTTTTTAACTGCGTCATGTCTCAGGTCCCCATAGTAACCAGATGCAGCTCTTGTGTATCTGCTACTTTTTTTTTTCTCCTGGTTGCTTTTGTCAGTGTATATTTCGAAGCATGAATGTTACAACATGGTTTCAAATAGGAACACCCTTTTATAAACTGGTTGCTAGCTCACTACTTGCTTGGCATTCCTGTAGAAAATATAAATTGTATGTTGTAACATTGTTCTTTTGTAAGTCATTGACTAAGCTTAAATATGTTTTGCTCAAGGCTATTCACAAGGCTGTTTAAAAAAAAAAAAATACTGTATCTTAAGTCAGTACTTGTAAAGCCCAGGAGCCAAGTAACCAGGACTACATAATATGCCTTCTGGCTACTAACTTCTTAGCTTACACATATTTATAAATAAAATGCTTCTTACTGCTTCCTGAAAAATAATTGAAAAAAGGCTCCTTTTCTTACAGTACCTTCTCAAATGGGAAGTTTAACTTTAATTTTCTTATCACTTTCTAACCTTAGCAATATTGTTTGTACTTTCATTTCTGCCTCTCAACATCCTGTCGCTTTAAAAGAGAACTACTATATACATTTTTTGTTTTTTCATTTGGTCAAATTCATTATTTTTTCCTTGTGCTTTAAAAATAAATTTGAACCCCAGAAATCCATAAATACAGTGGTGTGAAAAACTATTTGCCCCCTTCCTGATTTCTTATTCTTTTGCATGTTTGTCACACTTAAATGTTTCTGCTCATCAAAAACCGTTAACTATTAGTCAAAGATAACATAATTGAACACAAAATGCAGTTTTTAAATGAAGGTTTACGTTATTAAGGGAGAAAAAAAACTCCAAATCTACATGGGCCTGTGTGAAAAAGTGATTGCCCCCCTTGTTAAAAAATAACTTAACTGTGGTTTCACACCTGAGTTCAATTTCAAAGGTTATAAAGCCATTTCTAAAGCTTTGGGACTCCAGCGAGCCACAGTGAGAGCCATTATCCACAAATGGCAAAAACATGGAACAGTGGTGAACCTTCCCAGGAGTGGCCGGCCGACCAAAATTACCCCAAGAGCGCAGAGACAACTCATCCGAGAGGCCACAAAAGACCCCAGGACAACATCTAAAGAACTGCAGGCCTCACTTGCCTCAATTAAGGTCAGTGTTCACGACTCCACCATAAGAAAGAGACTGGGCAAAAACGGCCTGCATGGCAGATTTCCAAGGCGCAAACCACTTTTAAGCAAAAAGAACATTAAGGCTCGTCTCAATTTTGCTAAAAAACATCTCAATGATTGCCAAGACTTTTGGGAAAATACCTTGTGGACCGACGAGACAAAAGTTGAACTTTTTGGAAGGTGCGCGTCCCGTTACATCTGGCGTAAAAGTAACACAGCATTTCAGAAAAAGAACATCATACCAACAGTAAAATATTGTGGTGGTAGTGTGATGGTCTGGGGTTGTTTTGCTGCTTCAGGACCTGGAAGACTTGCTGTGATAGATGGAACCATGAATTCTACTGTCTACCAAAAAATCCTGAAGGAGAATGTCCGGCCATCTGTTCGTCAACTCAAGCTGAAGCGATCTTGGGTGCTGCAGCAGGACAATGACCCAAAACACACCAGCAAATCCACCTCTGAATGGCTGAAGAAAAACAAAACGAAGACTTTGGAGTGGCCTAGTCAAAGTCCTGACCTGAATCCTATTGAGATGTTGTGGCATGACCTTAAAAAGGCGGTTCATGCTAGAAAACCCTCAAAGCTGAATTACAACAATTCTGCAAAGATGAGTGGGCCAAAATTCCTCCAGAGCGCTGTAAAAGACTCGTTGCAAGTTATCGCAAACGCTTGATTGCAGTTATTGCTGCTAAGGGTGGCCCAACCAGTTATTGGGTTCAGGGGGCAATTCCTTTTTTACACAGGTTTGGATATCTTTTCTCCCTAAATAATAAAAACCCTCATTTAAAAACTGCATTTTGTGTTTACTTGTGTTATCTTTGACTAATAGTTAAATGTGTTTGATGATCAGAAACATTTTGTGTGACAAACATGCAAAAGAATAAGAAATCAGGAAGGGGGCAAATAGTTTTTCACACCACTGTAACTACCACACCCCACTACTGATCTCCATTGACTCCATACTTCATGATACTGTTGGGGGGGGACACAGTTGTGGAAGGCTTTGAACTTTATCGAATAACTTGTACCATTCAAGCTGAAGTCTGTTGATAAGATTGGTTTAGTAAACATAACCAGCGCTGGATATCCAAATCTTGCGCCCCTAGGCCGGCAGCCTCCTGCACACCGCAAACATCTGATCCCCCCCCACCACCACCGCTGCATGCATGTATGCATACGTATAGATTATGCACTTGTTTGTTCCTGCTGCCTTAAATGCCCTACCACCACAGAGCATGCATTCTCACTAGAAAGTATGGGCTCACTAGATCTTACAACTCGAGCACTAAGGACTGGGCACGGGAGATTCAAATAATTCATAATGTCACACATCTGGTCAACAGTGTTCCAAATGTCTGTAGGAATGAGGAATTACAGATATGGCTGGGCAGCATGCGCCCTGAAAAAAAAAAGGTGCTGCCTTAGCCACATAACTTTGTGGCCTTTCCACAAATCCAAGCCTGAGCATGGCACTTTATTTTTAAAAGCCACCTCCTCATGGAGAAGATGATATTTGTAGTAGAAAAAAATGATTAAATAAATATAGCCCTTAGTTGTTGGGGTGAGTGCACAAACAATTGAATGTAGCTTTAGTTCTCCTCTACAGTTCTCTATAGATCTATGCTTACCGACTAGGGTTACAAAGACTCCAGAAACTGCTGTGCAGCTCTCTGTTTTCTTCTGTTTAAACCTCTTTTGGCATTGCTCCAAGCTCTTCACACTCACAGAAGGGACACTCAACGCACACACAGTTCTGAAGCCAACAAGCTTAGACTTCTTACCTCTTGGCCACTCTCTGGATTCAGCTGCATGACACAAATATATCTTTCAGTTTATCTCCAGAAATTTTTTCATAGCCTTTGGTAGATTGCCCCTAATCATAATTGTAGATATTTCTTAAAACCATAGGTAAAAAATAATTTCAGCACAAGCCCGTTTATTAAATTAATGTTGTAAAAGCTGCCCCTTTAAAGGGCATGTAATGGAAAAAAAATAAAATCCCATCTTTACTTTCTTTAATGAAAAAGAAACCTATCTCCTATCTACTTTAATTAAAAAATGTGTACCGTTTTTATAAGAAACTTGACTGTATGCTGTGAAATTCTCCCTTCATTTACTGCTGTGGATAGGAATTGTCAGATGGTCCCTAACTGCTGAGCAGGGAAACAATCATACTTATGAACAGCAGGGGGAGCCCCTGCCTTACTTCCCAGCCGTGCAGAACTCAAGCAGCTTTGTTTATGACGATCCCTAAGCAGCTCAGACCACACTGAGCATGTGCACAGTCTTAATCTTGCAAAGATGTTTAACAAAGATGGTGACCCCCTGTAGCCAACTTTGAAAGCATAAATTATTTGTTTGATTAGGCTTGTGGTGCAGTAAGTTCATGTTTATATTTAGTATACAAAATACAGCATTTTTAGCCTTATTCTATTTAAGACTTTACATGCCCTTTAATTACTGATTTGCTCACTCATTTCTTGCTCAGATAAGTAAGTGCCTATGGCTTTTATGTAGCCAAAAAAGCTAGGATGAACACATAAAATATTGTATGTAGTACATTTGTATGAAATTATAGCATTGTATACAGTTGTTAATGGTAGATGGAATGAATATACAGTATTCTAAACTTGCAAATATGTGGGACTATAGATTTTATTTCATCAAAATTCATTGCAGAATTCCATATTTTATCATCTTTCTTTAAACTAAAAAAAATACATAAAATACATTAAAAAGAAATATATTTAAATATAATTAGATTAATCTAATGTTGAGTCATTTGCGGCCATCCACACAGCCTTCCTCATATCAATTCTTCTTAGACTTGTAAGCAGCCAAGACATCTCACACTAAAGAGGCAGACTTCTGTGTGAGTGTTTAGAATACACGTTGTACTGGTCAAGTGGGTAAGAATGCATTAGTACAGAAAAACAAAATTCATCATTATTTCTCCGTGTTTAGCGACTTGTTATTCAGTAGCTACAAGTGACCAATTCTCTGGTTTCAGCCATTGTTAAAAAGGTTTGCCGTTGCCAATGTGGGAGTGAGAAACGGCAGCACACCATGCATTGCAAGTAATGTTTTCTTTATGTTCTCCATTGCCTGTGTGTGTGTGTTTTTTGTTTTGTTTTTTTATAAAGCCTCATACTCGGCCAATCTCAGGCAATTAATTTAATTCTAAAATTAAAAGGAGTTAGCTTTTGTTTTCAAATGATGCATGGGTTGCTCATGATTACCAAGACGAGATTTAAGAAAGATGTTTTGTGACAAAATATATTCGTTTTGAGACCAACTTCAGGGGTTGTTTGCTATGTGTACTTTAGTCACAGGTATCCTAATTTGAAAACCAGAAAAAGGGACAAAATAAGTTCTGCAGTGCCTAGCTTGGGGTCATTTTTTTCCCCCAAGCCCATTTGTAGCCACACTCCCTAAATTCCATGTCCATTTTACAAAATGTGACACATTTCTGGGGGTTATTAAGGTCATGTTGCTCTTAAAGCTTTAAGTTTCAGTTCTCCCAAGAGACCCTTTTATCTTAAATAGTTACAATTCTGTCTTTGCTTATCTTAAATAGTTATCTTAAGTGCAGATGCTGAATATTCTGGGTTCTCTGCCAAAAAGCCTTTTTTTTTTTTTTTTTTTTTTTAAATTAAGTTCTAGAAACTTTGATCTCCTGCACGGACACCAGAAAAAGAGACATTTTAGTAACAAACCAGTACTGCAAGCTGAGCTTTCAAAATTGGGACTGTCTTGTGAAAATTGGGACAGTTGGCAGGTATAACAAACTCATACAATTGGAGAAGGGAAACCATACTCTAAAGGTGGCCATAGACGCACAGACAATAATGTACGAAACAAATTTTCGTACGATATTTGGTGCTTTTTTTTATGGGAAAAGAGCCGACCAATATCAGCAGAAGACTTGGATATTGGTCGGCTCGTCGATCAGGCTGGACGGAAAATTTGGATCGGGTGCCTTTGAAGGGACCCAAACATCTGCCATTGTTAGTGCTGAATTGTCAGATACAGGTAGAATTCTATTGTTTCAACTTGTATATATGTCGATTCAGCTCTACAGATGTGTATTGAAACAAACACCTTTTCCAAAAAAGATCGTATGGCCACCTTTAGGCAAATATGGCATTCTTATAGGGACTCTGTATCAAAGACGATGAGGAATTGCATCTCCATGTTTTTTAATATTGTCATATATTCAGTGGCGGAGATAAATGTGTTACATTTGCAATCAGTCACAAAGGAAAGAATTGGTTTTTTTAATTGTACTTTTTCTACTGTTTTAGTGACTCTGTGCCCAGCCCACACTTTATGAGCACTTGGATTCGGCCGAATCTGAATCCTGGATTTGGTGCATTCTAATTGTGAGCATGCATTGTGGTTTTTGCTATGTATAGTAAGGGGCATATTTATCAAAGTTCGAAGTTAAAAAAACTTCGAACTTTGAATTCAAAAAGACCAACCGAATGGTGGTCAAAGTATGTTGGGGTCGAAGTAGCGCTATTTTGATCTACTTCGATTCGAAGTTTTTTTGGTTTACTTCGACCTTCGATCTCTCAAAGTCCCCAGGTTGCCTCCATACAGGTTATAGGAGGTCCCCCATAGGCTAAAACAGCACTTTGGCAGCTTTTAGGTGGCGAATGGTCGAAGTTGAAGTTTTAAAGAGATAGTATTTCAAAAAAATTCGACCTTCGAATTTCGAAGTTTTTTCAAATTTGAATCGAAGTTGGACTATTCCCTAGTCGAAGTACACAAAATAGCTCGAAATTTTTAAGTTTTTCAACTCGAAACTTCACCTCGACCCCTAAATCTGCCCCTAAGTGTTTCCCCACTGTGCTGCACTGTTTTATATTACTTTATTGATTTCTTATAGTTCTGTAAAGTTTATCTCTGTTATGCATCTACCCTTAATATTCTGGTTGTCGATTGCATCTTATTATGTTAGACTTCTGTCAAGTAGTGTAGTTAGTGTTTGGTTGAAAGTGTAGCAGGTTGTACCTAAATGTATGAGCTGAAGCTTCTGTAAATGCTGCGGTGTCTTGCACTTCTATTTAAATACTTGGCAGTGTGTTTGCAAGACTGAGCTCTCTGCTATGTTTGCTATTTTATGAGCTAATGAAGAAATTGTATATTACTGATGGTACGATAGCTTGATACCTGCCAGAGTTTATTGTAGCAAATAAGTGTGAGCTCCCAAGGCTAGGGGATATTTAGAGACTGGAAGACAGGTGCTCTGCAGTGTTAATCTTTTAGTGGGGACCTGTCTTCTAGGATTTTTAATTATGAATGACTATAACCTTCTCTCTAGTGAGAATACATTAAAATTGTGAACAAGGAAATATCATTTTTTTCCCTCTGCACATGGACAGTGCTGCAGTAAAACTCTGTTTGTCGACTCAGTCTGGATTCAGTGACAGTTCTGATGGATGATGTGACCTCTCTGTGAGGAGCTCAGAAAACTTCCTGAACGGCCCTCAGATTCCATTAACGTGCTGCCAGGAGTCACCTTTCCACTACCGAAATAAATGAGAGGCAACAGAACTGAGATATCAATTACAAAATGAATCCTTGTGCTAAATTGGACTAATAAATGGCCCTAATCAAGCATCCATCATCGTTAATTTTGTAGAAGATGAGAAATGAGTGAAATCTCCAGGCTGATGCCCTTCAAACAGGATGTCCGAAGCTGCAAATATGTATCCAATAATCTGTCCCATTGCATGAGTGTTTGGCTTTGTCTAGTTTCTCCTTTGAACTGGAACAATGAAGCCATAAAATCATCCTAATTTTCCATAGCTTCTGTTCCTGAATTATCATGTCTTAATGATAACTTACTTGTGCAGTTTTGCATTCTCTCACAGTTTTCCCCAGTGGGAAGCTCAACTCTGCAAATCCTTTTCAAAGAACTATTGGCATTCCTCAAAGAGCCAGGAGGGCATACTTGTAAACTGAAAAACTGCAGATTATCAAATTTTTTCATAAATTGATGTTTGGGGAAAATGTGGACAGGGCATTTCTGTATGAGTGTTTTATCATTTGAGTATAACCATTGTTAGTTTTCTGCAAATGACAAAAAAATTGCTAGACACCATTTTCAATTTGGACAAAACCACAATATATAGCATTTTAAAATGGTGGTAGATGAACAAAACAAGAGTGCCAACCATAAATGATTGTTAGCCTGCTTGGTTGACTGTTACTTGTTGCTTGTCAATTTTATCTACTGTCTGTGAACTTTGCCAGACTCATGGTAAGATCCCTCTTTTAGTCTGTCTCCTCCTCTATGTTCTGAGTTGAAACAATCTTCTGATTGAGAAACACAAATACGTTTTGGTGGACATACCAGAAAGCCATAGGTCCTGCTGCAAGTTATTGCAATATTTTGCACCTTTTATCTGAGGAGTAGAACATATAGGTTCAAAACATTGCCTGTGTGTAAAATGACACGCATTTGTATGAATGGAATGTGGACAGGGCATTGGTGCTCTCTTATCCTCCCTCTAATTAATTAATTATGTCCATTTTAGTGCAAAAATAAAGCATTCATGGGCACAATGCACAAAGGGCAACCTCACAACACTGTATCTTATATTTAATTAATTTAAGATGTTTAAAAGGATTGTCCACCTTTTAATATGATGTAGAGAGTGATATTCTGAGATTGGTATTCACTTTTTATTATATATATATATATATATATATATATATATATATATATATATATATATAAGGTTTCAGACTTTTTTTAAGCAACTTTTACATTTTAAGCAATCTGGTAGCTATGGTCCAAATTACCCTAGCAACCATAAATTGGTTTGAATAAGAGACTGGAATAGGAGAGGCCTGAATAGAAAGATAAGTAATAAAAATTAGCAATAACAATACATTTTTAGCCTTACAGAGCATTTGCTTTTTTTTAGAAAGCTCCAAAGAGTCTGAAGAAAAAGGCAAATAACTATAAAACAATAAAAAAATAAACAATGAAAACCAATCGAAAAGTTGCTTAGAATTCTAATTTATACTGTAAGGATGTGATAATTTATACACCCTCACATAATTTTGGCAGGCACATCCTAAAGGTTTTAGACACCTAAATGGGTCCTAATAGGGACTTGTGTCATTGTGCTGCTTATGTAAGCCCCTGTTGTTCTCACAGTGTATTGTAGATGGCACTTTGCTATAGTATAGAGGTCTAGGTAACCATGTGGTCTGGGTCCATTGCTTTAGCCTTTACCAATCAGGCAGGAAGGGAATGGATAGTGGCACCTAGGTGCTTCGGGCCAAGTGGATAGCTATACTCTTTCATAGATCATTCTAGGAATGTTATATAGTTGAGCAGCTGAAGGCTCCGATGAGTAGAGTCAGAGGGATTACGATCCCAGGTACTAATAACCCAGAAGTAGGGACTAAGTGCATAGACTTAGGAGTGGTAGAATTTCCCCTATGTTCCACTTAGGGTACAGGCTGAAAGCCAGGATACCTTCTCAATTGCTGCTTAACTACTGCTGTACTGTTCCATTGCCTGCAGGGATCAAGCTGTTCTTGGTGCTGTGAGTATACTGCTATCCTTTATTCTATATGTTCTATGAACTCCATTGTGAATTGTGTTGTAAATAAACGGAGTTCCTGGTTAAGGATAAAAGAGCCACTGGCGTCCAGTTCTTGTGCATAAGCACATTGTTACAGTTGTACTACACCCTGCCTCCACACTGTTTCGAGGGCTTGCACCTGAGAAAAAGGTCTCATCCGTGGCACAAATATATTTGAAAGTAAGCTCATAATAGAGACGGTGCCACTAAATTTATTACAGCGCTATAATACTAAAAGTTACCTTAACGGTGAACCACCCCTTTAAGATTAAGCTGTTGATTCCTGAAGATCAGGCAGATATTGATTGGGTAGGTTTAAAAATCCAGTCAGGACGGGGGCCACATCTGCTCTTTGATGTGGTCCTCACCCCGATGGCCTTCATGTGCTGCCAGCCCCCTCAGGTCAAACCATAAGATAATCCTGATATTGCCTACCTCGACATTCTCGTATGGCACACGTTTGCACCCGTCAATAAAGAAATACATGCATGCTTAGTGCTCAACGCCGCAAATGGGAAAGCAGAAGTACTTCAAGTCCTAGAACCTTAGAAAAAGATGTGAGTGAAGTTGAAATACTCTGCCAGCCTAAGGTGGATGGTGAATGCTTACTGTGTTTCAGAGGCAGGTTACCATGGCTTCATGTGAATCTGAGAAATTATGTGTGTGTTTATAAATACGATATGCATTTCAGGTATTATGTATGCATTAAATAAAACCAATGGAATGAGTTTATGAAAAAAAACAAAAAACGGGGGTAATTTTTGTTTGATTTGAAAATCTTTCATTTCCTTCCATGATGCACATATGTAGTCTATTCTATGCACTGCAGTCATAGAGCAAACTTTAGTTAACAACCACATCTCTTCGCTGCTTTTGCTCTGGTTATTTTACACAAAATCTGCTCTGCAATCCCTTAGAGCTCGGTACATTTATCTCAGAAATGGGTCACAGATTCTCCTCCTGGTCCAGTGCCAAGGAGCCAATAAAGCAGATTTCATAGTGAACTGCAGAGTCATTGGCCTAGTTGTAAAAATTATTGAATGCCTGTGCCTAAGCTGCATCTAGAATATTTACAATACATTTCCTAATTTTCTAAAATATTCCACAGTGATGCATTGTGGGTTCCATTTAAAGTACACTAATAAATAAACAAGACTGCTAAGTGTTATTTCAGAATATTCCATAAAGCAGTTGGCTTGATGTTGCACCTGAGCACAGTTGTTCTAGACATTTACACTTAATGAGACAAATTATAATATTTTCTTAATTCTACTATGGGACTCGTATAAATGTATCACTGCGTGTTTCACTGCCCCCCTGGGAAATTCCATATAGAAGAACCTGCTGGATTTATTAGGAAGGATGATGGCCAATGAGGCGTTAAATGAGTGTTTATACTAAACCTTGACTCTGTGGGTAAGATCCTTTCTTCGTTATGGGCTCCTGAGTATTCTTGTTACAAAATCATCTGAATGTGTCAGTACTGATGGAAAAGAGCTGAATGTGTTTAAAGCAAGACTTCCTTAACTGGACTATATAAATGCAATATATAGTACATATAAAGGTACAGGACCAGTTATCCAGAATGCTCAGGACCTGGAATTTTCTGGATAAGGGATCTTTCTGTAATTTGGCTCTTCATATGTACCTTGTCTACTCGAAAATCATGTAAAACATTGTATAAATCCAATAGGCTGGTTATGCTTCCAATAAGGATTAATTATATTATCTTATCGTGAATCAAGTACGTGGTACTGTTTTATTACAGGCAAAAAGAAATTTATTCTTAAAAAATTTGATTATGTGGATAAAATGGAGTCTTTGGGAGACCACCTTTTTGTAATTCAGAGCTTTCTGGATAACTGGTCTCCGGATAACAGATCCCATATCTGTACCGGATTGTATTTTTGGTCATGTTGTGGACGATTGAACAGTGACCAATAAAGATTAATTCTTGAAAATAGCAAATGTCAGACCAGCGAGTTGTCTGTAGAAAGAAATTCCTGTTTTTTAATTTTTCGGCTCAGGACTGACCATCTTCATTTAGGCAATGGCGGGGCTACGTGAAAAGCGTATAACAGATTTTCAGAAGACATTTTTTTATTTTATTGTAAAGGTTGTTAATTTATGACATATTAAGGGACATTAATTGTGAAGTTGCTTCTGTTTTTATTCTTGCTTAATAATATGTGACCGGCTTGATCACTTTCAGCAAGCTTGTTTTAGTTAAAAAAAGTATTTTTATAGAGGGGATTAGCTGATGTACAGAGCTTGTTTTAACGCAATACCTCTGCTGTAAGCCTAATTGCTGCATATTTATTATCGTGGGTTAATATCTTCCACTTACTGTCATTAATGCTGCATATGAAATGATCAAAATGATCTATGCTTCCTTTCACAGACTGTTGGGTTTTTGAACTGGCGATATATGGTAGCCGGAACAATCCATCTTAAGAAACCAGAATTGTATCAACATGGATTGTTTGGTTGCCACAGACTGGTGTAGTTTTAGCTGAGCATTCCTATGGGAACATTTCTAGTGCCTCCTGCAAAATGCTTTCCAGCTAAAATATTTAAGATCCCTGCTAATATCCTTTTGTTTCATAATATGGTGAATTAAAGGAGAACTAAACCCTAAAATGAATATGGCTAAATATGCTATGTTTTATATAGTGAACTTGCATCAGCCTAAAGTTTCAGCTTCTTAATAGCAGCAGTGATCCAGGACGTCAAACTTGTCACAGGGGGTCACCATCTTGGAAAGTGTTTGCGACACTCACATGATCAGTGGGCTCTGGGCAGCTGTTGAGAAGCTAAGTTTAGGGGTTGTCACAAATTATCAAGCGGGAAATGAGGTTTGTCTGTAATATAAATTGACAGGGCTGATTATTAAATTCTGATGCTAGTTGCATTGGTTTCTGTGCTGCCATGTAGTCATTATCTGTATTAATTACTAATCAGCCTTATACTGTGACATTTCTATTCTATGTGTACTGTATATTTTGAGTTGGTCCCTAAGCTCAGTAAGTGACAGCAGCACAGAGCATGTGCAGTGAATCAGCAGAAGAGAAGATGGAAGGCTATTGGGGCATCTTTGGAGACACAGATCTTCCCTGCTAAAGGGCTGTGGTGGGCTGGTACAGAAGCCCAAAATATAATGTACAACATTTCTGGCCTACTTCTTTAGTTAAGCTTTAGTTCTCCTTTAAGTATAGATTCCCTTCTGGGTACATGATTCACCCATGGAATTAAACGTATTGGAATTTTGAAAGATCAGAAAATCATTAAATCAATCATGAGGAGCTACAGTTGAAGGCAATTTCCACTGTGAACCACTCAATGTATTTGAGTTAGTGTTAACATAGGAAATAAATAAACCACATTAATATGACATTCATATTTTGATATGTTTGCTTTTACTGATTGTTAAACTGTTTCCCTTATTGAGATAAAAGGATGTGTAATAACGTGCCAATTATTATAGGCTGCCAAGTTATTTAGCTAAACACAACTCAAAGCATAATAAAATCGATGTTCAATATTGCTATTGGCTTATTGCAATTCTCTGCATATTTAAGGCATAAAAACAAACTTTGTAGTCTTTACTATTTGCTGCAGTTATTCTTTATTCAGTTCATTACTTTGCAGTGCAAAATAGTATAACATTTTGATTTATATAGCAAGCACTTTGTAAATAGCCACCCTTGATTCATCCATCAATGTGTTACACTTGGTGTATTTACTAATGAGTGAGAATAATTGGCTTGCATTAGTTCCGTAGCAAGATCTTTGCTTAAATATCACAGAGAAGGTTGGATAGCAAGAGCAAAAAATACTTAGTTTAATGCACATGTTAAGGCATGTCTTAAGAATGCCAAATAAACTAAAAATCTAGTAAGTGATTGTCATGTTTTTAAATAGTATTTACTGCTTTTTTTTTTTAAAAATGCTAATTTTCAAAATGGAGTCGTTTAAGTTCTCCTTTCTTATGCTTCACAGTAGCAGCTCATTCCATCTTGTCACAAAATCTCTTGCCCCTTTGACCATTTTCCCGAAAAGCCTCAATGATTTGATCCATTAGTTGCTGGCATTTCTGTTATGCTGCTGAGAAATGTATCAACTAACATGGGAATTGTATTGCATAAAGCTAGAATGTTGTTTTATGCAACAAAATTATTAAAGAGGTGGTTCACCTTTAAGTTAACTTTATGTATGTTATAGAATGGCCAATTCTATTTTCAATTGGTCTTCATTATTATTTTTTTTTTATATTTTTTGAATTATTTGCCGCCATCTTACTATACTTTCCAGCTTTCAAATGAGGGTCACTGACCCCATTTAAAAAAAAAAAAACGAATGTTCTATAAGGCTACAGATTTATTGTTATTGCTACTTTTTTTTTTACTCCTCTTTCTATTCAGGTCCTTTCCTATCCATATTCCAGTCTCCCATTCAAATCAGTGCATGGTTGCTAGGATAACTGACCCTAGCAACCAGATTGCAGAAATTGCTAACTGCAGAGCTGCTGAAAAATAAGCCAAATAACTCAAACTACAAATAATAAAAAAATGAAAACCAATTGCAAATTGTCTCAGAATTTGACTCGCTACATACAGCATACTAAAAGTTGACTCAAAGGTGAGCAACCCCTTTAAGCAGTTCCTACATTTCATTGTTTTTCACAAACAGCCCCTGTGATTGAAATGGTAATTTTAGACATTCGCAAATGGTTTCATGCTCTGTTTTTCTCACGAGAAGTCTAAAATTGATTCAATAGTTGTTAATGCATTTAGCAGTCTAGTTGAGAGCAATCCATTACATTGGTCTGTCTTTTATGGGGACTGACTAAAGACAGACCTGTGCGTGCCCCAGCTAACATCATATATAAACAAGCTGCAACTAGTAACTTTGTGTATGTATTGTGGTTTGTGGGAGGGTAATGTTTTTTTTTCTTTTTTTTGGCTTGTGAAATTTCAAATTTTGTTTTTCTTCAGGCTATATTTGTTAGCACGGCATGGCTGGTTATGGGAAACACAGGCAAATATAAGCTGTGTTTTTGTAACTTATAGCTGCAATTCTTTCATTTTTTTTAAAGGAGAACTAAAGCTTAACTAAAGAAGTAGGTTAGAAATGTTGTACATTGTTTTGGGCTTCTGTACCAGCTCAAGGCAACCACAGCCCTTTAGCAGTAAAGATCGGTGTCTCCAAAGATGCCCCAGTAGCTCCCCATCTTCTTTTCTGCTGATTCACTGCACATACTCTGTGCTGCTGTCACTTACTGAGCTTGGGGATCCACTCACAATATACAGTATGTATAGAATGTAAATGTCACAATATAAGGCTGAATTGTCATTAATACAGTTAACTACATGACAGCATAGAAACCAGTGCAACTAGCATCATAATTTAATAATCAGCCCGGTAGCATCAGTTTATATTACAGAAAATCTCATTTTCTGCTTGATAGTTTTTGACGACCCCTAAGCTTAGCTTCTGAACAGCTGCTCAGAGCCTGCTGAGCATGTGATTGTCGCAGACACTTTCCAAGATGGTGACCCCCTGTGACAAATTTGAAGTTCTGGATCATTGCTGCTATTGTCAAGCTGAAACTTTAGGCCGGTGCAATAAGGTCATTATATAAAATTATATTTTTAGCCATATTCATTTTTAGGGTTTAGTTCTCCTTTAAGGTAACTGATGTAGACAAACTACTAAAATTTGAGCATTAGTCGTGGAGTTGTTGGTCTAGTGCAAGTCACTATAAAACTCCCTAAATTTTTAAGCTCAGTGTTCTTCTTAATTAATGTGCAAAATGTAAAGTAGTGCTGCTTATGTAAATCCTAGTCTTTTTGGCCTAATTAAGTATACCTTTTGTTAGTAGTGTCCTTTCCCTTTAAGTTTGAGTTCTCTTGGAGCTTAGGGGAAGTAATTGATGCTATGAAATACATTGCAATTAGCTCTTTAATTAAGGGCAGGCTGTTAATGAGGGTACTATGCAAGTTCTGTCCCTCTGCTTCAGCTCCCTGGGAATGAGTAAGTCCTTTGTCACTGATGAATGCTCATTAACCCTGTGACCTCCTCAGAGCTCTGTCCATTCTCCTGTTGAGCAGATGACCAAACTTGCGGAAAATATATATTGCTTTCAGAAATCCATTCCTTTGCATTCTGGGAGACTACATTATTATTTCTTTCCTTGCTATTGAACATTTACGTCTTTTTTTTTTTTTTTTTTTTTAACGTTTTATAACCAAAATGATGTGACATAATAGACTTATAATAGAGCTTGCAAAGTGCAGGTATGGAATCCATAATGCTTGGGCCCTAGGTGTTTATTTTTGGTCATGCCTAAAGTCTTCTAAATACCATGGTCCAATTTAGAACAATGAACAGGTAAAAATGAAGAGCTTAATATTTGAGCAATGCATTATATGCATGGGTATTGCAGGTGTTTGGAACACTGGGCACTTTACACCAAAGGTAGTTATATCATATAGGGTCACATTTATAAAATTGTAAGCTGGTGTTAGTTTAAATGCCAACAACTCCTACTTTGGAATAAAAGGAAATCTGCAATGTTATAAATATTGTCACTAGTGTGACTATTGTTCATGTGACCCTAGCCTACTAGAGAGAGAAATTTTCTTAACTGCATTATAACATAAACTATTTGCAATACTTGCCTGACACCACCTTAACATTGGGGTCATAAGACTATGATGTTCCACTGGAGTAGCAGCTGTCAAAGAGAAGAGAATGGACCCATTCATAGCAAAGGGTGCTTCTGCACTTTTATACTAGGCAATAACTCTGAGTCCAGTAACTAACCTGCCTATCAGTTAAGTGCCTGTACAATGATGTAAATAAGTAAATACACACCATGTAAATTTTTACATATATGTGACCTTTATATTGATGGGTAAAGCTGATATAACACATGGTATGCACCATTTCTATTTTGTGTAATTTAAATACAAATTTTACTTATGGGAAAAGTACATCCTACATTTATCACTACCAAGGGTAGGACTACAGGGACATTTTCGGCGCGATCAGCTGTGCTGCGACAAATTGCATGCAACGGAAATAAGGTAAGTGAATTCATTGTTGGATGAAGTCTCAGCGTTGATCCATCGCACTGCGTCTGCATCCGACAGTCCTGTTGCGTCGGCTCAGTGCTGTTCATCCAACATTTCTATTTCTTACCTTATTTCCGTTGCAAGTGATTTGTCGCAGAGCGCCGGATCGCGTTGAAAACGTCAGTTTAGTCCTACCCTAACTCACACACCAAAAATTTGAGTGCCCCATATCAAGTGGAAATGTTTAGAGAAGATCTTGGACCACCTTAACTTATTTAAATGTCTGACATTAGTTTGGATTGCTCTTTGTTACTGAAGTGTGTGGTATCACTATGCCTAAATTAAAAGATTTCTTTGAGGCCTAAAGAAAGAAGGTTATAGTTGACTATGAGTCTGGGAAGGGATTTAAAAAGATCACCAAACAATTGGGACATCAATGATCCCACTATCCAGGTGATTATTTACAAAAGCAGATTTCAAACAACTTTCACACAAATAAAAAATGTAAAATGCGGGAAAACTTAAAATCACAGTAGTTAAAATCGAGGTTTCACACTGTGTGTGTATATGTATATAATGTAAATATATAATTATATTTATATTAAATTATTTTTTATATAGAATGGAATGATTCAGTTTGTTGTACAAGTATTTTAGACTTTCCAATGCTTTGTGTAGGGCTCTTGAGATCCCGACTGGTGTGTCTAAGGCACCCTAATGCTGTATGCGGAGAGGTTTTATCTCTTTCCATGCCCTGTAATCTTGTTACTGTTTCTGATTCTAACAGCTATGAGACGGGTCTGAATCCTCCTGCATGAATGCTGTGCCCTAATGATGCAGGATTCCTGTGTTTCCATGGAAACATAAAGGGGAGATTAGAATGTATCCATGCTTTCATGTGGTCTGGCATTTCTAGCCCCATATAGTAACATATCTAGCCTTTGAACTTTCTCACAAATGCTCTTGACTATTCTATATATTCTTTTTCTCTCTATTGTGCTATTTTATAGTTGTTTAATGATATACTTTAGAGCTCATGTGAAAGACTGCTTGATAATGAATAAATGCAGCCCTAAAGATTTTAAATATATGTCTTAAAAGATTTGTTAATGTAATACCATCAGCTGATAATTCAAGCTCTCTGGAAAATGGCTTTCCGGATAATGGATCCCAAACCTGTATACTCAGTGCACAGTTGTATAAAATAATGACTCTACTTTCAACCACTGGTCCAAAGGAGATCTTGTGCTGCCTTATGGGTATATCGATGGTCAAGTGCAGAATCTGTTTAGTGAAAATCACATTATTAAGAAAGCTCAGAAGTAGGCAATGCCATTTCCCGCAGAGTTCTATTTATGATATATCATTTTTTTTTTTACCGATTTACTATTTCTCTGTAATATTAAATTATTTTCTCCGGGGAGTAACTACAGCGGTAGCAGACCCTGCAGCTACAGGGACCAGAAGGTATAGGGGGTCACAGAAGGGGTAGGGGGTTCCATGAGGCCTTAATTAATGAGCAATTTCAATATATATTGGTAAAACAGGTCAACCTCTGCACATTTTGGGGCCTTTAAGTGGACCCGTCGCACACAAAAATTATTCCATTTCCTATTTTATAATGTTAGTCAAGCAAAACAGGGTTTTTTGTCCCAATTCCCTTTGGTAACTCTTTTGGTTTTGTGACAAGCAATGATTATTGATGTTTCTGGTAAAAAAAACAAAACCCTGGTTGCCCCCATAACACTGTGAGTCATTTATTCCAAGATGTGTGCTGACATGAATCCGTTATACAAGCTGCAAGAAGAGGTTCAGGAGACAAAAGAATAGGGGTGGCAACTATTTTAACATATCTGCAGTCTGCTCCAGCTGTCATTCATCATGACCTGATCTATAAAAAGGGACATCCCAGTGGCTGGTATACAAGCAGCAATAGTGCTAACAATTATACAGTTGTTTAATGCCACTGAAGTCTAAAGGTACTGGCACGCAGGAAGATTTGTCACTTACGTTTGGGTCTGTGATACTATGGGTGTCAAATCTCCCCGAAATACTGTCCCAATGGCAATAAAGTAAATAACATATAAGAAAACAAATGGCTGTTCACACTTGCAGCTACAGGTATGGTATTCATTATTCAGAAACCCGTTATCTAGAAAGCTCCAACTTACAGAAAAGCCGTCTCCCATAGACTCCATTATAAGCAAATAATTCATTTTAAAAGTGATTTTTTTTTTCTCTTGTCATAATAAAGCAGTACCTTATACTTGACCCTAACTGAGTGAACACAAGTACATTGATTACACTGTAAAAAATATTTGAATCTTGTTTCCTTCTGTCTGGGAACTCGATTATATAAAACAGACAGGAGCCATTTTGTGGAAGCCTTGCACCAGAATGGGGTGCAACCCGATGGACCCGATGTTCATCCCCATGAACTGGCTACACAAATGGTAAAGAGAAAAGTGGGAAAGTGGGGAGAGCAGTGACATCTAGTAAGTGACGAATGAAAAGTGAAAGTAATTCCCTGCCCCACCTCTATGCCATAGAGGAGGGGCAGACAGTATTTGATTGACAGCTGAGATTTTTAAATACGTTTACAACAGCTATGAATGCTTAAATAAAAAAAAAAAGAACTTGGATTTCTTGCTTAAAGGAGAAGGAAAGATTAAAACTAAGTAAGCCTTATCAGAAAGGTCCATCTAAATATACCAGTAAATCCCCAAAGTAATGTTGCTCTGAGTCCCCTGTCAAAAGAAACACTGCTTTTCTTTCCTTCTATTGTGTATACATGGGCTTCTGTATCAGACTTCCTGTTTCCAGCTTAAACCTCATTGCCCTGGGCAAGAGCATGCTCAGTTTGCTCCTCTTCCCCCCCCCTCCCTTCTCTACTGTAATCTGAGCCTAGAGCAGGGAGAGACTCAGGGAGGAAGTGATGTCACACCATGTTAATACTGCAGCTCCTATCCTAAACAAACAGAGAGTTTCTAGAGCTTTTTACTCAGGTATGGTAAAACATTCTACATAATAAATATAGCATTCTAGCTTGCACTATTGCAGCTAATCTATTGGCAATAAAATGCCTCCGTAGCTTTCCTTCTCCTTTAATTTGAAAAGGACTTTTATTATACAGATTTTTTATGTCTGGGTGACAGGCCTACCTTAAAATTAATTTGCAGTGAAGCCCAGTAACTTCTTGTTACGTTCCTGCATTACCTTGTACTTGATGGTAACTAAGATGCATATTGGGGGCAAAACAACAGATTAGTAATTTGATGTAATTTTTTTAATAGGCCTAAAGAATGATTCTCCAAATTACAGATAGATAGAATGCTCCACAGGACCCAGTATTCTGGATAACAGGTGCCACTCCTGTACCGTATTTGAAATGTAGCATTTTCTCCTGACCCGTCCTCACCTTGCACATTTTCATTATGCTGGGATTCACGGTTTCATCCAGCTCAGGCCGTGGAAAAGCCATCAGCGTAGTAATCAAGTTGTGTGATAGAGGTGACACCTCAGTGTCACAGTTTACAGATAGCAAGGTCTTGTGAGGCTGACACTCAAGATGTTATTTATATCATCACTCAAAGTTCATCTTATTTATAATACTGAGGTAAACTGCCAGTAACTGGAGGAGCTGACACTGAAAAATACTCATCAAAATAACTTTATTTGGGCATGAAAAAAAGAGGGCAGAGTAATCAACATAGATAGAGCATTTATTACAGATAAAGTGTGTTATTAGTTTCCAATCCACCCAGGTTGCTGGAGGAAAGACAGGCATGGTATCCACCTGTTGAATATATCCATATTCATGGAAATACAATTGGGGTTTGGTTAATATTTAAACTTTTATTAGTAGATTAAAGGTATCTTGATCCAATTTACAAAAAGGTTCATTATCAAGAAAATTCCCAGTTACAAGCAATTCTGATAATAAATCTGTAAAGGTATGTGGGACCTGTTACCCAGAATGCTCAGGAACCCAATAGGCTGCTTTTGCTTCCAATAAGGATTAATTATATCTTAGTTTGAATCAGTACAAGGAACTTTATTATTACAGAGAAAAGGAAAAAAAAAATTCAAAATTTGGATTATTTGTATAAAATGGAGCCTATGAGAAATGGCCTTTGCGTAATTCAGAGCTTTTTGGATAACTGGTTTTCGGATAACTGATCCCATACCTGTACTAAAATCTGAAATGTTAAAGGAACAGTAACGCCAAGAAATGATAGCATTTGAAAAGAATGGCAATCTAATGTACTATTGCCCTGCACTGGTGAAACTGGTGTGTTTCTTCAAAAACACAACTATAGTTAATATAAACCAGCTGCTGTGTAGTCATGGGGGCAGCCATTCAAGCACAGGATACACAGTAGATAAGATATATTCTGAAGAATCCCATTGTATACTACAGCACTTAGCTGTTATCTCCTGTGTATCCTTTGCCTTTTCTCTGTTTTCAGCTTTGAATAACTGTCTCCATGGCTACACAGCAGCTCGTTTATATAATCTAAAGTGTAGTTTCTGAAGCAAACACAGAAGTTTTAACAGGGCAGGACAACAGTACACTATATTTTAATTACTCTAAAACTTGAATTTGTTGGTGGTTGCTGTTCCTTTACTTGGTCTTGGGCCATTTAACACCAGAATTACAGGGAACCAATTCCAGAACTTGAGAATCAAGAGGAAATGCCAGAAGTATATACAAATGAAGTCCCAATTGCATAAATATAGTACTATACACCGTGAACATACTGTCAGGCAGTAATAGGGAATAAGCAGATGCTGATACTTTACTCAACTTTACTCACTGCAATGTATCCATAATCCTACAAAACTAAACTGAAAAATAAAGCTGGCCATACATTCCCAGATTTTGTTGTGCAGTTTAGCCTATTTCGTCCATTTTATCTATCCACCTGAACACACCTGTCGGCGCTATATAAATAAATGATGATCTGCCATGATGTGGCAATTTCAACGTATCATTCAGCGATCCTGGATTCGGATTGAAAATGATGAACTTGTTTGAAAATGTCATCTGTCAAAGCACCATGTCAGTGATGTTTGACCACTTATACCATATCCTTTGTGTCAGGGATACTTTCAGAATGAAAGTCAGTGTCCCACAACACAAAGAAATGTCAATTACATGTTTTCTTTCCTTGCAAGGCTAATTTAACATTTAGGGCAATGACACATATAGTGCTTTGTTGACTGTGGATATTCACCTCTCTTCCAGACAACAATGCACCTCTGAACTTATGTATTTATTCAAACCACTACGTGTTAAATGCAGTGTCATATACATGTGAGAAATGTCACATTTTCATGCAATAACGCTGGATTTGTACATGTGAAATTTGAACCTCTGAGATTGAAAATAATTCAGCATGCAATTCTTTTTTATAATGAGAGGGTTTTTATTTTCCCTTTAATTTCAGTGGGCTTTCGAACAATAGCTTGTTGTTTTATTCTGCAAGGAAATTGGCTACAGCTTTTAAAACTTTAAAGTGGCGTATGTACGAGTGTCGGCTCTGCAAGGCATATGTATGATTTTGCATACCACTCTGCTTTTGTGGCCACTAAGCAACAGATGGTAAAGAAGTCATGTTAATGTTAGAAGGGGTGAAATAGATGCCTTGTGTTGCACTTAATCATGACCATCTGTCATCCAAAAAAACCCCCAAACAAAATGATCCTCAGGTGAGCCCTCTGCTTAAAGCAAGTTCTCATTAGCTATGAGGAGCCAAACATAGTGCTCAACATTGCTGCTTCTGAATTTCATATAAGTAGATTTCTTCTAGATCTAGATAAACATATTCCATAGAATCTTTTCATACATCCAAAACATATGGGGGCAGATTCATTAAAGGGTGAAGTGACTAACAATAGCGAAATTTCACCAGCGTGACGTCATTTTGGAACTTCACCGATTTCCTAACGGGCGCAGGCGTCACTTTGCTAGCTAAGGAGATAGACGCTAGTGTTGGTTACATAGTTAAATTGGTTTGAAAAAAGGTAAGTTCAACCCCTCCAAATGAAAACCCAGCATCCATACACACACTCCTCCCTACTTTCACATAAATGATATACCCATATCTATACTAACTATAAAAATTAGTATCACAATTGCCTTCTGTCTATCCAAGAAATCATTCAAGCCACTCTTAAAGGCATTAAATGAATCAGCCATCACATCACCCGGCAGTGCATTCCACAACCTCACTGTCCTGACTGTGAAGAACCACCTACGTTGCTTCAAATGAAAGTTATTTTCTTCTAGTCTTTAGGGGTGGCCTCTGGTACGGTGTTCCTCTTTATGGGTAAAAAGGTCCCCTGCTGTTTGTCTATAATGTCCTTTAATGTACTTGTAAAGTCTATTCATGTCCCCTCGCAAGCGCCTTTTTTTCCAGAGAAAACAACCCCAACCGTGACAGTCTACCCTCATAATCTTCCATCCCTCTAACCAGTTTAGTTGCACGTCTCTGCACTCTCTCCAGCTCATTTATACCCCTCTTAATGGCTGGAGTCCAAAACTGCACTGCATACTACAGAAGAGGCCTTGCCAGGGACCTATAAAGAGGCATAATTATGTTTTCATCCCTTGAGTTAATGGCCTTTTTTTATGCAAGACAGAACTTTATTTGCTTTAGTAGCCACGGAATTGCACTGCTCAGAATTTGACAACTTGTTATCTACAAAAACCCCTAGATCCTTCTTAGTTAAAGGAGAAAGAAAGCTACCAAAGCAGTTGATTGCCAATAGATTAGCCACAATTGTGCAATCTATAACCCTATATTTATTCTGCAGAACACTTTACCATAACTGAGTAATCTGCTCTAGAAGCTCTATCTGTTTAGGATAGAGGCTGCCACATTAGCTTAATGTGACATCACTTCCTGCTCACTCATAGCTCTGGGCTCAGATTACAGCAGGGGGGGGGAAGGGAGAGGGAGAGCGAAGCAAACCAAGCATGCCCTAGCCCAGAAGGTTTAAGCTGAAAACAGGAAGTCTGATACAGAAGCCCATGTGTACACAATAGAAGGAAAGAAATGTTGTGTTTCTTTTGACAGAGGGCTCAGAGCAGCATTACTTTGAGGGTTCACTGGTGTATTTATATAGACCTTTCTGCTAAAGCTTAATTAATTTTAGCCTTTCCTTCTCCTTTAAGGAAACTCCCAACACACTGCCATTTAGTGTATAACTTGCATTTATATTAGTTTTGCCAAAGTGCATAACCTTGCATTTATCAACATTGAACCTCATTTTCCAGTTTGCTGCCCAGTTTCCCAACTTGGACAAATCACTCTGCAAAGTGGCAACATCCTGCATGGAACCTATAGTTCTGCACAATTTAGTATCATCTGGCTTCACACTCAATGCGAATGATGTAACAATATTACCTCATTCGCCCGACTTGCCTTCGCCAGCTCAGACCAGGCGAAGTTCAATGAACTGCATAGGACTTTATTCAGTTTTTAGTGCAAACTTTTTCTAAGTCCCAAAAAACACTTCTGTCTTTTCCGTTTTTCTGAGTGATAGCCTGCAAAGGTCCGTAAAAATGTTTTGGGTCGTCGTCGTAACCCCCCTACATTTCCTAACAAATGGAACATAAACTATACAGTGGGCTCATGTGTAATGTATTTGCTGCAATATATACGTCCATGTAACTTTATAAGTTTTGCCAGTTAGGGAATTTGTCGCATAGGCTATAGTTGAAAGAAATGCCCTTTGTTTAGATACATGATTACTACAGTTTCAACAAAGGGCAGTATCTCTTCACCATTGATCTAAATCTCTCTGCATTCTCCAAAGCATTTTTCTGGCACACTATTTTGCCATCAGTCCAGTATTACTGTTGAATGATGATTTGCATAAACACTGCCTGCCGATGGACTTAGAGCGTAGTGGGGCTCATTTATAAACACCGGGCAAATTTGCACTTGGTCAGTAACTCATGGCAACCAATCAGAGGCCTGCTTACATTGCTCGACCTGCAGCTGGCTGAAAAAAGCCACTCACTGATTGGTTGCTATAGGTTACTGCCCGGGGCAAATTTACCCAGTGGTTATAAATGAGTCCCACTAGTGTGGTTCCTATTCAGATTAATGGGAAGCAGCAGTAAGCAGTATAGGCATTTTGATTACGGTTGTCCTCCTGAAAGTTTTATTTTAACTCATGATATTTTAAATGTCTATTGGCTGCAATAAATATATGAAACCTTTGTACAAAATGACAACTGAAATCCCCACAAGTGCAATGTATTTGGCTTTTTTTTCAGGACCCAATTAACCTGCTTGTGTGTTTAATAGTGTGATAGGACAGACACAAGTAGAAGAATCAAACTTGCTACGTCTGTCACAGGAAGCGCTTCCCATGCCTTTTATTTGCAATCTTAGACTGTAAGTAAATGTTCCAATAAGGACAGTGCACAATGGATTCTTCCTATAATGCAGTGTAAAATTTGTATACATGGAGTGTATTGTTTTGTGCAATTCTCTTACAAATGAATGGATCCTAGCAACCAGTAAGCATAGGATATTTTTAAGCCATTCACAGCAACAAAGGCAACTCTGTGACCTAGTAGGGTGGCATA
Organism: Xenopus laevis; assembly: GCF_017654675.1. Classification (NCBI taxonomy): domain Eukaryota; kingdom Metazoa; phylum Chordata; class Amphibia; order Anura; family Pipidae; genus Xenopus; species Xenopus laevis. Next base: position 84,835,283 of record NC_054383.1, read on the forward strand.
ATTAAAAAATAGTAAACCAAATAAATCGTACCTTTTGTGTAGTGATGGGCAAATCTGAAATGTTTTGCTTTGCTGAGAATTCATGAAACAGCAAAAAAGTCGCCAGACTCCTAGAAGTAAATGGGCATTTTTTCGTGCAACAATTTTTATAAAAATTTTTTTTTTACTATCCGTTCTAGTCTATGGGTAATTTTTCTTGGCAAAATATTTTTCTCATCCCTACTTGTGTGCAACAAAAGTTAAAGGAATTGTTCAGTGTAAAAATAAACTGTGTAAATAGGCTGTGCAAAATAAAAAATATTTCTAATATAGTCAGCCAAATATGTAATGTATAAAGACTGGAGTGACTGAATGTGTAACATAACAGAACATAGCCCAACTTCCTGCTTTTCAACTCTCTTGGTTTCCACAGACTGGTTACCAGACAGTAACCAATGAGAGACTTGAAGGGGGACCACATGGGTCATATCTGTTGCTTTTGAACCTGAGCTGCATGCTGAAGATCAATTGCAAACTCACTGAACAGATATGTACCATGGTTGCTGACTAGCTCAGCGTTGGAGAGTTGAAAAGCAGGAAATGTCCTGGCTATTGTGTTACACATCCAGTCACGACAGGCTTTATACATTACATTTTTGGCTAACTAACTATATTAGAAACATTTTTTATTTTGCACAGCCTATCTATTTACACAGTTTTATTTTCATGAGGAACTATGCCCCATCTTTTATACATACATATATATTTCTGTTTTTTGCTGGTACTATATCCTTTGAAATGTATACAGTGGTGTCTGCCATATCTCTCTCTTGGTATATAATTCTTCACACTGGCTGACTGTTCATTGTGCACATATTATTCTTCTGGGCAAGTAGTTGCTGGCAACAGCTGTATAGGTCCATTACAAGTATTGTTTTGGTAATTTTCATGCACAACTGCATGACCCATTCAATGCCAAGTATGCACTTGAACCAAAGTGGGCTGTTGATGCACGACATCTGTATTTGCAGCTTGACTGCATTTTTGTGAGTACTAAATCATGTGAAAGAAGGGGCTGCATTTCTTCCTGCATTCCCCTGCAGTAGAACCCCTGAAATCCACCACAGGGCAGAAAGATCCTTTAAGGGCTCTTACAGACGAGCGTTTTTCCCTTCGCACCCCTGCGTTCCGGTTTCATGCGTTCAGCCGCAGGTAAGTGCAGGAGTACACACACTGAATTCTTTTCAATGTGGCTGTACTCACACAGACGCAGGTAAAATGCAACATGCTGCGTTCTGCACTTACATGCGTCTGTGTGTACAGCCATATTGAAAAGAATTCAGTGCGTCTACTCCTGCGCTCCCTTGCGGCTGTACGCATGAAACCAGAACGCAGGGGAGCACAGGTAAAAATGCTTGTCTGTAAGAGCCCTAAAAGTGACGTTCACGTAAAATTAACTTAACTTTTTAGACCGAAGTAATCAAAGCAACTTTGTATCAGAGCTTCTGTTCATGAGAATTAGTTTTATTTATTTACCTTGTAGCTTGTCTGTATCAGACCTAAACTTACTGTGATGTTAATGGTTTATAATGTCTGTAAAGCAATTTATAAAGTGCGGGCATATTCCAAAGAAAGAAGAATAATCTATAGCTGCAAGTATTATGGACGCAGCATTCGATAGATTGTGTTTTTGAGCTGGTTGTGGGTCACATTTAGATATGTAACAGGAAGGCTAATATAAATTGGATCGTTTTCTATATGCTTTGGGAGTTGTATCCTGTATATTCTTTTCATCGTGCATAATGCATTTGCAGAATTTGCTGTCTGTGCTGCCATCTCTTTCTTGTCAGCACGCTGATGAAGGGAAAATGTGCAGTTTGTAAGCTGTGCTTTTGTGTGACCCCCAGTCTTGGAGACATTGCTCTGTATGAATAGTGGAGATTGCTCGTTAAGTAGAGAGAGGTGCTGGGCACATTTCATTCCGGTTTCTTTTGTGTGCTTTCCCTTGCTCTGTTTCTGTGTGGACGCTGCCAGCCTCCCATTAACACTGGAGCCAAATGACTGTCAGCTGGATCCCTGCGCTTCCTATTCCTCTGTGTGTTTAATGAGTTTGCATTGTGTTGGACTCTGCAATCCTTTCCTGAGAACTGCAAGGATGTCAGAGAAAGATGAAGCAATTCATGCACAGGATCACTATCTTTGTACATATTTCCTGGATTTAGGAGTTAGAATGGAATTCCCAGGCTGCTAGCTGTCTTGTATGGATTCTTGTGCAAGAATGCTTTAGTCTACCTGCAGTATACAGGCAGTCACAATGTACCTTTTAGCCTGTGTCTGAGGGATTATTTTATTTGCATATGATCTCAAAGAAACCAGTGTAAAGATAAAACCTGTGTACATAGGCTGTACTAAATCAAGAATATTGAATATTTTCTATATAGTTAATTACACAAAAATGTGATCTATAAAGGCTGGAGTGAACATAACCAGAACCCAATTTCCTGCTTAAAAGCTCTCTAACATCTTCGTTAGTCAGCGATTTGAAGGAGGGGGCCACATGGGACATAACCGTTCAGTTGGTTTGGATCCTTAGCTTGCAGGTCAGATTCACTGACAGTTATGTCCCATGTGTCCCTCCTTCACGTCACATATTAGTTATTGACTGGTTACAGTTTACATAAGATGGCCATAGACATTACAATTACCATTGGTCATAGGAAAGCTTGTTCGTTTCAATACATGTGTAGTGCTGAATCATTAGATATACAGTTAGAAACAATAGGATTCTACCTGTATCTGATGAGCCAAACAATATCCAAGTCTTCTGCCGATATTGGGTGGCTTGTATCCCACCATACATGTGCTGTATATTGTCTGAAAATTTGTTTTGTACGATATCTGTGCGTCTGTCCAAAGAAATCACAAGCTTTTCTGCCAATTGAGATCAACTGTGTTTAAAATATCTTTTGCAACAATGGCAGCTGGACTCTCCTTCTTTATATATGTCTTCCTAGCACACATATGTTGCCTTCACAAGGGTCCACTAGTGGTTTTATGTTCCCACATTCAGCTACAGATTAGCCTGCACTTTAACCTCAAGAACATTTTCTCAAACAGTCCTCATAATGTTTTAAAATGTGATTGCAGCTGCCCAGATGAAAAAGTTTTTCCCTTAATGCTTCAGTAGCTGCACACTCACAAGGTGAAGACCCATCATTTAAATAAATATTTTGAGAACTGTCTTCAATGGCTCATGCAAACTGGAAGTTTGAAGTTGTTCCAATAATAAACAACCAAATTAAATGCAGATTAAGTGAAATATATGGGATGTGTTATAAAGATGTGCAATGATTTTGTGGTATTTTGTAGCTGTAAGTAAAACCTTTTGTGAAAAAAGTATGCAACTCTAATACCTTGTCTACAATTCAGCCTTGTTGGAAAATGTATATTAAAAATTCCCAGGATCCTACATCTGATACCGAAACCATCAAATAGTAAAGAGAACTGCAGCTGGTATTTATATAGATATAAGGACGGAAGCTAGTGTCATACTCTCCACTGAATTTTGTTTTGAAACCCACGATTGTACACGTACCAAATGCAGCTTGTTTGTAATGGATGTTATGCTTGAAGGAAATATCAAGAGGGGTCATGGTATATATGTTTTGTTATTGTTTAACTCAAGCCTTTCTTAAACGTACATTTTCCACAACATTTGAAATAGTGTTACTGTATGATGCATCCAAAAACTTGATTTGCTGTAAAAAAAAAAAACAAAAAAAAAAAAACCTATGTCCTATATATATATATATATATATATATATATATATATATATATATATATATATATATATATATATATATATATATATATATATATATATATATATATATATATATATATATATATATATATATATATATATATATATATATATATATATATATATAACAAACAAGGGAAAGTTGTGCTCACCACTAGTTTTTAAAAACATTAGGCGGGGGTGCAATGAGGGTGTGACCACAAAATGCATATAGACAAATACAAGATTCCTCTGCACTCAACCCATTATCAATATATTTAAGACAGAGACATTTTGTGCATACTGCTACTGAAAAATGCCTTACCCTTTAAACAAAACAGGGATTGTTTGTCCATATATTGCAATATATTTAAGCTGGCCAACTACGTCAAAGTCATCCCATATCTGGCCAGTCCTATGCTCAATTTTCATCTGATTCATTAAGAATTCTATGGTTTAATTATACATTTTATAAAAGGGACGAGTACGTTTTACCTGCAACTTACTAGCTGCTTTCAAAGTAAAACTCCCAAACTTGGCTGCCCTTTTATTAGACACCATCTGTCTTAAATATATTGATAATGGGTTGAGTGCAGAGGAATCTTGTATTTGTCTATATGTATTTTGTGGTCACACCCTCATTGCACCCCCGCCTAATGTTTTTAAAAACTAGTGGTGAGCACAACTTTCCCTTGTTTGTTATAGTTCTACAAGAGCAGTGACCAGCTCGATGTTGTAGCTCCCACCCCCTCCAACTATAGTCAGGTGATCCCACTGGTGTCTAATAAAAGGGCAGCCAAGTTTGGGAGTTTTACTTTGAAAGCAGCTAGTAAGTTGCAGGTAAAACGTACTCGTCCCTTTTATAAAATGTATAATTAAACCATAGAATTCTTAATGAATCAGATGAAAATTGAGCATAGGACTGGCCAGATATGGGATGACTTTGACGTAGTTGGCCAGCTTAAATATATTGCAATATATGGACAAACAATCCCTGTTTTGTTTAAAGGGTAAGGCATTTTTCAGTAGCAGTATGCACAAAATGTCTCTGTCTTAAATATATTGATAATGGGTTGAGTGCAGAGGAATCTTGTATTTGTCTCTATATATATATATATATATATATATATATATATATATATATATATATATATATATATATATATATATATATATAAAATATATTGATTTGTAAAGTACCTGCACACAGCATAGTATATACAAAGTTCAAATTGGACCAGCACTCCAACTGTTTTTCAAATGGTTTTATTCAAACATCACTCGTGTTTCCAACGTTTCGGCCCTCATTGGGGCCTTTATCATTGAGGGCCGAAACGTTGGACGCACAGAAACTAGTGCAACTAGCATCACAATTTAATAATCAGCCTTGTAGCATCAGATTATATTACAGACAAACCTCATTTTCTGCTTGAACATTTGTGACGACCCCTAAGCTTTGCTTCTCACCAGCTGCTCCGAGCCCATCGAGCATGTGGGTGTCAGACATTTTCCAAGATGGTGACCCCCTGTGACAAGTTTGAAGTCCTGAATCAGGCGAGATTTTAGGCTGGTGCAATAAGTCCAGTATATTAACTATGACATTTTTAGCCACATTAATTTTTAGGATTTAGTTCTACTATAAACAAAACAGGCTTGTTTGTCCATTTATTGCAATATATTCAAGCTGACCAGTTACATCAAGGTCATTCCTGGTCTGGCCAGTCCTACATTCACTTTGACCTGATTCATTGAGTATTGTGCTGCTTCATTATACATTTTTCATGGGGACTAAATTTTACCTGCAACTTGCTTTCAAGGTTAAAACTTCCAAATGCCTGCACTATATATGTAATCATTGCATACAGTATATCCCATGCACTGAAGGACTGTTAAGTCAGTGATACACTGGTTGTCTTTTGGGTATAATTTGGGATTGTTGAGTAAATTACTGCCTTATAATATAATAGTGGGTCCCAGACCTGGAATATGCGATTCCCTAAAAATCATTTCATGATACAAGTAACTGTTGTATAGGGGTACTGCAGTCAGGGGCCCAGTGGAAGTTGGGGGCGCCAAGATGAGAAGGTGTCGTTTTGAGCACTTGCACAATAATTTGGCTAATAATTCTTAGGCTGACTCCACCACATGCGTCTGTCGTCACACTCGATTTGGTAACAAATTAAACAAAAAGATGAAGGAAGCCTTAAAGCAGAACTTTGCTGCAATTAAATTTGAGTTCTACATTACATGTTTCGGGCCACAAGCACTCACTTGAGAAAGGGCTTGTGGCCCGAAACATGTAGTTGCACAACTCAAAATGTGGTACCCCTGGGGAAAGGGCACTGCTAATTTAATAGAATTGTGCCCCTAAATTACTTAAGGTGGCCATAGACGCAGAGATCCACTCATTTGGCGGTATCGCCAAATGAGCGGATCTCTCCCCGATATGCCCACATTGAAGTGGGCGATATCGGGCTTACCCGTGTATGGGAGCCTTAATAGTAGCCCTGTACAGTATTATGTACGATCAGATGGAATATTTCTCTACCTGGGATGGGGGGGGGGCACTTTATAAGTTGCCTGTGGCCATCCTGTACAGTGACTGTGGGAAGATCTTCTGCTTCAGATTAATGTCACTAATCCACTCATATTTGGCATTCACAAGTTTTTCGAACGACAGTTTTGGATCCCTGACTTGAGGAGATTTTCAAGTTCTGACAGCTAAGCTTTCCTCTGTAGAAATCTGTGAATGCATATACTTCCTGTATGTCACAAAATCATATCATGTACAACACATTGCTTGACTGGTCATATGTGATTTTTGTCATTGACTTGGTTTCAGAGCAGTGTTTATTAACCCTTTTCTCAGGGGACCTAAACTAGGTTGCAGAATTGGCTTCAATTACTTAAATATCCACTGGCTTAGCACTAGTTATGCTCTTTTTTTTTTTTTCCCCTTGACCCATTGGTGTAGAATCCCTGCTTTAGAGATTATACAGGATATTTAAGTAATTTGCATATCTGCATTTCATATACTGTTTCTCTTGTAGGCACCTACACAAATGCATAAAAATACGATATATATTTGTTCGCAGCCTGCCTTGTGCATGGATTTTTTTATTATTGCATGCATCTTTATCTCTTTGGCTCGGATTCCTGTTTTTGGCTTGCCCGGGTTTTCTTTGTTGAAAAGAGATGTCCATCTATCCACATACCTTTACACATGCTGCCAATGGCTAATGCCCTAGTGTCAAGTTAATTTGCTTGGCAGGCCAGCATGTGTGTTATTTAATCTCCTCTCTGTAAATGTGTAGGCCGTGTGCTCTCAGAAGATTCTGAGCACATGAGCACTGTTATATCTAGGCCAGTTTACTTTTCTAATTATGACTATTCCGTCTGTAGCTTGGATTATTAGCACAGCAAATAGTCACATGTAATATGTAATAGCAACATTAAGGAATATGCAGCCAGAGTGTCATTACTGACTCACTAGATGCAATATTCACAACAAACCTCAAAGAAAGGACAGGCAGGGAATTGAAGAACAGAAGGGCTGGCAAGCTCTGGAAACGAGGCAGCCAACAGAGAAAGCTAAAGGGAGAGGGATAAAAATATTTCAGAAACAAACTAGGCAGGGTTACAAAGATTGATGGGTGTTTCACATTAGTTTTAGTTACCATGATGAGCACTGATCTAGAAAGATTTTGGAGCTGGCATAGGTAGTATGGGGAGAAGAGTGAAAGACCAATTGAGTATGGATGGCAGGATAAGACCGGAAGAGTGGGGATGGAGAGCAAGATATGGGCATGGAGGACACAATGAGGGCAGTCAGTGTGAATGGAAAACAGGATAAGGGAATGGAAATTGTGCATTTGATGAGGGTAGATTGGGATGGCTAGTAGGAAGGGGAACATGATAACAGTAGATAGAGTGCGAATGATGAGTTGGATAAGAGCAGACAGAGCGGGCGGTGATGGGGATGAGGGCAGGCAGAGTGGGCGGGGATGTTGATGAGGGAAGGCAAAATGGGGATAGGAAGTAGAATGGGGAGTCGGAATGAAAAGTAGAGTGAATGAAGGCACAGCGGAAATGGGGATAAGGATGAGGTCAGGCAAAGTTGTGTTGGGATGTAGAATGAGCAGTGGGAATGAAGAGAAAAGTAGAGAGAGCAGGCACAGTGGAGATGGGGATCGGGATAAGGGCAGGCAGAGTGCTTGGGGAGTGGGAATGACCAGTAGGATGACAATATTGTGCAGTTTAACATTGATAAAGCCTTAAAATTAAACGTACATTGTGTATTCACATTTAAAAATGTTGATCCTGCAGAGGCTTCTTTTTGTTTTTCTGCTTTAGGTTATATCTCCTTCCCTTTTCATACCTCTGATAAATAATTTGTTCAGAGGGACTGCATTTTTAGCAAATAATTAAAAAGTTTATAGCCCTTCTTACTACTTATGTTCTGTACCACTCCCTGTATGTTATAATTTCACAATGACATTGAACTATGTGCCGTATAATGCCTTGAAATTTCACTTTAGGATATTGTATTGAATATACTGTATACATGGAGAAAAAGCAGCTCTATGCATGGGAAGCTGCAGGATAAATGGTACATAACTAGAACATCAGGGCACAGCAAGGTTGTGAGCAATTGTGTCTGATTATAGGGTTGCGTTGCGATTTCCTTCAGCACACAACAGGCTGATTTCATGCTGAATACGAGAGCAGATGCGACAGGAATGTTTTCGGTACTGAAAGCAAAAAAATTAAACACTGGGTTAGGAAGACACACAAATGTGCTGTGCACTTTCTCAAATATTTAATTACTGCCTTATTTCTATCAGGGAGAAGTTCCAGTCTTCACAGTTCCTACGAAAACTTTGATTTGTTCTCTGAGCCACTTCAGATTTCTGGTATGTGACACTATATGTACACTTTTGTATTGTGTCTGTGTCACTGGATGCCCATCCTCACACTTGTGCTGTTATGTGCACCTAAGAGTGATCATACCCAAATTAAACTCAGGGATATCCAAATAGCTCTCCAGCTTTGCTAAACTTTAACTTCCATCATCCTTAATAAGCCAATGGAGGAGGCTACAGCTGGAAAAAAGTTTGGATAATCTGATCCCATCTCCTGTGTTTTCATCATTGGTGTATATTTTTTTTTATTCAGAGGATGTGATCATTAAATACATGGTGTATCTCTGTCTGTGCAGTGAACTGGTATTTGGACATTCAGTGTGGAAATTGTGGCTGTTTCATCATGTTCCCATGTGTTATACCTATTAAATGTAATTGTTAAAGCCCTGCCTCTTCTAAAACAAACCAATAGAATAATATGAAAGTATGTTGTTTTTTTCTTCTTCTTTGTATGTGTATGGTGGTTCTGTAAATGGGATTTCAGTTAATTTATAGATCATTTAGGTTTGAAAATTTCATCAGCCAGTTACAATTTTTACCACTGTATGGTGCATCAGCAGTTGAGGAAGTGAATAGGAGCCACAGTCCGATCAAGTCAGTTATCCCCAACCAGTAGCTTGTGAGCAACCCCTTGGATGTTGCTCTCCGTGTCCTCAAAGCAGGTGCTTATTTTTAAATTTCAGACCTGGATGCAAGTTTTGGTTGTATAAAAAACAGATATACTGCCAAGTGGAGCCTCCTGTAGGCTGCTAGTCCACATAGGGGCTACCAATAGCCAATCACAGCCCTTATTTGGCACCTCCCAGAAACATTTTATATGCTAGTGTTGCTCCCCAACTCTCTTTACACCTGAATTTTGCTCATGGGTGAAAAAGGTTGGGGACCCCTGAAGCAGAATATAGAAAGGGGGGGGCCATGTGACATGCAAGTTATATGGAGTAGCTAGTGTGTAAATTAAGAATAAAAATGGTATTCCAGGCTGGCTGTGGGAACATCAAATGATCAAACCATCAGCTTTTATTTGAATTTTACACCTGACTGAAAACACACTCCCACAAGTCGCAGGACTGTGCCAAAGATCAGATCACATGGGGGCCCTGTGCAATCATGTTGATAGTAGACTAAATCCTCAACACAAGTGGGGGTTTTCCATGCACCCAAGCAATATCAAACTGTGTCCTAACTAGATATTGGTCAGAGAGGCAGTCATATTGACTCATTACAGCGGCCGTTAAGCTGCCTACTTGGTTGAGATGGCTGCAGTATGTAATATTATCTGATGACTGATTTAATATTTTCCAACCCCTCCTCTTTAACTCTTATACTCATGGTCTATCACAACCATTTGTGTAGATTCTCTGGCCTCCCAAGCTTTCCCTTTATGCCATGTGGCAATTCCTTCCCCACTGTCCATTTCATCAAATCGGCAAGTTTTTTAGATTCGGAGTTGAAGATGAAAAGAAAACTTGTCTGATCAGACTAAAAGCGGTCACGAACAGGGCCGCCATCAGGGGGGACAGTTGTAGGGGGCCCGACCACACCACACTTGGTGGTGATTAGCCGGGCCCCCCATCCACAGCCCAGGGGGCCCAGGAAATTTTGTCGTATGGGGCCCTGTGATTTCTGATGGCGGTCTTAGTCACGAATAAAGCAGGAGTAACCATAAAAACAGGTTTCTCAAAGCTAAATCTGTTAGAAACCATTTGAAAAATACTTGCTTGAACTGTTTTCCTGATATTTGTTCAACATTACATTCGTTCATCTTATTAGTGGGATTGCCTGACTAACCTGTCACTGTCGTCAAGCCACCGTGGACTTGTGTGAGTCTTAGCCGTCGACTGTAATTCCCACTTCCCACACAAATAGCGTCCTGCTCTGCATTCTCCTGGTGTTCAGTGTAAATTCTTTCTAACGAGATTCTGTCTCTAACAAGCTCACTTCATTAATTTTTACAGTTTATTAAATGCATAAAGTAGAATCTCTGTCAACTGCTCAATATTATCCAGTACGTTGAAAATTGCATTAAGTCCGCAGGCTGATGCTGCAGTAACTTCAGCAACCCACAGCAGAGCCAAGGTGCTAGATTTATTTGTCTGTACTGTAAAGTATATCTTACTACAGTACACACTGTCCTTGCAGTTGTTAAAAAATGTTATTTTATATGGGTCAATAGTTATAATATACAGTGTTAAAATATATCCGTGCTGAGCCACCTGAATTCAACATTTACTTCTTCAAAAAATTTAGGTTTTCTGCTGTCATGGCGGTCTTATTTTCCTCAAAAATGCTACTAGGTTGATAAAAAAGAGTGTTTCTTTTATAAAGATTGTAGGGGTACGCGTGTCATCAAAAATGGTAACCAAAGCCAATGTTATTGGGAAGAATTAGAGAGAAGGCAGGGTTGGTAACTCCAATAACACATTATATAAGCCATATGTACATTCTAAAATAAAAAATCTAATTTTTTTTTTAAAGGGGTTTAGTCAAATGAAGGCCAAAAAAATCCTCCTACAAAGATTTTGAAACTATGGAGAAGTTGTTCCTTTGCCATCCTTAAAGATTTCAGGATATAATTAGTTACCCCTAAATCTACTAAATCTTTAGGTTTATTTTTTTACAAATGATGCTTCCATTCAGTTTTCTAAGTTTGCTCCCCGTTTTCACGGTCTGCGCATGCACGAACCTTGCCACCCACCCCCTGATCCTACGATCCTGCTTGCAATAGAAGAATCATCTTTTTCTGCGCATGCGCCTTTTGGGAAAACTATCCATTGCACATGTTCATAGTCTTGGTGATAGGGGGTGTTGCATTGTGGTCATTTTTTTTCTCTAGTAAGCGGTTTTCTGGAAAATGGGGATTTTGAACTACCGATTGGCTTTAAAGTGGAGCAATTTAGAAGCACTTCTAAAGAGCATTCCGGTATGCCTTTCCATGCCCCCAGATTTATGTTTACACTTTCCTTGTCCTTTAAAAGCTCACTATACTACAATGGTGTTAACAGTGGCGCTATTTCCCTTAAAAAACAATAACATTTTAATTTGGCTGTTAAATACTACAGGAGTTGTGAAGCTTCCATCATTCCCTACACAGCCACAGACTGGTTAGAGTGGGGATGCCGACTCCTTTCAGACTGGTTAATGTGCAATCTTGGCAAAATGTCTGGTGGCTCTTTGAAGTCTGATTTTTAAAGGTAATTTAGACTGGCTTGGTTTCAGCACTTGTTTCCTTACTGCATATATTCTCGGAACGGTTACTATATGGCTCATATAAAAATGTTTTCATGTTGTGAAACCATGTTATTAGGTAAGGGGGGGACTGACCTAATATTCAAAATGGAGACTTAAAGCATAATGGTATAAAAACCACTTTGATTGTATGTCCATGATTGATCGTGATGTATCTGGTGCACCCACGTATTATACCATGAGCAGATTGTGAATCTAGATGGTACACAGAAGACCTTGTAGCTATATTACACTTTTAGCAGCATGTATAGAAGTGCTAAAAAGGAACAATGAATCTACATTACACACTTGTACCTCTAATACACTGAATAACAGATTGATACTCTTAGTCACATTGTGCATTGTTTCTTTGATACTGTAAGTTAAATGTGTTGCTGCTGTACTGATAAAGCACCAAGATTGTACTGCATCAACAGAAGAACAGCCTTGTACCTGCAAATCACAAAAAACAGCACGAATTTAGACAGAACAGCCCCTATTACTGTTTAGTAATGGGGAGGGTTCTAACCGGATGGAGGACAAAATAATATAGGAAATATATTTCAGAAAATTGGCAAATCTGAATGATTGGCTATATGTACAAATGGTTCTTGACGCGATGTGAGAAACCGAGGGTAATGGTCAGATTTAATTGGATGGGACATTAACATAAACAAACAGCGGATTTTGCAGGTTGAATTTACAGAAAGTTGTTACATGTAACTTGACCAGACTACACATTTTTCCGATTTAACTAGGAAAGCATCAGATCATTTAATAGACTGATCTTCAATAAAAAATAAGACTAGGCATAGTTACACAGATATTTCTGGGTACCAAAGCTTATGTGATACTAGTAAATTAAATCTGTGCTAGGCAGTATTTGACAGAAATTGACATATTGTCGCCATAGTTTGTTCCAGGTACAGGCGAAAAGGACATTTGCCTTATGCCAACCACTTGCACCTACAGCGTGTTTATTTATTTTTAACTTACTTGTGGACTGTGGGTTGGTGGATCTTTCCACTTTGTCTGCAATTGTGCTGTAGATATGTGCTTAACTTGTTGCCTTTTTACCACTTCCAGGGGAGCATCAGAACCTTGTAACTGAAGATGTTACTGTGGTGGAAGGAGAAGTTGCAATCATCAGCTGCCGGGTAAAGAATAATGATGACTCGGTCATCCAGCTGCTCAACCCTAACAGACAAACCATCTACTTCCGGGATGTCAGACGTAAGTTGCCTCCATATTTATTGCCATGTATTGCGCACAGAATCGTAAAGCATACCAGTTTGTATGTCTAGCTTTCAAGTGTTTCCCTTTGGTATAAAGTCCTGACTTTATGTTGCATGTGAGTACCAGTTAGCCTGCCAGTGGTTTCCCTCTGGTATAGATTGTTGACTGTAAATTGCACGAGAGTACCAGTTTGCCTTCCTATCCTGCCAATGCTCTCCCTCTGGTATATGATTCCTGACTGTACACATCACTGCATGACAGTTAATTATTGGCAGCAGTAAGTGTCTTGTGTAAACACCTCATTTCTGAGGGACAGCTGATCATGGTTTATTACTCTCCAAATGTATTCCTTCCTCTGATGTGATGGCACTATAGTACAATGTTATTCCCTCCAGTCTTGAATTACAGCTGCGTATCTGAAATGTTAATGTGATGATGCTCAGGGACAGCTATTCACATACACACTTCCACTTATGTGTGCCCTCCAGGGCAGAAAACTGTTTGTAACCTTGCCTATCTGTATGTTGTCACTTAAAGTCTTTCTAAATGGTTATATTGACAGTGTTTACAATGGCGGTCAGACATCTTACATTGCTATTTGGTATATTGCTTAAGGATATCTTTGCAGCACATTGTTTTATCCTCTGCCTTGAGTCTTCAGAACATAAAACAATGTTATAAAAGAGGAAATAAAGACAAGACTAGCTACCAATCATACAAGGCTTTTTTTTTTTTTTTTTACTCAGAAATTTGTTTAAAAATTAGAGTTGTATTGAAATACCTGTGCTATGGATGGGTTTCTTGGTGCATGCTAGTCTAGAGTTCCTTGTTATTATTAGTGCATTCTGTGTTGTTTTCTTTCATGATGCTGTTTATATGTGCCTGATGTGCAGGTGGAATACATTTGTGTTTATGTAGTGAAGCCTATAACCTGTAGACTGTTAATATAATTCTGTATTTTACTTGGAAATTGTGACATATTTTGTAATTATATGGATAATTTTACTTCTATTTAATGATGCTCCAATTTATTATTCATATTTCAGTATCCTGTTCCATGTTGATTGTGTCATTATGGTTTTAGAAAATAATACATGTCCTGCAGGGCTGTTCTTGAGGAGTGAAAATGGTGCTCTCATGCCTGAACATATTTTAGTCATATGATACTGTGAGTTGCAGACAATGAAATTCCAAGCTATTCCAAAAAAAAAAAAAAAAAAAGCTGGTGACTTCTATAAATGCAATTGCTTCAACTGGATAGAACACAGAACGATGTTTGTTCTCAATACCAAGCTGCTCTATAAACTTAATAAGGGGTTCACGTTGAAACAGATCTTCGCAATGCACTAGCAATGTAATGTTTGTACACAGATTTCTATCTTTTATTTCTCTACAATATTCTAGGTGATTTTAAATTAGTTAAAGGAACAGTAACACTTTTTTTTTTTAATGCTTAATTCACCCAAAAACAGCTATAATAACAGGTAAGGCTTACTTTGCCATGGCGTTTTTCAAATCTTATTTGACTTTCAAAGTGCCCCATAGGAGGAAGGCAGAAAGGAGACAGCAACTTCAATTCCTCTGTGCCCTGAACCAGAAGTTTTGCACCAAAGACCTAAAGCACATAAGCATTTTTTCAGAGTCTACAGCTTAAATATATGCTCACATCATTACCCCCAAAGCTGTCAAAGAGTAGAAGCATACATTTAAGATGCAGACATTGAAAAAAAGCTTAGGTGCTTTAGGTTATCGGTACGAAACTGACTTCTGGTTCAGCGCACAGGAATTCAAGCTGTATTGCCTTTTCGCCTTTCTCCTTTGGGACACTTTGAAAGTCAAATTCAAGCTAAAGATTTGAAAAACGCCAAGGGGAAAGTAAGCCTTACCTATCATTATAGCTATGAGGGGGGGGGGGCAAAACAAGTATTCAAAAAAAAATTTTGTGTTACTGGTCCTTTTTAAGATGCTCAAACTCTGATTGTATCTGCACATGTGACCTGTGCCCTGTGATGACTTTGTAGATTAAGCATAGTAAGTACATCTGTAATTCAAAGTAAGTGCTCCTTGTCTGTACTCCCAGTCTATACACTGGGCTGTGTTATATCCAGTTGAAGCAATTGTATTTTATTTGGTACAGTTAGCATATTGAATACAATGTTCAAAATAAAACTATTTATAATGTACATAAGATTTGATTCAATTAAGAAAAAATGGAAAGGTGGGTTGGAAAGCAGTCGTTATTCTTTATCACTGACCAGGTCAGAAAGGTAATATTTCCACTAGAAGACTTTTTAGGATAGCCTTGAATATAATACAGTTACATTAGTATGGGATACAATAAAGGATCAATTTAGTGCTGCACTGATTGGAAAGTGTTGCATCTAAATGAAATAACGTCTTTTCAGCCCTTTATAGCTGGATTTTCTGGAAGTACTCATGATTTGTCAGACAATAGACTTTAAGGTGGCCATAGACATAACGGTTACAATCATTAATTTTTATTACAGACATTTACAGCTAAATCATCCGATATACAGGTAAATACTATAGAATAGAATTCTAACCACCAAGTACTTGTCTGTCTATGGGAATTTGGATGTATACTGTACATACTGATTCAATCACTAGCAGTTTAGGTACTCTAAATTGCTTTATAGACCTTATTATTGTGTAACACCCCCCCCCCTCAAAGAGTGTTCATTGTCAGATTGTCGAATGGAATCAGTTTGCCAGCCATATCGAACTATGTGTCATACATAACACCACTGCAGCCGTAAGAATGGTAATGCTAATAAGCATCATCTTACTAGTAGCTACTAATTTGTCTAGATGTAGATAATTTATCGTATGAAGAAATTCACTGATACACAAGACTTGCATTTAGCAGGGCAAGCCCTTGCAATCTTAATAATGCATAGTGCAAAGTTTCGGGACACTTCCCTTTGTAAAGCATAGTGAATACGTGGTGCAGAAAACATTTAAAGGGTACTCACTCAAGAACAAATTAGCATATAAATAACACAATAGTAGGAGGTAATTTAATGAGTCCAATTAAGTCCAAAGACACATTCTAGCCAGATAAGTCCAAAGTCTCATATCCCTTGTGGTGTAAAGGTGTAGTGAAAAATTGGAAACCGTAACCTTTAGGAAAGCAATAAAATAACCATGTACCAAAAACAAAAATGGCAACAAAAGTAACAAACAAAACCAATTTCACAGTATTAAAGTATCCGTTTGTCAAGAACATGATAATCCTGCATATTAAAGGGGTGGTTCACCTTCAGGTTAACTTTTTTTCTGCACCGCGTATTCAATATGCATGTGTGCCAGTGAATTTCTTACTACGCTGTATTGGAGGTTGCCGATTTCCCCCATCACTGAGCACCAAGAGAAGACACTTGGGTACGTAGGGTGTGCAGTCACCTCCAATTCTTTGGATGATAATTTATAAACCTGCATCTCATTTTCAAAAAAAAAATTGCAAAAAAAATGTTTGTGTAAAAAGCAAAATGGTGATTATCCATGAGATAGGATCTGACTGAAACATGAACATGGAGGAAGGATTTCTGGAAAGACCAGGTTCCAGTATAGAAGCATTAACTGCAAGGCATATTTACCAGAGCTCAGTCAGCCTGAAACTTGGTGTTCAGTGCTCTGCTTATAAGTACACAGGGTTAAGTCAAGAGTATCAAAGCTTCACAATCGATTGACTGTGTCTTTGCTCACAACAATGTCATCACTGCCTACTCTATCCTGTGGCAAAATGCATGCTCTTGTGCTATTGGTTGCACTCTTGTAAAGCAGAAAACATACAATTTTGCACCACTATGCTCATGTTGGGAAAACAGCTTGCACCAAATGACCCTTTTAAAAAAGATTTCTGCAGTTGATCTAGATAACAGGGTTGCATTCCTGATCACTGACTTTCAGCAGCTCTTGATTTTTTTGTGTATGAGACTGTAGCAGCAATTAAAAATAAATATAAATCCTCATATGACCGTGTTATTTGCAAATTCAATGTAGGCTGTTGGCCCATCTGTAGTCTGCAGAAGGAGAATGCTGCACTACTGGCAAAGAGCCCAAGTGGTGCTTTGTCTCTGGGCCATTACACCTTAACTTTTTATTTTCTCTTTGTATTTATCTAATGGAAATATTCAGGGGTGAATGTCTAATTGCTATTCACAGTGACTGTGTTAATGTCTCAGCATGCAGTTTTTCTTTTGTTAGTTTCCATTCTTCGCTTGGCTGCCTGGCCAACAAAAGACCAACAAAGATCCCTCCATGAAATATTAATTTTTTTTTCTAATAAAATATACAGGTTTCTTGAAATTACATTTAATGAGTCTCTTTGAAATCCTTCTCGAACTGGCAACACTATTCTGAAGGTTGGGCCATCTTGCTAGTACCCTCATGTGCTCTCGGCTTTGTACATGAGCATATGACTTTTTATTTTTCAATTTATTTAATCCCCGAATTTCGGTTGGCCATGTATAAAAAATGAAGAGCAAAGATCTGTAATATTAGAATTTAGTGCATGTTAAAACATACTCTGCTTAGTTTAATTATTCAGTTTGAAAGTAAAACTTGAGGTGGAGACAGACTATTGCTCGGATACTTCTGTTTGCCCTTTATATATGATGACTAGTTATCAATGCTAAACTGATGGCCCTTACTGATCGTCACTAATTGTTTATCCCCAAGAATGGGAAAAAGATTAACTGTAATGTTAACTGGCACTTAATTACGGATAAGATATGCCCTGTTACTTTCCCTGGAAGGAAAGCTGATTAACTGAGGTATTAAACTCTTCTTTAAGGAGACCTCCATAATGCATTTCTTCTCTGCAGGCAATCTGACCACCTGTAGTGCCACATGCTGTGTTTAACACCTCAGTAATTTATTATTACCCTCAAGCTCGTTGTTACCCACTCCCTAAAGCAAAGTTTATTATCTTCTGCATTAGGCATTCCAATGTATCAGCATCAGCATTTCAATGCATCTTTGCTTTTCATTTCTATGAAGAAAACCCGATTGGCTGTAGTGTTCCTACTGTTGCCCAAGAAAGCATTGCTTCATTTCTTTCCAGTTCTGCAGCATTGCACTCCACTTGTTAAAGTGGACCTGTCACCCAGACATACAAATTTGTATAATAAAAGTCCTTTTCAAATTTAACATGAAATCCAAATTCTTTTTTTATTAAAGCATTCATAGCTGTTGTAAACTCTTTAAAAAAAATTCACCTGTCAATCAAATATTGCCTGCCCCTCCTCTATGCTTTAGGCAGGGCAGGCAATTACTTTCACTTTCCATTCAGCACTTCCTAGCTGTCACTGCTCTTCCCCACAATCCCCTTTTTCTTTACCATTTAATTGTGTAGCCAGTGCATGGGGATGAACATCAGGTCCCCCATTCTGGTGCACAAACAAGATTCTGAGATGATACAAGGCTTTTCTTAATAGTATTGTCCACAAAATGGCTCCTGCCTGCTTGCTAGAAACAAGATTCAAATAATTTTTATAGTGTAATTAAAGTTTATTTTTCTTGACAAACGTGATACAATAGGATTTGGAATATTTTTTTTCGTGTGACAGGTCCTCTTTAATGTGGACTGAGTTTAGAAATTGATTTTATGATAAAGCTGTAAACCTCAATGATAGACAGTTGGTAATAATGTCTAAAGGTTCTTGTTAGACCTTTTTTCTTTTGACACCCATGATGAATACATTTACACAAACCTCTTGTGCGTAGGCTTTTTACATCTACCAATATATGGCTACTGGAGGACATAGCCAAAACTACAAAGAAGACATCCTTTCCAATTACTGGAATTGGTTAGTTAAGCTACTCCCATTCCATAATCTCCACCAACAAACAAACTACAGTTGGTTGTAGTGTAGCACTGAGCAACATGCAACATCATAGGATCCAAGTTTTTACAAGTCAGTTCATCACCTCCCTGGGACAGCTGTAACAGATTTGAGTGTACAAGTCTGGATTTTTTTTTTTCCTCTGTCAGGAAAGGGGAAGTTGTGTGTCTTCTAACATAGAGCCCCTGTTACAGTTGGAAAGAGGTGGTGTGAGTTGCAATGGTTGTGTCTTCTGTCTCAAGGTCAGATTCAATCCACAGCCGCAATTCTTTTCTTCAAGCTTTGATCAATGTTACTGTTGCGTCAAAGTCCTAGTAGATTGGAGAAGTCTAAAGCTTCTTCATAGTGTACAGTGTAGACAAGGCTACATGTCTATCTCTAGAGGCCTTCATGTTTCTAAGATTTTTCCTTGCAATTTTCTTTCTCTCAGGGGAAACAAAACTCTCTTCTCGCTAGGCTGTTCCTCTGCATTTTCTGTGTGCACCATAGTGAAAATAAAGAAAAACAAACTCATGACTGGCAAGATCACGTACAAACAAATGGAAAGTCACCTGCTTGAAATCCACATACTTCCATAATACAGATCTAGTGCATTAATTCTATAAAAAAAAATGCAAAGCTGACTATTTTTGGTCTCATTTGTATTTGTATTTTCTTGCTGCTATTTCTGTTTTAAGGATAGTTTGCCCAGTCCTTGTGGAATGATCTACCAGCAAAGCAGTAGTGTCATCTGCTAAGGCCAGAGTGAATATTAATAGATAGGCCTAGGGTGAGTGATTAATGAAGCCTGTATCCAGTCAGTAATGTTTTTTTTTCCTTTCGTTTTTTCTGCTGTGTAATTCTTTCAAGCCTACTTAGGCAATAGTGCTTGTGTTAACCATTCATGGCCAGTGCAGAATGCTATAATAAGATACACTGTGGAATGTATTTATAAAGCTGTGTAAAGTTATTTACACCAGAAAAAGGAGCATAAAATGGTGCAAAAAAATAAATAATATATAGATATACAGATGTTATTTCTATACATACTTAAGTTGATGTCTGGCATTAATTGGCTTTATACATAATACCTTGTATTTATTTATTAGTCTTTAAAATGAAGACCTGTATGCATGCAGTGTGTGAACAATATAACCTGTGTGGGTTTATTTGTGGTGTTGAAATTAATAAATTGGGATTATGTCCAGTGTTGGCAGCTGGCTGCACACATGAAGATGAAGACACTGGTTAATAACCTAACTGACCCAAAACAACTTTACAAACAAGTATATGTTTATCATTTAATACATTTTATAGCATCACCTAGGCTCAATTACTCGGCAGACGGGAGATATTAAACATTTTTTTTTTTATCTGTTAGGGGCTAGAAATACTCACTGAAACATTTCTCATAGGGCCTTAGGCCTTTCCCAATCAAATCAATGAGAGATTGTGCTTTTTAGCTAGCTGATCAGTGTCCTGTGTGGCATAAGCTTTTTATTAACTTTGCAATAAATTATATTAAACTACACCTCTAATTCATGGCTAATCACAGTATTGCTCTCACTGGTATTGAAATAATGTGAATTATGAGCATAATTATTTTGTAACCTTATTGATATAACTTTTACCTGCTGTCTTGAACCTTTGGCAACCTGTGGATATTACTTTGTTACTGATGCTACTATTTCATTCATCTCATACGTGTAGCTTTCTGCTCCATATTTGCTTAGCCCTTGATCAAGGCCGTATTTACAATGTAAGTACCGAAGAGTCCATACCCAGGGCCTCTATGGGCTCTTCGAGAATTTGTATTGCTGTCTTTTTGAATTTTTTGTGTAACAGGTTTTATGATTTATCTGGAAACTACTCATCCAAAAAAAGCCCTTGCCTGTATTCACAATGTAATAATATATCCTCTATAAAATGTAGATGGCTCCCATCTCTGCGTGATTGTTAATGATACTGATCTCTTACAGCCCTGAAGGACAGCCGATTTCAGTTGGTGAACTTCTCCAGTAACGAGCTGCGAGTTTCGCTCTCTAATGTTACTCTGGAAGATGAGGGCCGTTATCTCTGCCAGCTTTACACTGACCCTCCTCAGGAGGCTTTTACAACAATTACAGTGCTTGGTAAGGATTATACCTTGTTATCTTTTGTGCACTGTTTCTCTGTTTCATGATAATCAGTGTTGGTATTGTGACTTAACCCATTTTGGGCATCCAGTAAAAATAATTCCTGTGAGACCAAATAAATTCCTCCTCTTACTATGTCTTTTATTGCAGGGAACGCATAGAAAGCAGGCCCATATTGTGCAGGAGAGGCTTTATATCATTCTGTTTTCCCAGAGTTGGACTGAACCAACCCTGGGAAAACAGTAAGTTTGAGCTGGGGGCGGTGTTCGAGGTCAGTGTTATGGGGGTAAAAGGCTATAGCAGGGTACCTGAGAGTACTTACATTTATGTGAAAGTGGGGAGGGGTCTGTATGGATGCTGAGTTTTCATTTGGAGGGGTTGAACTTGATGGACTTTGTCTTTTTTCAACCCGATTTAACTGTGTAACTGTTGGGGGCCCACAGTGTTCCAAATTTCTAGGGCCCACTGCATGTGCGAATGCCGGGCTGTGTTTCATTTTTTTTTTTTTTTATGGAGCCAGCAAATCGCCTAGTCTGACCTAGTGTTTTCCTCCACAAACTTCCCTAGATTGGTATATTGCCCTTTTAGGCGTTCACAGTTCACATCCGCAAAATCCAACACTGGATAACAAAATTTGATGTATGTTGTATGTCTGAATCGGACCCGCCCCCCAGCTGTTTAAAATAGATGGTTTCTCTTATGTTGTTTGCTGCTGAGAATACCTTAGCTAATATAGCAACTTGGAGAGAACGAAGAACAGAGAATTAAAATGAACAAAAGTTATCCCTTATTAAAACAGTTCATAAGCATTTTTCTTCCTGTAAATCCCTCAGTTACTGCCACTGACAATTGTTTATATACGAAATGTCTATCTTACCATTAAGTAAAGGCTGCTCACAGTGCTGAGCAGCGATTTCCTTTAATGCGCCTGTTCATTTTCCCTATGTGAGTCCACACAGACATATTATGATATAACTACATTTGTCAAAATGCATTACATGTGTAACTTCATTATTATTATTTTACTGGGGTGTAGCCTTACAGAGCATTGGTTTTTTTAGATGGGGTCAGTGACCCCATTTTAAAGCTTGAAAGAGCCAGAAGGAGAGAGAAAAAACGATATATAAAAAAAATAAAAATATGAAGGGCAATTGAGAAGTTACCATTCTATAACCTACTAAAATTTAACTTAAAGTTGAACCACCCTTTTAAACTAGCACACGGGTCACACATGCTTTAAGACTGCTCCAAAAAAAACAACTCTAAAATATATATCTATATATTATTCTTTTTACGATGACATATCCAAATAGTCTCTGCTTTGAACTGGTAATCCATTATTGTCATTAAATAATTTGTTTTCCACGAACAATTTGAATGAAAATGGAGTTGATTGGTTAGAACTAAAATCTTGGTTCTCCAATGATTCACATCTACTTGTGTATCTGTCCACCAGGATCTGATCAGTGCAATGTGTGACCATCTTTAGTTCATAAACTACTTCTTTGTAGTTTTCTTTTTTTCTTTTTTTTTTTTTCTACATTGTTAACTATGCTTCATGTATTCCTAATACTGCACAACATTTTTTATGGCTTCTCCCTCTCACTCCATCCTTTAATGTTCTCATTTAGTTCCTCCACACAATCTGGTAATTGATGTGCAGAAGGACACATACGTGGAAGGGGATGAGGTGGAGATGAACTGTACAGCATTGGCCAGCAAACCAGCAGCAACTATACGCTGGTTCAAGGGAAACAAAGAGCTTACAGGTGAGTCTTATGTGATGGACTGCACAGTATTATTCATGGAGTTAACAAAATAAATAGTCTTTATTTTTTCTTTCTGCAACCCCTCCTGCTGTGACTCAGACAGATTTCACCTGCTTCAATTGTCTGAATTCAGTATAAGTTGTTTGCAGACACAAAACAATGTTAGGTAAAGACAGCATACAAAAAAAAATATATCTCAAAAACTATACCTTGTTGTTGAAACCTTGTTGTGGATAAAATTCTTATTTATTCTTTACAGTTTCACTTGCAATCCTGAAGCTTAATGTTGCTTAGATATAAAGGACATTAAGTTGTTAAACCAGGGGATACGTATTGCCAAGTCTGGGAAGAGCTGGTTTGTTATAAAAGAAAAATAATAGCTGAAGATTATGTTGTGGATGGAGGAGATAAGTGAAAAGAGAGTGCTATTAGGATTTACCTATAGAGTGCAAGCCGATTGTGTCTGGGTAGGGCCCTAGTATCAGTTTAATGGTGTCAGAAAGTTCTAACTTGTGAATACTGATGATAATGTGTTGTTCATTGGATGTGCACAGCTGTTAAGACCGATGTGGAGCCCATGGAAGAGAGGATGTTCCGAGTGCGAAGTCAACTTATGCTTACAGCAAAACGAGAGGATGATGGCATCCCCATTGTGTGTCTTGTTGACCATCCAGCTGTGAAAGACCTACAGACCCAGCAGTACCTTGAGGTTCAATGTGAGTACTAAAGCTTGATAGGGCTGAAAGTGGTCATTTCAATAGAAGATTTGTAGCAGCACTCTGGTAAAAGAAGGTTACAGGGATGTCATATATAATGCCACAAATTTGTTTTTACAATACAATCTAAAAGAGGGACATAATTCAATAAGGTTTCCATAATTACTGCCTATGTATGACATTTGCCCATACATTGGTTTTACAATCTTCAACAAGATTTTGCAGGTGGTGGGTGAAAATGGGCTGTTTCCAGTATCTGGCACCTGGTGAAATTGTGTATATATTCTATTTCTAGATGAACCAATAACTTTGTTTCAAAACTTAAAGGAACAGTCAACACCAAAAAGTGTTTTAAAGTAATTACCATATATTGTACCTTTCCTGCAGTGGTAGAACTGATGCCTTTGCTTCAGAAACACTACGATAGTTTATATAAACAAGCTATGGTGTAGCCACGGGGGCAGCCATTCAAAGCACTGGTTACATACATAGAACCTAGATGCACTCTTTAGCATCCCATTGTATTCTGTTATCTGCTAAGTAGCCTGTACCTTTTCTCTTTTTGAAGCTTGAATGGCTGCCCCCATGGCTACACAATAGCCTATTTACATAAACTATAGTAGTCTTTCTAAAAGCAAACACCTAACTTTCACCAAAGCATAGCAACAGTACATTGTGATTCAATTACTTTAAAACACTTGTTTTTTGGTGTTATTATAGTGGGTCACCTGCCAGATTGATTTTAGCTGATGAACTTGCTGTATTTTATTGGCCAAACTTGATTGTTTTGGGAGTCAACACATGTACATATGAACCAACCGAGTAATATAGCTATCTGTGTACTGTGAAACTGCTACTACATAAAGGTAGTCATCCGCTCCAGTAAAAACTTGCATATTTTTTTTATTTTCCAGCATCACTGTAAATGACCTGGCTATTAATGATGTGCTTATTTGCCAACATTAAGCAGATTTGCATCTGCCATTGGCTTTAACCAATAGCAACCAATCTCATTTGTCCTTTAATAAAACCAACAGCACAGCCTAAACAATTCTTATCACTGACTCATTGCTATGAGTCACTGCTCAGTTGCAAATTAGTTCGGTGTTGGCAGATTAACATAACTATATTTGTTATAGTATTGCTATTATTAAAGGCAAAAAATATTTGTAGGTAGTATTGCACTCTGTCTGCTCACCATTACTGGCATTACGCCATTACTGATAAAACAGAAAATATCAGTTTGGGGCAGATAGTGTGGAGTATACTACTACTGTTATGGTTTCCATTGAGATTTAAACTGAGACACCCTGTTTGCATTCTCATTTTTTAGTTATAGTTTTAAAATGTCATATTGTCAACTTAATATTATAATGTCATGTTGATGATTAGCAGCTTCATTGAGGAAATCTTTCTGGTAACACATGGAAAACAGGAGTAATCACTTGTCAATTCATTGGCTTTAGGCACCCAGGCTGGCTGTAATTGGGTGTTAGAAAGAATAGCTTTTCAGGTATATGTGAAGTTATTATTTGGGATCCTTAAGTTGGTCTTATACAACCAGATCTACTACCAAAGCACAACTGCAGTTTTACCTTTTAATCTGCAGGTCAAATCACTTAAATCAAGGGTTATTGAAATGTTTGGATTTCTGTGTTCCCCTTTTTCTTTCAAAATATGAGACTAGATTAATAGCAATACTAACTAATACAATTTAAACATTCAGGGGAAGAATTCCAGGGCTTCCCAGAAGCAACAGGGATCCCATCCCAAAGTCTTGTTTCCAGTACCAAATTTTCTTTTAGGGCACCGATCAACCTAAGCTGAGCCTATTAGAGAACTGCAGCATTAGTGCTATGCACATGGGACCAAAGAATTGCTTGCACATACAAAGATATGGAAGCACACATTGTGGCATCGCAGTTGGCAGCGGGGCTATGCCAGTGTAGTGCTCTGGTGGGTGATAGATGCCCTTTAAGGATGCTGACTCAGAACCGTAGATGTGAGGATTTTACAATCACGGTTAACGATTTTACTTTTCTGCACATTTTGCAGTAAAGTAAAAGCAGAACTTCACTCCAAAAGTTCAGATTTCATGTTACGTGCATGGCCATAAACAATCACAAGGGATCCCAGGGAAAAAGCCAGAAGATGGGGTTGCAGCTCTCAACAGAATGGTACCCTGGGTTATATTCCCTAGAGCGTGCAACTCGTCAGATTTAACCCTTTCCTTGTCCTTTAATATAACTATTCCTACTTCCCATTAGCAGTTAAGTGTACTATCCAAGGTCATTCTGAACTGATCTTGGCATTTTTACCAGGGACCTAGCTAAAATGATTTGTCTCTTCCCTGTGTCATTTTATGGATGCTATACATAAAGGACAATATTTTCATTTTACTGCCACAGTGAAGACATCTCTTAAACCCATCAAATTCAGACAATTGTGAGAGGAGAGGCTGGTCCAGAGGTTATATGTTGCTCCTCTGGCACTGAATCTGTGGTCCTTGGTAAAAATTCCAGTGTCGGATTTCAACTTTACATATTGTTTTAGTATTTACAGTCCATTCTGATTGTAGGTATGGGCTGAGAAGGCATTTTTGGGGAGGCCCTCAGCCTCAAATTGTTCTATTTGTGCAGAAATTGCCATATTGAAATGACATAACAGAAAAAATATCTTTCTGTCTAATGATATAGTGAATAAAGTACCCCCTCTTGTAAAATATAAGGATATTATAAGTTACCGAGGAGTTTCATGACCATATAAAAACACGAGGCCGAAGGCCGAGTGTTTTTATACAGGTCATGGAACTCCGAGGTAACTTATAATATCCTCATATTTTACAACTGGGGGTACTTTATTAATTATAATACACAAATTTTAGTGAGTCATGTGACAGAAATTACATCACTACTCACCGTTTATAACTGATGACATCACTACTCACCGTTTATAAGGATATAATTTACAAGATATTCATGGCTTTTGTGTATTATACGATATGGGAAAACAGGCTGCTTTTTATACTGCAGTAGTTATTTCTGCTAGTCATGGCCAAAGATAAGAAATGTATCAACTAATGTATACATTTAGAACAGTTTAAGGATTTGACAACCCCCCCCCCCCAGAGCTCCTTCAGAAAGACCTAAGATAGTGAAAAATTAAACTTTAAACATCAGTATTTGAAAAATGGTAACAAATAAAAATAATTAATTGAAAAAAGTGTTTGAAATTGAAGAACCCCTTCAAATTGTATAGCCTGCTTTTAATATTTATCAGTTAACTACTGCAGTCATATTTTTATATTTGAACAACCTACAGCAGACCATTTGATGAGTACCAGATGCATACTGTGAACTAGATTAATCAATAAATTGTATTGTGGAAAGTTCACTATCCGATTCCAGACTCCAGCTTTGGTTCAACCCCAAGTCCCTTTACAGTTTCAGAGCTACTTAGCCTTCTTTTCCTAATGTCCCTAAATTGAAAGTATTGTGAAATAATGTCCCTGTAATTGGCAAACAGAAAAGATTTGATCTTCCTAAATTGGCAGGTGGTGGAATTTCCTGTGACTCCTAATGTGTAATTCATTTATTCAAACTTAATGTCCATTAACATTTTGCAAGTGCTCGTTAGCTTTAATAATGCATTTCTACCTTTAGCTTCAGCCACCGAAAGCCAGATTTAGATCAAAGAAGGAAATCTTCATCAGATAACGAGACTTCTGTCTCCTGATGTCTTCTGCGTTTTGATTGCTTTTTGTGTCAGAGGTCCCAGTGTAGAGAGTAGTAGTGCTGGGCATAGAAGGTCACATCAATATGATAAGTCATGTTATGCACAATACCAAAGACAAGGGTAAAATAATGATAAAGTCACAATACTTCGCAACACTTCCATAAGGATTGAATATTTGACTCTTGATTGACATTGAATTGATATGAAAAAAAAAAACAAAAAAAAAACTGGAGATATGTCAGCCTTTAAGACTTGAAGGCGCATGGATGGTTTTCTTTTCTGATGTATTTCTGCAAGCAGAGAAGCATTGAAAAAGCAGTCCTGCCTCTTCCTATTGATAGACAATTCTGGTCCATAAACAATATTTTGCCATGCTGCAAAGTTTGATTGTAAATTCCATGGCTAAAAGAATCAAGATATAAATTCTTTATATAGCGTAAATTACGTTTATTTTGCTTGACTAACATCGTTACCTAGTATTTAGAATTATTTCTTAAGGTGACAAGTCCCCTTTAATCGGCCAGATGCACACAATTATCTGGTGAAATGCTACCCACTGGCCAGTCATGTGCAGATGGTTGTGCAGTATGGTCAACATTAGCCAAGTCTGGGCATGTAAAGGACATCTTTAAAAGAACCGTAGCAGTCAAAACAGGCAGATACTTATTGTGTGGTCTCTGTGCAATTGTAACCTCTAAAGTTGACCATACAGGCAGAGATTTTGTTGAGTAACCCTTATAATACCAACCAAAATATAAATAATAAATTATTTACATTACAGTTTGCTGGTTTTTATATGAGATAGTTCACAGGAAAGAACAGTTTGCAAATGTGCTATGCATGGCAAATAGATTTGTCAGAATAGTGGGTCAGGGCCAGCACACATTTTGAGGTTATCAATGCTTTTTTACCTAATCGCAAAGGCATATTGTAAAGGTGCAGGTTATACCATGATTGTAGCTTTGTGGACATGCCACAGGACAGTAGCGCCAAGTTTATTGGCAAACCAGTGTGCACAGGGCCGGATTTACATAGCAGGCGCCCCTAGGCCCACTGCCGTTCATCGCCCTCTCCCCTATTCATGTAAAATTTCGTCATTGGGACCAGAGTAATGGGGATTGGCGCACAGGAAATTTAAAAAAAAAATATATCTTCTATGGATCTCAAGTGTTTCTCAACCAATGTGGCTGGACAGCATGCCGCCCACTAAAGTCCTGCCGCCCTAGGCCCCGACCTTGGTGGCCTTTCCACAAATCCGGGCCTGAATGTGCACTTTGAAGCATACAAGTGTTGGCTATCTTAATGTTTTTATTTAATCAGCTTTTGTTACGTGTATCTCTGCATTACAAGGTAAATAGATTTTCTAGAGTGAATGATTTTAATAGAGTTGATTTCTTGGCAGTCTACAGTTATTCATAATCCTCTTAGTTTATCCTGCTGGCAGAGAGAGGGTCAGTGTTGGGGTCCAGATCACCTATATATCTTCAAGATCTAGCATGAACACACTCTTGTCACTGTATCCATTTTAAAATTGCTTTATGTGAAGTATTTTCAGTACTTGAAAACACTAAAACGTAATCATTGTTGGCTTTATAACTTAATTACTGCAAAATTACACAGAATTTGTGTATTTTTATTCTGCAGATGCACCACTGGTGAGTGTGTCTGTGAAATACCCACAAGGCCTGACCAGAGAAGGAGAAACATTAGAGCTCATCTGTAGCGCCACAGGCAAACCCAGGTAAGATATTTTTCTTATCTCTGTTGCAGTGGTCAGATAAATATTCATATTAAGGAATGTTATGCATTGTGCATACCTGTTGTGGGTATAATTTATCATTAGATGGTTGCCTTGATGTCTCTGAAGCTAAGGGCAGCTATGTGCAGCCAGATTTTGAAGGCCAATGAGCCCAGGAAGAGAAACATATCCTACAATAGCTTTACCATTGCAGAGTATGAACTTAAAATGATGTCTAGAATAAGGTATCCATGTGCTAGTAATAGATAAGCATAGAGAATTTCATCTTATGTTCCTTTAAAAAAATCCCGATGCAAGGCACCCTTGGATGTCACGAATCATCTTTTCCTTAATAATTTTTTCTGCAGCAAAGGGAAAATACATTTGGCATATGGGTGGTATATTCGTTATGATAACAAATGGGGGTTCTTCTTTTTTTTTTTTTTTAATATAAATAAAAACTATGTGCAGCCAAAATAGCACAAATGCTCTTAGATAAAGATAATACAATACAAGTACTTCCGTATTTGAAGTTAAATATTCAGATAATTTTAGAATTATTTGTCATGTAGTTATACAGCTGTAGTTGCTACGGCTTCAATGCTCTAGCAATGAGTGGCTCAGAAGTAGAATTGTATGGGCAGTAGGGGAGGGCCTAATTAGAAAATAGTAAATAATAATGCGTGAACAATAAGTATAGACTTAAAAATAAAGCTTTACGATCAGTATCTATTTTTTATGTGAATGCATTTAGAATAAAAAGGGATTTTATTGAAAAAATCAAAAGCAAAATGACAAATGGAAAAAGTCACTTAAAATAGATTCAAAACTAGCTTTCCTTGGAATTATTTAGTTTTCCACATATTCCACAATATTTTTTGAATTATAGACCCTATATACTGTACATATATTGCACATTTGAAGGTTATGGCGTCTTCTGTGTTTTTATCTCTGTTTTCCCTGTCATCCCTGGCAACATTTTAGGATTTTATTATAATGTTACACTGCATTTTAGCTGTTATTTTTTATGTTTGTTTATAAATGTATATATGCCATTCAATGAAGGTCAGACAGTGAAAATTATATATCACGGTTAAGGGCTACAGCTTAGTCTGAATCCTAATTTTTAAATCTGCCTACAGCCCAGAGCATGTTTTGTGGCAGCGAGTAGAGGAGGATCTTCCTGAACACGTCCTCATCTTAGGTGACAACTTGCTCTTTGGCAACCTTAACAAAACAGACAATGGCACTTACCGGTGCAAGGCCTCCAACAGTGTGGGCAGTGCTTCAGCAGATTACACTCTGTTTGTGTACGGTGAGTAATGGAGGTAAAAAATATGGGGGTCTGACTCTGAGATGGGGACTCTGAAACTTGCACATGTACATAAGTCCACATTCATTTTAGAAACTTTACATATTGTCTTCTTATCTGCTTTCTCTCTCTTCAACCCTTTTTTGTGCCTGCCTTACTGATGGGTGTTGGCTTAATATGTTCAATTGAAAAATTTTGTTTCTTCTCTGAACTGTTTTCAGTATGATTATAGTAGTTATTATAGAACATGCATCGATTGACTTTTTACTTGGTTTTTTCAAGTCTTTTCTTATAACATTTTGACCTTTTCTGTGCCCTTTCTATATGTATACAAAGAATTCTGGCAGCAAACTGTACACAAAAACACGGTGCTGGTGCATTTTGATCATTTATTTCTATTTGTATAGTAAAATGCAACACTTTTTATGCATTTCCTTAGGACCAGCCATTTTTCAGCTGTATTGCATTATTTTCTAAAAACAATTTCTGCTCACCTTGACCAGCTTTAAAATTATTTTTCCTTACCTTATTTGACGCCAAATTGTATATTAAAGGTTAAACAGGTTTCTTCATTTTAATAGAAATTCCTATACAGTATCTACAACAAATGTCTTTAATGATTTAAATCAGTTCCACTTTTATTGAAATACCTTCTGATACATGTAGATCAGGGATGACCAACTTTTACTAACAATTTTTACTAACTGCCTGCAAAGCTGTGGGACATATTTTATTAAAATGAAGATATTAAAGCAGTCTATAGAACCTATGGGAACTTTCAGTATAGGATTACATCTGGCCTTCTGTTGATCAGCCCTAATCTAGATTGTATATCCCTTCAGCAGTTACCAGTCTACATCTATCATCATTATGAGACATTAATGGTCTGGCTATTTGATGCCCCTAATAATTACTGATGATTTAAGTACATACTGGTCCACAAGTGTCTCTTCATTTTGTTATAACAAAGTGAAGAGCTGTACAACTTGTGATTCTTTTACAGTACTCCACAAATTATAGCACAGTATAGCAGTAAAGGAAGATCCGGAAGGGAGTAAAAAAATCACAGTCACAATACAATCTTTGAACATATTCAGTAACTAGCATATCACTCTGTAATATACAGTATAATTTTACAATAAGTGGAGCGAAAGAGCCATGACACATATTATAGCTGGATTGTGCTTAGTACAAGGAAATACATACTGTATGCTTACCTAGTATTATATATTTTCTTTCATTACAGTCTATGAACTTGTAGTTTGTTCATGGTTTGGCTGTGCCTGCTCAGTTCCCTGTGTATCTGTTCCAACTGACCATACAATGTTAAATCATACCCTATGATTATCCTGCTAACTACTTGTAAGAGGCATGTATATGTTGATAAGGAGAACAGTTTGGGCATGACCCAATGACTAAGGGAGGCCTAGACAAGCCTGAAATTACAAGCAACTCCTGAACAAACTATTGTATATTACAAAAGAAGATGGAGATAATTCAGCATTCACACATTAATCACATTATTTTTATGTATACTAATACAAAGATAGAAAAAAGCACAATTGGAAAGCAGAGAGCAAATATGTTTTCACAAAAAATATTTTGGATATAAATTGTAACCATTTTTATTTGAATTTTTTTTTTTTAAATTCTTTTTAAATTTGATGTATACTACCTGTTCACATGCTGATATGTGGTGGAAGCATATTGTTTGAGGCACCTCATGAAAATCTATAAAAACTTCCCAGCATGATTCCCCATATGTTAAAGCAAGATGGGCCAATGATGTCAGCTTGTTGCTTGGGCAAAAATGTACCTTGGCCAGAATTGGACATTGATTGCAATCTCTGTTAGCCTAAGTGCTGTCTCGGGCTCTCTTTACTTACAGTATCTGCCCCAAACTGGGTGGCAGCACTGATAAAGCAAACATCCTGTAAGAGCACACCGAGATATCTAATTACTTATTTGACCTAATGCCCATTAAGAAACTGCCCCATCGGTTAAAATTAGTGGATGTTTCAATTTGAAGATTCAATGTGACATTTGCTAAACATCACATTATATGTTACCTATTCAGTGTGTATGTATGTATATATACTGCCAATTATTTGTCTTTCTCATCTTGCCAGTAATAACATCGTCATTCTATATTCCCTAAATGCTCATAAAGGTACTGCCTGTAATTAAGGATTTGATGTATTAATTACAGACAGGCCGGCTCTAGCACAGATTAAGAGACTTCCAGATGTATGTGTGATTGGAAGCTGGCATCCTGCTAGCTTCTCATATTATATGCAGAATATTCATACCGCACTCTCTTCCTGCCTCGTTTCGCAGCATTTCAAGGCCTAATGCCTTACCCCAAATAACTTTGATATGGGTTTAAGGGCAACGATCATTCATAAACAGGTGGCAACTATAACAGTAATGAGCCTGCCCATCTTAATAGTTTAATGCTTAAATTAAAATGTGCTCTTTCTGATAGTAAGCATATAAGATGGGTGTATCAATGGACAGACTGCTTTGGCTTAATGCAATCCTCCTCCATAAGGACCCCCCCAACCGGAACGATCATGATGATGTTGATCATTAAGATGTCCTTTTAGAGCTCACCAAAGAAAAATTCTTTTTTCATCCTATGGAATTTTTAGAAGTATATTTAACAATTTGATAAATTTGTGTCTAAAAATCCCCTAGGAATTAATAGAAAGTGGGTGAAATTTTCTGTGGTGAGTTCTAGATCTCACATTTTGCTTAATCTTATTCTAAGTATACAGAATTGGCCTCTACTGTGTCTGAGTTTTTATGACATTGGAGGAAAGGCTGTGTGCGCTATAGGTCTAAGAACAGTTCTAGCTCAAGAGTCTGTGTGAAAGCAATAATGTTATCAACAGAGTATAGTAGAGTGTATTAAAAGCAGACAGAGCTGGTGATGTATGGCTTAGCAGCACTGGAGAAGGGGAAGCTCAGGATAAATCTTTTTTCTTTAAAACTATAGAACAATTCTACATTATGTTATATAAGAAACAATCCATTTAATGTGGTTAAACCTCATTCTGAAACACCAAATTTTATAAAAGTTCGATTTAACATTTAATGGGGTTATTTACCAACACTGGACAAATTTGAACCTCTTCAGTAACCCATGTCCACAATGAGATATACTTTACTTTTATTTGTCCCAGTGTTAAATATGCTGTTGGAATCTCTTGCCACTAAAGATTAATTCAGTTATACTCATCCCTTTACTAATGGTTGCACTGCATTGGTCACATACAATTTCTCCCAAATCTTTAGCTCACAACAGACCTGGCATTTTCTCCTTTCTCTAATGTCATTTCTAGCCAGCCAGCTGAGCCCTTCTCCTGTGCACTGGTAGTCCAAGCTATGCAGATCTACATCTATTTTGGGCTCAGCATGGTCCAATCTTTGTTAAAGCCTTTCCTTCTCTCATAATAAGGTTAAAGAAATGTGAAAATATTGGCACATTAGCTGGTGTAATTCCAGGGGTATCCAGGGCTGCAAAACAGCATGAATCCCATAATTTCATTCTCAGACTATGCGCTCATTTAGTTGCTTTTGCTTCTTGAGTCACTGCAACTTCACTACCGTTCATTTTATTGTTTTGGTAGGTGGGCTGTCCAGCTGGACTCCATGGACCTGATGCAGCGTTCCAAAATTTTGTGCCTAGGCACCATAGAATTGAATTGTTGGACATTGTCATTTTTAATTTAATGCAACCCAAAATTCTAGTTTGAGTTTGCTCAAATTCATCCCAGTGTGTTAGGCTTCTCCAGTGAATGTAAATGCTTACTTTAGACCCCTGGCAGGTGATCCTGTTTGCTGAAAAGTTCTATCCCTTGACCACCAGACTTCCATCTCTGCTGAAATCTCTGAAATCCTCACAGCTGTCCAGGACAGCCTACATGCACAGTAGATTAAAAATCAAAGCTTTACAGTTAAAGGTGAGATCCTTACTGTGCATTCATGCTATTTAGGACAGCACAGATAACTGCCAGATATGGTGACATGTTGTTTAAAGGGGAACTGCCGGCCTAAGAAATAATTCCAAATCCTATCTTGTGATGTTAGTCAAACAAAATAAACTTCACTTACGCTATATAAATTGTATTAATCTTGTTTATTTTAGTATTGGGATTCACAATTTTTTGAAACAGGCAGCAGCCATTTTGCAGACACTGTTATTAAGGAAAGTTTAGCATCATGCCAAAATCTTGTTTATTTGCCAGAATAGGGCACCTAATGCCAAAGCCCATGCACTGGCTTCACAATTAGATGGTGATAAGGGGGGATGTGGGGAGGGCAGTGACATCTGGAAAGTGCAGAATCAAAAGTGAAAGTAATTGCCTGCCCCACCTCTATGCCTAAGGCATAGAGGAGGGGCAGGCAATATCTGATAGACAGCTAAGATTTTTAAACAAGTTTATAACAGGTATGGATGGATAAAAAAAAAATAATTTGGCATTCATGTTTACTTTAAAGGACTTTTTTTTATACAGCTTATGTCTGGGTGACAGGTCCCCTTTAAAAGATAGTACCCCAGGACAGTGCTTTTTTTTTTTTTTTTTTTTTAGTAAATAGGAGCACTGGCCAGGTGTCTAAAATAAGTTATAATAAGCTACAGTGCTTTTCCACAAGAAGGAAAAACATTTTATTATAATGTACACTGGCAGGTAGCCTTCCTGTAATTCAGAGGTTTCAGAATAATGGATCCCATACCTGTACAGTACATATTATGTCTGTTTAAATTATTTTTCCTTTATACATGTTAAAAAAAAAAAAGTATGTATAGGTCTATACTTCTTATTTAGGATTTGTAGATGACTTCCTGCTTTCCACATCATCCTGCAGTACCGTACCTTTTCCTTTCTCTGAAGCACTTTGCATGTTACCTACTGATACTATGTAGGAGACACATTGCATTTGCCATTCTGCTGATTTCTGTATAAATTTGTTGTCATCTCAATACATGTATTGCTTATTTCTCATTTATATACTGTTGTTTTTCTATAAATCTCACGCTGGCTGCCCAGTGTCATTTGTTTTGCCGTTATCCATGACTATTTTCCTGATTTTTCCATTTATATTCTATTGCTTTCTCCGAAATATATACGATAGGCCACAGTGCTCACAAAGAGTCCTGTAAGAAGAACAGTGCATGGGGTTTTTGTAGTGTTAGGATGAACCTTACTCAGCAATTTTTTGCTGATAAGAGGCGTTTCTCTCTAAATGAATCCATCCATTATATCTATGTACTATTATTCCTTGTAAGGGGTTCTTCATTCAAAAAAAAAAAAAGTTTTTCATAATAAAATAAAATGTGATTTTAAGTAACTTTCAAATATACATTAATATACATTTAAGTTCTTTGCAAATGTAATTGGTGTTGAAAGCAGTGTCTGTCTGAGGGAGTCGGCTTGGAAGAGGACCAGTTTCTAAATTGTTGAGTCAGAACCGGAGAATAATAAGTATATAGAGTCGTAACTGCAATACAGTATACAAAACAGTAAAACCATTGAAAACATTTGATGTTAAATTGGATTTTCTTGCCATTAAATGTAGGTCATTACTTCCACTTTTCTAGTAGCAGAAATATAACCTTTTCTCATTGCGTTGAATTTCTGCGCATATGCATATCTTAAATACAATCTTTTCACTATGCACTACAATTATTTTCATACCTATGCATTCAATTTTTTTTAATATACTAAGTGGAACACTGTTAATCTCGAATTATTTACAACCCTAATTTTACAATTACATTTTTTTTTTTTAATTTGCAATCTATTTTAAACCCTAATTTATGTTCTCAACCCAATTTGATATATCTAGGTTCTAAAGGGTGCCAGTGTCACTTACAACCATAAGTACAGTATATGGTATATTTTTTGTAGTGGATGCCTGTTTATTAGCATCCTTTTGGTTAATTTGATTTTGACATGGTTTCATCTGTCCCCCTATAGCATCCCAATTTTCAATAAATGCCTTACTTTCATAAATGTTTGTTTCTGAGGTCCCATCAAATCCTCTTTTCTTGAGTTTATTTTGGTTTACACATGCCATTAATATCTCTTTTTAGGTATTTATTTTATGTTTCTTCTCTAACAGATTAATCCTTTTGGTTGACCCTTTTAATGATACATACTGGTTGTTTCCTTTCTCTAATCTTTGCTCTCACAACACACATGAAAATTTGAGCTGAAGAATGAGCTAGGCACCAGTTGCCAATACTCGCTAATGATTTCTACATCTGGTTGTATTTACAGTGCAGTCTGCTATCTTGCAGCAATATAGAAAAATTCAACACATTGGATACAGGCCAGATTTTTTTTTTCCTTAATTTATGTCATAAAGTTCAGAATTGGACTGTCACAATATATAATGTGACTGAATTAAAGAAGGAGTACTTTTGCATAATAAAGCAAAGGTAGCAATAATGAGGGCCAAAAAGATATTGTCCTGAATCAAAAGGAGCATACTTCTTCCAGTTTCAAAACACTGTAGTATTCAGTACATTTTTGATCTTCAGAACATGCATTATAAAAGTATATTGCATACCTGTACAATTATGCAGATATTTCTGCCTTTCCCTTGAGTTTTGCAGTGTGTTAGATTGAATATGACAGTTGCCCCTCTTTTAATTAATTTATATATGTGGGCGATGCTAGACAACTAAAACCAAGATGCAAGAAAGTACCGTTTTTTAAATGAAACCTGCAAATGCAGTTCCAACTATTCATTTAAATGTAATATCAATAATGTCCACAGCAGATATGCCACTGCTTTTTGAGATTTGTCTGCAATTTTATTTTAATTTTCTTTTTTTTTCCCTTATTTTTAAGCATTCTTAATATATCACAATCCTTATTTGTGCAATGTTTTTATTTACCACATTGTTGCACTGTCTTAATGATGCCCTTTGTTTTTAGACAAAATGTTTGAAATCTATTCTAAATTGTGCTTTTTTCAGGCTCAGTTTTATTGGCTTGGTATACTATACTATTTGTTAAACACAAGCTTCTGATGTTCCTTCCACCCTGGATCAAAGCCCCTGTCAAAATCCAGGGGTTTGTTTGCAAGAAAGTATTGGATGTGTTTCTTTGCATGTTCATTTAACAGTCTATATCTGTACTGACAAGATGAGCTGCTCGTATACCAGCCAAAGCAAAGTGAGCCACCAAGCTTAGATTTAGTGGAACAATCCCTTTACAGGAAGTCTGGCCTCTTCGTGGTTTGTATTTCCAGGAGACTAAACTGAAGAGTCTGCTATTGCCAGGAAAATCAAGTCTAGCCAATTGTTATCAGCAAAAGCTTTAGCACAGAATTTGCAAACAGGCCAACTGTATCACAATGATTTTAAAATAACAGGTAGGCTAATTTGAGGTCCTTGCTCTGGCAGGAAAATCCATTAAAAATCCATGAAGAATAAGCTGCAAACTTGAATTAGAAGGAAACTGAAGCAATTTTTTTATTTTTTTTTTATTTCTCTTTCCATTTACAAAACAGTACTGTGAATAGCTGTAACAAAGTTTCAGAAAAGAATAAGGGTTACACAACAACTATTTGACATTACACAGAATATAACAGGCAAGTGTAGGTGGCATTAGTATCTACGATAATAATTAGGTAGGGCCATAAGCCAACGTTGACTTAAAATTGATAGGAAATCAACTTTGGAAGCAACTGAGCTTCAAATAGAAATAATACTGGATTTGAGTTGGTACGCTAAGAAACCCAGTTATTCATAAACAGAAATCAAAACTGACCCTTCGAGCAAGAAAAAAGACGTTTTCTTTTTTTCTGTTGTAAGTTTCTTTGATTTAATCACCTCTCTAGTCTGGCATCCAAACTCCTATTTGCTTGCTGAGGTCACAGTGAGGGAAAGTAGGAAAGATTCAGAACAAAAATACTGTTCTGTTTAAATTCTGTTTAGATTTTTTTGCAATCAAATGGCTTTTTAAGCACCAATTTAGCAAGAAGTTATGAAAATTTGTAATATATTGGGCTTGCCAACATTTATACATCTATGCTATCAAATTTGGCATAGATATATGCTCCTATCAGTGGAAATCTTTTATGCCTACTTGTATCAAGGAACGTTTAGGACACTGGCACATGGATTAATTTTGAGTAATTTGGCCCATGCAATGCTATTTGCTCAGAGAGAAAATGCCAAATTTCTCCACCCTCTTCTTTCGCCCTTTGATAGCTAGTGGCCCTGGGTAACTGGTTATCAGGCAGTCGTTGCTAATCTGGGCCCCTTTAAATTGGGTCCAGATTAAAGGTTAGTTTGAGATTTGGAGAGAATGTCGGTTTACTTCTGCTATACTTGATATCTTTGAAAGCCTAGTTTCGGGTCATTTATGTTGCAGGAACACTTATTTCCTGCCTTAGATAGTCTTGCAACTGTTAAATATGTCTCATGTAACAGTAATTTGTAATCTTGTTTTGAGGTGAGAGGGTCTTGACCAAATAGTGCAATATCCATAGGGAGGGGGAAACTAAAATAATATGAAAATCACTGCTTTAACGCATAGTTACTAATCATACAGATGACACTCTGTAATATAGTAATTTATTCACCCAGTGAGCCCTTTTTCAGTTACACCTTAAAGTAGGGATGCACCGAATACACTATTTTGGATTCGGCCGAACCCCCGAATCCTTCGGAAAAGATTTGGCCGAATACCGAACCGAATCCTAATTTGCATATGCAAATTAGGGCTGGGAGGGGGAAAATGTTTTACTTCCTGGTTTTGTGACAAAAAGTCACGTGATTTCCCTCCCGCCCCTAATTTGCATATGCAAATTAGGATTCGGCTGAATCCTGCTGAAAAAGGCCGAATCCCGGATTCGGTGCATCCCTACCTTAAAGGATAACCAAGACTTCACAAAAGAGTAGGGTAGATTTGCTGCATACTACATGTTGGTGTTATGTGCCAACCCAAGGCGAACACAACCCTTTAGCAGTGAAGATCTGTGCCTCCAAATATACCCCCTGCATCTCCCCAACTTTTCTAGCACATGCTTTGTGTAGCAGCTATCCATTACTTGAGCTGTAAGTGCAGTATACAAAATCATTTCTACCCACATTTCTTTATAGGGTTTACTTCTCCCTTAAGACAGAAGATGTTTTTTGTAAAAGTTTAATTTCATTTTGTATAGCAGTTTTTTTTTTAGTATCCATGTCAAGGATCTGTCTAGATTCCCTTTAGCTGTTTTCAAACTACAACTTCCAGCATCCAAACAGAGATGAAGGATTCTTGAAGTTATGTTTGAACTTTATAGCTCAATAACAGCTGGAGGTCCTGCTCTTGCTACATTGTCTTGAGTCCTTGCTTTAATTCCTTATGCCCTTCCGCCACTCATTTTATTTTTTCCAAATTTTACTCAATATGCTCATTAATATTTTTCCTTGTATTTTGCTAATACATTACATTGTGTTATCATTCATGTTTTGCTGATATTTTATTTTTCTTACTACTTTGCAAATTGATAACTTGTTGCATTTTGTATCAATTGCTCATGAGTATTTTGCCGTTATCAATTCCTGCTTATTTCGCTTTGACATTGTGCTTTCTCTGTGATGTTTATTTTTTAAATTTGGTGTTTTTTTGTTTGTTTTCCTTGTTTTTTCCCATCCAGATCACCCTACCACCCTCCCTCCACCCACAACAACCACAACCACTACAACCACCACCCCTTTCATCATCCCAGGTATGGTACCCTCATAAGCTGTGTGTATGTGTCATCTCACTGCATGGGGCTGCTGCAGTTGGACAAGGAAGATTGTGTATTGTAACTAAAATGATATCATCTGCAATTGATTGAAGAATTGCTTTGCCGTCTGATGCCCACCAGACATTATGCTTGAGGGAAATTCTCATAAAAGTTACATTGAAATTAAAAATAAAATTCTTTATATAGTTAAACATTCTGTATTTGTACTGTATACTTGTTAAAAGTTCTATAGCTGTGGTGCTTTATACAGTACATAACATATATGGTTGTTTGTAGCACTGGATGTTGCTGTGAATGGCCCTACAGAACCAATAATGACACTAAATTAAAATGGCTCAAATGCTTTTACAGATGATCCTGTAGCTACTCTGCTCTTTATACAATTCAGCACTATTACTAAAAGCATAACATGTTTATTTTGATTTTCCTGTAGATTGATTTGGCAGACATTTTGGGATAAGATGATAAATATTTGCAATTTGAATCTCCCTTTTTTTAAGATAAATGATGGATACAGTTGATAAACCAAAAAAAGGGGACATCTACTTCGTATAAAACATTTGCGTGTACAGAACAAAAGAATGATGTCAAGTGAAATAATTCTCTTTGTTGGTGTTACTGCTCCATTAAAAGGTGCCTGTTGGGCAAAAAATATTTTCCGCAACCAAAGTGGCGGCCTAATAGAGCCTGCTCTCTGGTTAGGGGTAGCAATAGTTATTTTATTTATAAATTCAATTTTCTCTGTAATAATAAAACAGTATCTTGTACTTAATCCAAACTAAGATATAGCTAATCCTTATTTGAAGCAGAACCAGCCTATTGCATTTATTTAATGTTTACATGAATTTGTTGTAAACTTAAGCTATGAAGATCCAAACTACAGAAAAATCCGTTATCTGGAAAACCCCAGGTCCCGAGCATTCTGGATAACAGGTCCCGTACCTGTTATTTGGTTACTGGTTTCCTGGCCTACTCTGGCATGAGATTTCACCCAGGGATAAAGAGGTAGTTCATCTTTAAAAATTACCTTTCATTTAATGTAGATATTGTAAAACAGTTCACAATCAGTCTTACTGTTTTCAATTT
Source organism: Xenopus laevis (assembly GCF_017654675.1). NCBI lineage: Eukaryota > Metazoa > Chordata > Amphibia > Anura > Pipidae > Xenopus > Xenopus laevis. The sequence continues at coordinate 84,876,547 of NC_054383.1, forward strand.
AACTTTTTTTTTCAGCAGTTCTCCAGTTTGGAATTTCGTCTATTTATTTGATAGGGTCCAATTTAATCTGAATAGAAGAGGGCCTGAATAGAATGAGAAGATAGTACAAATAATAAAACTGTAACTTCAAGGGCTAACTGTTTAAAGTTTACAGTCACCCCAATGATGAAGATAGCATTTTTAAATTTGAAGCTTTAAAGAGGCAGAATGGGAAGTAAATAATTCAAAATTTCTAAAAAAAAAAAAAAAAATGAAGTCAAATTAAGTATAGGTCATTCTCAAGATATGGTACCCATGGCTTGATGTCAATACAATAGACGTCCTTGAATCTTAATCTTAACACATGCTGGTTAGACTGGCCAGGTACTAAGATAGGTTTCCACATTCACTACTGCATTGTATGTAAGTTGATGTGTAATACTGTTTTATTACTCTGTTCTCTGATGACCAATTGACTTTTCCTGCATTTTTTTTAGCTTTTTTTCCAAGCTAATTATTGTTATTGCTTGTGAACCAAGTTTTGTTTGAATAACCCTTTCCTTGAAAATTGAAAATAAACATCTTTAAAAAAAAAACAAGTTAAGTTAAACTTGAACTACCCCTTTAATGGTAGATGATCACAGTGTAGGAATGCTTTCATTACTCAAACAGAAGCCATACTAAGAATTATGGTCCAAGATACATGACTATGTATTTGCTTCCTAGTATTAAAGTCCACGTATTAAAATGTATTCATAACTTTTGAACACAGAAATGTGCTTCAGATCCTTCAATTATTACATTGATATTCCTGTATAATTTTGTGGTACAGTGCTTTGGAATATGTTGGCATGTTATAAATAGGTTAATAATAATATGGGACTCCTGTATTCATGCCTCCACTCTTCCGTTTATCTTCCCTGGCCCTTTAGTGTTCTGTAACAGCCCCATCTTCCAATCAACATTTTTTAAGTTTATGACCTGGCATATTTCATATAATTCGAATAGTAGTTGTAAGAGAGGTAAGTTTTATTGTTTTTAATAGTGTACATAATCAAAGAAACACTGGCTGCACAGATTGTTGACAAGTTCAAATCAGTTGAGTTACAGCATTCTTTTGAGTTTAAATTAGTAGCTGGGCCAATTTATGTAAACTATTGAATAGATTGTGGTTTGGGAATAGTGTTCGGTTGTTAATTTAGGTGACCACATGAACTAGGAGAATGTTATTTATGTGGTCACCATAATGATTGCTGATGAGGAGATATCTGAAATAGCTATGTATGGCTATGTTTTTCTAAATTTTTGTGGGTTAGGAATGAACAGAAATAACAAGTTTAAAAAAAAAAAAACATATTTGCTCTTTGTAAGTTCTGTTATATTACCTCCTAGTGAAAGGATATTTCTGCCTCCCTATATGTTAACATTTTAAACCTCTATAAATACAACAGTCAGAGAATTCAGTCTATCGTGTGGTTAGCAGAGTCATTTAAGTGACTGTACATATAATCAAGCCCAGAGAAGGGGAATTTAAGAAAACCTCACAACTGTCAGACAATGCTGACTGAAAGCCGGTAGAAATTGTTGGCAGTGTATGCATCATTTGCTTTGCCCTAGGTTCCCTTCTTTCATTTAGGGCTTTAAACTCTCTCAACACAAGGAGGCACCGAGGGCATATTTCCTTTACCAAGACTATGGCCTTTATGACAATTTACATTTTAAATAATTCCTTTATTATATTCAAAGCTGTTCTCCTTAAGCCATTATGTTCCCAAAGTTCATAATGTAGTTCTTTTGGTCCTAAAGGGATCTGACCTTTTCAGGTCTGGAGGTAAGTCTGAGGTGTCTCTTGTGTATGACTGTCATGTTTTCCCTTGTCTTACTGACTCTTAATGCTGTGTGAGATTCATTATTGCTCGTGTATTATCTGTTCCCTTTATTTTGTCCCATTTTTTTCCTTTTTTTGCATGCTGTTCCTCCTGTTTCCTCCCTTCCTACTCCTCTTCCCGTGTGTAGACGCAAGTGCAACGACAGAGCCTGCAGTTCACGGTTGGTATCAGCTTTCTGTACTTTTTTTTTCAGTGCTGAAACAAACCAAGCCTGCAGTGAGAAGGAATGCAACAGAGAGGGGGTATTCAACTGATTTAGGTGTCTATTCTGATTTAGCATTTTAATTTGTAACATTTTATTATAGCTTGGGGCTTACATACACCATTATCTTGATTGAATGTCTATACCTACTCTTACCTTGCATAGTACTGTCTCACACCCAGGCTTGGTTTAGTGGTTCACTTCCTCTTCATGTGTGTTGTCCATATTTTGGTCAATTCCCAAATCCCTGCATGAAGTGCATGAGATGATGGAGGGTTGGAAGATGCTGAATCTAAAGATTTGTAGGTGAGATGCCAATGTTGCTAGCTGCTGTGGATGAAACTTAGGCAAAATCATTATTATGTAGACATAAGGCAAAAAGGGGTTGATAAACAGATACCAAATTGTTTGGGCCCAGAACCACATTACAATAGGTACTTGTAATTTATATTCTAAATCATATTGATTATTCAAATGTAGAAGTAGGATTGCATACATGCATTTTAATCATTTGAAAGCATTAATATCCTTTTTAGTTTAACACAGAACACTTCAATTGCATTTTAACAAAGGTTTAATACAGCCTGCAATTTGTTCATATTTACACACACAGACAATTTGTTCAGGAACCAATTAGATTTTGTAGGTTTTGCCTTTAGGATTTTGGAGTGTGGCAGGAACATAAAAACTCCTTGCAGATGGTGGTGCTGCCCATGTCAATTTCTTTCCTGCTCTAGACCTGGTGAAATCATGTGTTTCCTAAAGCAGACAATTAGTGATGTGCGGCACCCACCAGAAGCCCATGGGCGGGTTCAGGTCGACATCCGGCTGAAGTTTGTGGGCCACCTAGTGCCACACTTCCATACGCTCCTTTTTATAACCTCTCGCACAGGTATATAAATGGGAGAGCACTGCGAGTTGGGGTCAGGATGCGGGTTCTGTGGTGCCGGGTCAGGATCGGGTGCGAGTCTAGTTTTTCTTGACCCACACATTTTTTTTGGCAAGACAGAAAATATCCTACTGACTGAAAGACATTATTAAAATCATTAAATGACATAAGAGTAGTGGAATTCCAGAAATATTTTACTAATATTTGAGTCACTTGATATCCATTCTAATATTATGCTTTATTATAAGCAGTGCTGCTGCCCCAACACTGTCAGAATTAGGGAAAAAAAGGGAAACATATCTTTACTATATGTCTATATAGTTAGGAAGTTAGAATAGCTACTAAAAATTTCAATACCAGGTTATTGGTTCTATAACGCTAAAATAGCACAAAATAATGATGGAAAAAATGTAGGTACCTGCTGTGAACTGCATATAAAATGTAAAGTCTTGATTTTGGGATTATTCTTTTTTTTTTTTTTTTTTTTTTTTTTTTTAAGCTTGTTCGTAAATATATATATATATATATATATATATATATATATATATATATATATATATATATATATATATATATATATATATATATATATATATATATATATATATATATATATATATATATACACACATACATATATATATATACATACATATATATATATATATATATATATATATATATATATATATATATATATATATATACACACATACATATATATATACATACATATATATATATATGTATATATATATACACATACATATACACACACACACAGATTTATTCATACCTTAAGTTAACCTATAACATGGTAAATGCCACTAGTATAGTATGATAGTACACTGCACGCTCTTTTGAGCCATTCCCTTTCTCTGGTAGCTCAGCACCTTCATTTAATTAGAATGTCTGGGGGCTGGAGACACACATTCTCTGTATACATTGTGACATTCTGTCTGTATACATTAATTTCCAGATACACTGAGGCTGCACAGAAGTTTAATCAGGAGGAATTTATCAGCGCTCCTCTTGTATAAATGATACACATACTGACAGTTTGCATTACTCCTCCTCCCAAGCTGGAGAGGATTTATTAATATAGCTTTGCCAGTGTTGGCTTTAATCAGGATTCTTCACATGCATGAGGCTAGAGAATGCCTGACCTCCCCTGTTCCCCCCTGCTTTCCTCTCATTCCGTCAGCGCTCCATTCCTGTGTATCTCATCCCCTCTTCCTAATCTTTGTCTCTGTCTGTCACACTCACATTGCACTTATTCCTTTTCCCTGCCATATATTTTGTTTCTTTCTCCATCGTTTTGTTTCTCTCCTCCTCTTTTCATTGCCTGCCTGCATGCTGGTTGCCTTTACTGCATCTTGATGCATGGTGTGTAAGACCAGTGTTGCATGGAAAAGTGCCTGGACCCAGTATCAAAGTTTCCTATTCAACAGCTGGCACATTTCCTATGTTGTCTGTGCAGTTTTTCAGATATTTGATTTCCGCTGTTAATTCAGACTGAAGACATAGCTACTTTGTCATCATGCGGAAGATTTATGAACGTGTGTGTCTCCTATGCAGCAAGAAAGCTGCATTTGAAATGGATTACCATTTTATCAGTAAAGCAGCAACGTTTTCAGTACACTGTATAAACCGTCCTGTCTAGTGGTTGATATACAATACACAAGAGCCATGATTATCCTGTAAATTATATACTTATAAAGGTACTTTGTGATATCATTTCTGTCACATGACTCACTGAAACTTGTGTATTATAATAAATAAAGCACCCCTTGTTGCAAAATATGAGGATATTCGAAGTCACCTTGTGCATTTATATGGTCATGGAACTCCAGTAAGCCCTCTTGCCCTGTGTGATAATGGGTGGCATTACAGTTTGTTGTATTTGGAAATGGTCAGTTCTTCAGTATTTCTGAATTATTTTTTTCTATCCTGCTTTCTCTATTTTTTTTAGCCCCCATCCAGGTTTTTTAATGGGTGACTCGCAATCCTTCATTCTCTGTATATGTTGTGCTCTTCTGTTGCTGGCTGTTTGCTATTTGTCATACTTTGTACTCCTTAAGCTAATCTTTGCTCACCTTTGCTGCTATTTTCTTGTTTTGCTGCCCTTTACCAGCACTACGCTTTCTGCTGTAGACCTCTGCTCTGTCTACTGGCCTCTCTGGTTTTTGAGATTTCCTGAAAGACCTGTGCTCTGTGGTCCCCTTTCCTTGTACTATTCTATGCTGTACATTTATTTTAAATTGGCTGTGTTCTCCTGTACTTATTGTGCATTTTCTCTGTGCATTTTTAGCTGTTTTTCTTCTGCATTATACAAAAGGTTTGTTATGCTTAAGAGAAATGAATGTAGTAAAGATGCTAGAGGGCTGCCTCTGTTTAAGTCATTTCAAGCTGATTACCTTTTGTACAAATCCAGAAAGAATAAGTTGTGGACCGAAAAATAAATTTTCCCATTGTCAAAAAATAATTATGATTAGTAATTGAAACCATAGCACTGGCTGGTTCATTTTTCCTCTAGTAATATAACATCTGACTTTGCACAGATGAAAAAACACACACAACCTTTACTGGTAATCTGTTGGGATTTTCTCTGTTGCATGTAGTCATGTATAGTATGTTACATCGAGCAATGTAAAGGTTCTCAAAATGCACTGATGGCACAATTAGGCTCAGGTATTATAAACAGCAACATATTCTGATTTGGTGTTGATTATTGTATTAAAAGCAGAGATGACTGGTGACCCAGATACATAACCGATGATGGAACTCATGCAACAGTTACCCTACCGGACCCAGGACGACTGATATAAGTATATGGACTAGTATTGCAGCATTTGTAGGAGAAATGTAGGTAATAGTGGCAAAAGTAGTGTGAGGTGCTAGAAATGTAGCTATGAAATGACTGAGGTATGAAGTGGACATTTGTTATTTAAATTGGTCACAAGATCATTGGTACTACAATTATTTGTAACAAAGCCCAGAGGTTTAAGAAGCCAATGGTCACACACTTGCTAGGTAAAGGTATGGGATCAGTTATCCGGAAACCCATTATCCAGAAAGTTCTGAATAACAGAATGAACATCTCACATAGACTAAATTATAATCAAATACAGATTTTTTTAAAATTATTTCCTTTTTCTCTTTAATAATAAAACAGTACCTTGTACTTGATCCACACTAAGATATAATTAATCCTTATTGGAAGCAGAACCAGCCTATTGGGCTTATTTAATGTTTACATTTTTTTCTAGTAGACTGAAGGTATGAAAATCCAAATTACAGAAAGATCTGTTATCCAGAAAACCCCAGTTCCCGAGAATTCTTGATAATGGGTCGCATATCTGTACTAGGAAGGAAATTAAAAATTGTTGATAGAATCTGTTGACAGTGGAAGACAATGTAATAAGACTTGACTGAAATTAAAATGTATGTGGACAGATTATTACAGATAGTAAGCGAGCAGTGGTTAGGTTTAGGTGCAAAGAAAGCATTTTCATGGAATGTTTACAGGGTCCTCTATCTGTTCTTTGAAGCCTGAAAATGGAAGCTGATCTTCCGCAGGACTGTGATTTTGAAATTAACTAATTTCTGTGCTCCAAACCTTCAACATAGTGACCAGATTGTACCTTTTCAACAAGTAGGTTTAAAATATGCCTTTAGTGTTTGGGAGATAATTACGTGATCAGGTAGCTGTTAAGTCATATGCCACTCAAGAAGAATTCATGCTCATAGTTCCTTAAGAAGCCTCCATATTATATATTAGGTTTTTTTGGGGTTTTTTTTGTTTTTTTGCGTGTTCCAAGTCAATTCTGCATCTTTGATGTTTAGCAGGGCCTGCGTTGTTAGCATTTACAACATATATGCTTATTATTATGAACATTAATAGCTATTTGAGATATTTTGTTCACTTCAAGGAACTTGTGTAGTTGTAAATTAGTGCAAATATTACAAAATAGATTTGAATGACTGCTTTTATATGTAAAGATTTAGTATAGGTCTCATTAGGTATTTGACCACATTGTGTTCCCTATGTGGGATTAAATGTAAAACCGGTCTACATGTAAATATTGTCTAGAGTTTATCCCTTCAGACTGTCTGGCAAGAATTCTTTTACAACAATAATAGCAATAGAAAAATCTATAGGGCTGTAATGGTCAAGTAGTAATGGATTATTGGATGATATTCACTAAGGAGATATAGCTCATTGGAGAGTTATAGCTCAGTAATTGTATGAGAGAATATTGAGCAGTGGTGTAACTAGATGTTACTGGGCCCACAGCAAATTCAAGTTTGGGCCCAAAACATTGCTGAGTTGACCAATTCTACCCAGATGTATTGACGTTGCCAATTATTTAGGGCCTTACTGGGACCCTGCAACTGGCTTCCTCTGTAGTTACGCCCCTGGTATTGAGAGTGGTAACTGCTGAATAAGCAGTAATGGACATAAGCAAAATATAGAATGTTTTTACTCCTAAAGGCAGGAGCTTACCTTTACCAAAAATATTGGCATATTAGTATTGGAGATGTACAGTATAGTGGACATGAATTCATGAAGCCATAAAGGTTAATGGGGAGACATACCATGGTATAGTACCTTACAGCAGTAGTGTAATATAGTGTACTTGTATAAATGCAATAGCCCAAGTAGTGACCCTAACCTGCCCCCTCCCAACCTGAACCCGGCCCGCTCCTTCCCTCTATTTATAGGCCCACACTGTTGTGATGTCACGGAAAGGGTGGGGCAGGCAAGAGTTTATAAATTCAGGGGCCAGAAGCCGGCATCGTTAGTTCACAGGCAGGGATAGCAGAAGGGAGCACTTGACCCAAACCCATCCGCAACCAGATATTTTGTGGTAGCCAGCTCGCATATCACTAAACCAAAGCTTCTGGTGAGATATTAATAGAACAGAAATAGATAGTGGTGGATTATGGAAGGTACTGATAAAACAATCATGGTGGGTAGGAAACATAGTGTTAATGGGTCTTCTCAAAAAATAATTATCAAAAAGCAGTCTTTGTAACGGTACCAACAAAGCAAGTAAAGCTCGATAGTACTGAAAGATCAGTGGACTAATGGCAGAGTATTGATAGAACAGTAACTGCTGGCAAAGTATTGAAAAAGTGATGATGGAGATTATTTATAGAGCAGTGATGTACAGTGCAGAAATCCAAATATCTTTGAGATTTCTAGCATACGGAAAAAAAAATGTAAAGTAGAAAACCTCATTGGAACATTGTCCAACTTTCAATGTCTACATGCAGTACAATACTACTTTTCTAATCCAGAGCTATGGGAAATGAAGTTTTATGGTTATATACAGTGCAAAGCCTGGATGTGCTTGTTGTTTAACAGTAAAAGATCAGATGCCATGCTTTAAACAAACAAACAAATATAAATGAGATGAAAAGGCGATGCCAATAGACAATGAGTTTTTACTCAACAGTTTGTATTACTAAAACCATTTATAGAGCATTTGTTGTGAATTCTATGGTGTGCGGTGGTATTGCAGAAAATGAAATATTACTCCTGAGTATTAAACCTTTTCAGGGATAGTGGAAGATGCAGTTCAGTTCCATGTGTAGAACTATGTGAGCATAATGTTAGGTGTAGTTCAATTCTTGTAGCTCCACAGGTTGCCCATCATTGGTGCATTATAGATAAACTAGAAGACACCACTGATTAAAGCAAGAGTGCCCATACTTTTAGTGATGTTCTCCCATTATGATCTACATCCATTATATCACTGTTAGCATTATGTTCCGTGGAAAATATTACTTAAATATTATATTGATTTATAATAGAATTTATATCACTATATTTAAAAACAACTATTTCTTGTGTACAGTAGCTTTAACAGAATAAATATCTAAATGAAAAGCATGAAACAGGAGGTGATCAAGTCAAGCTGTTTGTTGACAGTGTCTTGAGATCTACTGATCACCAGCTAAAGGTCTACTGGTAGATCCCGATCTACCTTTTGGGCACCCGTGGATTAAAGTGTATAAGCATGTAACTGCTAAAAGGTTCATGCTACTGGTCATATTAAAGAAACTGTTTGAAATGTGATGCAAAGATGCTTTGTAGGAAAAAAAATACTGAGGGTGATGGAACAATGATAAATGTTAATGTAACGATTTATCCAATTTGGCTTATGCAGTATATAAAATCATTATTAGCGACAGTATAACACTGGTGTTGTTATGGTGAAAAGACTGAACCAATGGTTTTGTTGGAAAATGGCAGACATGTATATGGATGACCATTAAGCTAAAATACGGTAAGCGGTGCACACCTATTGTTACTAATGTAACGTTTCCCATTCCCTGATTTTACTGTATTAGGTTTGTGTAATATCAATTAAGGTGTGTCCAGTATTGTGTAAGTAAAGCGATTTTTTCCAAAGCTCTTAAACTTGTGGTAACTGTAAAAGTTACTTTGTCCTTTACTGAAACCATTGGTGCTTGAATACTATCTGAATGTCCGAAAATACGTTGTTTTGGGTTTTTTTACACAGACTTACCTGATTCCATAGAGTATAGAAAGCCATGTTGCTCATAACAACCATTCCCCAACCCACTTTGGGCTCACAGTGTCGCGCGCAGCCTCTTGCTCCTTTGTGAACTAATGAATTCTCTCCTTTTCATAGCAAATGCACAAATTCTCTGGAAAGCAGAGTGGATTTAGGAAATGGTTCTTAAGACTATCATGGCTTCCTATTAATCTTTGGAATTAAATGTGTCTGTGAAAAAGAAGTTCTGATAGTGTATATGCACCTTTTATACATAAACCCAACGGAATGAACATGTGTCAAAAAGTAAGCACAGAAACTCGAAAGTGTCCGATATCCACACCGTGCAGTTCCACACAGGTTAATGGATCTGCTTTCCTCCACCTGTGCACAAAACAGACACTCATCTGTGTGGCCTTACCCAAAAGGCTTCTCCAAATAAAAAACGTTTTAAATAAATTTCAAAGCAACATTCCAATCAACATTTTTTAAATATTTCCGTTGTTTTTACATTTGTGTAAATGTAACTGCAGTTGAAAGTGTGTTTTCTTATCCCCTTCAGTTAAATTGGTCTTAAAACATACTTAAAAAAAATTGGTACTTAAAACATGGAACATGAGTAGGTTCTTCTCTGGTTCTTATAATCCGCTGCCTTGTCGGAGCCAGTAGTGCAGGGATTGCAACTTTTCAGATATATTTCTTATAATTGCACAGACAGTTTAGAACTACTGAAACATTTTGCAAAGTTGTATAGAATTCCATTTTGTTTTACTGTGCAAAATGTTGTGTTTGGCTGGAATATGCTCGTAAATTGTCATCCTGTCTGATTGTTAAACTCTTAGTTACTTTTATTTATATATTTGTAACTTAACTCTACAGGTTGCATGTTAGTTTAATTTCTGGGTTGCAAGCCATCCAGAAGAACTCCAATGCCAAAGTAGATGGACAGATATAAGGCTCATGGCAAACAAGGCATATTCTTTGCATGCATTTTTCAGCTGATAAAGAAGTGCCCGAACATGGCCTTGAAGGCTCACATTTACTTAAATAAAATCCAGTAGTGAAGGAAAATTCCATTCAAGTAAATTACAGGCTGCAAGATCGTGTTCTCGCACCTCCTCTTCATTGGAAAAACACCTGCAGAGAAAACACTCCATGTACTGTGGAACTGAAAGCTTAAATATTGCAACAACCGCTTAAAAGCATAAAGAGCAAAATTACTGAAGAGCTTTTTACTTTAATCTGTATGTAGACTTTAGGTCCTCTTTAAAGGTGTGGTTCACCTTTCAGTTAACTTTTATAGACACATTTATTAAGGGTCGAATTCATGTGATTTTTTTTTTTAAATTCCATTGAATTCGATATTCAGTTGGGGAAAATTTATTAAAAAATTAAATTAATACAAACTTTCAAAGAAAAAAATTTGAATGTCAGGCTATAAAAAAAAAAACTGGAATGTCAAGGCTATGAACATCACCAAACTGATCACTGGACCTCTCCTGTTGACTTAATAATAACAATAAGAAACAGTATAACTGTGGCAGTTCAATCAAATTTTTAACATACATATTCTCAATGCGTAGTGGGTTACTTATCAATAATCTCCATGAGCTATGGGAGACCAGACCCTTATAAGAATATGGGCTTCCTAGGAATTTTTCAAAGGGGTGAGAGTCCAGTTGATAGAATGGCCAATTCTAAGCAACTTTCCATTGGTCTTCATTATTTTTTTTTATAAATTTTTTTAATGATTTGCCTTTTTCTTCTGGCACTTTCCAGCATTCGAATGGGGGTCACTGACCTCATCTAGAAACAAATGCTCTGTAAAGCCACAAATGTATTATAACGTTTATCTTTTAGTCCTCTTTCTATTTAAAATCTTTGCCAACAGAACAGCTGCTGTTCTCAAGAAGCTGTAAGTTAAGAATATGGTGGTAGCAACATTTTGGCTGAGCAACAGTTCTAGGGGATGGATAAGACCATCTAAATGTATTAAATGGTCTACAATAGACAAAAGAACAAAACACTGAAGCATTTGAAGTAAGATGCAAAACATGTTGGTTCCCCCGCTCCTGTGCTGGGTTCATAACTACCTTTAGTGTTGACAGACTAAGGTAACTAAAGGAACAATAACAGAGGATACTGATTATTAAAAATGAAAAGGAAAATGCACAGCAATTTTCTTTGCTATGTAATTTGAGGATAATAACTAGAGTTAGTTGAACAAGAGAATGAATAGGTTGTATACCGTCTTGGTTTGTAGAGGAAAATAAATACTCTGCTTCTTGAAGAGTTTTTAATCTCAATTTATTGGTCTCTTATTTCATTATTTTACGTCCTTTTGACTGTTTTTTGGTCAACTTTTTCCTCCCTAAGCAATACAGCTTCAAGATTTTACTATGTGGTCCCCAGTATTATGTACAGTAGGGGGCAGATTTATTAAAGTAAATTAAAAAAAAAATTGTCAAAATTCACAAATTCAAATTTAAAAGCACCAATTAGAATGTAAATTAAAATGTGAGATTTATCACACCTTGACCATAGAAAAGTTTTAATTTGAATATTCTCCATCTTAAACCTACCAAGTTCATTTACAAGTCAATGACAGAGGTCCATTTCACCATTTGAATATGTTAATTGCCTTCCTGACTGGTTTTTTTTTTCCTTCGGAGGTAAACTCAATTTAAATTTGATTAGAATATTAGACGTTTGAGTTGTTTCATAATTTGCCTCCATTTGAGTGAATAAAAAAAAAAATTCTAATTCGAAATTTGACCTTTGATAAATAACCCCCTAGGTGTCCATTAGTGATGTGCGGGTCATGGTTTTTTTTTTACATTTAATGGATAGATGTAGTTGTCATTTTAAATGAGCACCTTTTGCCAATGCTGTTTTTATAGACTGCTTTTATTGTCTGGGTTTCTGGTCTTTTCAGTGGACTGCTGATTTGTTTTGCCTATGCTTGTATGAACAGTCATTGAATGGGACTTTACTTTCAATTTTATATTAAGCCCAATTTCCAAGAAAAAACATACATACTTCTTACTTGATGAGTATTTTAAGATCTGCAAAAGCCCTATTTATTTATTTTATTTGAGAGTTTATCCCTCTGAGGCAGATTACATTGTTTTCCCCAGTCCAGCGCTCCACTTTGGGAGTAAAAATTGTTACCTGGAGTTCTTGCTGTCTAAGCACCATGCAGCCAGCTAACCTGCATTTCCTTGGTATCCCATGCGCCTAACTAGACTCATGGACAGTATAGTAACAATTTTTAATTCCCGCCAAAGAGCATGTGCAAGTTGAGAGGGGACAAGGGATCCCTGGCAGATTTTTTTTTATCCCTGGTCTTCAAAGAAAATTGGCACCCCCAGTAAATTAGATTTACCATGTGTAATAAAGTACAGAAAGCAACAGGAGGAAGTAGGTGCATTGTTATAATGTATAGAAGGAGATCCATAGAGGTAAAGTTATGTCGGTGGTACATAGGGCAATTCCTGACATTTTGCCACCCGTGAGATTTCAAGCTTGATGGGCAGCGAAACTCGGGGGGTATGCAATTATAATTTGAAAACGTGATAGTGAACATTTTGCAGATGTGCTGGCAGGGTCAAGGCAACAGAGGAAAATTTTGAGAATTTACTGCCCTCCCACAAAGCAGGAAAATCTCACGGGCTCCATGTACCGCTGCCTTTACAGGCTTATCTATAGGGAGTTATGGGAGTTTGATATGGATTAAACACTAAACTAGGCTTAAAATTGAACAAGTAAATGCAGTGAGTCACAGTGTGTCAGGGCTGTTTAGGGGGGTTTTGGATAATGTTTATATAGAGTGCTTATGTACTGATAATATTGGGTATTCTTGGATTACAGTAGCATTAGGAAATTGGTTTAGGTTTTATTACATGTGATTTTCTGCTATTGTGTGAGCCTCTATGGGGTATAATCAGAGTTGGCAGATTCCATTTTTTATTTCCTGTAATTTGGATGAACACTACTCTTGGCAGCTCTAATTTAAACAACTTTAATTAAAGTGTTGTCTCTCGCCCCTTGCTCTTTTCTCTCCATTCCAGTGCCTTGTTGCCATCTGTGGATGAGCACTGTGGATAGACAGCCCCAATCATCTGTCACTAGTTTGCAGTATTACCTGTGGATGTCAGCTGCAGGACTTGGATCAATAACCTTCGGTTCACATTAGAGTCACTGCTCTGAGAAGCTGTGCTCCTGCAAGGGGGCAGATATATATCTGCTGACACACGCACGCTGTGGTAACCCTTGAGTGGATTTGTCTCATCTCTGGGTCATTTTCTTTCGAACGCATTTAAAAATGCAATTTTAGAAATGTCACGCGTTGCTAAAGTGAAACAATCAACTTTAAAGACGAATCAATATAGGGAAAAAAAGATTTATAGAGCATTACTCTGGAAAAGGGGTGCCATGCGGTGAATTGGAGACATCTCAAGATGCCTGGGTGTAATATGGACATATGGTTTAGTAGGCAATACATTTCTAATATTGATATATGACTATGGTGACTCCCGTTGTATCTGTTTTAGGGGTGCTCGATATGTAGCCAGTCATATGATAACCAGGGGTTTTTGGTTTATTGAATCCTGTAGTGGTTGCACTTTGCTGCAGCACTTTGAGTTTAAGTTTAGCTCAATATCGAAATAACTTTCCCAGATAAGACTGTAAAGGTGACCATACACTATAAGATCTGCTCATTTGGCAAGGTCGCCAGATGAGCGGATCTTTCCCTGATATGCCCACCTTAAGCAGGCTGATATTGGCTAATCCAATTGTTCGGCCCTAAAGCCAAATGATCAGATTACGATGAAGGGAATAGGTGACAATGGGATGAGGACCAAATCAAGTAGCCAATGCGGTCCTCGATTGCAGGGGAAAATCAAACCAGCCAGATCGATATCTGCCTGATTTTTGGCCAGATATTGGTCTGGGAGGTCCGTTGGGATGCCCTATACCCGCCTTAAGGATAAGTAATGTAATTTTGTGTACCTACAGTAGGTAACAATGGCAGCTTCCCTCTTTTCTCCAATTGTTTCTCTTGTAACATAGTCGTGATTGCTTCTCAATTCCTTGAGCCAAACAAATAGAAAAGATTCAATGACATGCATAGTTTTGTAATGTGTGTTCCTTGAGTGGACTCTGGCTCTAAGATCAGTATAGCTAGGGTTTGCAGTCACAAACTTTTGTAACATTTCTTGCCTATGTTTTTGTATGTGTATCCATTGTTAAAAGCATTATTGAAGGTATTTTCTGTTTTTATCAAACAAAAGTTGATCTTTTAATAGGTTTGTAGGTTGCACTAAGATTATATTGCATCTTGTTCTCTTTGTGGCCTTTTTAACTATAACATCTGTACTCTTTCCTCTTCTTTGTCCTGTTCCATTCACATGGTATACATTCTAAAGTGGTGGGAAAGAAAAGCCTTATTCTTTTTTTTTTTTTTTTGTGGCATAGAAAGTCAATATATATTGTTTAAACTTAAGAATACGGTGTGTTAAGAAATATAAGAGGAATGCCTACTGCATACTGCAATTGAGAAATTCAGCGTTGGATATCCTTAACCAACATACCCAGTTTTGAGATTATGAGTAAAGAAAACTGCAACAGTTGAAAAAATATTAGGCCAAAACTCCGGCAACATTTGTTTCTGCAATTCATTGTCAAGCATTGGCATATACTTAACATATACTTAACATAACTTAAGCATTTTGAAAAGTAAACGTAATTTCAAGCACGTTTACAATATACATCAGTTAAAAAATATGCAGACTTTTCATCATTTTTAATGGTTTGGAACAGTTCCCTAAGCCTATCCCCCTCCTCTCCTTCTGATCTGTCTGACTACTTTGCTGATTTGTCTGACTACTGTTACTTTGTATCAGCAACCATCTGTCCTCAGCCTGTATCCTCCAAACCCCACAATTCCCTGCACACGTGATTTCAATAAGGAACGGAACATAACAGTTCCTGCATGCTGTCTGTAAGCTGTGGAGAAGTTGTTACAATTTGTAACATCAGTGTTTAGTCCCTCCTTCCCTGCCAGGATTTCAAATGATGCAGAAAGAGAAGAACTGTTAAACAGCTGGATTTCAGTATAGAAAATAGCATTTATTCATACATTTTGAAGAAACAGGTAACTGTGATGGGTAGAAGGGGTTTCTGCGATATGTGGGCCTCTTTCTCAAATTTTGGTTTGGAAGCCAGAGTTGCCTTATAAGTAAAAATTGAAGAGTAATCCTAATGGCGTGTTTGTGGGAAAAAAAGTGAAAGTCAGTCACGTTGTTTCAATCATTTTCAGTGAGGCTATAAATTCACAGTTTTAATTAAAAAAAAAAAACAAAAAAAAACTGGAACCTAACATTTTCTTGAGATCTTCAGATATGCTTTTAGTTGCTAGGCTTTTCATTCCAATTTGCCCCATAGCAAGTTATTTGCTGGTATATAGGCTCAGTAGAAGAATGCCTCCAGTCCTCTATTACAGCCTGCCATTTTTGAGGCCCCCGAGAAAGACCGAAACATTGGCCGGTTCCTGTTTTAAACTTATTTAATAAACATGAAGTTTTAATTGAAAAATCCTGGTGTGCACCTTTCTCAATGGAATATGGATAATGCAGCTTTTTTAGGGTAGCACCCAGGTATGTGATCTATTTATATTTTGGAATCACTAATGGATGGTGTGCGATAGGACTTTGAATATATATATATATATATATATATATGTATGTATGTATGTATGTATGTGTGTATGTATGTATGTGTGTGTGTGTATGTATGTATGTGTATGTATGTATGTATGTGTATGTATATATATATGTGTATGTATATATATATATGTGTATGTATATATATATGTGTATGTATATATATATGTATGTATGTATATATATATGTATGTATGTATATATATATATATATATATGTATGTATATATATATATATATGTATGTATATATATATATATATGTATATATATATATATATATATATGTATGTATATATATATGTATGTATGTATATATATATATATGTATGTATGTATGTATGTATGTATGTATGTATGTATATATGTATGTATGTGTATATATATATATATATATATATATATATATATGTATATATTATTGAAATGTTAAAATAAATGTTTCTTGGTAAGAATTGTTGAATTGCCTCATAGCCTGATGAGTGACAGACTGCCATTTACTCATCACAGTTAATTTGTTTTACCATCTCTTCCTGTCTCTCATCGGATTAATGTAATAACAAATATTTCTTCATATCAATAGAGCAGACATTGGCAGCCTGTCTAATTCCAGCTCTAGCACAACCCCAAAACATATTATCCTATCTAGCTAAGGTGTTTGAGCCTGGCACATATTAGGCATTCTTTGCCCTTCCAGTCATGGGAGAACTAGGGTATTGCCACCAGCAAATTTAGATGTGCATTAAAAACGATTAAAGAAATAGGAGAGGATCACGTGTAGGTTTATTGTAGTTTTAGGTTTCCTGCTATTTGCTGTATTAAAATATATGATACATGGATGGTCCTAGACCATTTCTCAACTCAAGTTTTTGGAGTGTCAATCGTACAATACAAATTGTCGATTTTGCCGTGCTATTTTTCGCTCCAAATTTTTCGAGAAGTTATGGATAAATGAACTCAGTTGGTGCAAGGGAGTTTGGTCAACTTTGTTTTACTAAAAAATGAAAAATTCTAGCTTTAGTAAGTAACCCACTAGGACTTAATACTATGATTTAATACTTTGACTTAATACTATGACTTAATACTATTTAATGTTTGATCAATGCTGTTCACCTGGAGCTCCACCTGCTGGATGAATCTTTCTGTGGTGGCAGTTTGCTTTTGACCTTATCTTAACTTAAAGACTTCAGGGTGGTATATTTCTGTCAATCTGCTCTTCGGTCTTCCATTTACTCATGGTCAATATTCCAAGCAAGATGAGGGATGGTATTTTGAATGGGCTTGTTACCTAATTTTAATTAATGTGTGCAGTTCATGATATGTTCTATCTATAACTTGTATAATTCACAATTATTGTTGAAATACATAGTCTGGTTCATTCATTCTATGGCTGTCATATAGTTAGTGATTTGCCTTTAATAGTATCTGGTGTGTATTGCTCCTTTGATATACCATCTGCTTGAAACACAGGCATAAAAGGTGTAGTTATAAAAGTGGCTGGAGTTTAAAGGGAACCCGTCACCCAATAAAAATAATTCAAAATCCTATTTTATCACATTAGTAAAGCAAAATTAACTTTAATTACACTGTGTAAATTATTTGAATCTCGTTTCCTTCAATCTGGGAATTTATAATTATAGCAAGCAGGCATGAGCCATTTTGTGGACACTTGTTAAGGCAAGCCTTGTATGATCTCAGAAACTTGTTTGTGCACCAGAATTGGCAACCGAATGTCCATGCCCTGGCTACACAATTAAATGGTGAAGAGAGAGGGGGCGGTGTGGAGAGCAGTGGCATCTAGAAAGTGCTGAATGGAAAGTGAAAGTAATTCCCTGCTCCGCCTCTATGCCTAAGGCATAGAGGAAGGGCAGACAATATTTGATTGACCGCTGAGATTTTTAAATGAATTTACAACCGCTATGAATGCTTTAATAAAAAATAGAGATTTGGATTTCATGTTTAATTTGAAAAGGACTTTTATTATACAGATTTTTGTGTCTGTGTGACAGGTCTACTTTAAGTGAATCCATTTAATTTTATTATCTCATGTAAAATTTTAATTGAACTGGTGATTAGAGGTTTAAAGTCATATAACAGGTTTTATATTTACTGCTTGTGACGTTTCTGAGGGCTTTGGACATAGTTTTGATGTTATTATTTCTGAATTGGGTGTGTGCACTGCCAGGGTATGGTGGAAAGTAGGGAAGGCCAGCAGCTTAGCACCCATGATGCCAGTATTAAAGGGAAAATCTACCCCCCATTTAGACAGGAGCCGTTTTATTTTTACACAGACATACCGGATTCCACACATTGAAAGGAAACCATATTATGTCTGTGCGTTTGTCACTTCTCCACTCCCCAACCCCCTAGAGCCTCACTGTAACGCACACCTTCTTCACCTTGTTCCATTGTGAAGTGGTGGATTCTGGGACTTGAAATCCTCTGTTTACCAGTTAGTCTGTACACTACCCTCTACGGAAGCAGAATGACATCAATTCCAGAATCTATCATGGAACAAACGGAGGTAGGGCCTGCATTACACTCTCTGCATAAGTACACTTGGAGAATAGCTCATTTGAGTTATTGTGGTTTTCTTCCGTCTGTCTAATCGAGTATAGGTAAGATACGGTTTATGTTCCTTTTCTAGTGAAGCCCAGCAGGTGTGGAGCAGTTGGTTGGTCACACAGGATCTATTACTTAGTGTATCTGTGTGAGTGCACAGTTATGTCGCCTGTGTGAATATCAATGGATATTTATAGTGAGTGGCTCTGAGAAGATCATTCCAGCAGTGTTTCCTAGTCAGTTGGGGTCATTTATCAACACTGGGCAAATCTGCCCATGGGCAGTAACCCGTGACAACCAATCAAATTACTGCATTCATTGTTCTACTTGCAGCTGGTTTCAAAAAGCTAATCACTGATTGGTTGCTATAGGTAACTGCCCATGGGCAAATTTGCCCAGTGTTGATAAATGAGCCCCAGTGTCTCTGCAGACCTCCGCTCATGTGCTTTGCTCCATTGAATTCAACGTGATATTAGAGCCTATGTCTTGTCTCTACTTTACACAGACACCCGAGCAGGTGATGAGACACCCCTGGTAGTTGATCATGCAGTGATCGGTGGCGTTGTGGCTGTTGTCGTCTTTGCTATGCTTTGCCTTCTTATAATCTTAGGACGCTACTTTGCTCGACATAAAGGTAAGTTAAAAATAATGAAATCTTTCTGATTGGCCAGTGCAAACACACATCATATGCACTTGTTCTTTTGTTAGAAAAAAAATATATAATTTAGAAAAATGGAGTTGGGTATTGTTTTGCTTCTTGTTTTTTCCAAGGTGAGAGGCATGTGTTGCTTCCCTTAGGGGCCAATTTACCAACGTTCATATTTTTGCTTTTCTCCCAATAGTACAAACCACAAATTTTTTTTAATTTTTTTGCAGACTTAAGGTATGGAGTTTCAAATTACACAAAGACCCCCTTATCCTGACCAACCGTATCCAGACAATTCTGGTTAACAGGTCCCATACCTTTTTATCAGTATTCGGATTAGTTATGGCTTTTTTTATTCATCTTTCATTAGGTTGTTTTAATGAATTACTTGGCATTTATGGTTTTATAGAAAATTAGTTTTTAGTTGTTTCTAAAACCACTAAAATCAGAATGTTGATAAATGGGCCTTCCCATGTCAGGATTTTACCTTTTGGGCCTTGATTCATTATAAAATTCTACATTCTAACATTCATGCATTTAATATTTTGTTAGAATATCAGTGGGTGATGTTCACCCACATCCTAAGATGTTCTATATTCTGTATGTCTGAAGCATGAAATACAAACAACACATTTGATGCTTCTTTGTTTTCTTTCTGCAGGAACATATTTTACCCATGAAGCCAAAGGAGCAGACGATGCAGCAGATGCCGATACAGCAATCATAAATGCAGAGGGAGGTCAGAACAGCTGTGAAGAGAAGAAAGAGTATTTTATCTAGCTTGGCCTTGTTAATGGGTGTGAGCTCCATTCAGACTCACCGCTCGAGAGGAGAAGGACCTTCCAGCGTCTCGCGTTTTTTTATCATTTTGGTTTTGGAGCGGATGGAGGAGCAGGGGACCCATCTGGTTTCAAGTGAATGCCCCACAACACTGTCTGCTTTTATTGTTTGCCACTTTTCCTTTCACGGGATAAACAAGAGCTTGAATTGTTTGTTTTTATTTTGCGGATGTGGGTGGGGGGTGCAAGAAAAATATGAATTACAAGCTCCTCAGTGTTGGGGGACACTGCGTCTGTGTGCAGAGCCCGCTGTACCTGTGTGTAGAGTGGTTTGCTGCAGACTCCTCCTCCACTGATGATGCATATTATCATCTGCAGACAATTTGGTGCCTTGCTTGATTATTATTTTTTTCCCCACTTTCCTGAGAAGTTTTGCTTCCGGCTAATTTTCATGCCACTCCCTGCCAGGGTCAGTCCTCTAGCCAGCCTTGTGCTCATTTTTGTCTGGGCTTCTGTCTTTCTCATATGATCTCACTTCTGTCTAAGGGAAACTCTTCTTTCTGTCCTGGTGTAACATTCTGATGGGGTCACAAGTCATTAAATCTCATGCCATTTTCTGGGGCCACTGTTGTTTGTCCATGTCATATTTTTCTTCTGTTCCTGCTGTTCTGTGTGTCATTTGCTGTTGGGAGTACAACTTGGCTTTCTTCCCATAATTGTCACCTCTCATTGGAATCACTTCTCTCTATACTCATAGCACATCCTACTTAGAATGTTTTCTCTTTATCGCCTCTCTTCTTCCTGTGATGAGGGCATATGTATGTTTCTGCTGTCTATCCATATTATGTAAATTCCTTTAGGTTGACTTTTTGGGTCTTCTAAAGCTGATGTATTTGTCTATGTTTCTGGCATTCCTAGCTTATATTTATATATTTCTCGTGGCTCTACCGCCTACTTTCGTCACTTTCCTTATTTGCCAGTCATCTTTTTTTTTTTTTTGCCAGTCCCCTTATGGATGTTAGGCCTGTAATAAAGAGAAGATGTTCTGTTCTTCTCTGGGAAGTGAATAATCTATCACTTTCTTGGTGAAGTGAAGAGATCTGAGATAAGAGACTTCTGAAAATGGTTGCTTCACAAGCGTGAGGAAGCTCCCACACCTCTCCCACCACTGCCTTGGATAGTCGGTGGGAATACAAGTGGACGTGCCTTTTTATTCACTAACAAACGAGCTGGAGGAAGAGGAGGGAAGGACATGGGAACAGTTTTGCTCTGATAATTTTAAAACAACACTATCAGCTTTTACCGACTGCCTCTCTCTCTCCCGCTACCACCTATTTATCCCTCTCTCAATCCCTTTTTTTCTTTCACCCTCTCTCTGTTCATTGTCTTGGTACAGGGTGCTGATGCTGTAGCTTTTCCTACAATAGAGCATCATTTCTTCTAAATGTTTGTTTCCAGTGCCCTCTGTTTCATAATCGCTGCATTAAAGGTGCAGTTCCACTTAATGTTAAAGCCTTTAGTCCTCCATTTGAGCCCCTACTAAACGCAGTCTGTATTATATATTCCGTAATAATATTGTGTTGTCTGGAGGGTTCAGTCCAACTTTGTTATGCTGTAAAAAAAAAAAAAAAGAGAGAAATGTCATTGCTGCTATAGAAGGTGTTAGCAGGGTAAGTGTGTTGCTTATTGTTGCGCCCATTGTATATTGCTGAGTAGAACTGCACCTGTACTCTGTCTTAAAGATCTAAAATGAAGGGGGTTATTTAAAGATGGCCACCAAGTTTATTTAGTATTTTTGTTGCTTACATGTAAATGAAAACAGCAGAAAGTTTGTTATATGGGTGAGTGACCAAAGTCTTAGGTAGCATTATGCAGATGTATTTTTTAAAGGCCTGTGTGTGCCGGCAATTATCAGAGTACACGCAACTCTGTCGTTTTATCCTCCCCATCCATACCATAATCTTGTATGGTAGCCTTGAAGAAATATTGTGATGCTGAATGCAGCTTTCATTAAGAGGATTGCCTTCATCTGTAAACTGGGATACCAAGCACATAACTCTGTAGTACTGTATAAATGTTGATAGAAGGAAACCTAAAGTATTGCCAGGACACACAGGAATCTCACCGTTTTCATTTGCGGATCTCAGAGACCCTGATGATTACATGTTAAACCATTTATCTATGTGCATATATATAGAGAGTAAAGACATATATTTATATAGAACCTTGACCACATACGTCACTACCTTTAGCAACCATCTTCTGGAGATCAGAATAATATCAGACAGTCCCTCCCTGCAATTCTCCGTTATTGTGATTATCTGAATCATGGTCTCTGCAATGGAATTTTTCTTATAGGTGACCAACTGTTTTTAATCTTACAACCCAGCCAGCCTGCTACACAGTTTATAAGGCAATGCACTGCTGATTTTATCTGATCATTTATCAGATTTCAAAGATTGGTTTGTAATGTGCTTTAGCAGAGAGATCTATTTTTCTTATTTTCAGTAAGAAAGTAAAGAGCAATGTGGGGATAAAGCAAGGGGGAATGTATATAAAAGCCTACAGTGATTTCTATAGGCCTCCTTGGTGTTCTTCCATCAATCTAGTATAGAGGAAGTAGAGATTGTCCAAGAAGTCCGAGTTGTTCAAATGAGAAATATTTCCTTGATTAACTTGTTTTTTTTTCTGTGAAAACACTGATGTTTTTCCTGCCATGTTTGCTTCAGCAAACTGTTTAATGACCCTAAAGAAATAATATATTTTAATGGTCTATGTTGTGGGCAGTAACATGGACTTATTTTTGAAGTCATCATTTGCAGACCATTGTTATTAACGCATGATAATTTTGGGGTTTTTTTTTTTTAAAAAAAAAAAAAAAAAAACTTTTTTGGGGGGTAATGGGAATGTTCTAAATGCCACTTTGTTTCTTCTGCATAGAGTGTTTTGTTTGAATATACCTGGACGCCTCCTCCTCTGTGACTCCATTTCTGGCCCCATCCTTCCTCCGCTCCCATATCATGATATCACAAGAATTACTCTTGCATCCACGATGCTTCAAAATCAGCCTTTTTGTAGATTTCTTATTGCTAAGCCTTAAAGTGCTTTAACCAGCAGGCCATCTTTAATGCACCCAAAGGTCATTGATAGAATGAGGTGATGTGATATTTAAGATGGGAGTGAGGGGAAGGATATCGAATTCCCCATACAGGTCAGTTTAGGGTGGATTGTTAAGTCTATTTGGAACTAGATATTTTATCCTGTGTATGCTCTTGTGTTACACCTCTTGGTGGCTCCTGTTTTGTTTATTGTGAACGCCTGTTCTTGCTTCTGCTTGTCTCAGGTCCCTGTGTTCCCACCCTTGTCTGTTCTGTCTCAGGTAGGCTGCTAAACTTTAGCCCCCACATTGGAAACTGAAACAAAAACAACCACACTATGGATAGATAATGATTTTATTTTTTCTCCTTATTTTTTTTCTTTGGTCATTTTAATTTTTTTAATATTTTTTGTAATTTTTTTTTTGCTTTTAGTTGTATTATTTCTGTATTTTTTTTAATATACGGTACACTGTTCGAAATGTATTGTTGAGTATTACTTTGTAAGAAAATGAAAATAAAATATAAAATTATTTAATGCTTTTCTCTTGAAAATGAAACTCTAGCTGAATTGACACATTGAATATCATGCCTGCAGTTGTATGATCTGCTCATTGCATTTCTAATACTAGATTGATCTTTACACTAAGATGCAAACCCCCACAGTCTGGCAGTATGCTGAGGAACATAAACATCTATGTAAGGGGTTGTTCAATACATGTATGAATGAGGTTTCAACATACTGAAATAAGAACCTTTCTAAATACAATCAATTAAATGTTCTGTTTCTGAAATAATCAAGTTTCACCAGACATCACGTCTCTCTACGTGCAGAATGTGTGCAATCATTTTGTTAGATTTTGTTTGTACTGGAATCAGTTATTTGAGTTCGCTCTAATTCATCTGCTAGGAAAGGAAGCCCCCTATAAAATATATTGAATATGACTGTCAATGAATATCTGACACCCAACTGCTGCATGAAGAAAGAATGAAGAGAAACAGATGCTGAGAGTGGGAAAGTGAACATAAACTTGATTAGTTCCGAAACGATGCAGAATATTTAATTGATTGTATTTACAAAGTTTCTTATTTCAGTATAATAAAGCTTGTATTAAATTGTCGCTATAGTTCCCCTTTAAATATGAGTTTGGCAAAGCTATACAGGTTAAAGATGAAGCCTTTTTTCCCATGCTATACTGTGCTTTGGTATCATTTTGCACAACATGCAAAGCATTTCTTAAATTTCAACAGCAGACTTAATGGGTCTAAGAACTGAAGCAGATGCTGGGAGATGAACAAATACCATTTCTGGAACAGACTTATCTTAACAATCTTTTTTTTTTTTCTCCACTCCTCAATCAATCAATCTGTCTAGTCACTGTGATTTCCATACTTTCTGTAGGAAGAACAAGTGTTTTTTTTTTTTTAAAAGCCCTAAAGGCATAGGGATCCCTTAACCGGAAACCCATTACCCAAAAGCCTCCAAATTATGGGAAGGTGATCTTCCATAGACTCCATTTTAATCAAATAATAAACATTTTTGTAAAATCTGTAAAATGATTTTAGTAGACAAAGTATGGTGATCCTATTATGGAAAGACCCCTTATCCCAGGACTTGAGCATCAGGTCCCATGGCTGCACCAATCTTATTGTAGCAATGTAATATGGAATCACTTGTCCTTTGCCTATAAAGTAACATAAACCTTCCCTCTCAAAAGGCAGTGATATGGTTAGTTATAGATACAGGAGGACTTTCCAGTGAGAATTGTCCCTACTCAAGCCATATCCGTCACCTTGATATTATCTAGCACAGTGATCCCCAACCAGTAGCTCGCGAGCAACATGTTGCTCTCCATCCCCTTGGATGTTGCTCTCAGTGTCCTCAAAGCAGGTGCTTATTTTTGAATTCCAGGCTTGGAAGCAAGTTTTATTTGCATAAAAACTAAGTATAGTGCCAAGTAAAGCCTCTTGAAGGCTGCTAGTCCACATGGGGGCTACCAAATAACCAATTATAGGCCTTATTTGGCACCCAAGGGACTTTTTCATGCTTGTGTTTCTCCCCAACTCTTTTTACATTTGAATGTGGCTCCCATTTAAAAAAGGTTGGGGACCCCTGATCTAGCACAATGAGATGCTACTCACTAATATTAATCCAAAATCTGAAGGCCAGATAAAAATGCTGCTGAAGTGTTTGGATGCAAGAAATGTCTATTGTCTAGTAGTACAAATTACAAGAACAAAAAGCCAGATAAGCTGCAGGATCTTCATTAAAGGCTCCTCTTGATTTTAAAAGGGGGCTGAAGCAATGTTCAAGTATGAATTTTATCTAGTGTTAAAACGGTTGCCTGAGTTTAAGACTAAACTTTTGGACCTTATGTGGATCGGAAACGTTGGAATGCACAGTGGAATAAATAATCACGAAAAAGAGATGTTGGTGTGCTGATGTTCTTAACAAGGATGTATATAATTTAGATCCATAACCCATTACATGTGAAATTGGATTTTATATATAAATATCTACAAGTATAATGTCTTTTCCTATTTCCACCATATGTACCATTTCAGTAAGATGAGCCAGATACCAATGAAAACGAATGCACCGAATCCAGGATTCGGTTTGGGATTCGGCCTTTATAAGCAGGAATCGGCCGAATCCCTCTGCCTAACCGAATCCTAATTTGCATATGCAAATTAAGGGCAGGGAGGGAAATCGCATGAATTTTTGCACTAAGCAAGGAAGTAAAAAATGTGTTCCTGTTCCCACACCTAATTTGCATATGCAAATTCGGTTCGGTATTCGGCCAAATCTTTCGCAAAGGATTCTGGGGTTCGGCCGAATCCAAAATAGTGGATTCAGTGCATCCCTACCAATAAATGAATGAAACTGTTTGCCACCTTTGCTGGATTAATAATAGTTATAATAGTGCAGGCCACATATCACATGGCAGCTAGCACATACAACATGAGTTG
The DNA here is from genome assembly GCF_017654675.1 of Xenopus laevis. Taxonomy (NCBI): domain Eukaryota; kingdom Metazoa; phylum Chordata; class Amphibia; order Anura; family Pipidae; genus Xenopus; species Xenopus laevis. The sequence continues at coordinate 84,902,809 of NC_054383.1, forward strand.
AGAGAGTTGCGCTGTGGAAGATAATGGCACTGCACAGGGGGATTGGAGATACACACAAGGAACAAAAATACAGGGCTGCAGAAAAAGATTGTGTTTTGAACTTAGTCTAAAAGTGACACACACAGGGCACACACTGCTCAGATATACTGGATACATGTCCTGTGTGAATGACATGCATGTGGCGGAAGCAATCTCAGTGATGTGGCCTAGGGTGAAAGGAAAATTGTCTATGTTGAAGGCAACAGTAGAGCAGTAACAATAAATGGCTCTGGATTTCAGAACAATCGCATTGTAGCATTGTTATTCTGGGGTTGACACAAATGCTTGTACTCAGAAGGGACTGCACTTAAAGTGGACCTGTCATCCAGACACAAACATCTGTATAATAAAAGTCCTTTTCAAATTAAACATGAAATCCAATTTCTATTTTTTATTAAAGCATTCATAGCTGTTGTAAGCTCATTTAAAAATCTCAGCTGTCAATCAAATATTGTCTGCCCCTCCTCTATGCCAGTGGCATAGAGGCGGGGCAGACAATTACTTTCACTTTCCATTCAGCACTTCCTAGATGTCACTGCTCTCCCCACATTCCCCCCATTCTCTTTACCGATTAATTGTGTAACCAGGACATGGGGATGGACATCAGGTCCCCCATTCTGGTGCACAAACAAGATTCTGAGATGATGCAAGGCTTGTCTTAATAAAACTGAAAAAAAAAATGGCTGCTTCCTGCTTGCTATAATTATGAATTCCCAGACTGAAGGAAACAAGACTTAAATAATTTATATAGTGTAATTAAAGTTCATTTTGCTTGACTAATGTGATAAAATAGGATTTGGAATGTTTTTTTTTGGGTGACGGGTCCCCTTTAAGATGAAAGCATCAGAACATGCAGTGGGAAAAATACATTAGCTGGTGAAAGAAATAAATATGACAACAAAAACTGGAGACCCATCACCTACCTTCATTTTCCTATTGTTACCGTTTTAGCAATTGCTGTCTCTGCTGTAACTTTATTAACAAAAGAAAGAAGGCATTTCAGTGTGTGAGAAAAACAATCAATTATTTTATTTCATATTCAGAGTAAGCAAATAAGAAATCTAACAGGCTTTAACACCATACATGGGGGGGGGGGGGGTCTTCATCAGGGGTACATGCAGCCTGCGTTTGTATTTTTAGGCATGTGCCCCTGACAAAGATCCCCTTTTCTTGGGTTGAAACCTGGGTTTCTTAATTGCTTATTCTTAGAGATTCTGTCATGCTTTTTTTTCTAAATTACACTGCAAATAATGCGCTCTACAATATAAAATGAAATTCGTGAACCAGCAAGTGTATTTTTTTAGTTGTAATATTGGTGTGTAGGCAGCCATCTCAGGTCATTTTGCCTGGTCATGTACTTTCTGAAAGAGCCAGCACTGTAGAATGGAACTGCTTTCTGACAGGCTGTTGTTTCTCCTACTTAATGTAACTGAATGTGTCGCAGTGGGACCTGGATTTTACTATTGAATGCTGTTCTTAAATCTACCAGGCAGCGGTTATCTTGTGTTATGGAGCTGTTATCTGGTTATCTTCCCATTGTTCCATTGCTGGGGGGAAAGGGAAGGGGGTGATATCACTCCAACTTTCAGTGCAACTTTCAGTGCAGCAGTAAAGAATGGCTGAAGTTTATCAAAGAACAAGTCACATGACTGGGGGCAGCTGGGAAACTGACAATATGTCTAGCTCCATGTCAGATTTCAAAATTAAATATAAAAAAAAAACTTTGCTCTTTTGAGAAATGGATTTCTGTGCAGAATTCTGCTGGAGCAGCACTATTAACTGATGCGTTTTGACCTATGACCGTATCCCTTACATACAATAAAAGTTTTTTTCCATAGACTGGAGTGCCCTGTTCTTTCATTGTTTGCAATTCTATTGCGGCTTACAGATAGCCCCCTAACAGTAAGCACCCAGTTTTCTCACAAAATGAGGGGAACCAATATGATGTTTATATAGAAACTGTCCTTTATACGTGAAGTCTGGAAAGTCTGGCCGCAACGGATTAAAAACAAGATCATACGTAACTGGAATAAGCAGGACTGGAACTAGGAGTAGGCAGCAGAGGTACCTAAGGATAAGCAAAAGGGTTGCAATAAAAGAAAATGTTTATTGTGTATATCTAATTACCTAGCAATGACACACCTTCATAAAAAAAATTACCACTGCATCAATAGCCTAGAAAATGTGAGATAAACAGAGATACTTGCAGGGAAGAAAAGTCAATTCAGTATTTAACCCAGGAAGGAGGTGCAGATTGCTACCTTTGCTTTGGGTGCCGGAGAACCTAGGCCTGATTTGGAAAATACATACTGTTCTTTTTGTAGCAGTTGCAGAAGGCCTCTACTATCCACAACTGCTGTAAGTAAGCATTGCATAAATCCCTAGATTAGTTCTCCAAGGGAATTTTCAAGGGCCTATAGCAAATGCCAACTACTATGATTCACCAGGGACCTTTTAAAGCTCTACATGTTGATTTACCCCTGACTACACTACATGACCCATCCCATGACACTTTATTACTAAAAAATATGGCCTAATTCCCCTCCACCCAGTTCTCCAAAAGAAGCCTGATAGGGTTGTGAGCATTGCCCCTGTAGTTCTGCTCCATTACCAGTAGTACAATGGAATAGTGTATAGTATAACTTTCTTGGTCTTTCTTGAATGTTTGGGAATCTTAGCCGGGGTTGCACTGAACGATTCAGTGGTTTGGTCTGAAGGTGGCTTGTTACGTGTTCTATTTAGCATCTTTTGTCACTATGACTATAGTATTTGAGTGTTGTATTTCTGAGAACATAACAATACTTCTGTGACAAGAGCCCCAGCTCCTCAGTTCAGAGTTTCCAATGATGATTCGCAGACAATGAAATAAATAGCCGCCTTATACAGCAGATCTTAATAAATTGCATTGTTTGTTCCATATAGGTCAACGCTGCGCTTGTCAGAAGGCTTGTTTCCTACAATACCCCCAACTCTTCTGTATAATTAAGGGCAGTCTCAACCCACTGGTCATTTGCACAACGATTACACATTGCTCCCTGTACCTTCCAACTAACTGCTCATCTTGGTGTAACGATGGCCACTTCAAGGGTGAGCAATCTCACAAAGAACACATTCACCCTCAGGCCAACGCTTTCTGATAATAGTAGAGCATCAAGATTTCACAAAAAAAGACTCTTTCAAGCAGCGTGTGATGAGGAAATTGCAGAAAAGCTCCAGTGAGGTAGAGAGCTGAGCAGAAGCAAGAGGATCACAAGGAAAGCATACTCTGCCACGGCCATTTGTCTCCAATTTCCATAAAGTGAAGTGTCTTTAATCTTGGCTGCTGTGTTCCCTCTTTACAGATTTATCTGTTTCTCTGTCTAATCCACATCTTAAAAACTGAAAATGCCTGACACGGCAGCCATGAGATAAAGTGATTGCGATGCTAAAAGGCATTGATTAACCCTTTGTTTTTCAAAGGCTTTGAAGCATGCATTGTAGGAGGTAGAATGACTGATATAGAGAATGTTAGAGTAGTAATACAGTTAAAATTGTAAGCTTGTTGGTACAACTAACACTCCACCTATAAATACTTATCTGGCTGAATGAGGTGAATACACACACACACCAGAGGAATGGTTTCTCCTTGGGACTTGTTCTTATGAACCCCACAAGCCAGGATTGAAGAGGCCAGTTCAGGCTACCTTAATGCTGAATAAAATGCCATCATAATATACTCAAAGTAGCAAACAAATACGCTTTAATTCACAATATTTTATGTTGTTGTTCTGGCCTCTTCCATTGTATCCTTTCTAGCAGTGGTTTAACCCTCTCTTCAGAGATCAGACTATGGATCTGAGCTGAAATGAAGGATTGTCATCTGTGGTCCAGAAATGCACTTATTTACTGGAATAGTTTCATATTATTTACCAAAATACATTTTAAGCTGGAGAGGCTGGGGAGTAGCTGGTGATATATAATGTATTGTACCTTTGAAAAATGTACAGGATTTTTATATTAATTATAGCTTTCAATATTCTAGTTATTCCTGTGTGTGGCGGGGCCATAAATGTATAATGGAATGGAAGTACAGTACAATACTGTCTGAGTGTTAACCTGACCCCATTGCCCTCACTCCAGTCCAAACACTGCTGACAGCTGCTTGAATATGTAAATGTTAAACGGAAGGAAATATCCAGTAGCCCAGAATTTATTCTAGCTCATCACAGTAAAACAATGCTACAACGGTATCCCAGTAAATTGCAAAGTGCCTTAATACCTCTTACCTCCATATATTTCTCCAGACCTATAAAATGTTTCACTTTGTTCTGAAGTTCCCTGACCGCATATTTTATTAATCTGCAAAGCAGAAAGAAATGCAGTATAAACCCTATAATATTTATATCACCATATTCATTTACCAAAGGTGTAGTGATGTACAGGTCAGGAAAACCTCAACCTGCACCCAACCCAATCCCGCAAAACCTTGCCCGCATCCAACCCAACCCCGCAAAACCTTACCCGCATCCAACCCAATCCCGCAAAACCTTACCCACACCCAATTTGTAGGACCTGCACCCGACCCATGCTATGTATGTTCCTCTGGGGGGGGGAGAGATCCATAACCAGTGGCTCTTCAGATCCTGCTTCTCTATATCAAACACAACTGGAGTAAAATATTCAGGCACTTTTGCTTTTGATATGGAGAGCAAGGGATCTCCTCAAGGCTTATTTGATTTGCAAGCATGTTTTGTGGTTTGGAATATATATGTAGAGAGAGAGAGAGAGTAGATAGATAGATTTAACCCAGTGAATTGTATTGTTTTGTGCTTGGCTAATGTAAATAAATCCAGGCTCTGTCATTCATAATGCTGCAAGATCACATCTGATCTGTACTGGAATCAGCTCTGTAGAAATTTCGAGTCAGCTCAAATACCCCAATTTCTTAGATAAAGAGGTGCACGTACCATCAGTGGTCCATCCTCCAATCCAATGCAGTAAAAATGTTTCAGCACAGCACCTTGAGGTTAAAAATGCCTTTATTCAAATTCACATGGCTGGAATCAGCTCTGCCCTTCTGGCTGTAGTTTCTAGAAGGGTACTTCATTTTTCATATGAACTGGTAATATAACTGGCAGTCATTGAAGCTGGAGTTTAGTAGTTGCAGAGCATCACCTTAAAAGTCCATGCTCCAGATGAATCCATGTATATTGTGGCAGGAAGACAAAGTTCAGCTACTTCAGAAAACTGGAGCTTGGTTTTCATGCAGAATTCAAGGCCAATAATAGTCACATCCTGTATATTTTAACTTCACTGGCCCCTGAGTCTGCCACCACTGTAGAAATGGTCTTGCTGAAGTGGGTTCACACTGAAAAGGGACAGCACTTATTACACTATTGTAGTATCACATGAGTAGGCAGAGGAAATCTGTCTGATTGCAGAAGTTGCTAGGAGGTAGAGTGTACAATTTTATGCATGAGAAACTGACCAGCACATTACATATGTTCTAACAGCAGGCTCAAGCTGGCAAAGCTTTCCCTGGGCAGGCCTCACGCATGTGTTTCTGACTAATAGGCACACGACAAAGGAAAAGAACCTTTAAAGCTCTGGAAAGAATTTATAAAAGTAAAAAAACAAAAAAGTAAAAGTGGGAACACAGAGAAACATCAAAATAAAAGCAGTAAAATGTGTTTCTTGTGTAAAACCTAAATACAAATCACTTTTAAAGCAAGTATAAAACAATGAAAGGAAATTTCATTTATATGCTGATAGAATCCACTTAAAGGGCATGTAAAGTCTAAAATAGAATAAGGCTAGGAATGCTGTATTTTGTATACTAAATATAAACATGAACTTACTGCACCACAAGCCTAATCAAACAAATAATTTATGCTTTCAAAGTTGGTTACAGGGGGTCACCATCTTGTAACTTTGTTAAACATCTTTGCAAGACTAAGACTGTGCACATGCTCAGTGTGGTCTGGGCTGCTTAGGGATCGTCATAAACAAAGCTGCTTGAGTTCTGCATGGCTGGGAAGTAAGGCCGGGGCTCCCCCTGCTGTTCATAAGTATGATTGTTTCCCTGCAGAACAGTTAGGGACCATCTGACAATTCCTATCCACAGCAGTAAACGAAGGGAGAATTTCACTGCATACAGTCAGGTTTCTTATAAAAACGGTACACACTTTTTAATTAAAGTATATTAGAGATAGGTTTCTTTTTCATTAAAGATGGGATTTTATTTTTTTGCCTTTACATGCCCTTTAAGGGCATGGGGACTGAAATTGACAGGTTAAAAGTATGAGATTAGCTAATTTCCACTGAAAAAGGGCAAAAATATTAAGACATTTTTGTGATGCAACAAGCTTGTGCCGAGCCCCCTCGCCAGAAAGACTTTTGGAGGGCCCTGCCTGCACAGCCACTCCCACCCGCAACCCACCCCCATCTGCAACCCCCCTCCCCTGCTGCAAGCTCTCACAGGCACAGTTTGCATCAATTAGAAGAAGTACAGGCACATTATTCTAATTAAATCAAACACAGAATAAAAGGGTAATAAACTAAGAGCAAAAATTACCTTTATTCAATATTTATGTCCTATAAAATGCAAAATTAAGCCTGTACTGTGAGGAATAGTTGCTTTTTATATATATATATATATATATATATATATATATATATATATATATATATATATATATATATAAAAACAGCAGCATCTAATACTGAAAGGCTTCATATACATTAACACATACACATTGAGTAAGTGCTAAAACCCACTGGGCTGAGAGAACTCAAGGAAGGCCAACATTTAGTCCTAGCACCACAGACGTACTGTTTAAGTATAGAGTAACCACTTGAGCAGGCCATGGGAGCTTTGAGTGATTGGGCCATGTAGAACTGTGATAGGAATGTAGTAGACACAAGAGTAAACATATAGTTTACTCTTGTGCTGTACTGGTACAACTGGTGTGTTTTCCTCAGAAACTCCTTTAAGGAATCTCCCAACACACTTCCATTTAGTGTATAAATTGCATTTATATTATTTCTGCCAAAGTGCATAACCTTGCATTTATCAACATTGAACCTCATTTTCCAGTTTGTTTGTAATTGTCGATCAGTCATGCACCCTGGTTTGAAGAAATTTTAGCTCATTCCTCTGTTTAGAACTATTTCAGGGATCTTTGTGAGCTTCCTCACATGAACTATCTGTCCTTCATGTTCTTCTTTAACATTTCTATAGGAGTAAGCTCAGGAATTCCACAACCTTAAACTTTTCTGCTTCCACCATTCCTTGGTAGATCGACTTGTGTCTTTAGGGTCATTGTCTTGGTGTGTGACCCAACTTCCCTTGAGATTCAGTACATGGACAGGTACCTTGGTATTTCCCTGCAGAATTTGCTGGTGCAAAATTCATAGTTCCATCAATGATGGCAAGCCTTCCTAGTCCAGAGGCAGCAGGTCCAAACCATGGTACTGCCACCACCATGCGTTATCTTTTGCCCAGATATAACATTTTTGAAGCTTAAATCTAGTTTGATCTCATCTGTCAACAGAAAATTCTAACAAATTAGAGGCAGGTAGGGCAATTACATGACTTTTCGTAACAAATTTTTTATCACTTTTTCCTTTCCTGCCCCTAATTTGCATATGCAAATTAGGATTCGGGTTTGGTATTCAGCCGATTTCACCAAGGATTCGGGGACTCGGCGAATCTCAAATAGTGGATTTGGTGCATCCCTAATATAAATGCATAAGAGGCATTGCTATTGTTTGGCCATTGTTTGGTTTCTCTTTAGCAAGCTTGTTGGACCAAGTCATTGCATATGTATAAGCAACTAGATGTAATAGCCCTGAGACTGGAATGTTCTATATTTGAGTGATAAAAGATGTCTTTAGTCAGGGAGCAAATAAACACTGCAATAACAATTGCTAACCACAAAGGAACAGCTATTGGATATTTAACATGAACAGTCAATAAAAGGTCTTTATTTTTTTGTTGGAAATTATTTTTCAAAAAAGTGTTCCCAGATATTCTAGTGTTTGATTTATTGGTGCCGGATATGGAACTGTGCTTGGGCTTTGCACTGGGACACAGGAGATTTGCCTCGCTCTGATTGTATCTGTTGCCATTTGTGGTGCCCGGGATTCAGAATCTAACAACAATATCATTTTTAGCTGAGGATGAAAGAAGTGCTTACATTTTTTATTGTACGAGTGAGTGAATGTTTGAGCCCAGGGAATACACTTTTCAGTCCATTTATTTCTTTCTATGTTTCTCCTCTTGCCATTTCCTTCGCCGATCCTTAACGGCTGGAGGCTCATTCAGTTCAGCGAGAAACGCATTTCATGTACTAACACTGATCCTACACAAAATAGCCAGCGACTGGAACTACATTTTTAATCTTCTTAAATCATGATGAAATATTCTGAAACATTTAAGAATAATTCCAACATTCCTCTTTAAAATACTAGACTTGGAAACAGAGGGCTGGGTGGGCTATTTTTCAGCCTATACAGCCCCACATTAGACGTGTCCCTCGCTGCATTCACTTAAGCCCCTTGCACGGCTGCTTTTATATCGGCGTACATTCAATTTTTAGACATTTTGTCATAGGTTATTTGAGATATACATATTTGAAAAAAAAGCAAGTTGACATTAAAGGAGAGAGAGGAGGTGAGTTCTTGGTGTAATTCGGAGAGAGGGCGAGTTTGCTCAAAGTCCCTTCAATATTTGCCTTAGGGGCAATAGGCCACATTTTACAAATGACATTACTTTATCCTCATTTTCTTCAGATAAACTGTTCAAACGCTTTCTTTGCTTCCTCGCAGGACTCTGCTGCTAATTATTCTATTCTTATTTAAATACCCATTCCATTACCTAGGGCATACCCTACTGGGAATTATACAAAGTGCCAGAACACTGTGCTCTGCCCAGGCCTGATGAGAGACAAAGCAAATCTACAACTTCTCACATCAGCTTCTTGTTATTTAACTTATTCCAGTCTTTTATTGGTTAGAAATAATTTCTGTCTGGGCAGCAATGCCACCTTGCCTGCATATTATATAGACTCCCAGGTAGCCATAAGTTAATTTTTTCACTAACGATGGATTATCTGTGAAATTCTGCAGCAAAGATTTGCCACAAAACTTTTCACAGCAAAAACTGCAAGACAGACGCCACAGAAAAACGCCCATTGACTGTAATGGAGTTGGAGTAACTTGAGAAATAATGCCCATTGAGTCATGCATTCAGAGTGCATGACTTCAATGAATTTGGCATGTAAAAAAATGCCCTTTGACTTTAATTAGTTTGGCATATAAGAAAACTTGAAAAAAAAACACCTGTTGACTTCACCCCATTTCTGAAATTTTCAGCCTTTTTGCATATTTTTCAGCTAAATGGACAGATTCGCTCTTCGCTACTCCCAGGTTTGCAAGCTCCAACTTGGGCACAGACACACACACCTCTAGGATTGGAAGGTTTGGAATGATGAACCACATTTTTTATTAGGTATGGATTTTCGGCAAAAATCTGCGTTTCACCATCGGTAAATATTTTTGCGAAACTGCAAAAAACATTTGCAGAGAAAAAAAACACCTAATGATTTTAATAAATTTTGCATGGAAAAAAACCAACGCATGAAAAGTTGCAGCAGAAAAAGTCACCGTGAAAAATGCCCCTAGACTCCAATGTATTTTGCTCTGAAAAAGTTGCAGTGAAAAAATGCCCATTGACTTCTATGCTTTTCACAATTTTTGCAATTTTTCTGGTGTAGCGAAACAGGACAGATTTACTTATCACTAATTACTTAAGAGGGAGCATGAAAGGAAAATGTTAGGAAAGGACAAAGTCCTAGTTTTATGCAACACTGCTTTAATGGGTTGGTCACCTTTAAATTAACTTTTAGTATGACGTAGAGAGTGATATTCTAAAACAATTTGCAATTGGTTTTCATTTTTTATTATTTGTGGTTTTTGAGTAATTAGCTTTTTATTCAGCGCCTCTCCAGTTTGTAGTTTCAGCCCTCTGGCTGCTAGGGTCCAAATTACCCTAGCAACCATGCACTGATTTGAATAAGGGACTGGAATATGAATAGGAGAGGCCTGAATAGAAAGATGAGTAAAAAAAATGTAGCAATAACAATAAATGTGTAGCTTTACACATTTATTTTGGATGGGGTCATCAGTGACCCCTATTTGAAAGCTGGAACAAGTCAGAAGAAAAACACAAATAATTAAAAAAAATATAAGGGGCTCTCACAAGGAAACTTTGGGCAACTTCAGAAAACAAAGTGCTGCGAGTGCCATCTCGCTGGCGATTTAGATTCTAGCCGGTGGGAAGGCAGTTTTGGAGATTAGTCGCCCGAAGATGCGGTTTGTCCCAGTAGCTTTGTGTGCCCCTGCCCTTAAAAAATAAACAATGAAGACCTATTGAAACGTTTCTTAGAACTGACTATTCTATAACATCCTAAAAGTTAATTTACAGTGGAACCACCCCTTTAATAAAACCTCAGTTCTACAAGACCAGTAACATGTTTTAACCTCCAATGAAAATCCTCTCCTTCTGTGTATACCTGGTTCTTTGTTCATATAATCTTAATTGAGTCATTAAGCTTATTTCTTCTTGTTCCTAACAACCAAACAGCACTATATTGTCCTTGTTATTTTTGATTACAGGTATATGATCCTTTATCTGGGAACCTATTATCGAGAAAGCTCTGAATTACAGGCAGGCCTTTCTAGTTTTAATATTGATTTCCTTTTTAAAAAAACAGTACCTTGTACTTTAGATCCAAATTAAAATACATCGATCTATACTGAAGGCAAAACAATCCTATTGGGTTTATTTAGAGGGTTATTTATCAAAGGTCGAAAAAGATAAAACTCAAATTTTCTGGTTAAAAAATACTCTGAAAATTCCAGCTTTAAGGGCAGAGACACACACTCAGATTGATGGCAATCGGTGTACTTCGTCGCCCAAAGTTGACTCACGAGAAAACTTTCCGGCGACTTCGGAAAACAAAACGCATCCCAGGAGGCAGTTCGGGGAGATTAGTCACCCCGAAGAAGAGGCGATTTATCGCCGGGCAACTAAATCTCCACGAATCTGAGCTTGTGTCTCTGCCATTAAAGAAAAAACTTTTTTTGAGATTTATTATACTCCAAAACTGGAAATAGCTTGAATCTGAAAATACACCATCTAAAACCTGTAGAGGTCATGTAGAAGTCAATGGCAGAGGTCCCTTGAACCATTTGAAAATGTTTATAGCCTTCATGATGTTAGTTTTTTTTTGGGTTTCCCTCAAAAATTTGATCAATTCAAGCGATTCAAGGGTTTTTTTTTGCAGAAAACTCTATAAAATTGAGTCGTTGAGTTTTTTCGAGTTGTTTTGACTCACGACACCAATTTTTTTCACCCACTAGACTCTGTGGGAGTTATTTTTGAGGCAAAACTTGGCAAAAAATTTCGCTCATCCCTTTCGAAACCATTTGAGTTCATTCGAGGTCTAATAAAGCTCACAAATAAAATAAATAACCCCCTAAATGTTTAAATTATTATTATTATTCAGCAGAGTTAAGATATGGAGATCCAAATCAAAGTAACCCCAGGTCCCAAACATTCTGGATAATAGATCCTGTAACTGTACTTTTTATTGTTTATGTGATAGCAACACTGCATGACTTTTATTAAAGAATAATTTTACATCTGTAATTAAGTTTGGGTTTTTTAATTTACAGATACCCCCATAAATGAATACTTAAGCAACAGATAGTTTATATCATATTACCGTAAGTGGCATATTAAAGAATCTTACCAAACTGGAATATATATTTAAGTAAATCTTTTACATCTCTTGCCTTGAGCCACCATTTTGTGATGGTCTGTGTGCTGTCTCAGAGATCACCTGACCAGAAATACTGCAGCTCTAACTGTAACAGGTAGTGTGGAAGCAAAAGACACAACTCTGTCTGTTAATTGGCTTATGTGACCTAACATGTAGTTTGTTTGGTTTGTTTGTGTGCACCGTGAATCCTACGATCCCAGGAGGTGGCCCTTATTTTTTAAAATGGCAATTTTCTATTTATGATTACCCAATGGCACATACTACTAGAAAAGTATATTATTATGAAAATGGTTTATTTACATGAAGCAGGGTTTTACATAGGAGCTGTTTTATGCTATATCTTTTTATAGAGACCTACATTGTTTGGGGGGGTATAGTGTTCCTTATAAAGGAAAAGTTTTTCATTCCCCAACTGCAATTGCGTTCTATCCATAAAGATGGAGGATTAACTGTCAGCTAACTAACTAGACAGAGAGAGCAAAGAGCTTACACAAACGGATCATCTTTACAAATGTCTGGATTGCCAATGAGCATTTTACAGCATCTGGCTGGACACACTGGCATCATAAGACAAACATGAAACAGCAGCAAAATAATAAAGGCACAAAGAAAGCCAAACAAGCGAGCAGCTGTTCCAGAAAGGCAGCTAAACCCAGACAGTTTCCGATGATCTCCAGCGGGGCTAATCCTATTATCAGTATATACAGTGAATACAATGTTCATACAACAAAATATCTGCTCGTGGACACACTTACAGGCATGCCTGCGCCTGCTAGCTGGGCTTAACGACAATCCAGCCAATCAGAGGCGTGTTTCTCTGCTGCAATCTGAATCCCCTCTTAAAGGGAAAGTATACAGAAAATGATTTACATATCATCAGTCTATTTAGCAGCAGATGATCACAAAGACTTGTAGCTACTGGATTTTCTTGCTGTAATTCAATGTAGCAGGCTTCATGAGAGTGTGTGAAGGGCAGGTGGAAGGTAATGCATAGGTAAGGCTACTTGATATCTGAAAGATATATTATTCTTGCAGGTTGCCACTTGGCGGCTATTGTATCAGCCCTGCCAGGAATAATGAAACTTAGTGCCAATGTTATTAATAGGAAAGAAAGGTAAAAAGCCTCCAATTTCAGGGATCCAAATCCTTGATTTCAATGGTAGGCAAACCCATATTTACCATATACCTGGCTCTTCTGCAATTCGCACATGTGCAGTACAGCTGTACCTTCTGCACGAGTCTATATGCAGCATTGTAATATTAGCAGAAGGTGACAACAAATGCAAAATGTCATACTCCAATGGAGCTCAAACGAGGTAGAACACATCAATCCTGTAGATCATCAATTATAGGTTAAACCTTGCTAGATGTAGAGACGCCTCAGTGAATAAAATCCAGTAGTAGGGAGAGTATTCTGTTTCTATTTCCACTGTGGTCCCTGTACTAGGTTACTATTGTCTAAGAAATACTAACTCCACTGATTTTCCTAAATCAGGTTACTGTGCTGCTGTTGCTTGATTACTAAGCTTCCCCACATTTCACCCCCAGGTTGTACCATCACTGAAATGGACTATCAATAACTATACTTTATTTCATTCATGGGGCCCTGGTGTCCCAGCTTAATCCAGAAAGTGAGGCCCAGTAAAGTCTCTGGACCATCAGTATTCCTACCTGCTCCTCAACAGAGCACCAAGAGCCAAGCACATGGTGATCGCCACTCCTTTTGTCATCTAGGGAGTACATCCCACTATTTAACAAAGCTACAACTCTCTTCTACAGAGCAGGGGTCACATGTCTGTCATATCCTTTCACATCCCTTCCAGGCACGGATTTGTGGGAAGGCCACAAAGCCTGAGTAGGATTGCCTCCTTCTGGCGGCCATGGGATGTGTCCATGATGTCAGGGGTGGGGTTATAATGTGGAAATAGCCAATTGGCTGATTGCCATGCCATTTATTTTAAAGCCTGATTTACTCATTTGGAAATCCGGACAGTCAGTTGTCACCTGGGCAACCATCCCAAAAATTCAGGCTGTCTGGGTGAAAAGTGGACAAGTGGCAATCCTTGGCCTGGGAATTCAGGGGTGGCATGCCACCCAGCTGCATCAAATTTTTTTCTAGAGCCCCTACAAATTCCCCAGTGCTCATGACCCTGTATGAAATGCTATTGCACATGCATAAACACAGGCAAACTTGGGGAAGGGGGCAGAGTGGGTACAGGGACCACCTGACCTAGGGGTGCACAATTTAGAAATCCAGGCTTGATCCATACACTAGAATGGAAGTGCTGTTATTAATATTATTGTAATCCATAGGCCCAATTCCACGAACAGATCCAACTAAACAGAGTATGCAGAGCTGGTTCTGAAATTGGGGCCAATGGCAAGGAATGTTTGGGTGTTTTGTTGCCTTCAAGGAGCGTCATTTCCCAGTGGATGACGATTGCCCTTAGACAAGTAACAATGTATAAATCAACTAGAAACCTAAATAAATTGCCAAGCAATTCCCTCATCGCCTCTCTAGAAATGTTAATATACATACATCATCTGGTGTGAATTTTGCAGCCTAATACTTATCAATAGATGTCATTTTCTGAGGAATAGAGGAAAACATTCGCTTGAGGTGTTATTTTTAGATGTAGGTGTAGAACGTATGTGAAAATGCCGTCTCCTGAATTTTTGAAACATTGAAAGATCAAACATGTAAACATGTAAACAGATCAATATCTGTCCCTTCATCTCCTTTTCCCCCGCAGCACTGGGCCTGTATAAAACACTTTATAGGACAGAGAATGATCATAGCCAGTAGTACTACAGTTCTGCATCTATTAATTCTATAGAAGAATAAATATATGAATATTATCCTGACTTCCAGCCGCTGTCCCTGATCTTCTGGTAACATTCTGCCTGAACATGAATCCACTGAAGAAGATGCAACAAGTAAGAAGGTGAGATGTGCACATAGGAAATATCTCTCTCATGTCATGTGGATTATTGTTCTTCTACATGTTCCCTTTGTTCCCTGTTCCATTAGAGCTTTCTGCTTCCTTCCTATCATCATTTTCATATCTAAGACGTATTCTCTCATACACAATTCAGCCGTCAAATAACGCGCCTGCTATTCATTTATAGTCACACTAACCTTTTCATTTTTATTATCATTCAATGCTGTTTATGCCTGCTTACTAGTTACCACCTCTTCCATTTGCATTCATTCCAACTGCTATTAGGCTTCGGGGCCTTATTCAGCATGAATGGAAAACATATTTGATGTTCAGTTATTTTTGCTTGTTTACTGGTTTATTCCCACTGGAGCCTTTCCATGCAAGGGAGCAAATGAACCAATCATTTATTTCAGCTTACTGAATGAAGCTTTGAGGAGGAATGCTGTGTGCTATAATAATGAAATGATCTTTTGTCAGCATATGTTACTGCATCATTTTAACGGTCATGAAGCCAATATCTAATGCATGATATCTGTATTGCTGTAGTCCTTATTTAAGGGGATAGGATGTATAATGATTAAGATGCTGTGGGGTAGATGGTGGTAATGGGCATAAAAACAGGCATACCAATAGATATATATTACCCAATGCTTTATATTAGTAGTATCAATAAAGTATTAATAAATACAAGTAGTCACCCTCAACCACACCACCATTACTCTCCCGGGGACTGTAGTAACCACTTAGAAGCAATAAATGGAAGATTCCATATGAGTCAAGCTCAGAAACATCTCTTTGTTGGTCACCACCTCAGCTTCCACAGTGATACTTGCCACACACAATCGCCACCCCCCAATGTATTTTAACTTGAATTAGAAGTCCCAGGCCACCAGGTCCACCAGCTGCCCACCTCCTCCTTGAGCCAGGGATGCTGTACACTTTAACTGACTTTCAGCACCAGTGTCTTCATTTCATAAGATACTAGGCCCTATCTACCCTAGCCCCTCTCCTCATTGGAACTCAGCTGCTCTGCCTTCGAACCTACACTTGAATCTCGATGACTAAAACATGCTCCACCAAACTACCTACCACTAAATAACCTGGCTATTGATCTTCTTAGTACCTCTTTGTGGTGGCAGGCCTTAGGCTTTCCAACGTGCTTCTGTACCAGCCCAAGACAACCACAGCCCAGGGAAGATCTGTGTCACCAAAGATGCCCCAGTAGCTCCTCATCTTCTTTTCTGCTGATTCACTGCAAATGCTCTGTGCTGATGTCACTTACTGAGCTTAGGGACCAACTCACAATACAGTGAAACCTCAATTTGAAGTCCCCTGATTTTAAGTTTTCCTGCATTTTACATTTTCTATTTGTGGTCCCACCAATTTATAATGCATTCAATGGGTGCATTTCCCTAATTTTAAGTAATGTTTACCAGGATTTTACATCAAAATGTCCCGATGTTCCTAAAAACTGATTTTTTTCCCCACTATGAATTTTATTATTTGTGAAATAAAGAGTTTTAAAATACTAGCCAAATGTATATTTTACCATGGTTCTGCCTGTAAATAGTCAATTCCAATGAGTCTGCCCCTTATACAGTCCTGCACCAATCACTTATTGCTTTAGATTGTGTATGTGACTGAGAGTCTTGCACATGACCCCATAGTGTAACATTAAGGCTGCAATGCTTAACCCTTGTTATTAACACAGTAAATATTGTATCTCAAAGTAAACTGGACTCCTGTGCTTATATCCTTTCAGTACTTGAAGAAAAAGTTACTTTAACACATTTCCCTGATTTTACATTTTCCCGGATTTTACATAATTTTTTCCTGGTCCTTTGAAAAACGTAAAATGTGGGTTCTACTATATACTGTATATACAGAATAGAAATGTCACCAGATTAGTAATTAATACAGATAATAACTGTTGGCTCAGAAACCAGTTTAACTAACATCAGAATGTAATAATCAGCCCTGTAGCATCAGTTTATATTACAGACCAACCTGATTTTCTGCTTGTTAATTTGCGACAACCCCCAGGCGTAAATTCTCAACAGCTGCTCAGAGCAGACACAGTCACAGACACTTTCCAAGATGGTGACCCCCCTGTGACAAGTTCGAACTCCTGGATCATTGCTGTTATTGAGAAGCTAAAACTTTAGGCAGGTGCAATAAGTGCAGTATATAAAATATTGCATTTTTATCTCCTTTAATCCTCTTCTCAGCCAAAGATCTCTCTCTTATATAACATCTGGCTGGGACTTCCCCATTCCCACAATGCCATCTGGTGACCAATTAGAATTAATAACACATATAACATAAATTATACTACTCCTTACATTCTAACATACCGTATATACTCGAGTATAAGCCGAGTTTTTCAGCTCCCAAAATATGCTGAAAAACTCAACCTCGGCTTATACTCGGGTCAAGCGCAAAAACGGTCTCCGGCGTCTAAGAATAGTCGCCGGCGTCTAAGAATAGTCGCCGGCGTCCAAGAATAGTCTCCAAGAATATTCGGCACCTCCAATGGGAGCAGAAACACTCAATTTTTTGATTGAAACTTACCAGAAGCTGCTGCATTTCTCACCCTAGGCTTATACTCGAGTCAATAATCTTTACCAGTTTTTGGAGGTAAAATTAGGTACCTTGGCTATACTCGGGACGGCTTATACTCGAGTATATATGGTACAAATAAAGAGGTGTAAAAGCAAAGTCTTAACAATACTCCACAGTGTTCAGCCACGCTTTGCCTTGGACAAATATAAATACACCAGACAAGCTCGAATAAAACAAATTTAGAAATCCCGTAGCTGTATCCCAGTGTTAACACACCCTGCCTACAATCTATGTAAGCGAATAGGAAACAGAGGGTTACTGCAGTCAAGCAGGACTATGTAGGTCAGGATAAAAGAACATGTAAACCAAATACATACAAGTGAAGGCTGAATCAGGGCTCTGTACTTACAGATAGGGCTGCCTTGTCCCACTGACACTGCTGGAATTATCAGTAGCATAACTAGAAATAAATGGGCCCAACAGCCAATTATTTTTCAGGCCCCCAAAATGTATAGAGGTTGACCTTTTTTTTTTTTTACCAATATTGATTGAAATTGTATATGAATTAGGAATTCCTGGCCCCTTATACCTCATGGGCTCCTCTACCGCATGGGTTCCGCTACCTCATGGGCTCCTATACCTCATGGGTCCCCCTGCAGCTGCAGGGTCTGTTTTTTTCTGTAGTTACGCCCCTGGGTGCAAGATGCAGAGTGCAGTTAAACCCTGGAAAGAAGTGCTCTCTAAATGACTACGAGGGCGTGCGATTTTGTGCCCGTTAGTTTTCCTGCACTTCTGTCTGGGTCTAAGGAAATGACCCCTCTACAATTTAAAGAATATCTGAAGCCATTAGCCAATCCCGAAAGATCGCCTAGTTGGTGAGGGTTTATATTTCATACAGTGATTCATTTGTTTTTAATTTCCCTGCTAATGATGGCAGAAGAAAGGAAAAAGCATGGTTATAATTCTTCAAATGTAACCTTAACTCTGCCATACTGCACCCCTAAATTCTCTGAAGTAGTTGAGGAAATATTCATTACATATACAAGATTATATACCAATAAGAATTCTCCTGGTCAAAAACGTAATAATAGATGAAAGAAAATTCACCAGTAAGAATGCTGATTACCATATTGTTCAGTGCTAGGAAAATGAACTTAATGCTTCCATCTCTAATTGCAAGAACAAATAAGATGGACCCAGATTCGCCAAGATCAGGTGTGATTTTCATTGGAGGAATATTTATTAACTGAAGATTATTTGTTTAAGGGAACTAAACTGTTACAACACTCTGTATTAAGTTGCCACTCCTCTGCCTCAGTCCAAGAAGGAGGCCAGGTTCCTTTAGATTGTAAACTCTTTGAGCAGGGCTGTCTGACCCCATTCTTACTCTGTAGCCGTTGTTTATTAAATGATTGTAAGACCTCTGTTTGTTATACATTGATGTAAAGCACGGTGTAACTTGCTGGAGCTATACAGATAAATGACGATGTTGATGAGGCAATGGTGTGTGTGAGAGAGCAACACGGCTCTGGTCCCTCGGGCAGCATAAGAGCTGTCACTGAAAATGATTTTTCTTTCTTCTTTATAAGTATCTTGGAGAATATATTTCATCAATGAAATTTAAATGGAAGTTATAATCACTTGGATTTGTAACTAATTTATCTGCAGTTGACTTCTCCGTTTATGAACAGTAGAGTAAATGTTAAACAGAGACAATAGACTCCTCCTAATATCTGTAAGAAAAAGACGGCACAACATAGACCAACACGGCTTTAGCTGAAAGTTTAGGGAGCAGGAAGGACAATCTAAGGCACATTGATTTCTTCTGTCATTTGAAATTCAACCTGAATTCTCATGAAATCATAAAAAGCTATTTTCTGTTCTAACAAGCCAAAATTGGGCCCTGCCGAGCTCACATAACTTTTTTTGGGTGCTGTGGAACTTCCTGGAGCAAGCCCCTTGTGACTTCATCCATCATGTCAATTAGAGGGGTGTGCCTGGGTTCAGGCTAGGAATGCACCAAATCCAGGATTTGATTCAGGATTCTGCTTTTTCAGCAGGATTTGAATTCAGCCAAACCGAATACAAAAAATCATGTGACTTTCCATCACACAAATATGGAAATCAATTTTCTTTACTGAGTGCTGTGTTCAGGGTTCTTTTTCCCCCTATTTTCCCTAATTTACATATGCAAATTAGGGTTCCGATTTGGTTCGTATTCAGAATCTTCCACAAAGGATTCAGGATTCTGCTGAATCCTAAAATAAAGGATTCAGTGGATTTCTAGTTCAGGCCATGATTTTTTTTTATCAACCTCGGGCCAAGAACAGGTGGGTTAGGGTGGGTACGGGTTGGGAAATTTCCATCCCACACATCACTACATCACAGCACAAGGCAAAAAGATGATAATGCATTAAAATTATTTGTTTAAAATTTCCAAAAGCTCCAAATATTTGTTTGTTTTTTGTTTGTATTGAAAACAAGGTATTTCCTCTATAGTGGCACATGGGAGAAGAATCCTAAATAGGGATGGTCAAAGAATATACAAATTTTAAAGCAGCAAATTCTGCCTCCAAATATTTCATAGATTTGTTACAGTGTAAGAGACAACATTTTGATATATATATATATATAAAGCAAGCACATAGACTGACTGTCCTTTCTAAAAGTCCATGACAACTGTCAAAAAGACTGCAAAAGAAGTGATATAAAGCATGCATTGTAGGAGAGACATTCTTGTTTTGCTTCAGATATTTGAATTTCCTTCTAACCTACAGAAGATATTGCATATGATCTGCATTTTAAAATCATATCTATAAAAATTGCTGATCAGAATCCCACTACAGACTAGTTTTGGGCTTAAGTTTTGCATGCCTTAGGATAAATGTACTATGTGTAAATCCACTCTCAGGGGCAAATTTACTAAAGGGCGAAGTGACTAACGCTGGCGAAAAATTGACAGCGTGACGTCATTTCGGAACTTCTCCAACTTACTAACAGTCGATGGTGTAACTTCGCTAGCGAAGGAGATAGACTCTAGCGGTACTTCGCTCCCTAACGCCAGGCGAATTTGCACTCTGGTGAATGGACGTAACTACGCAAATAAGATGCGGATTTTACTGAACGTTACCTCTTGCGCCAGACTTGCCTTCACCACCTCAGACCAGGCAAAGTGCAATAGATTTTCCCAAATTGTCCCAAAAACGCTGGCATCTTTTCCTTTTTTTAGGGTGATAGGCTGCAAAAGAGCAAAACATTTTTTTGGGGAACTGGCTTCCCCCCTACATTTCCTAATATATGGCACATAAACTATACACTGGGCTCATGTGTAGGGCAATATAACAACTCTATTTTCTTTTATTAAGGTTCCCTGGGCTTGTGCCGTGTAATGTATTTGCTGCAACATATACGTCCATTAAACTTTCACTTCCCATCGTATGCAAATTAGGCAACGCTAGCCCAACCTCGCCAGCGTTCGGTGCCCTGGACGCAACTTCGGATTTTAGTGAATTAGCATTGTCCTGGTGAATCTACACTTGGCGAAGTGTTGCGATGTTAGCGAAGCCGTCGCTGGCGAATTTCCGGAGGTTATTGAATTTGCCCCTTAGTTTGTGGGATACTGGTTCGTCAGTTATTCTGTGGCTGGTCTATACACACACTTTTTCACCACAATTCAGTACAGTTTTGCTCCAAAGTTCTTGGTAGAATTTCTTTCTACAATTTCACTATGCAGTCTGTTTTGCTTGAAAACATGCTACATGTTGTACTGGAAAGGAAAAGCCAAGACCATTATTTGCCCCTTGCCTTCCAACTTAACCAATGAGACAATAGCCCTTCCCCTATCTACCGGTCTATCTACAGGCAACATCAGAGCCTTTTCTATGAAGAATAGGGATGTAGCGAACTGCCGATTTGGTGTTCGCGAACACCGGCAAAAAATGCGAACGTTCGCGGACAGTTCGCGAACTTCGAACACCAGCTAAAATCGTTCGATTCGAACGATCGAAGGATTTTAATCATTCGATCGAAGGATTTTCATTCGAATCGAACGATCAAAGCCATTCGATCGAATGCTTTTCATTCGATCGAATGCTTACAATCGTTCGAACGAATGGAAATCGTTCGATTTTTAGCGGTCGAATGGTCGAATGGTCGAACGACTTGTATTCGAATCGAACGCGAACTCAAAATGCGAACGTTCCCAAACGTTCGCGAACATTCGGCGGACGCGAACGGTCGAAGTTCGCGCGAACTAGTTCACAGCAGAACAGTTCGCTACATCCCTAATGAAGAAAAGGTGGAAAGGAGCTTCTCTCAATTATAGGACAATGTATATACTTGCTATCATTGGTTGCTAGGAGTTACAGCAACTGGACAAATCCAGTGCCTTTTATTACATATGTGGCTATTTGTTAATGCAGAAATCCTCTGTGACCCAATTTGCTTAGGTCAGGACACTCAAATAATATATTTGTGGACATAGAGAATACTTTGAAGTTGCATTAGTTCTGCTTCAAGACCTTGCCTTGCTTAATAGAGATTTGATAACTGCAAAGTACATTGGATTCTGTAGAGATAGCTGTAGTAGGGAACAGAAATAAAGGGCTAAACAACCACATTATTTTCTGTGAATGCTTTGGACAATTTGTACGCATGTAAAATTATATCTATCTATTTACAGTATCTATCATCGGTCTGTGTCATCTATCATCATCTATATTTTATCTATCTATATCAGAACATAGGAAGTTGAGTGCTGAAAATGTGGATCAATTAAAAATGAGGCTAAACACACATTTGCTAACTAGTACCAGAAACTGACACAGCGTTGGCTTTGCGCACATCGGAACACCTCGCCAGGCGTAAATTCACCTGGACAACGTTAATTCACGAAGATCCGAAGTTGCGCACAGGGTACCGAACGCTGGCGAAGTTGTGCTAGTGAAAATATGCTCAGCAGTTCGAAGTTACACTAGCGTTGGCTAATTTTCATACGGCATGCAGTTAAAGTAGGAAAGAAAAATGGAGTTTCCGCACACCGATAGTAGTTAAAATCCAAAATCTTTATTAGACGATAATCATAGGCACACACAGCATCACGCTTGATGCGTTTCGGGCAAGAACACCCTTAATCATAAGCATCTTGCTGAAACGCGTCAAGCGCGATACTGTGTGTGCCTATGATTATCGTCTAATAAAGATTTTGGATTTTAACTACTATCGGTGTGCGGAAACTCCATTTTTCTTTCCTGCAATTCAACATGGCGTTGGACGCCAAGGGACTCCGTCACCCGATACTACATCTATGGGCAGCCTGCAATGTAGAAAGCACCTGCGGTGAGTCTGAGCGGTATTTTTTGCTTATATGCAGTTAAAGTACAATGGCCGTATATGCTGCAGCAAATACATTACACTACACAAGGCCAGGGAACCTTAATAAAATGATATAAAGGTGTAATATTGCCCTACACATGTGCCCACAGTTTAGTTTAGGTGCCATATGTTATCAAATGTAGGGGGGAAGGAGGGTACCCCAGACATTTTTTTCGATCTTTTTCAGCTTATCACCTTGTAAAAAGGAAAAGACGCCAGCGTTTTTTGGGATTTAGAAAATTTTTAAACTTTTTTTTGAGGAACTCCTATCTACTCTATTGCACTTCGCCTGATCTGAGGTGGCGAAGGCAAGTCTGGTGATAGAGGTAACGGTCAGTAAAATCAAAAACGTAGTGAATTTGCGTAGTAACACTCTTTCGCCAGATTGAAAATTCGCCTGGCGTAAGAGTGTGAAGTTGCGCCAGAGTCTTGATAAAGACTCCAGAGTCTTGATAAAGGGCGAACGCCCGAAACATGTTGTGGAGCATTTTTCCCCAATAAAAGCACTTTGCAGTCATAGCTACTGCCTTGGATTTGTCCTGCTTTCTATTATAATACTGACTGCGCCAGAGTCTATCTCCTTGGCAAAATTACGCGAAGTACCGAAATGACGTCACGCTGTCGAATTTTCGCCAGCATTAGCCACTTCGTACTTTAGTAAATTTCCCCCAAAATGTCCACAAATATTTTCATGGCACAGACTAGGAATGAAATTGTTAATACACTTGAAAGAGAGAACTATTGGTCAGCTAAAATGTTAAATAGCCTGATGGTGAAAAAAAATGCGGTGCAGAGGAAATAATATGAGTCATAACTCTGAGCCAAGTGGCAACCCTACCTGGAACCCACTCACTTTTGCCTCTTCATTGACAGGCACAGTGTTGGCCTGGGTGCACACACACACATAGCAGATTTTGGATTGAAAACATGCATTTGTGCTGAAATCCATTCTGTTTATATTTATGCAGGCTGAAACAGTGTCCTCTCCATGCAAAGACATCAGTAAGTGGGTTGAAGCCAATAAACATCACGTGTGGCACTAGCATGAAATGGACATACACATGAAAGAAAACAACCTGCATTATTTGGAGAAGACATTCATTTGATCCTCTACAAACTAGTGGTGCTTGGAGCTCCTGTAGTGATGCAGGCACAGGCAGAGGGTGAAGGTTTGGGAAGGTTAATAACAGCTATAAAGTTGTTTCATAGTCAAATGGCACTTTATGCAGCACATACAGTTCAGTGCCAATCTGATATGTAATGCCCCAGAATAGAGTTTCAGTGCCAATGTCGTGTAAATTGTCTCCATGTGGTAATAGGGCCAACTCTGTGTATAATAGACCTAAATACCTCACAGTGTAATCATGGTTTCAATTCAATAAAGAATCCCACAGAACACAGTGCAGAATTATTTTTATTACACACCAGAATACACACCAGAATTAATATAGTGCCAATAACAGTTCCATTAATAATGCCCCTAGAAGACAAGGCTGGATAGATACACAGTGCCAGTTGTAAAGCTGATAGATCAGATCACAGGGAGAATAAATAGGGTGCAGGTCCTGCCAGTGGTGTACATGGGCTTTACTCAATCAGGGACTCAGGCAAGTGCACAAACACACACATATACACACACTCATGCACACACACACACAAAAGCAGATGTAACAGTTGCACAAGTAGAGAAATTGTGACAATACTTAGCAATCACACAGAATAATACACAATTCATTAGGCAGCAGCACAAACAGATCTGGGCCAGCTCCAAACACACAAATGCAGAATGTGATATACAGTAGTAAGTAAAACACACACATGTACATGGCACACATACACATACACATGACATTAGAAGATTAGGACAAATCTGGAGCTTTCACTGACAATAAACTTTAGTGCTATGACCTTATTGGAAGCTTGCTGCTGAAATTCGCCATGGAAAAATTTGCCGCAACAAAATAGTTGTTGAAACAAAAAAGCTGCTATAAGAAAAACACCTATTGACTTTCATGCAATTGGAGCAAGAAAAATACGTGCAAAATTTTGATGCCCATTGACTTCAATGCATTTCACAAATTTTTCGCTCATCACTATGTGGGATACATATTTTGGAAATTTGTAGGATGCACTAATAAAGCCTTATGAAAGGTTTACATATCCCTTAATGTTTGACAGAGCATTTTAGACATTAAAGTAAAAAAACATTTTTATTGCAGTAAGAAAATTCCTATAACTATAGACTGGTCAGCATAATGTCCCTTTAACAGTATAGATAATTTATTTACAATATAGGGAATGTTTATTGACTCCATATGTGCTGTTAGCATAGACTTCCATATGAAGTCAGTTTTAGTTATATTTTCAGCTACTGATTTTTGGCCATGCCAACTGCCTGACATTTTTGGATGTAGATCTGCAAACAACACAACAGAATCGCTGCCATGGTTTGGGCTACCGTAAGGGATTTTGAGCCACTGTTGGGTCATGTCAATTTTTTCCTCTAGAGTTCTGAAAACTGAAAGAGCATTTAGTTAAAATATTGCCATAGAGACAACAAGAGAATTGAAGACTTGTCAAAACATTAACATTTTCAGAACAAATCCATCTGGAATGGGATGTTTTGTTTATTGGCAAGAAATTCAGAGGATAGAAATAGAAAAGAACTTTAGAGATATAAAAAATCTGTTTATAAACCTTCAAAGAGCAGCTTGGGAGTTTAAAGAGAAAGACTTTGTTTGCTGAAGAACTGAAGTTCATTAATTGTTGTGACAACAGTCACTCAATCAGGTACATTTACTGGTAATGTGTAAATGTGTTTTTATTAATTCAACCAATATTCATGTTTTGCCCAGGCACACCACAAATATACCTAAAAGCCTACCCACATTTGCTTAAGCCCCAATATTGTGGGCACCATGAATTCAGATTGCTTCTATCAACAGAGAATGTAGGTAAGATAAATCCTGCATGCCCCATTGTGAAAAAAATTTCTTTTTGTTCAGCTGTGTAGAGAGTGGGTAATGAGTGCAGTATGGGAGGTTGGGCCCAGGGTAGGGTTGCCATCTGGCCAATACAAATTATGTTTGATCCCAATGTTATTAATAGGGAAAAAAGATAAATATAAAGGAAGGATGGTATTTTTTTTACAGAAAAGGTGGCAACCCTAGCCCACCTGCCAGAATTTTTTTTCGGAGGGCCCGATACACACGGCTGCTCCCGCCCGCAACGCACCCCAATTCCTAACTCCCCCCCGACGCAAACTCACACAGATGCAAATAAATCAATTAGAAGTAGAAAAAGAGTGGCGAAGAGGGGAATTTGAAAGCTATAGAGGAAGCAGACCCGCAGTGTCTGCTTTCTCTATAGTTATGTCAATGGTTGGGCCATTGATCAGTTACAACTGTATAACCAGTTGTACTCCTGCATTCCCCTTTTATATTTTGCACATTAAATCACATTCATTCAAGTACTTGTCTTAAAAATGCAAACTTTGCCCTTTCATATAGTTGTGCTCAGGGCTGCCCAGTCCTTCCGGCCTCCCATTCCAAATCTAGTGCTGCTGCACCTATTGACGTAGTGCAGGGGTCCCCAACCTTTTTTACCTGTGAGCCACATTCAAATGTAAAAGGAGTTGGGGAGCAACACAAGCAACACAAGTCCCTTGGGGTGCCAAATAAGGGCTACTATTGGCTATTTGGTAGCCTCTATGTGAACTGGCAGCCTACAGGAGACTCTATTTGGCACTATACTTAGTTTTTATGCAATTAAAACTTGCTTCCAATCCTGGAATTTAAAAATAAGCACCTGATTTGAGGACACTGGGAGCAACATCCAAGTGGTTGGAGAGCAACATGTTGCTCACGAGCTACTGGTTGGGGATCACTGACGTAGTGGAACCCTGGAGCTACCACCACCTCCTGACCAGACTTTAGCTCCAGGGTTCCCTTTGCACCCAGTGCCAATAGGTGTCAGTCAGGCAAAGATGTCACTTGCACGGCACACACCCTAAATTACACTAGCTGGGCTTCCATGCAATTGTGTCCAATTTGTGATGAAATGGTCATGCACTTGTGTTCATTTAGTTAAATCATACGTTTTTAAAATACAGACAACCTTCTTTTTATGGTTAACCCATATAGTTGCTTATGTCACTATTGTTACTTAAAACTCTTAATTCATACCATTCCACATATTTAGGGGTTCAGTTCATCAATTATTTAGGAAAGTGACTTGTACTTTATGTTTATCAGTGCTATAAACAGCAGTGTTTATGCAAAATTAAATTCATCACCAACAATAGCGTAACTAGATAATACTGGGCCCCACAGCAAATTATTTTTGAGGCCCTCACCAATATTTTTTTTAAATTGTATATGAATTAGGGTCTCAGGGGCCCATTTACCTCCTGCCCCCCCCCCCCACACAGCTGCTGAATCTTCTTTCTCTATAGTTACACACCTGATTATGAATTAATCAGTTATTAACTTTGTGCAAATGAAACTTGAGATTTTGGTGAACCAGATGAACCTTGTGACCACAATTATGCTGAACTTCTAGAGGAAAGTGCTGAAAAAATAGCAATTATGTTCAAAAAATGCACTTTGCTCACTGCAATTGTGGACATAAATGACCTCTCTTATCTTAAAGACAAAACACATCAGTGTATTTTATATATCATGTCCGGTAGAACTCCTAGTACTGCATTGGTGACACAGCTGACCACAGAGGAGCCCACCTCCCCATGTACCTGTAGACTGTATGTTGGGCACCACAAGTTTAGAATCAGTATCAGCATTTATTAATATTAAACATTGAACAAATTATGTCTCATATTGGTGGATGTTATTAAACTACAGGGAAGCCAACACTAGAAAAAGGAAATGCCAAACTCAGCACTCTCCCTGTGAGTTCAGAACATTTGTTATTCCTCCGTTATGCTGTATTTATTTACTACCGTCATCTTTCAACAATGCTTGCAGGTGTGTTTTTATGAATTATTCTAAAACTGATTGCATTAAACATGTTATGTAGTAGTTTGTCATCCTAACTGAGCTTTCAGCACATCCAAGTGATTGAGGGTAATTTGGACTAAATGTTGTGTGACAGCCATTGAGTTCACTGGCAAGATGCCTACTCTCAGCATTCACCATCACGGATCCGCTGTTAATACTAGTTTGTGTACAAATGGCTAAATATGAGGGATGCAAATCAATGGCTAAAAAGCTGTTTTCAGCTCTTTTAATATCAGTGCCGGCTGCGATCTATCAGAACTTTGTGTGGCTAATTAAGGCTTCAGTAAAGCCTCTTCTTAAAACAGACATTGTGCTGCAAGGATTGATAAGGATTCTTGCATTGTCCTAATTAAGGATGATTGTAATGTTTAACTAAGTCCCCTGCCAGTTTAATATACTATCTTTATATTCTTATTATATAAATAAATATATTTTTATACAGACATATCCAACACAGATTGAAAATAACCTATAGTGTTGTGTTTATCAGTACCCCCCCTAGACTCTTACTGTAATGTAACACCTCCCCTACCTTGTTTCATTTGGAAGCGGTATATCTTGGGACATAAAGTCCCTCTGCTTTCCAGAGAATCTGTGCACCTCACACTATGGAATACACCACTTCACAATGAAACAAGGTGAGGAAGCAGTTGCATTACATGCTCAGCTTAAAGGGCATGTAAAGTCAAAAAAATAATCCCATCTTTACTTTCTTTAATGAAAAAGAAACCTATCTCCGATATACTTTAATTAAAAAATGTGTACCATTTTTATAAGAAACCTGACTGTATGCAGTGAAATTCTCCCTTCATTTACTGCTGTGGATAGGAATTGTCAGATGGTCCCTAACTGCTGAGCAGGGAAACAATCATACTTATGAACAGCAGGGGGAGCCCCGGCCTTACTTCCCAGCCATGCAGAACTCAAGCAGCTTTGTTTATGATGATCCCTAAGCAGCCCAGACCACACTGAGCATGTGCACAGTCTTAGTCTTGCAAAGATGTTTAACAAAGTTACAAGATGGTGACCCACTGTAGCCAACTTTGAAAGCATAAATTATTTGTTTTATTACGCTTGTGGTGCAGTAAGTTCATGTTTATAATTAGTATACAAAATACAACACTTTTAGCCTTATTCTATTTTAGACTTTACATGCCCTTATTCCCTTATTTATACTGAGTTCATAGAGTATGATTTTTAAGTTCAAAAATCTGCTACTTCAGTTACAACAATTCACTTTATCTAGTATAGATAAATCTAAAATAAAAAAAAATTCTTTATAGTCATATAACAATTCACTTTTTATTAAGAGGTATTTATAAAGCGACAAAGTTTGCAGACAAATAATTTCCCCTGTTTTCTGGCAGAAATGGTAACAGGTGATCAAAGGCATTTGACCACCATGGTTCTCAAAAAAAGCACCAAGGTGGTTAAAGGCTGCATTCATCATTAGTTGGTGTGTACACAGTGCATGTTCCTGTTGCATTTATTGCACCCGTGTCCCTTGAGAGTTGGGGATATGTTCTTTGGAGCACTGAATAAACCATGATGCTGTAGAATACATTGCAAGAGTATGAATGTGTGTGTGGGG
Organism: Xenopus laevis; assembly: GCF_017654675.1. Lineage (NCBI taxonomy): Eukaryota > Metazoa > Chordata > Amphibia > Anura > Pipidae > Xenopus > Xenopus laevis. The sequence goes on from NC_054383.1 coordinate 84,932,156, forward strand.
TTCTGTATGTGTGAGTGGGTCTCTGTGTAATTGTGCTGGTGTTAACTATTTGAGTGGGTGAGAGTCTGAATGGGTATGTCATGTCTAAGATTAAAGCATTTAGTTATATCATGCAAAACATTCTGGGCTTTTCTCCCAGTTGGCAGGTTTGCACAGCAAGTAATAACGAATCAGTCTGGTGCAGGATTAAGTATTATGCATTGGTCATTTCAATTAAAAAAGAGAGAGGAATTAGACAAATTTCTGATATATCCATTCTTTTTATCATCATCAGAAAACAGGTGTAAAACGAGATAATTATACAAAAAGGCCAGCATTGTGATAGTTTGACAGCAACTTTCCATTTTTAATCGTACCATATAAAATGGTTATCCCTTTCTCTGTGTGATCTGGCATAGAATGGTTCCATCTAATGGCAGTAGCCGCTGCAGGCCAGAAGTGTTTGTTGATGCAAGGTTTAGTTTGATAAATCACTGTTTGGCTTTGCATTACGACTTCCCAAAGATTGCGGGTTTCTTTTCAGGAAGGCAGACAGTGTTTTGAACATTAGCAGACCTCAGGCTTATTTGACGTTATTTAGGTAACAGTAGGTGGTTTCGTTTCTGATAATTTTCAGTACGAGCATTTAGTTTAGATGAAATGCACAGGAAAGGATGGCAAGCCTTCTAGAGATCTCTCCCCATCTCCCCATGAAGTTTAATGCTTGTACTGCTAGCCACATATATGACAGGCCTTCTGGAGACCTCTTCCCATCTCCCCTTGAAGTATAGTGCTTTACTGTTAGCCCCATGTATGTCAAGTCCTCTAGATACATGTCCCCATCTTCTCTTGAAGTATATGCCTTTACTGATAGCTAGGTCTTCTAAAGACCTTTCCTCATCTTCTCTTAAAATATAATGTTTGTACTGCTAGGATAAAAGATCTTCTAGAGACCTTTCCCCATCTCTTCTTGAAGTATTTTGTCACTCAATAAGATCAATAAGATTGGCTACGATGTTTGTTTTGTGTATATTGTGTCAGTTTTTAGGCACTCTATTGTAGTTATTGCATATTTAATTATATCATTTACTTACCTTGATGATATTGTTTATGTGTATGTGTAGTAAAATAGAGACTCAGCATGTGAGGAGAATTCCTGGACCTTTCATATTAATCATGAGGTGTAACATTGGCTGGTTCCTAGCCACACCATGGAAGATCTGGACCAACCAGGTTCTAGTTACATGGCTCTCTGCATGTATAATCTCTCCATTATAATCAAATAATTCAAATGTTTAATGATGATTTCCTTTTTCTCTGTAGTAATAAAACAGTACCTTGTACTTGATTCCAACAAATATATAACTAATCCTTATTGGAAGCAAAACTAGCAAATTGGGATTATTCAATGTTTAAATTATTTAATAGTAGACTTAAGGTATAGAAATCCAAATTACTGAAAGACCCTTTAAAGGTGACAGATCTGGATAGTTCTGGTTGTACAGAGATACATTGAGCGGCATATTTATCGAAAATAGATGGAATCCCAGTTGTGGTAAAGAATCGTTGTAACTAATCCTAAACATGAGTTTTCACATAATTAAGTCCTGGCAACAAATCACAGAAAGGGCGGTACTCCTATTCATTTTGATAAATCACTACTGGCAAAAAATGATGGGGTAAAAACAACTTTCTTGAAGGCTGAAAATATATGAAGGGTTTTAACTTACGTTTTAACTTTTTGCATTTTTTTGGTAAATTACGCAATATTGCCGAGAAAAATCACAGTTGTGGAAATGTCAGTGTCACAATTATTTGCTGTAATTTAACACAATACATGACAACAGCATAACTGCAATTATTGATCGTTTTCACCGTTGTACTGTCTTGGAGAGGTTTAGTGACCTGCATGTAATGCTTACCTTTGGCTGTTGATTCATTTTGGGTGCCCTGGCAGCTTTTCATGTATACCCCATTTTTTTCTACCAGTGGCAAGAATTATTCTTTTAATGACAGATTAATCTCAAGAGTATCTCTCAAACAGGCTTCTTAAGTGGATACTTACTTACTGGAGGCGGGCAACAAGAGTGCAAGAGATTCAAATTGCACAAAGTACTATATATATATATATATATATATATACATATATATATATATATATATATATATATATATATATACATATATATATATATATATATATATAAATATAAATATATATATATATATATATATATATATATATATGTATTTATTAGGAGTTACCTGACTTTCTTCTTGATCTATAATTCATTAATTGATCCATCCAGCTGATCCAGCTGATCCAACACATAGGAGCAATCACTTATAATGTTGATTTTCTTGTATGCAGTGTCTCAACAAGTATCTCACATCTGTAAGGGAAGGAACCTAAATAACTGCTTGTAAATAAAAACAAACCTTTAGATGACCATGTTTGTATCAGCATTTATAAACATCATTTTCATCTCTTCACTCAACATTATAAGCATACTACACTAAAGTCTTTTGTCCCATTTAAAAAAAACAAAACTATTTGCAGGCAAATAGCGGGATGGTAGAGTAGAGATGGTTTATAATAAAATAAAATGGTTTTCCATACCTAAAGGAAGCAGTTTATTAAGATTTTGAGGTATTGCTAAATAACAGGGCCTGTTTCTAATCGCAAAGTACAGTCATCCTGTATTCTATTGAAAAGATCCATTCAAATAATTCAGTTGGTCCCCTTGAGCTTGGTCTTGATGTTCAGTAACAGGCAGCCACTGTTGATCCTTTGATTGCATTGTCTTACAGTATATTAATGAGCTTTATGTCATTACATTGCCAGTCTTCCTCTCAGTAACCAATCAGATCTTTGCTTTTTTTATTCTTAAACTACTATTTATCTAACTCCACTAGACCAAGAACATATTACTGCTGATTGGTTGCTACATATAAGCAAACATGACATATTTTTCTCATATTACTGTGCAACTCCTCTACTACTATATACTTATATACAGCATGTATTTGTCTTATTTATGTAGCCCACCCACACAAAGTACCCTTTTAATGGTAAGAGATGATATTTAAAGCTAGCAGTCCAACCCTGGTTTATTACTAAGCTCTGATTTGTATCCTTGTACTTAACGTGCTGGAAACCAACCAGATAGTCATTTCTAAAATGTTGACTTGCAAGATGAGTGTGCTTGTTTTAGCTAATTTGTTTTAATAAATCACTATACATTAGTGCTGGGTTTTCTCATTTTAACCACATGCATTCTTTGGTATATTTCATACCAGACCATCCTGCAACTTATAAATTGCTTTACCTTCACAAAAGTGACTGATTTAAAAAACAATTTGAAATAAATAACTATGAATAATATATTTAAATATTTAAAATATATTGCTGTGCTTATAATGGGGCTATTTATTGTAAAAGGATGGTGTCATGATTCACTCCAATGGTGTCAGTTAATGTTGGGGGGGATTATGGAACATTGATATGCAAGAGCCTATTCGCCATTTACTGTTAGAGGCAGAGAGTTAAATTCTGACCAAGGTTTTAGTTTTTCAAATAATGCCATATATAAGGGATTTAAGTTATGGCACGAGCTTGATTCATACCTTATCAAAAGAAAACAGTAAATTTTGCTGTCAAAAATAAGACAATAGCTCTCTTTGAGTCTACCTGTCGCCCCTGAATTTTTAATAAACATATTTTTTTTTCAGGTTATGTAGTCTGGTTTTGTCGCTATTTACTTGACAGCAAGCTGTGCGGCTACAATACTTTGATGTGGCTGCCAAGTTCCCTATGTGAAAAGTACAGTCAAAAGTCATCATAAATGACATTTTAAACAGCCCAAACTCCCTTTCATAAAACACGCCTTATTTGCTGCCATGAGCAATCTTTTTAAATTGCCTCCTGTTGTGCTTGTTCCTATAAGCAGGCTTCTTCCCTGGCCAAACAAAGCTTTTCTGACTACACATTCTTTTCTAATAGCTGTGTACCCATAGAACTCCGGAGCTATTATGATAAACTTACTACCTGTTCAAGCCCTGGAAAATCCATCATGAGTTTAATGCTCAATATAATGTACAATATAAAACAGTTTCTCCTTATGTGTCATCATTAGTGTCTGTTTTTTAAATCCATCTTTTGCCCAGTTTTCTGTTTCCTTTCAAAAGACAAAAGAGAATGACAGTGACCATGCTTCTCTTTTGACTGGTTTTACTCCACCAAGGTCTAGGGGTATAGGTGTGGGTAATTATGGAGATGATAGTTCTCAGACAGTCTGCTCCATCTCCTGCTTGATGCTTTCTCCTTACTTAGATGGTCAAAATATCTCCATGTTGTCCATTAGATTCACCTTTATCTTCTTGTGGAAGGCCCTCTGTCCTTAGCTTCTCACCATGGCCATTGAGATGCAATATTCCATTTATATCCTAAATGCCTCATAAAAAAAAAAACAAGATCATAAAGTCAACAACCTTCAAACAGAATTGTACTGCTGTTTGTTTTATTGCTCACCCATACTACAAACATGTACTATTATATTTTATTTGTATTATTATACCTTTTCAGTTCCTGCTAACTATCAAAGGAAACAGATAAAGGTTTAAAGTCTTAATTAAATAGGAAGATGAAATTATCAGAACAGATAGCACATAGGGGTCTCATTAGCAACAGTGCTGGGCTTGAGGTTGAGCTGATCATTGGCCAACACAATAGAACCACCTCTGCTGCTCTTGGTTGAGAATAGAAATAAAATGTGGAAATAGTTAATTCTGAAACACCTTTTTATTTATTTATTTAATTTTAAAAGCCTCTGCATGTTGTTCAGAACATAAACTTTGCAATTACATGTACACCATATCAAGTGTATCAAGCGTTAAAAGAAACCCTGAAACTATTGAGAAGCTTCCTAAAATAAACCATGGGTGATTTAAAAAAAAGAAGCGTTTTTCAGGTAATTTTCGCTACCAAGCCAAATGAAAATCAATTTGGTGTAGTCATGTAGATTTCACAGGCTCAGCTACCTTTCCCTCCATCTCTCTTGTTAAACAGAGCGCTGACTAAAGAGACGTCTAATAAAACGAGCCATAAAAAGCTGCGCTGTGTGTTGGGAGCAGAGCTCCGCAGTGACTGATGGCCTCTTATGTGCGCTTGGACGGAACACAAACAGGGCAGGTGATTGCAGCAGAATTTTAATCTGACTTTGTCTCTCCTCCTCACACTTTGTCTTCCAGATTTCCCACAGGGTTCTACTATTTTTACTGAGGCTATTTTACCTGGAAAAATCAAGCAATTTTCCTGAACACCCCCTAGTAAAGGAATATTAGCATTTTCATCCTTTGCTCATGTTTCCAATAAAAGAAAGCAATCATGCTTTGTATTGTTAAGTTAACCCTAAAGGCTGCCCATTGAACTTGTGACTCCCTAGCTGTTGCTGAACACTGTCATGGGATGCCAATTTGACAGTTGTGGCTCAACAACAAATACAGAACTATAAGAGGTAACAAGGGCAAACTACTGCATGCCTGGCTCTTCAGCTTCCACAGGATTTCGATACATATAGGAATCTTCTAGGGTAATTCCACATCAGGAAATAAAATAAAAAAATTGTACATGCCCAGTGAAACGCTCTCTGCTAATCACAGAGCCCCGGAACTGTCCTTTATCAACTTTTATGTGCAGGCCAGCAACAGTTACATTTATCCTCATTGTTATTGGCCCACAGAGCATATATATATATATATATATATATATATATATATATATATATATATATATATATATACGAAATCCAAAGGTGCACTCCGTTAACTCAGTCAGATCCTGGGTGCCAGCCAACGTGGGTAAATATTTGCGGAAAAGAGCGACACTCACAGGTTGTTTTTCAGTGCAGATAAGTTGTGCTTTATTCCACTCAACGTTTCGATCCCTCACAGGGATCTTCGTTTGTAATCTCCTGACGAAGATCCCTGTGAGGGATCGAAACGTTGAGTGGAATAAAGCACAACTTATCTGCACTGAAAAACAACCTGTGAGTGTCGCTCTTTTCCGTATATATATATATCTATCTATCTATCTATCTATATATAACAAACAAGGGAAAGTTGTGCTCACCACTAGTTTTTAAAATCATTAGGCGGGGGTGCAATGAGGGTGTGACCACAAAAAACATATAGACAAATACAAGATTCCTCTGCACTCAACCCATTATCAATATATTTAAGACAGCGACATTTTGTGCATACTGCTACTGAAAAATGCCTTACCCTTTAAACAAAACAGGGATTGTTTGTCCATATATTGCAATATATTTAAGCTGGCCAACTACGTCAAAGTCATCCCATATCTGGCCAGTCCTATGCTCAATTTTCATCTGATTCATATGTTTTTTGTGGTCACACCCTCATTGCACCCCCGCCTAATGATTTTAAAAACTAGTGGTGAGCACAACTTTCCCTTGTTTGTTATAGTTATACAGAAGCAGTGACCAGCTCCATGTTGTAGCTCCCACCCCCTCCAACTATAGTCAGGTGATCCCACTGGTGTCTAATAAAAGGGCAGCCAAGTTTGGGAGTTTTACTTTGAAAGCAGCTAGCAAGTTGCAGGTAAAACGTATTCGTCCCTTTTATAAAATGTATAATTAAACCATAGAATTCTTAATGAATCAGATGAAAATTGAGCATAGGACTGGCCAGATATGGGATGACTTTGACGTAGTTGGCCAGCTTAAATATATTGCAATATATGGACAAACAATCCCTGTTTTGTTTAAAGGGTAAGGCATTTTTCAGTAGCAGTATGCACAAAATGTCGCTGTCTTAAATATATTGATAATGGGTTGAGTGCAGAGGAATCTTGTATTTGTCTATATATATATATATATATATATATAGATAGATATATATATATATATATATATATATATATATACATATATATATATATATATATATATATATAAAAACAAACAAACAAAAAAAAAAAAAATTTCCGCACACATAGGTCTTGATAAGTGAAACGTTGATTTCTGAGTATGTCTCTCAGTTACATGAACATCAGCCCTCTCCTCAAAATAGTCTCCACCATGGGGATACATGAATGTGAAAACAAGATATTCAAGATATCAAATTATTATCATTCAAGGACTACTATACAATCATGTTTTTCCCCTTGTAATATTTCCCTTTGGAAATTTTAAGAGTTGAGCTTAAAATATATTTTTTTAGATTTTAACTTTAATCTATCCCGTGCATACTGTCTTCAAATTAGCTCCCAATTTTCTCATATTGTTCTATAATTCTCTTACAAGAAGGTAGGTAAGGCAGAACCCAGAGTCCAAGAGGGCATAACCTTATGTGACTATACATGAGGCCAAACAAATGGATTTTTTCCCTACACATGATATATGTAGGAGCAATTTCAGTTTTACCATAGCCTGTAGAGAGCGGTACACTGTATTATAACCCTGTGAAATCATATGCATTACCTTATAGAAGGTTTTTACAGGAACAATTTAAGTATAGTGGCAGATTTATTAAGGTTTGATTTGTAAATTCGAATTCAAATTTTCAAGTTGGATTTTCTCGGTCAAAACAAATTTGATTTGGGAATAATCAAAACTCAAATTCGAATTCAAGATTTATCGTACCTTGACACTGTAACACCTAAAACCAGCCCAGCTCAATGGCAGAGGTCTATTCGACTATTCGCCACCTAAAACCAGCCGAGTTCAATGGCAGAGGTCTATTCGCCACCTAAGGGCAAGGCCAGACATGGCGATTTTGTGGTGTTTTTACATTGCGTTTTTAAAAAAGAACAGGCAAGCGTAAATACGCATAAACTGCACTACCACTGAAACTAATGGAAAACGCACCATGGCAATTCACACAGGGCGCTTGCAAGCTGAAATCCGCCACAGGACGCCAGTAAACGCCAATACGTCAAGAAACTACCAAATTAATAGACTCTATGGGATCTGCACATTTGAAACCACACTTTACGCAAATACGCAGCATATTTTAAATATGGCGTCCAGATTCAATGAGAACAATGAGAAGTGCATGTTGGGAAAATAATCCTACGTGCGGAAAAACGCATGAAAAATGCATGTTGACGGTTGCATGTGGTTTCAGTGGCATATTTACGCCTGGCTGTTCTTTTTTAAAAACGCAACGTACAAACGCAGCAAAAACGCCACGTCTGGCCTTGCCCTAAAACCAGCCGAATTCAATGGCAGAGGTCTATTCGACTATTTGCCACCTAAAACCAGCCGAATTCAATGGCAGAGGACCCACTTGAAGACGTTAAGAGCCTTCCTGACATTCGAGTTTTTTTTTGAGAAAAAAACTCGATTTGAGTTTAGTCGAATTCGATTCAAATTTGATTAGAGTTTCGAGTCGGTAATATTCGTTCGAGTTTTAGACATTCGAGTTTTTAATCTCCTATTAGAGTTGTGAGTATATTCGAATTTATTTGAGTCAAAAAAAATTCACAGACATTCGAATTCGACCTTCTCTTGAAAAAAAAAATTAAAAAGTAAATGAGCTGTATTAAAAATCATATTTTGAGTTTCTCAACTTAATCCCTACTTCCTAGAGAAAAGATTATTGCAAGTTTAAATATCACTTTGCTCTTAATACATAAACCCCCACCCCCCCAATTATATCACCCCAGCAGCTACAGACAGAGACATCCTCATAATGTATTAGAAAGAAGCATGAAATCACATTTGCATATGGTTATAAAATGAATCCTTGAATGTGTGCTGTTGGCCTGGAGTCGCATTAGAAAGCAGAACCTTATTAAGGTAAATGTTGTGCCAAGTTTGTGGATGAAGTTGTTCTTTAAATGAGAGGCAACTGAAAACAACTGCAGACTGATTCAAGGAGCAAGGATACTTACTGAAGAATAAATCTTGAAAAAAAAAGCTAAATATTTTCCTTGACATTGTTTCCTCAAAGGCATTTTCAGCATATTAAACCTTCATCAATGTGAATCATTAGAGGAAACACTTGAGAGGTGGCGAGGGGCTCACTTGCAGGGTCACTGTGGAAGAACAAATAAATGCAAAATAATGTAACTTTGAGACAATTCTTCTCACTATAAATATTGGACAGAAACTCTATTGAAATTTCTATTTTCACTACACTTTTACCTTAGTGAGTAAAATCTATGGGAGGATCCTATTTTCTGGTCATTGTTATGGACTCTTAGGTCTCTAAGTTCCAATACCAGCATCCTTGTCTCCTATAAGAGCTCACTGGAGACCTAACTCTATCTCAGAATGAAGCCCCTTGCATATACAACTTGTAGCCCTACAAAACAGCATCTACCCATCTACCTATAGCTTGACCCTGCCTCCCTCTCAGTGCTTGACTTTGGCACCCAAAAGTTGGACTTCTTGTATTTTTGCCACGCGCAAGCCACACACCAGGTTTGTTTCTTCTCTGGGATCCATTCTACATGGGTCATTTCTATACCTATTGGCTGAAGCTTAAGGACATATTTTTGTTCCTCTCACTTTTCCCTGCCACATGATTTCATATTAACAGCCTCAGGCACTTTAGGTAAGACTCTTCATTATTTTCAGAAAACTCAAAGTAGCAGTTGGTATATAAACACAAGTTCTTTAGAGCTGTCATTTAAAGGCATTGTTCCCCGTTAAGTTAACTTAGTATGTTATAGAATGCCTAATTCTAAACAACTTTTCAATTCGCCTTCATTTTTCTTTTTACAGTTTTTGAATAATTTGCCTTCTTTATCTGACTCTTTCCAGCTTTCAAATGGGGGTCACTGACCCCATGTAAAAAACAAATGCTCCGTTAGACTACACATTTATTGTTATCGCTACTTCATGTTCATATTCAGGCCCTCTTCTATTCATATTCTAGTCTTTCATTCAAATCAGTGTAAGATCATTTGGACCCTAGTAATCAGTTTGCTGACATTGCAAACTGGAGAGCTGCTGGACAACAAACAAAATAACTCAAAAACTACAAATAATAAAACATGAAACTGCAATTTGGACCTCAGTGTGCCATTGCTATATTGCTATTTTGCAATCATTTTGTTTCTTGTTTTAAGTATAGAAATATATATCGTGAATAAAGTACCCCCTATTGTAAAATATAAAGCTATTTTAAGTTACCAATGAGTTTTATGACCATATAAAAGCACAAGACCTAAGGCCAAGTGTTTTTATACAGTCATGTGACAGAAATGACAACACTAAACTCCGATTATAACCAATGCACTAAGCACCGTTTATAAGGAAATTTACAGGTATTTTAATTATAATATATATATATATATTTATGTGAAGTAAATGTGTTTATTTAATGCATGTCCGACGTTTCGGCCTACATTAGGGCTTTTCTCAAGGATCATGTCATATATATATATATATATATATATATATATATATATATATATATATATATATATATATATATATATATATATACATACACACAGTCCCAAAACTGGTGAACAACGCTCATCAAAAGGATATGCTTGGTTGCTGGTTTAAAACATACGTAATATTAAGCCAATAACCAAACTCACGGGTCTTTCTCATGGTGAAAAAAAGTTTATTCAACGTTTCGGCCCCTACTAATCCTAAGAAGACCCGCAAACTTTTTTTGTTTTTCGCCATGAGAAAGACCTGTGAATGCGGTTATTATTGTCTTAATATTATATATATATACATCTAGGGGGTTATTTATTAAAGTCCAAATGCCAAAAACTTGAAAAAAACTTTTTTTTACTATAAAATCTGAATTTTTTGTGAATTCGAAGTCTGTTTTTTTTTCTTTACTTTTCTCGTCCGGTTTGTCAGATATTTCCTCCACATGATGAACGAGTGTTTCCAGAAAAGATTTATAAGAGAGAGATATAGCTGGGAGGGTGGAAATGAAGAATTCAAATACAAACTAAATAAACAGGATGATTTCTCTGCTAATTATGAAGAAGCCCCTGGCTGCTTCCTATCTTCTTTGTGCACGCATGCATACCTGGTGCCGCCACTCATAAGGTGTTTGCGTCCAGCTGAGATAAATATAACCAAGAGAAATAGCTTAAATGGGCAGACGATCAGGCCCCTGAGTAAAATAAAAATGTGAGACATGTCTAAGAATGCAAATACTTACTGCTAGTGATGTGAATGTAGTTGGCTCTGATTACTGCACCCGCCTCAATATTCCTAGCTCTGATGACACTTATTGGGACTCATGAGGACAGGATCAATAGGGTGGGAAAAGTAGGACATAACATAGAAGTCTCAATATCAGTCACGATTCACAGAATATACAGTATATAATAGACCGTGTTTGTATAAATATAATAGTCTGCCTCACCTAATTAATTTAGATCATATTCTTCACTTTCAATGTAGTATAAAAGACTCATATGGAAAAATATTCTACCCATGTGTTATATTAGTTCAAGGCAAGTTGAGTCAAAGCTGAAGCTTTGATCCCAAATAATGTCTAGCTGAGCACAAGCAAGGTATGCCGTAATGTGTGCAAAATCTGGCCAATTAGCTCACAATACACACAGGGCTAGTGTCTGCCTCCAATGCAGTCAGACTTGTGCTGGTTGCACTTCTATTATTGGAGACAACTTGAGGGGCCAGAGCACACTGGGGGTTTAATTTGTTCTTCACACAATACTTCATTTTTGTGTATGAGCCCTCTATGAATTGAATGGAACCATCTTCATTTTGGGAATGCGCAATCTTTGTTTTTCAAAATATTTTGAGAGTTGTAGATACATAATATGAGGATTCATCGTACGGCGCTAGATAGAATTAATTCTCCTGGTAATAGAAATCATTTTGGGAGGTTCAGGAGCAAAAACAGCAGGTGTTTCAAAGTATTTAATTACAAAAGAAAAGTAAAACAAAGTCGCTGGTATGTTTTATCACATTGCAGATATTGTAAATGCCGGTTTCTGCTAAAATAACTATGAGCAATTCACTAGGAAAAAGCTGGTATAAATGTCCTCGCAAATTTAAAAAGTGAAATCAAAGATCCCCTTTTCTTGTATGAATGTAAAGGACTTAGCTCATCATGGAGCAACCCCAACAGCCAAAATGTCCCCATGTACACTAGTGTACATTAAGGGGGCTATTTACTAAAATCCGAGTTTATCTCATATTTTATTATAAAAAAATCATGAGCTAACTCCCATGCCTGATTTTAGCTCATCTATTAATAAAAAAACTTGCTATAATCAGATCGCAAAAAAAACAAAGTGAAAATTCAGATTGCACGAATTTTTGGTTTTTTTCCCCCCAAATCGATTGTTTTTTTGGGTTTTTTTCTTTGATCTTTGGGCTATTAACCTAGCGCAAACCACAATAACTTCAAACTGAGATTGGTGCCTCTCCCATTGACTTATACAGGACCTCGACAGGTCTGAGATGGCTGATTTTCAGATTTAAGCTTTTTGCAGTAATCAGGGTATAATAAATCTCGAAAAAATGTTTTTGCCCCAAAAATCTGGACCAAATAAATTCGGAGTTTAGTAAATAATCCCCTAAATGTTTTGAGCCTTTTTGTGAAGTTGTAACCATGTTCAGGAGAAGGAGGACCAGCCAGTAGGGATGGGCGAATTTTTTTGCCTTTTTTCGCCACGGAGATGATTCCCATAGACTTGTATGGCGTTGTGCATCAAAAAAAATTCACTAAACGACGAAGCGTCTAACGCTATCGTGAACGCGCCAGCATAGCACATTTTCGTTAATTTTGCCGATTCACTAACGGACGCTTGTGTAAATTCGCTAGTGTTACTTCGCACCCTTACGCCTGGCGAATTTGCGCAACGGACGTAACTACGCAAATTCACTAACGCACAAATTATTCTGAACGCTACCTTTAACGCCAGACTTCCTTCGCAACCTCAGACCAGACGAAGTGCAATAGAGTAGATAGGGTTTGCTTCAAAAAAAGTTAAAAAAAATTTTAAGTCCCACAAAACGCTGGCGTTTTTTCATTTTTTATGGGTGATAGGCTGAAAAAGATCGAAATTTTTTTTGGGGCTCCCCTCCTTCCCCCCTACATTTCCTGACTCATGGCAACTTAACTATACAGTGGGCACATGTGTAGGGCAAAATAAATTTTTTTTTTGCTGTTTTGAAGGTTTCCCAGGCTTGTGTAGTGATGCTACATATACCTCCATTGTAACTTCATTTTTGCGCCGTATGCAAATTAACCATCGCTAGCGTAACTTTGCTTTTCTTGGCGAATTAACGCTAACGCAACTTCGCAACCTTACGCTTCCCCTGAGCGCAACTTCGGATTTTAGTGAATTTGCGTAGTGCTGGTGAAAATACGCCTGGCGAAGTGCGGCGAAGCGGACGTTGGCGCAATAACGAATCTTAGTGAATGTCTCACATAGACTTTAATGGCCATCTGCGCCATTTCACCGGTGGCAAATTTTTGCCGGAACGAAACGGGTCAAAGTCGCCCAAGCCTACCAGCCAGCAAATACGCATCACTTTTTCACTAGGAATGTCTAATATATAACATGAAAGCCTTCTCTTGTTTTATATAGACAAATACAAGAGATTCTATGCACTCAACCCATTATGAATATATTTAAGACATTGAGACATTTTGTGCATACTGCTACTGAAAAATGCTTACCCTTTAAACAAAACAGGGATTGTTTGTCCATATATTGCAATATATTTAAGTTATCCCATATCTGGCCAGTCCTACTCTCAATTTTCATCTGATTCATTCAGAATTCTATTGCTTCATTATACATTTTACACATGGCGTTTTACCTGCAACTTACTGCTTTCAAGGTTAAAACTCCCAAACTTGGCTGCCCTTTTATTAGACACCAGTGGGATCACCTGACTATAGCTGGGAAGGGTGGGAGCTACAACATGGAGCTGGTCACTGCTCCTGTATAACTATAACAAACAAGGGAAAGTTGTGCTTGTGATTACTTTTATTTACCACTATGAATACCAAATTCTACTTGTGTTTCTGAATGCTTATCTGAATTAGGCACACTAGATCACAGTATTTGCCCACATATGCCCACTCCTGTCTTTGCACATGAAATGCTATGTACTTTGTTGTATGGACACTCCTATATAGCACCAAGCAACATTAGGTTGAAGAACACATCTGTAACAGGTCAGCAGGATCAAGATACAAATTGATTATGAACATAAAGGATACTCTCTTTTGTATTTTAAATTAGGATAACAAGCTCCAGTAGCTGTCAAGTAGTAGTTGACCTATTATGATCTACATTGATAAAAGCATTGTTAGCATTCTGCTCCTTAGAAAACATTACTTAATATTATATTGATTAATGAGCAAACGTATATTGCTATGTTAAACTAACCAACTATTTATTAAGTAACTTTAATAAATAAACTGTAATAAATATCTGAATGAAAAGCATGAAATAGCTGTTTGTTTACAGTGTCTTGAGATGTACTGATCACCAGCTAAAGGTCTACTGTAGATCCCCATCTAACTTTTGGGCACCCCGAAGCCATAGTACTCAACATGAAGCAAGAATCTCCCAATTCATTTTCCAGGTGCTACTGACCTGCTTCTGTAGAGGAAAACCTATACTAACTGATACATTATATAAAATTCATATTAAGTAAATGCTAATGTGAAATGAAAATTATTTGCATGGAGAAAAAACTGTAAAACTTTAAAGTTCCCCATATGTCTGCAAAGCGTATCAGTATGTACTTGTCAAGGAAGAGCTGTTTCAGGGCCTACAAAATGTTGTATAGTATGGAGAGGAATGTCGTGTAAAAGCTGAGCTACAAGGGTGTCAGATTTTAAAATCTATTGGATTTAGTTCATTATTATGTTACCTCAGTGTCCCTCTGCAGGTTATCACACAGGAACCAAGTGCACCCCCAAAGTATAGACCATGTGACAGCCCCACAGATTCACAGAAGGAACAATTGACTGGGTAGTGTGGGCACATGTTTCTGGTAGCCACAGGTGTAAAGTGCTGCAGATTAGCAAATAGGGCAATAGAACAGGGGATATTGTCACAATGTCTGTGCTACTGTGGGTTATTTGTAATATTGGCCCCAGACTTGGCAGGTGTTTTACTGGCTAGACCGGTAAAATACCCGCCAGGTGGCAACCCTATCTGTAGCCCACAGTCCCCTCCAAACTCCATCTAGAATCCTGTACTTCATGTCAAACTTCCATTAACCCCTATACTGGATCCCAGACTTCAGTTATTCTGTGCAGTACATTAATTCTGCACAGTACAAATTCTATATACTGTATATCAAAGTGTATTTAACTATCTTCATGGTAGGATGCGCAGAATCCAGCATTCGGTTGCAGATTCTGGCAGAACCAAATTCTAAAAATCACATGACTTTTTGTCACACAAACAAGGAAGTTAGACATTTTTAATTTGGTGAATATGGTGCAGGCCCGGACTGGCAAGCTGTGGGTTCTGGCAAATGCCAGAGAGGCTGCTATAAGGTCCCATAGAAAGTCAGTATTTAGTGGGCTGGTGGGGGCTGTTTGGGCCTCTGTGTACCTGAAATGCCAGGGCCTATTTTAATTCTCAGTCCGGACCTGATATGGTGCATCCCTACTTTATAGAGAATGCAGTAAATCCCACAGCCTTCTAGTGCCAAAGCAATATATCACTAAGTACTCAGAATCACAAATCCTTAAGTCATATGTTTTGTTAGGGAAGCTGCACAGCCAAGCAATACATCCCGGACATGGCTAAATATTTCTCTCACCTTAGTTCATCCATAAGAGTAATAACTGTTTGACCACGCCATAGTGTTCAACATCAGAAGTCTTTGTCCAAACAGTGAACGTGGACTACAATGCAAATGTGTGCAAATTAGAATACATTTTTGTTTAGAGGAGCAAATCCCAAAACTAAACAATGAAATAGCCTTTTTTTTTTAAATTTTCTTGTTTTTTTGGAATTGTTATTAATGGAAATAAATATGTATTGTAAACTGCACACATTCCCATTATGGCTTAAATGCCTGCTGTTTTCTGTTGTTAAAGATTGACTCCATTAGATGATGGTCTAGGGCACGTGAACCTGGAACCCATGTTTGATCCAATGATCCACAATATCTCACACTGATTATTCAATATTATGAGGTTGACCAGGGCACAGTTCCATATTTGTGAACACTGGTACCCTATATTTCATTGCAGTTAGTGTATTTATGGCTTCCAGCAGGATAATTTACTTCTGCTGTTAGGACCTGTGCTTGCTTTGCTTACTAGAACTGTGGATCAAGGCAGAGCGATGCCATGAAATAGAGCTTGTAAACAAAGTAAAACCTTAAACGGTGTAGAGGAAAAGGACAAAGGACTGTTTTGGAACACAGTTAAAGACGAGCAGGCAGAACAATGTTTAAATGTTCTATCAGGCATTGTAACCACCATGACTGCTGAATCACAAGATCCAAAAAGAGCCATAAATGATATGGTGTTCACCAGTGTAGTGGTTAATACAGTTAAGAAAAAATGAAAAGATAAGAATGGTTAATAAAATGCAGACCAAACAAAAACAGGACATTTAAGATGTAGATATTGTATGGAAAAGAATCATTTCTACGAGGAGACTATTCCGCGTGTTAAAGTCATTGGCTTTAAAAACATAATGAGATGGAAATGACAAACTGATATTATTTCTTTTACTCGAGTTCTGTAAACAGAGAGTGACTCTTCAGTTGGCTCAGTTGCCAGTTAATGTCCACCCATGCCTGTAATAGCTGTATAGCATTTTTCTGAATGTGAGCTGATTTGCTGAACATATTGGATTCTAAGACTGACAGAAGAGTATCGAAAATGGGTGCAACAGACCACTGGCTTTCATCCGGCAAATGTATGTGCCAGCTCCCTGTGAAAAAACAGCAGATTTATGCCAAAAGAAAGATGTGATTATTAAGTATACAGCACATGTAGCTCATCTGTTCTAAATATTGGTGCTATATACAGTTCTTATGCTGCTCTCCAGTTAAGGTGATGGGCGTCACGTGAATTGTTATGTAAGGAGAGCGCTATAGCTGTTTACAAACTGAAATGGCTAGTGTCCATTATATACATTATATAGTCTCTCAGTAGCTCAAGCCATTGGTTACATCCAATAGATTATGGTTTAATATGTGCAAATGTGCTTCAGGTTGCTGTACCTTTTTTGCTAACAGAAGGCACTGCAATTCCCTGACTGGGGTTACATTATTTATTGTATGGATGTGTATCCTGTGATAACTCAGGGCAAGACTAAGCACCTGCTAAATGTTACCTCCATGTTGTGGGGCCTGCACTGGAATTAGCTATAGCTGGCCCCTATATTATTATTATTAGATCAGATCATTAGCACACAGGTACAGGTATAGAATAAATAATCCAAAAAGCTCTAATCATCAGTGAAACAAGACTAAGTCGGGCCCCCCTGCCGGAAATTATTTTTGGTGGGGCCCGGGCACATTACTGCTGATTGCAGAAAGGGAGGGGGGATTTTAATACTATGGAGGAAGCCGATTCAGCAGTTTTCCCAGGACCCTCAGTGACTGCAGGGTATGCCTCCTCTGTAGTTATGCCACTGGCTCCAATACAGAAATGTAATTTTGCATTCCTTGTGTAAGCAACCAATTCTTATTTCTTGATTGCTTTCATATTTTTCCTGTAATAATAAATCAGTGCCTAGTTGTGTATACGAGACAAGCCACAACTGCTGTAGGGAATTGTGTCCTTGATTGTGGGATCTTGCTGCTTTGGTATCGTGCATTGATATTGATCTCTCTTTTCAGTTTTAGCAGCAAAGGAAGGTCTGATTTTTTTTGCCGAAATCTTGTAATATGGGATCTAGTTGCAATAACAATAACTTTTCAGCTAACTAGAAACGGGTCAACATGTCGCTCCTGACCTGGGGAACTCAAGGTCTGTTGTACTAAATGTACAGATACCAGTTAGATCACTGTAGATTATCCTTCACCTGCTTCCCTACAGTAGATCCCAAACATCCCATTTTCATGCACAATATCCTAAAAAACAAACATTTACTAGTACCCTACCTTTCATAGTATTGCATAGGCCCATGTACCTCTGTAGATCCTTCCATTGAATCCCAGGCAGAGAATTTCCCAACCAATCTGATGTCCATGTTGTCTTGTAGCCATCCAGTCTCATCCCTGGTGAGTTACCTTAAAAGAAAACTATACCCCCAAAATAAACACTTAAGCAAAAGTTAGTTTACATCATATGAAGTGACATATTAAATATTTTACCAAACTGGAATATATATTTAAGTAAATACATCTTTTCCCTTGCGCCCCCATTTTATAATATTCTCTGTGCTGCCTCAGTAATCACCTGACCAGAAATAATGCAGCTCCAACAGTAGGAAGAAGGAAGAAGTACGGGATCAAAAGACAGAACTTTTCCATTAATTGGCTCATGTGATCTAACAAATTTGGCTTGTTTGTGTGCACTGTGAATCGTATGATCCCAGGGGACGGCCCTTAGTTCTTAAAATGGTAGTTTTCTATTTAGGAGTACCCAATGGCACTAAAAAAGTATCTTATCATGAAGCAGGATTTAACATATGAGCTGTGTTATACAAAATATTTTCATAGAGAGCTACAGTACATTGTTTGGGGTTATAGTTTTCCTTTAAGCTTATCATGCTGTCCTAGTCTTCAAAATAGTTATCATTTGGTGATTGGTTTCATCTCTATCCACACTGAGTTTTATTTTCTTTACTCAGGCATTCATAACATCTAGGTTTGATAATGCATACATAAATACAAACAGTATAGCCTCTAAAACTCACAATGAGGGATGTCCTTGCTCAGATGTGCGATCACCTGTATTTACTTGGGAGAAATGCCCTTGAAATAACCGAAGGGAAGTGCACACGCACAGGTGTTTTGTGGCTCCAAAACATCACAGTGGGTAGTAAGCAAGAGCAGAACAGAGATTTTTTTTTTTATTTTTGCCATTTCTTTCATTTTCCCTGTCCTTCTTTGCAGAGCTTTGAAAGAAAAGGCTTGTCTGTGCCTTTGATTTAGTTTTAAAGAATATACCGCGGCATTTAATTAAAAGTACCCAGGCCAAAGTGAGATTAATTATCTCCCTGCCCCTGGAGGCTCTTCTTTGTGTACCTTGGAAAAAGGTTTTCTTTTCTTTTTTTAATGTGGTCTCAGAGATTTCTCTAGACAACAATTGAAAGTTCACCAAGGAAAGGCAGAAACATTATTCATTTGCGGAGAGAGGAATATAGAGCCCATTGCCAGATAGGCAGAGGTAACCACATTTAAAAGGAAAATCCTTTGAATTAAATAAATCTAAAATTACGGGGTACATCTCAACTTTCTTTTTTTCCATCTGTAATAAGGCAACTCTTGTTTTGTTAAAGGTAACTTTTTGAATTTTTTGGCCATATTTGCAAAGTGTATCATTAACTTGAACAAAAACTTTAATTTCGGGCCAGATTTAACTTTTATATTGCCCTAGATCACTTTTCTTGTCTTGACAGCCCCTGTTCTGTGTTGTGATCCCCAGAATGTACTTCACCCCATAGGTAATATAAACTAAACTATACAACATATTCACCCAGCGAAGTTTGCATCAGTTGGTGTAAAAGATTAAATCAAATATATGGACACAAAAAAACCTCTGTATATCTTCCTGCCCATGCTCCAAGAAATATTGATTCTTGCACCTTTTATTTAAAATGTACAGTGGAACCTTCAAGTAAGTACCAAGTTAAATGTATGCGCTTCACTGTTAAAGAGCAAACAGCTTGTTCGGAAATTCACTCAAAAGGACTAAGGTTTGCTATGAAGGTTCTGCAGTAAGATGGGCTAAACTTGACACAGTCAAATAAGTCAAAGGTCAGGTGCTTTTGTACAGGCCACATAACTCCAATTTGATTAATATTCTTTCGTTTTATATTGTGTTATATATTATGCTTTAAAATACACAAGCACTATTATCATTCTGTGAATTCGGCCCATCCTTTCCTGCTAAAACAGGCTCTTCCTGGGAATTCTGGAAGATTTCGGGATATCGTTGGTGGAATGTGCTTCCATTCTTCCACAACATCATTAGTGGGGCAAAGATTAGGCCTGGCTCCAAATAATCCCACAGGGTTCAGTTGGGCTGAGAAAAACTCTTTGAACTCGGAGCACCAGCAGGATTAATTAAATAATTAATTTTAGGTACTGGCAGACGAGGAGATTTGTTGCCCGTGATAAATCTTCGCTACCATAGGCAACTAATCTCCTGCAAATGCTTTCTCATCAGAAATAATGTAAATCTAGAACCAATAAAGAAACACTAGCAGCATGGCAGTCGGGCACTCCAAAGGATTCCACAAAGGGTCACAGAAAAATAAAATTAAAATGCTTTATTCAAAGTTGCATTAAAAAAATCACCATCTGCCCTACACATTTCGTGTTCCATGGACACGTAATCATGGGCCATAGTAGGGAAAACATATGCGGTGCTTTGTTTTAACAAAGTAATCTGAAGTTTCCTTGCGAGGCTCTCTAGTGTCCCAATGATGCTCAAGTTAGGGCAGGGGTACAGGGTGGTAGAGGGAATACTTATAAACATCCCACCAGCCACTTTTCTTGGATAGAGAGGCAGGTGGTGGGTGTCCTTTCATAAGAGCAGAATGCAGCAACACAAATGGGAAGTTTTTTTTGCACTTTGCACAAGGTGTGCTGCTTTCCAAATGACCCCTATGGTGAAACAATCAGGCTCTCTTGGTCAAAAGCACTCTAACTTTAACCTGAGGAATATACAATGACCTCTTTTTGTGGGTAATGTAATGTAAAACAGGAAATAGTTAATAGAAGACTGCGAAGGGGCATCACACAACACAGATAGGTTTTTTTTAGTGTTTGGGACTATCATTGACCTTATACATTTATCCTAACCTTAATTCCATGATGCTACCATACCTTTAACAGTGAATAAATGAGTGGTGCAGTACTTTCAAAAACATCCATTTTCTGATATGATGTCCGGCTGCTGTACCTTAAATATGTTCCCTAAAATGACAGATGCGTTGTGGTTTCTGACACCTGAGAAAGTGGAGAGCATTAACAATGAGATTTTATCCAGCAGGTATATTGAGAACTTCTAATTACCTGCACATGCACAAGCGTCGTATCTGTATGCAGGAGCCAGCCTAACGCTGCTACAGATTAATTGGAAAGGGACCACGAGGCAATCTGTCCCCAACTCAGGGGTTTTTAGCACATTAATAGGATTCCAATTAGGGTATTTACACTGCAAATAATGTACATTTTATCAGGACCTCAGGGGGGTTATTGAAGATAGATTAATCATTTAACCTGTCATTCTCGGTGCGATGCCTGACAGAGTTATATAAACACATAGATAAACCCAGATATATAGTCTTACTGCATGATTGACAAGAAACAGGCTTGTGTCCTTTTCTGCTGATTTTTCTCCCACTTGCTGCAGTGAGACAAATCTCTGCCATTTCTACGCTCAGTATACCTCCCACATCTGCTTCATTGTAGAGGCTGCATTACTGCAGATACAGTGCATTTGCCAAACTCCCATTAAATCCAGCTTCTTTGCACTACCCTCACCCAATACCCCATTCCCACTGCAGATTTACCAAGTAATTGACTAATTATTCTCTTATCCAGTCCCATCTTACTGCCCTCAATCTTCTTTCTAGTTGTATTCCACATTCTCTATATTTTTCAAATACTCCTCGCTAACCAGAGTTGCTTTTACAGTAGGGTAGAGAGAACATTAGCTCAGGGTCCCCAGTATCACGGGCAGGGACATTTCTGTTACAAGTGGAGCAGTTTAAGAGCAAAAATTTCTCTTTTCAGACCCTTGCAAGTGCAATGATGCTGGAATTTTGGGGTAAAACGCTGCATTGAGGAAAAAAATCATGGCAATTGCTCTATAAAATGTACTTTGCTCTTATGGACATAAATGACCCCTATAGTCTTTGGACAGGGGCAATAACCTGTAGAGACCAATGAGATGTTTACGTTTACAAAGATGAGACCCATAGCAAACATTGCACCTCTTTTTACATAACCTTTACATAACCCCCTAAGAGTTATTTTCTCTTCGCTGCTTCCTAACAGACTCATCTTCATCTTCCGACAATACATAGACAACACAAAATAACATCAAGTTAGAGATAAGTGTGTTTCACTCATTACCATACTTTGCCCTTTACTGCAAATCTAATTTAACCTTTATACCAAGGTTGAGTTCATTCGCACGACAGTAGCAGCTCTTCATACTTAAGAGGGTGGAAATATCAAGGGACAGTCTGAATAATATTTATAGACATTGCCTCTAATCAAACCTTTTATTTCAAACTGCAGGAATGCTGGACATATACCGACAGGATGATTAAATGGAGAAACAAAACAGTGACCTAAAGAGATGAAAGGGGGAGTGGCAGAAACAGCATGGAACAGAGAGCCAGAAAAATCAGAAAGAGACAGAATGAAATAAAATAAAACAGCACAGACACGTCAGAAAGGTAATAAAGGAAGGAAATAATAAAAGGACAAGGCATAGTCAATAAGGGCAAGAATGGATGTATGTGTAGGGTGGGAAAAGAAAAGGTAATAAATAGTGTAAACAAGTAGGATTGTTCTGCATTTCCTTTCTAAGGGACAGGCCATTGACGAACCCCTTCTTCTGCAGTAAGTTCTGTTATAAGCACTGCGTAACTTGTCAGCGCTATATAAATAAATGATGATGATAATGGACTTCATGATAAAATAATATCGGAGAAAGACCCTATAATAGGTATCCAAACAAACCTTTGGAAGAGCAGCTTCTTTCTGTTACAATAAATAAACAAGAGCTTGTGCGAAAGTTGAAGCTTTTGGAAACCTGGCTATTGTGGTGTTTATACAAATGGCCTGCAGATGTCACTGTGTACATGAGTTATACTGTATATACATAGTACTATCAATACTGCTTAAGAGTGATGTTGGAAGTTACTGTTGTGTAATGGCTGTATGAGTCTGCTAATAAAGCACTGTAATACTCAGATAATCCCCAGCTACCAAAACAAATTGACGACGAGATGGCTCTTCTACCTCTGCAGCTGCCTGCACCTTTTCTTCCAAACCCTGGTGAGCCTACCATACCTTTTACATTATTGCTGCTGACCAAGGGGAGATTTCTCCTGCTAGAAAGTGTGCTTTACTTATTCACTGCCTGGGAGCAGAGGGACAGCGTATATTCTATAAATTACCATTACCCGATGATACTTATGAAACTGCTCTTACTGCTATAAAGAACTTTTTCATGCCAAGAGTAAAGGTGGCCATACACGGGCCGATAAAAGCTGCTGACAGACCATGTCAGCAGCTTATTGGCCCATGTATGGAGCCCCCGACGGGCTTCACCGATCAAGATCTGGCCGAAAGTCGGCCAGATCTCGATCGGATGGGACGAAATGGGGCGAAAACTCCCGTCGGATCGCGGCCGCATCTATTCGTTGATGCAGTCCCGCGATCCGACCGCCCATTACTATTCATTAGGATCCGATCGTTGGGCCCTAGGGCCCATGATCGGATCAGCCCGATATTGCCCACCTTGAGGTGGGCATATCGGGGAGAGATCTGCTCGTTTGGCGACATCTCCAAACGAGCGGATCTCTCCGTGTATGGCCACCTTAAATGTGGTTGCTGAAAGATATAAATCCCGCCAACGTGGACAGCGTAATGGCGAATCCACAGAACAATTTGTAGCAGCTTTGAGAGAGCTGGTTGTTACCTGTGACTTTGGGAATCTAACAGATGAAATGCTAAGAGACCAAATAGTGGAAAAAACTAATTCACCAAGCATTAGAGAGAGACTGCTCCTAGAGCAGGATTTAACCCTTGCAAAGGCTATTACAGTTGCTAGCCAAATTGAAGCAGCAGTGGCAGAGGCTAAAACTCTCAGTCAGGGAACTGCTGGGAATGTACAGATTGTGAATTCAACACTGTGGCCTAATAATGCACAGTCACAGGCAAAATACAGTGCTAAGGAAAAGGATTCACTTGTACTGCAAAACCGTGCAGCAAATACAAATAGAAAATACTGATTTCGCTGTGGTTCAATACAACACACTGCAAATCATGTTACATGTCCTGCAAAAGCTTTACAGTGCCAAAAATGCAAAAAGGTAGGACATTTTGCTAAGATCTGCCGTAGTTCTGCTAAAGATGTTCATGAAGTCACTACTACAAATGTTACAGTAGTAAGTGTGGATAAAGCTGGTACATTTATTCCAGACAAGTTTATATGCACTGTCAGTGTCAGTACTGCTTCTGCTGACAAGGGACACTCCATTAACCTGATGCTTGATACAGGTTCAGCTGTGTAATGGCTGCATGAGTCTGCTAATAAAGCACTGTTATACTCTACTCATCCTCCGCTACCCAAAACATAACAGTTATGCTAAACAAAAGAAAGGTTTGGAAGACAGTTGGTGTTGCTAAAACAAACTAAGAAGAGAGTCATCTCCTCCCAATGAACCCATGTAAAGAGTGCTAACCATCTCCAAGGAAAACTAGTTTAAGGGCAGAGACACACGCTCAGATTCCGGGGGAGATTAGACGCCCGGTGACAAATCTCCTCTCCTTCGGGGAGGCTAATCTCTCTGAATTGCCTTCTTCTGCCTTCCCATCGGTAAGAATATATATCATCGGTGGGATGGCACTCGGAACAATTCATTTTCTGAAGTTGCCCAAAGTTGCCAACTCCAGACGACTTCGGAAAACGAAACACTCCGAGTTCCATCCTGCCGGCGATTTTAATTTTAGCCGGCGGGAAGGCAGTTCGGGGGGATTAATTGCTCCAAAGAAGAGGAGATTTGTTGCTGGGTGACTTATCTCCCTGAATCTGAGCGTGTGTCTCTGCCTTAAAAGGAATTGAGTAAATCTCAAAGACCCATAGGAAACAGTATACAGCTGCACCTAATGGATGGTATTCAGCACAGTACATTACTGGAATTCAATGGATGCCTATAGGACTTGAATTATCTAATGATCTACAGCAACTACTACTGGAGAGTGTTTTATCCTGGTTACAGGATGTTTACAAACAAACTTTAGCTATGGTCTGGTCTTCATGGAGAGCAAAGGGATTTAGTTGGAAGCTTTTCCATTTGGTGTAGCAAAAGAAGACGAAACCAAGGAATAAGGAACCAGAGATGTATCTGAATAAAAACCTTTAAGGAAAGAACCATACACATAACACTATATGCACGCACACCAAGACATTAGGTTGCAGTAGAATAGAGTAGTTAGAATACAGTATACTTTATAAATAAGCCTTTTATGGTGTATGCTTCATTCATTATGGGATTTAATGTATACTACGGTAACTATTAAGAAAAAACTTTTATGTCCATAAGGAGTCCTTTATATGTTATATGCTGGTCAATAGTTAAGAGAAAGCATGACAAGTTAGAGTCTCAAACACAGTATTTAGGGGGGCTTTATATAGCTCATTAATATCTTGAGCTGGGAAATTAGTCTGGAGAGGGTGTTGCACTGACCATTCCCATCTTAATTATTCCTGCCATGGCTGCCCTATAGTAAATAGCTATCCCTTACCAGAGACAATTTTCTTCTTCTATAGATTCACTTGAATGGCACTCCCGTTCACTGAACCTTTCTTGCTAATACCTAAAGAATTACATCCATAAGGTATTTCATATAGAACACAACATGTATTGAATTACTAAGTAGAAGTGAAACGGAACCTGAACCTCTTACGCTTCTTTATTTTTTCTTTTTCTCTTTCCCCCTTATTAATTATCCTTTCCTTTTTCTTCTTCTTCTCATTGGAAATGATGGTTAACACTACCTGAATCATCCAATATGATGTGTAGAAATATTTACTAATAACCCATAGGTACATGTTTTGTTATTTTCCATAATGTGCTTCTAAGTAGTTTTTCTGTACTGACATCTGATCAGATGGGCATGTATGTGATTTTTTTTGTGGGGGGTAAATGATTGGCAGATCAAAGTTCAGCTACTTTGAACTCTGAAATCTAATTGGTTATATAGTATGGCAGGCATCTATGGGCAGGGGGACTGAAATTTTGTGAACATAAAGTACTTTTTCTTCTCCTGATATGAGGATGGTCCCTGAAAAGTGGCATTCTGCGTCCAGATTAATTTATTTTAATGATTGTTAATCAATAATTTGTGATAAACGTAGAAATTCTACAGTTAAAGCAAAGATACTAACTCACTCCGACGCTGAACATTTACTTAAAGGAGAACTAAACCCTTAAAAAGAATATGGTTAGATGTTTTTATTTTTTTTATGCTGAACTTACACCACTAATAGCCCAAAGGTTCAGCAGCCTTGTGACAGTATTGATCCAAGCCTTGAAAGTCAGTAAGAAAACTCCGGGCGACTCCGGAAAGGCATTTTGGGGGGAGATTGGCTGCCCGCAGAAACGAAGATTTGGGCGACTAATCTCCCCTTCTTCTACTACCCTTGTGCATTTGGAGTGAGAATAATTGCTGCATTTGTAAAAAATTGTTGCACCCAAAAACGCCCATAGACTTCAATTTCACCATTTCGTGAAACGGGACAGATTCGCTCATCACTAATGACATTACAACTCCATTAAAGTTATGTCTTTGTTGCTGACTAGACACAGATAAGTATTTCTCCAGCACAGGGTTTCCTGTGACTACTAGAGCATGCTTTAAAGTTGTCAGAAATATCCTGGCTACAGATGCTCCCTGCAGCTGGTGTGGGTTGCTCCTATAGGGACAGTCAGTGCCCTGCCAACCAGTGTAGTGCCCCATTTAAAAATGCAGCATGGGTGCTGAATTATGATTGGTGCAAATGGTTGTTGCAGCATTCAGCATCCTGGGTATATTGGGGAAAAAACTCAGTACTCAGAGGCTTCAGATGGTTTTTTTTTGCCTTCTTCTGGATCAACTGGCAGTTAGGCAGATAAAAAAAAAGGTTGAACTTGATCGACGTGTGTCTTTTTTTAACCTTACTTACTATGTTACTATGTTACTATGTTACCCTGTGCCAGAAAATCAAATGGTATGAACAATGCTCAATTCCTGTACCTATTGCTGAGTTGCACACGCTGCCATCTCTAACTGTGGTTCAGCAAACACTGGTTGAATGAAGTCATGCTGTTTTGGAAAATAGATGAGAATGGGAATGAAGTTTTAGTGAGCTTTTGCTTATGTGCTTGGGAGCTTAGTGCTGGAGGTGTCATTTTTGCTGCTACCAAATATTTCACTACTTTCAATCTACTGCCTGCAGGGGGGATGAGTCAGTTACACAATGCTGCACAAATAATGTGAAGGAAGGATATCTAATTTTCCTGTGTCTCTATAGAAATCAGCTTTAAATCACGAGGCCATTGTTCTAGAAAACTTTCATAAGCCAGAGGAACAAACAAGCAATATATTAGTCTGAGGGCCTCTTTGCCGTCATTTTTCTCAGGCACAGTCCAGTCCGATTAGAAGAGGGTAGCATAGATCCGGACTTCAAGGAACCAGACTTCAGAAAGACATATAGCCCGGGTAGCAATACAGAGATGCGCTGTACTCACTTTTGAACATTGATGAGATCTGCCCCGGGAAAGATGAGAACCCTTGGAATAAAGAACAAAATTTAAAAAAGAGGCACATTTGTATAATATGTTTGTCCACAGAAATGTGCAGTGTCCAGAGGCGCATTCACCTTCCTGCTGTGTGATAAGAGGAAGGAAACCATCCCTATCATGTATCAAACACTGCTCTACTTCTTTGGAGATGATTTGTGGAGATTCTGGGGTAGATGAAGTATACAGACAGCAGGTGGGAGTAGATAAAGTTGATATACACTGGCATTTCACTGAGACGAAAGCTCATATTCTTGGAGAATCGCTGTTTGAAAGGCTGTGCAGCCTTATGTTTACAAGACAGGCCTCTAAAGTGGAAGAAAATCAGTTCCAGCTTTCTCCTCTGATGCCAAAACTAAAATCAGCTCTTAGGTTACAAATTAACTCCATAGACATCCACAATGACTTGGTATAAAGAGAACAGTGAGACTTTGTGTTTTCATTAAGATTTAACAGAACCGTGTAACCAAATATTCTTGTGTTTAACATGTGTCCAGCAGATTGCGCTTGTGTTGATCGTTTATACTGTATGCTGTTTTTATTAAAAGGGAAAAAATGCTTTAGGCTTAATGCTGGCTTTTTTTCCTTGTACAAGTTTAGTAAAACATACAGTATTGGAATAAATTATTCTGCATAAAGATTTAAATGCATGGTTGGTTCATACTTGTTATTCTGAGACATATGCACATTATAATATATCAAGAATTGACTCTAATGCAGAGTTTCTTATCCTTTTTCTCAGGGGGGGCACAGCTTAGATCTGGGAATCAGTTTATAGACCCAAGAACTGGTTTAGTTATGCAAGATATTTTAATTATTATTTCCTGTTGCATCAAAGGGAATCATCTAGACCCATCCTAAAGGCACAGGGAATTATGCTGGGGTCTTAAAACTTAGGTTAAGAATCCTTATTTCAATGAGCGGCCTCATTACTGTAACACATGTTGGAATCTTGTTTTGATTTACTTACTTAAAAATAAGGGTCTCTAAAGCATGTTAAGTTCAGAAAGAAATGCCATACAAAAGAGTTATCCATAATTGGTCAGCATAATGTATCATCTTTATAATTTCTATTAAAGGAGATGTAAACAATTTTGCTCAACTATACTGAACGAAAATACAATTACTTGCTTACTACAAGCCGTACTGGACAAAGGTACTAATAAGCATAGGAAGGGCTAAACCATTTCCTCTTCCTTCCCTATATCTGGGAATGTAGTTGGGTTTCTTACTAATGTGGATAATTTCACTGACCCTGCTATAGTAGTTGCTACAAAACCTAGCATACCCCAACACATTAATAAACATTACAACATGCTGGGAGCAGCAAGATCAAGGTCAGCAAGGGGTAAGCGAAGGAAGAGGTACACGCTAGATGACCCCCCTCCCTTGCGCCATAGGCACATGCCTCTTCTGTCTGCTCTACCCTTAGTTCCGGCCCTGGAACCACTCCTTTAAAGCAATGCTTTCTGAAAAGCCTTTTCTTTGCTCAAGTCAATGCCACTAAGTGAATTAAGGAAACATTTTCTGGCACTAAGCACGTGAATAGGACTGTTTGCCCTTCTGATGTTTGATTAGAGTGTAATATCAACAAGTCAAAATGACAGAATTATTTCTATGATAGATAACAGAAAGATGACTGATATAGCACTGGCAGGAGGAATTTCATTAAAGAAGTTTCTTGCATCTGTAATTTGAGTTTTGGGTGCCTATGTAAACAGAGCTATGCCAGTCATCTAAATAGAAAATATGAGGCTGGGGAAATAACAATATGTGCCACTTGTATGTGTAACAGCAATGAAGCATTGACTAGGACTTTCTAGAGTAGGACTTTGGTTTCCTATGCACATATTGTAGCTCATTTAAGCTACACTATCACATTAGAATATCACATTTTGTACTTTGCCTTTCCCTCTATCAACATAATCTTGAATACACAGATCCATGGAGAGGAATGCCATGATGTCATGTCATGAATGTCGTGATATGTGAAGAGCAAAACTATGCAGAACTTGCACATGTAACAACAATGTGGATCAGATTGCAATATCATGCCTATGGGAGCTATAAACTGTTGTGTATGACATCATCATTCTGTAGTATGTCACAGGTCGACAATTGGTTGCCTAGGTTCTGGGATGCATGCTCAATATGGCCCCCTGCCCCATCCCAGCATCTAGGATTTTAAGAGTGGGCATTGTGTCACTTATATATACACATATGCAAATATAACAGAAGGGCAGTGAGTTTGGGCATAAATCAAAGACCCCTCTGAGCTGGTCCCCCTAAGGATGGTGGCACATGTGAACATTCGGCAGAGATTAGTCGCCCAGCAACAAATCTTCTTCGGGCGACTAATCTCCTCGAAATGCCTTCCCGTTGGCAAGAATATGAATCGCCGGCGGTATAGCATGCAAATCTCATCAAATTTCTGAAGTCCCCCAAAGTTTCCTCGTGAGGCAACTTTGGACGACTTTGGAAATACATGCCATCCCGCCGGCGATTCGTATTCTTGCTGGCGGGAAGGCATTTGGGGAGATTAGTTGCCTGAAGTAGGGGAGATTTATTGCTGGGCAACTAATCTCCCCTGAATCTTTACGTGTGCCCCCACCCTAAGGAGACCCATACCATATGCTTTTTTATAGAGGAGTAATTAGAAAGTTTCATTTTTGTACTGTAGAAGACCTTTAATGAAGGCAAATGTATGGAACTGTGCAAGGCAGGAACCTGTTAGATTTACACTATGACATTTAGAGCAGCAATGCCGATCAGTGGGCAGCAAGACCCATATCTGCACTTATTGACTTCTCTGTTGCCACACAAATGTTCCTTTAGAGCTTTTGCAGATTCTGTAACTTTCCAGTCCCGAAACGAAAAGCAATTTCTGAGGAAACCCCTTCTCATTTTAGTGACAAATCCTCTTTTATTGCTTTGTGTTGCAGGGAGATAGATGAAAGGATGAGTAAGATATATACAATCGCAGTAATACATGTTACCCTATCCATAAGGCTATTCTTATCTGTGGCTGTATCCCCCAACATTTTATTACATTCTAAGCTGCTTTTCCCTGCAGGCTTTGCTGTAACTGTTTGTAGATGTGTTTGTAAGGTCTGAGTTCTGTGTATGCTGGTCATAAAAATGACTGAAATGCTTTGTCAGGTTGTGAGAGCATATGAATTTCTCTTAAACCAGGAAAATGTAACAAAATGTGCCAAAACCTAGTACAAAGCCTTACATGTTCTCATTTGAGCACCCTAGCTGTGCAGATCAGGCTTGTTAAAAAAATTACAGATGCAAAAGAATTCTCCAGTAAAAATCCTCCCTACTAGCACTATGCCTTGGGCTCATTTATAAACACTGGGCCACTTTGGCCCTGGGCATTAACTTGCTGTCCTTGTTCTACTTGCAGCTAGCTGAAAACAACTATTCACTGATTGGTTGCAATTGGTTACTGTCCACTTGGTAGTAAGGTAGTAAGCTTTATCTAAAAAGAAGGCAGGATATAGCACTGTTAAAGTGTTTAATACCTTGTTTAACATCTTGAGGGGACAGTGGCATAATACCACAAATAGAGAATAATTTGTACAAAGGGTGGGCAGCAACTGCATGAATTGGGTTTCCTGACCTGGATGACTTGAAAAAGGTTTCACTGGGCACTGTTGCTTTAAGCTCTGCCACACTTAGCACGGTTATCACTGGACTACAAATACAAGCATATTTAAGATATTATCAAGGGTTAAAGAATGTTGGCAGCTCTTTAGAATCCTCTTTGGAATCCCAGCTGATCTGTATAAATCAGGCTCCATGTTCTTTGTTCCCGCAACTGGAGCTGGAAGCTTTAAGCACAGCTTTACCGCAGAATAATGTAGGACCAGTGTGCCCCCATCCGATGTTTGATTACGGGGAAACATAATGAAGCAGCACAATCATTTCCGTGAGAGTGAGTGCTGGAAAGTAGCAAATCTTTTCCATTTGTGATTATGTTTTTGGTCAACTATTTTAGCAGCAGTGCCATTTTATGGAGGTTTTCGATCACCCCTGCCTGCTCTGTAGAACTAGCAAGTGTGGAGGGAGATTTCTATGGAATAGGTTTATATCATCACCCATATGTTGCAGCTATTCAGAACCAGCATTCCAAATGAGGCAAAAGGTCCTTAATTGATCTATGTAAATTAGGATATCTGTTGCGTACATGCAAGTATAAACAACAGGCTCTTACACTGATGAAGTGTTTATAGAAGATGTAGACCAACATTGGTCTGTTTCAGGAGATCCAACCCAAATCCACTCAATCGCAACTGCCTTCCCAAAGGCCATAGCCAACCCCTTACCAGAAGTCTCTAAAACCTGAAAGTGATGTCACTACATTGTGGGGAGGTTGGAAGTGACATCACTAACAGGTTGGATTACTAGGGAGCACAAATTTATTCTTATAACAATACTTTACAGGTAGAATCCTACTCAATGCTTTCATGGTCAATATATCTGAGTTTTTCTGACAAATCCTGTTCTGCAGGTTACCCCCCTCCCCCCATGCAGGACTTTGCATCCACCTTTCTGATATTTGATTTACTATATAATATTGGCCCGATGAGTGCTAACATGTATGATCATCACTCTTGCATCCATATTTGAGCCACACATTCCTACCTTTGAGCAATAAGGGGTGCAAAAGGGAGCACTCTTCTTGCTGTAGCTTTTGTGCTTTCATCTGCAGTGGGAATCCATAGTAAACTTAACCCATTGCAGGGAATAGCTCTAAAATGCTTGTAAGTGCTGTGAGCTTCAAGATAAATGTGCATAAATGCAATAAATCATAAAGTGACAGTGTTCTGCAAAGTCTAAGTTTAATTAGCTACCTAAATAATTAAAGAAAAAGTTTGAATTTTAATTTCTAAACAATAGCTTCAAGTGGCATACATTATTTAAAGAATTACTTTGTTTGAACAAATAGGAAAAGTAAATATTTACATACAAACAACTCACTGAGAAAAATTGTTTCTGGCAGGTGTGGAACTACAGTTAAAGCAGACTCTGAAATTGCTGGGGTCTAAGAGGTGTAAGGGGCCCAGCTAAGTACAGACTACTATACTACTGATAAGTAATATCAACACATATGTTGGAACCCCAACTAGACTATGTCATTCTATTTCTAAGTCCTGATATATAGACAGTAATAGGATCACTATCATAGCACACTCTATGTGAGTGGGCTAAGCAGATTTAGTTAGAGAGAGCAGCACTAAGCTCCAGTTTAGGATTGGTATCTGGAGGTTTCTCCTGAGGTATTACTAACCTTAAAGTGATGGGACCACAATTTAGGAAGAGATTCAGGCTACAATCTACTCCCTGATCTTTCCCTTTGCTGTTTAAGAGCCTCTGGTATACATCTCTGAGAGGTGTACATTGACAACACCTTCCTCCACAAAACATTGCAAGAGCCAAACTTACAGATATGGTCTAATGTAACTGATGCTCTTTAGTGAGGAGTGAATCTGTCAATTTTCTGTTGCTTTACTTTTGCCGAAAAATTAAACCCACCAAAAACTGAACTACCCCTGTGGCAAAACACAATGTGAAACCTGCCCACACAACCCGAACTCAGACAGAATACAGATTCAGTAAACATTAGAAGAATACAGCATCCACAGCCAGTACAGTTGTTCTTCTTCCAATGTGGTGTACTTAATACAATGCACCAGATGCCAAACAGGAGGACTGTATATAGGAGAAAGGGTCAAAGTCTGAGAAAGAGAAATACACACCACTGCTTCACCATAACCAATAAAGAATTGGACACACCAGTAGGAAACCATTTCAACAGCCCTCGCCACTCCATAAATAATTTAAGAATATTGGTTCTTAAGGGACATTTTGAAACAGAAAACAAAACAAAAGTATGGGATTACAAATTAATAAAAACTTTCAACTCTCTGGAGAAGGGACTGAACCTGGACCTTGGATTTACAGTTGTTGGGACACTAGACTAACTGCTCATATGGAATCACTTTCATTTCAGATTCCATTAATTTAGCTCTAGTTTATACTCAGCCACTTTGATACACATTATCTTGTACCTTATCTGGCTGTCCCTTGCATGTCCCCATGTATATGACTTTGTTAAAGGACCAGTGACAGCAAAAAAATTTTTAAAAAAAATTCATTCGTTTGCTACAAAAAAAGACATCAACACATATTAAACTTTAAAGTCGCTAAGTCTTTATTAAGAAATAACTTACCGAAATTCCGCTTGCGCTCCTCTTCAGAAAAGGCAATTGGCGGCCCATTGTGCGGTGCTCCATTTCTCCTCACTGCCTTCCTTATAGGAGATAGCCAGGGAGGAGAAATCGAGTGCCACACAATGGACCGTCGCCCTGTCACCGTTTCTGAAGAGGAGCGCAAGTGGAGATTCGGTAAGTTATTTCTAAATAAAGACTTAACAATTTTAACGTTTAATATGTGTTGGTGTCTTTTTTTTTGTAGAATACTAACAAATTTTTTTTAGAAATTTTTTGCTGTTACTGGTGTTACTATTACACCTCACACACACCAATTCCTTTTTATTGGTCTCATTTGATCTATGAGCAGAATGTTGTGTATATATATATATATATATATATATATATATATATATATATATATATATATATATATATATATATTAGAGAACACCACAGCTTAATTGTAATCAGCTTGAAAAAGGAACTAAAATGTTCTGAAAGCTTACTATGATTATGTTAGTTAGCCAATAACGGTATCACTTTTATACCACCTTTTGGTCATTTTCTTGCCCAGGAAAATTCTTGAAATGCATTGAATTCAATGACCATTTAGTTTTCTTCCCAAATATTGCAAATCAGGGTCACTTTAATAATTTGGCAAATGGGGCATCTGCCCAGGTTCCACTGATTTGGGGGACTCCTGCTGCCCTCCTCAACCCTACTGCGCTTTCTTCTGTTTTTCACGGAGGGTTGTGTATTTCACTGTAGAACAGCAGTGTATTGAGAAGGCAGGCAAACAGAAAAAGAGCACACCAAGCAGTTGTGGAAGCAAGTAAAGAAGGAAACTTTGTTACTGGTATTGTGCACATGTAAGGTAATGCTTTTAATCTATCCACTTACTGACAGGATTTTATGGAGTGCTTATTGGCCAATTTTCAGTGGTCTTGCTGGCAAGTGTGGAGTAAATGGGGTGCTCATTGGACATTTTTCAGTGATCTTACTGGCATGTCTGGGATTGATGAAGTGCTTATTGGCCATTTTCCACCAGTAAAAACAGATTGAGTGATGTACAAGAGCCAGCATAAGGATGATATCCATGTTCCACAATATGTCTCTTACCTTCTTCAGAGGCACATACCTGTTTTAGTCTATTGAAAGTATGGATAAGACCAGGCTGGAACAACATACCCCTGCCTGCAGGATTGTTTGACAAAGAACTTTATTAGCCAGGACTTACAAATACAAGTGAGTTGAAATGAAAAGCAAAAAGTGAAGGACATAAAAACCAAGACTGTATATTGACATAGTTAGAGTGGAAGGGGCCAATTCGAAGCATGTTAATTCTTTTTTTTAATGCAGGGGAAAAACACACAGTCAACATATTTGTGAATATTTTCCTATGGAAAATCACCAGTGTTGGTATTTTAAGCCAACCTCTATTGCCAGGAATGGGAGGATTTAGCGTGATTTCCCACTATATTGCACAAGCAACAGAGTAAACTGGCTACAGCCAATTCCCTAAAGTTATAGCACTCTCATACCTATGCCATCAATGGCAGTCCTTTGCCTTTAAAAGAGGTGTTGGTTTCTCTCCTATAAAGCTACAGTGGGGAGGATCAGCCTGTGAGACCAATGCTTTTGCCAAGATACAATTTTCCAAAGAAATGCAACCAAGCTGTGAGGCGCCAGCCAATGAAATGTATGACCAGAGGTAAATTGTTAAAACCACCATATGGGCTTTACATTGACATGGGAAATATATGGACTTACATACATGGAATTATTAATAAAACATGAGGCCAGTCAATGTGCATGGATCAGTATCCCCTTTTCTATGTTGCAGTAAATTTTGCCAGATCAGTAGTCTTTCCATTAGACAGTACCGTACTTTTATTTTACTTAGCCTTAAAGGGCTCTCAAGGCTCCAAAACTGGTACAAAAGTATAAAGGAGCCATAAATCCAAAATTAAGGTTCAGTTTCCCAAAATGATATAAAATGCAAAAAAAAAAAAAAAAAGATGCTGTTTTAAATTGTAATCTCAAAGTTATGACTTTAAAAATGCAAAATGTCAGTTTTTTAAAGAATTTTGAGATTAAAAATCAGAATTCTGAGATTTCTGAATTCTCATAAATAACAATAGTAAACCTACTTTAATTATTTAAAAAAGTTTAAATTCGTCATAGCTTTTTTATGCCCCCAGTGACTTTCCTGCAAGGGACTGCAATAGATTAATATGGTAAGAATGTGTTCAATTATTTTAAAATTTGTGCTTTATAAATAGGCATCGTCTGTCCCACAAGAGTTTGTTACTCTTTTTAAAACATGACTCTCCAAAACAAAGCAATTTGAATTCGGATTTGACGTGCATCACATGCTCGTCTCTTTTATTCCATGCGCTGCATCGCTTTTGGCACGAAAATTAAATATTTAAAGGGCCCACACCCAATTGTTCTGTGCCCAACTTATTATTTACTAATAGTTCCTGGGTGCTCTTATTTTTCTGATCTCTGTTCTTTGATCCTTGCCTGTCCCTGTCTTCTGCTACTTCACTGCCTGTACCGACCTCTGCCTATTTACTGACCATTCTTCTGGATCCTGATTTTGTACTGTGTTACTGTTGGTGTTGGCCCTGGCCTGTGACCTGAATTACGTTTCTGACTCCTGTTTTTGTACTGCTCTGCCTGATTGGTATCTACCTGGCCTGACCCTCAACTATGCTCCTTGTTCTCCGTCCTTTCCTTGCACGTTCGGTTTCCTAGTCTGCTCAGAGCTCTCCTCTTGGTCCTCTCACTTAAGATTTGGCGGCATCTGAGTAGCAGATTAAAACATGACTCTCCAGAACAAACCAATTGGAGCACAGTGTAGTTTACAGCAACTTTCTAGAACAGACTCTGCAGCATGAAAATGTGATCTGACAGGTTGCATAAAAATGTTGCATTTGGTGTAAATGCAGTTAGAGTGATAATTATAGCCCCAAACAAAGCTTTTTATAAAAAATTGTAAACATTTGCTAAAATGTTATATTTTAGAACAGACAAGAAATAGTTTCTTTGCTGCATTTACTTGTATGCCAATTGATTCCGTTAAGGATATACACCATAGTCTCAATCTTGGGTCACTTTGGTAAGAATATTCTGTTATTAAGATAGCTAAAATGTCAGCCAGAAAGAATGACAGAATATTTGTATTGTGGGAGAATGTGTCCTCTCATTTTTTAATATTTCTCAGGTATATAGAGACAAACAAAGCACAGGGGAGTTGCGTTATAGCTATACTAAAAATATAGTGATAGCTTCTGTACTCAGGAAAAATTTGTCATATTCCCCAAAACATAACATGCACAGAACATGATTCACTGGTCTGATTCACTTGTTTCCTGTGTGTAGAACAAAGAATGCATAGGTGCTTCTAATTGAGTTTATTTGGCTTTGAAGATAGCAGGTTGCAGTTGGAGGAACAACTGTGAAAAAAAAGTCTAAGGAGAGAAAAGGAGGCAGGGTGCCACAAAATGTCTACTCATACACTAAATTCACATTTTTAGAAGGGTAGATTTTTCTTTACTAACTGTCATTTAGCTGCACAATAAAATATCATCTTGAATAAAACTGGCAACATGCCTGTGGAGTTTAATATGCTGTAAAATATTTACAGAGAAAAAAGATTAGATACGTGCTAAAAGAATAATAAATGACCGTGCCTTCCACAACATTCCAGATAAAAAATGGAATGCAGACAGTAGGGTCTCTGAACCAAAGCAGCACGCATCCTGCATAGGTCAAACGACTGCACCATAGCACTGTCGTATTAGAGGCTTCACCCTGTACGCATTTCATTTTGCAGTATTGAGAACAGAATCCTGCCAGGAATTATTATGCAGTCTCAGTATTATATACTGTGAAACTAGTTACAAAATAACTATTCTACACACACAATTTTTTGAGTCCCTAACCACTTGAGTCCCCCTGGTGTGTACCATCGGGGGAACTACCCCACATGCTGTGTAGCACAGGACTCTCTTAAAGGATTTGTTCAGTTTAAAAATAAAAACTGAGTAAATAGATAGGCTGTGCAAAATAAAAAGTGTTTCTAATATAGGTAGTTAGCCAAAAATGTAATGTTCAAAGGCTGGAGTGATTTGATGTATAACATGTCAGTCAGAACACTACTTCCTGCTTTCAGCTCTCTTGGTTTACACTGACTGGTTACCCTGGCTACCAGGCAGTAACCAATCAGATACTTGAAGGGGGGCCACATGGGTCATTTCTGTTGCTTTTGAATCTGAAAACTCACTAAACAGAAATGTACCATGTGGCTCCCCTTCAAGTCGCTGACTAGCTCAGAGTTATAGAGCTGAAAAGCAGGAAGTTGGATTCTGGCTGTTTTATTAGACATCTGTTCACTCCAGCCTTTATACATTACATTTTTGGCTAACTAACTATATTAGAAACATTTTTTATTTTGCACAGCCTATCTATTTACACAGTTTTTATTTTGACACTGAACTGTTCCTTTAAAGTTACCCTGTGTATCTCACCACTCCTAAAGGTGCTATAACAGGATCAACTGTCGACCATATTTAAACGGTTCCTTTAAGGGTCTTCCTTCTCTTAATGCACAGAACTTCTGATGGGGCATTATGATCCAGGCTCCCGAGCCAGTGTCAGACTGGGGTGACTGGGGCCCACCAGGGTTGTCACCTCAGGGACCCCAACCCCTAATCCTCCCGACCCCCTTCATGCTCTCGCAAATACGTGCATGCCACCGCATTCCTCTTATTGCATCAGCAATCAAGGGTTGGGGAGGAGCACCTGGCTCAAAGCAGGCAGAAGGCCAGGTGTCTCGGTGGCCCAGTCCAGCCCTGTCCCCAGCAACATTCATAGTAGAAAGAGGCAAAGCACATAGTGGCTCATTTAAAGAAGAGACACCAGAAATCCCAATTACCAAACTGCCAGAAAAAATGTTTACCCAGGGAACAGCTTCCCCCTCCAAACTATAAGTAGCCTAACTCTGCTGGGAAAGTAAAGGAGAGCAAAACCTTTACCCTCCCACAGGTAGACTAAAATGGTTGCTATTCCATAGAGAAGATGAAAGGCTCAGCTAAAATGACTAAGTACAGTGCTCAGGGAAAAAAATGGGTGCAGAGTTGAGCCAAAAAAATGCACTACATATTTACTACACACATACTTTTGCCCATTTGTATTAGCACCATATTATTTTGCCCTTACTTTGGGCCTAAGATGCTAGACACAGGACTACTTTTGCATGTTTTAAAAAGAATATGCCTATGTTCCTGCAGGTGAATGACCCCCCCCCCCCTTCTTGCAGTGGGTGTGAATCTTTGCACCTATATTGTGTGTAAAATAATTGCAAATTGTGCTTATCGTTTGCACTTTATACTCCCTTAATACCTAAAAAACTAAGGTCTGTAATTCATTTTTAGTACATATAACCACACATGGAAGAATCTGGACACTTAATTTGAAGAATTTTTTCTTGCAGATCTCTGCATGGGGATTCTGAAAAAGCATTTTGAATGATTGCACTGTTGTACATAGACCGGAAAACAAGGTTGGACAATTACACTGCTACAGTTATGGGATTACTGGTAAATCCCAGATTGAGAGGGAATTCAATCAATTGGATCGATGACTTTGTCAATGAACAATTTGTACTACATCGGATAGACTGATATTCCCCTTGACCCCTGTGATGCCAGTCAAATTAGCAGTCTGCACCTGCTGCAGGCAGTGTTCATGAAATGGAAAGAGAAAGAGTTAATATAATAGCACATTTGCAGCATATGTTGATAAATAAGTAACATTTACATGGGGCATTGTATAATTACAGTTTTAAAGGGTTTTAAACCCCGTATTTAGCTTATTTTACAGGAGGTATGAGTGCCATTGTAATTCCAACTTCATCTGTGAGTTTGTAGGGCTGCAAAACAATCCACTCATCCGCCTCAAAAACCAAGTTGACAGTGGGCCCTAGCCCGTCAATATTAAAAAGTAAATCACACCTGACCCAGGCATTCACCACTGCATACACCCACTTTCATCCAACCAATAACCACTGCGTGACACTTCTTTATTGGAATGTTCCTGGCCACAGCTTTATTAATCTTACCACAGAAATTCCCCAAACATTAAAATCATGTTCATGTATTTAATCAAAACGTATTATACATTCAGAACATCAAAATAGAACATTGACAGGGCGTGGCCTGGGCGCTGACAAAGATGGCTGCTTAATCCCAAAGCTCCTCCTCTATAACCCGCCAATAGCCTACATAAGCACCCCATATCTGACTAATTCTCTCTAAAGAGTCTCCTGGAGACCCCTGAGATCTTGTTGTACCTTTCAGTGGGGATTATCTGCAACCGGCACTGCACTTCTGCCTTAGAGACGGACAACCGTGCAGAGTCAGCACTCGGTGACGCGAGTACCACAGAAGCGGCCGATACGTAGGAGATATACCCGACGCAGGCAGCACATACAGCAACTGAGCAGAGGAGCAGACTCCACACCGGAGATACCGCCATCTGGTAGGCTAAGAGACCCTCCCTGCACAGAGTACCCACCGAAGAAAGGTTGGGAGCCCGCCTCGATAACATCTCTAGGCTGCACACTGAGCTCCCCATAGACTCACCGGCGCTCTGACGGCTCCGCGGGACTTCTCCTGGTGCGCACATTAGAAGCTTGCCAGCCTCCAAACATTAAAAAAATTAAAATGATCTTAAATCTCTCTTATTCAGCTTCAAGGATGAGATTCAAACTGAAACACGTAACTCACTTACTGAAGTAAGAACAGAGCTTACAGCATTTGATCAAAGAGTTCTCCAACTCGAACAGACTCAAGACTCTGATCTGGAAACAGCATCAAACATGATCGTCCTACTCCAAGACCTCCAAACCCAAGTAAGAGATCTTCAAGATGCTCATGAGGACCTGTAAAATCGCACTAGAAGAAATAATTACGTCTCTGGGATATACCTGTATTAGTTCCTTTGGACAATTTTCTCCCTAAATACTTCAAGGCTGTGATGTCTGGACTTGAGGAAAAGTTCCTCCTTCTAGACAGAGCGCACAGAGCACTACGGGCTAAACCTAAACCTAACATGCCACCAAGAGATGTAATAGTGCACTTTCATTACTTTCAGACCAAAGAATCCATCCTGAAAGCATCCCGATCAAACCAGGTGAAACTTGAAGGGATAATACCAAAACTATATTCTGATCTAGCTTCCACTAACCTGCAGAAGAGGAAAGACTTCCGACCACTGACAGAAGTACTTTGCCAGAAAAACATTCCTTATAGATGGGGGTTCCCCTTTAAACTTACATATCAGCACAATGGTCTGACGTACACAATCAGACATCCCAATGACATAGAAGACACACTCCCTTATTTGCGGGACTCTTCACCGACCTCCCCTGATCCGGAACCCCAAGAACATATTGAACAGGAATAAAGAGACTACTCAGACTACAAGTGATATCAGAAAGATGTCTTATGATTCACAATATATTGAATGTGGATGATGGAACTTAATCAGTTTGAGATTAAGGTTGGACGATCCTGATCCCGAGGAACCTCTCCTAGGACACATCCTCTGGACAAGTTGTTGATATTCAAGTTTTGTAGTAGCAAATAGTTCCTTAGTTCAACCTACTTTTGGGTTAATATATGCCTAAGATAAATTGTTACTTAATTTATCGGTTAGAAAGGTTTATCTCTCTAATAGATTTTAGATTCTCAGGAGACCAAATACTTCACCCCCCGTATATGGGGCTTTACTTAGAAAACTCATGGTGGGAATAATGGACAGGCTATCTATTTGGTCTCCAATCTGTGACCCCCCCCAACCAGAGGTCATTCCAGTGGGGAGCAACATTGCTGTTCCCCCCTCCTTGGTAACCTCATTGACTAAGAAAATAGTCTCTCACCTAGTGAGAATATAACTTTTACTTAGCTTAGATCTGTCTTATTTTTAGTAGTATTAGTGATTATTTTTGGAAATTGTCTTACTTTGTGAGAAAATAATTTAATTAGATTTGCTTTATTTTAAGTAGTATTAGTGATTGTTATTAGTTCCCCCTCCCCTATTTCTCTCCCCTTCTTCACCCTTCCTCCTTCATCTCGTTACTCGATTTATTCTTATATTCTGATTTCTCCTTATTATCAGCCTAACACCTTGGTGACATACAGCTCCCCCAAGAATCACTCGAGAAGGACAACGGATACCCCCAGACTTGTGCTCGTTTGACCTGAAGGTATGCTCTCATAACGTCAATGGCCTTAATGTGCCACAAAAAGCACTATGGCATTTTCTGATTATTTCAAATTAAAAATGGACATCTTACTGCTGCAGGAGACTCACTTTAGTAAAACTTCATCACCCAAATACATGTCAAAATACTACCCCCAAGTATACTTAGCAAACTCATCCACAAAAACAAAAGGGGTGGCTATACTTATCCCAAATCAAGTGAAATTTCAACTTAATCGGAAATATATAGACCCTGATGGCTGGTTTATTATCCTAACGGGATATCTCCAGAATCAGTTGACCACACTCGCCTCAGTGTATGCCCCTAATACCTTAAAACAGAAATTTCTTTGAAATTTTTTCAACAAACTCTCAGAAATCTCGGAGGGCAGAGTCATAGTGGGAGGAGACTTTAATACGACTATAAATAACAATGTGGATAGATCACGAGACATTCTAGACAAACAGTCATCCAGCACGAATGACAGAGACAAGAAGGATCTTGTCAATCACCTTAAGGAGGAGGCATTAGTAGACGTATGGAGAGAGAAACATCCCATAGACAGAGATTATACATACTACTCCACCGTTCATGCCACTTACTCACGCATAGATTTTATATTCACCAAACCCACATTACAACAATACATTCACTCTGCTAAAATCCACGCTGTCACTTGGTCAGATCATGGTTTAGTGGAAAACACTTTTTACCAGATGGGATAAGGTTAGAGGGGGAGGAAATTGGAGACTGAACGACTCCCTACTGCTGGACAGGGACATCTGTATGGAAATAACCAACATAACTAAAGAATATTTCCAAAATAATACCCCAGAAAATACATCCCTGGCCGTCAGGTGGGACGCTTATAAAACAGTAATTAGAGGGATCTTGATCAAACATGCATCCCGAATAAAAAGAACCAAAACATTGCAGATTAAACAATTATCCCAAAAATTGCATGACTTGGCCACAGCACATAAAAAAAATCCAACTCCAGACAACTATAGGGACATACAAAGCACAAGAACGCAGTTAATACAAACGCTCTCAGATAAAGCAGCCTACACTATGTGCAAAACTAAATATCAATATTACGAATATGCAAATGAGCCCCACACAATGCTAGCACGCAAACTGAGAGCTATACAAGCCACGCAAACAATCCATGCCATTAGGACCCATACATGTAACGCGAAACACAAAACAAATTCTTGATATGTTTAGTAATTTCTACACAGCACTGTACTCAGCGGACAAAGCCCCAGAAGCTAAGGTTAGCCAGAGAATCCAGTTTTCTATCTAATTGGTCGCCCCCCCCAACTCACCATGGAGGAACAAAATATTTTAGCTGCACCCATAGAAATGGAAGAAATAGAAAATGTGATTAAGATCTCTATGGCAACTAAGGCCCCATGCCCAGATGGCTACACAGCTAGATATTACAAGAAATGCGATAAACTCTTGGGCCCACACTTGAAAGACTTTTTCCAATCACTCCTCTATGGATCACCCCTTACAAAACATATGCAATCAGCAACCATAACGATGATACTGAAACTAGGAAAAGACCCCCATTACTGTGATAGTTACAGACCTATCTCATTAATAAATACTGACATCAAATTGTTTTCGAAAATATTGGCAATTAGACTCACTAAGTTTCTCCCCAAAATAATCCATCGGGACCAAGTGGGATTTGTACCAGGTCGACAGGCAGCAGATGCCATCCACATGATGATTGATTTGATTAGCTTAGCCCCTAAACTACCCACCTCCTCTCTCCTTATGTCCCTAGATGCACAAAAAGCATTCAATAGGGTAGACTGGAACTATATGTTTGCAGTTCTGGAAAAACTGAATATACCACAACCATTCATCACAGGTCTTAGACAATTATATGATTCTCCCTCAGCAAGAGTACTCAGCATGGGTCTTTTATCTGAACATATTGAGATAAAAGGAGGGACACGTCAAGGATGCCCTCTGTCCCCTCTTATTTCTACATTATCCTTGGAAACCCTGGTTAATGCCATTAGCTCCAACCCAGACATCAAGGGATTCCAGGTGGGAGAGGTAGAACACAAAATCAATCTGTTTGCGGATGACATCCTCCTCACTCTTACATCCCCCCAAACCACATTACCTAACCTATTACTTACCCTGGAGCAGTTCCAAAAGATCTCAGGATACAAAATCAACACTACAAAGATGCATGCTCTTCCTTTGAAAATGCCCAAACCTGAATTAAAACTACTCCAGCTTAACTTTGATTACAAATGGGAAAGTGAGCACTTAGAATACTTGGGAATCAACCTCACACCTTCCTAGGACACTTTGTATAAAGCAAATTACCCCAAACTGACAAACTTAAAAAAAACCTCTCTATCTGGCATATCTATCACCTTTCTTGGTTTGGCAAAATAGTGTCCGTAAAGATGACACTCTTACCCCGACTCCTATACCTTTTCAGGACTTTACCGATAACTTTCCCAGAAAAAATTGCTCTCTCACTACAAAAAAATATTTCAGATTTTATTTGGGGAGGGAAAAGACCCAGAATTAAAGCGACAATTATGACCAAGCTGAAAACACTAGGGGGTTTAGGAGTACCACACATATACAGATATTATCTGGCAAGCAGATTAGAGGTAGATGAATCTTGGAAAACAATTGAGAATCATTTCTCAGCTCC
This sequence comes from Xenopus laevis, assembly GCF_017654675.1. Lineage (NCBI taxonomy): Eukaryota > Metazoa > Chordata > Amphibia > Anura > Pipidae > Xenopus > Xenopus laevis. The sequence continues at coordinate 84,976,993 of NC_054383.1, forward strand.
CATGCAACTGGCACACCTATTCTGGATCCCGAAAGCACACAGAGACACCCCCAGAAACCTCTTACCCTCCTCACAACAAGTGCTGGATTTATGGGACTCCATAGCCGTTAGGATGAAATTGAGCACGAGTAACACTAGACACAGAACTATCTTCTGCAATAAAGATGTCACCCCAGTGGCGGAACTACCGGAGGCCAGGGCCCGCACCCCCTCAGGGCCCCCCGGCAGTCCGCTCAGTACGAGTGCCGCTGTGTGGCGCATATTCCCGGCCAGTTTCCGGGTGTACGGAGGGGGCCCGGCTGTGCGTCCTGCGCCAGGGCCCGCCCCCCTCTAGTTACGCTTCTGTGTCACCCACTAGACTTTCAACCATGGATAGCCGCAAACTTGCTCACACTTGCAGCTTTTCACCCAGAAAAAGGAGCAACATAACATCCTCCAATTTAAATTTCTCTGTTACTTACAAATTAGACACTATTTAGACACAGAAATCAAAACCCAGAACGCCCAGACCATGACCTACTTTGAATTTATTCCAAACGGTCCTACCCAGCACATTTGATATCACTATTATATAGTCAACTGTCATCAGATACCACTGTCATACATCAACCCTACATGGCGAAATGGGAAATATACTTAGACCTCACAATCCCAAATAAGACATGGTCATATGTTTGGGACAATGCCAAAAAAATCTATATGCGCAACGTCCAGCGAAAGAGCACATAAAATTATTTTTTTATGGTATTATACCCCACACGCATAAGTAAATTGAGTAACAATCCGGAACATGCTTTCTGCTTTAGAGGCTGTGGCGAACAAGGGTCTTTTATACACACATGGTGGTCCTGCACAGTGGCCCAAGAATTCTGGAAGATGGTAGCCACTCTGCTCTCACAAGTTCTACACAGCACTATTACAGCAACTCCACAAACCTTTCTTTTAGGCATGAAAATCGAGGCCATTAACTCTAAACAATCCTGTAAATTAGCAACACATATCCTGACAGCAGCAAGATCTCTCCTAGCAGCAAACTGGAAAAGACCACAATTACCTGATCGGCAATTGCTGATAATCAAAGTAAACTGGACCCGAACAATGGAATCAATCAGAGATAGAATTCTGGATAGGAGCTATGAGGGTGAGCTGGAGTGGTATCCGTGGGCCCAGCTCCTGGAAAGCATCCAACCCGGATCTCAACCTGGTGATTCTGGAGCTACTTGAGCAGCGTCACAGATCAGATGTCGTCTGGTGATATTATACTGATCCCAAATAACTATCCCTTACTTTAAATCTTCCTTCCCTTCCTTTTCTCTCTCCTTTTTTTGTACTTTATTGCATCTTTTATTTGTTATACTGAAAACCAATAAAAAATATTAAATATAAAAAAAAAAAATATAACATTGACATTGTGTAAACCAATATCCCCTGAGCATATGTCAGTCTGCCTTTGCTTTGCCAAAGCAATATCCTCTAGTCGCAACATCCTGGCTCAGAGGATTTGCCGTCAGCCTTTAAATCCTTTAGAGCCTCCACCTAACTGGAGCCTGCCATTAATGCTGCATCAATTGCCTGTCTCTAATTCCCCCTGATGGTCATCCACCTTAGGGGTTAAACCATCACATCATGAGTATGACTCTCCTAGCGGCACCATTTTAGTACCCAGCAGACTGACAAGGGCCCGACCCTTCTGCTGTCTCCACTAGGCTATATTTGCCTCAACCCCAAATACTCCGACTCTACCGTAGTACCACGCAAACCATCTTGACCTCTCGTGTAAACCCCTTTTCAGGGACGGTGGGTGGGAAACCTCTCACTCTTTCCAATTTTATCAAATGGCGGCACTAAGCTCTTGTATTGGCACTAAAATGGCCACCAGTGCCCACCCTTAAGCTAAATCACACCCTTTCTCCCTGTCCCCTCCAATTAGGATCCTGCCTGTGTTAAGCCCGGGTCATGATGCCACTCCTCCTATCCTTGTTGCTATCCGTGGCATTACTTGTTTATAGTACATTTAAACACAGCTAAAGGCTGGTCATTTCTGCTACTACAAGCAAACCTAGCTGTTGAAAATATGTATCCAAAGAAATGTGTATCAAATGTGAGCAGTTTAAATTTAAAATTACAGTGGTATAAACATTTGTTGCTTAGCCAAACCTTACTCTGCTGAAGAATGTGAGGCAGGAGGCCTCAGTAGAAGACCTAAATGGTACCACTAGATAATGAGGGCTAGCTCCTGTAATGGCTCACTGCCAAAATATAAGATAGGATTGGGATATTTAGTAGAGGAATCAGGTGGTCCACTGGAGAAAGCAGAAAATGTAGTTCATTAGTAGACACCCACCAGCATACCTCTAGTTCCAGCCCTCAGCATAGGGGTTCAAGAGAATAAACAGCAGGGTAAATGGACCCCTAGTCTGGTACCACTATGAGGACCTAGAAAGCCCATTGAGTAGGTACTCTACCTGGGTATAAATTCTTTTCTTCCTAGATAATGTTGCTCTGCCAAAATGTTGCTAAACTGGAATTTCTAGCATTCATGCAAGTAGATTGTACATGCTTGTAAGAGTTTAATAATGATTTAGTATTCAGGCTTTGATGCAGGTTTGCTTTGATGCAGGTTTGCTTTGATGCAGGTTTGCTTTGCCTTTCTTTTCTTGTTAATTCTGTTGCTGTGTGTGATTAATAAAGTTTGTTGCAGGAGAATATGTTTGTGGCAGGAAGAGGAAGGGAGGTGACAGTTCTGGCAATGTCTAATGTTAAACATTTAAATATTATTCAGTATTACAGATTATACACATGTGGACCTGAGATCAAGATGCAGAAAAAACAAACTCTATCCTCCATACACCGAGTTTAGAGATAAACACCAATTAAAAATATGAGCCACTCCCAGTGGATAGATAAAAATGAGAAAGAATACGGATTAACACATACCAAAAACATAATCCTTTTATTTTCTCTGTAAAATTACTCTAACAAGTCCACAGAACAACATACTGTACCTTTCTCTGTGTGAAAGATAACAGCAAGATTCCTGACACAGTGCTGGTATTCAGCATTCCCACTGGTGAATTTTCTTCCATCTATAATTTATGTTTTTAGTCATATATCTTAAAACTCCACTAAACACACTGGGGCAGTTTTATGGTTTGCTGAGATATCCTCTATTTTGTTATATAAAGCTTGGCTTAGGTCTGTATGTCATTTTATATTTAGTGGCCTCATTTATGGAGCTGATACTGGTATGTGTTTTTATTTGAAACCACCCAGCATTCCTAACAGTGAATTTAAAGGAGAAGGAAAGGCTAAAATTAATTAAGCTTTATCAGAAAGGTCTATATAAATACACCAGTAAACCCTCTGTCAAAAGAAACACAGCATCTTTCCTTTTATTGTGTACACATGGGCTTCTGTATCAGGCTTCCTGTTTTCAGCATAAACCTCCAGGGCAGGGCTTGAGCATGCTCAGTTTACCCCCTCCCTCCTCCAATCCCTGCTGTAATCTGAGCTCAGAGCTGTAAGTGAGCAGGGAGAGACAGGCAGGAAGTGATGTCACACCAAGCTTATATGGCAGCTTCTATCCTAAACAAACAGAGACAGTGTCTAGAGCTGGTAACTCAGGTATGGTAAAGCATTCTGCAGAATAAATATTGTGTTCTATCTTGCACTATTGTGGCTAATCTGTTGGCAATAAACTGTCTTGGAGCTTCCCTTCTCCTTTAATAAAAAGATGTCTTCATTGTGCTTATTGCATTGTTAATAATGTGACAGACATACATACCTAGCTGCAGTAGCTGCTATCTCAGTGAGCTTTTCTGCTGCTAGGCATCCTTCTATTCAGAGCAACACATACTGTACATGTGGGTAGGAATATAGGCAGACTTATGATACAGGCACTGGTTTATTTTACTTACAATTCTTAAGTTAAATTTATTTTAACACTATGTGCTGCCATCCATTGGATCAGATTTTCTTATGCACGTCTCATTCAAGAAAAACCTTTTCTATAAATCCAGAAAAAACTAAAACAGTGTGCTAGTGAAAGTTTCCTCTTTACTAGCAGGTTTTCCCCCCTATATTTTCTTGCTTCACCTCATTTGACTTGTCAAAAACATTGGTACATATAGCAATGGTGTAACCATTTTTGACTGCATTGTTATATAGAGAAAAATATTAACACATTGAAATGTTCAGCATCTGTCACCAAAAGTGTTAGATTTTTTAAATCCACATATATGTCGGGGGTTATTTATCAAAGTCTGAATTCATCTCAGTTTTTTTGAAAAAACTCCGACCAAATCCGCAAAGGGTTTTTACGCCTTATTGATTAATACACTTTTTGAAAGTTTTGTTTGCGAGGAAAAAACTCGAAAAACACATGAATTTTTCAGATTTTCCACTAAATTTTGCCCGAAAACCCCGGATTTTTACATCCGATTTTCAAGATTTTTTCGGAATTTTCACCTGAAAACTCAGAAAACTTTGGGTTATTGCACGAAACCGTCGCAGATCAAAAAATCTTTGGAACTTCTCCCATTGACTTATATGCTACCTCGGCAGGTCTGAGATGCCGGATTTTCGGATTCAGACTTTTTCAATCCTCGAGATATAATAAATCCCAAAAAAATTGTATTTTTTTCCACTAAATATTCAGATTTTATACTAAAAAAACACAATTTTTTAGATTTTTGGCAGTCAGAGTTTAGTTAATAAACCCCGTAGACTTCAAGTAGTTTATTATTTTAGGAGCATTTAATAAAAGGCACACGGTTTGAACTTGTGCAGTGACCCACAGCAGCAAATAAGATGTTTGCTTTTAAATAGACTACAAATAAATGCTACCTGCTGATTGATTGCAATAGGTAACTACACCTGCAGAAAATCTTGCACTTATTTTTTTTAATTTTTGCTGTTTTTTTTTCATTATAAATCTTTTTAAGCTTGCTGGTTTGGACTTGATGAACTCAAGTGCAGTACACAAAATGCAATATTGGGCACAATTTACAATGCTTTTTACTCAGAGTGCAGTGTTTCCCCCCATAATTGCAGCATAATTGTGGCTTCATTGGCTAGCATGAAAAGAATCAAGGCTGGGGGAGTAGGTTGATTCGTGTTACAGGTGCAATAGAAAATGAATTGTTACATTCAGGGGAAGATTTAGATTTTTTACAAAGTTATTTAGTTTTGTTCTTTAATAAATCTCAGGGACTACTTAGGCACGATGCTGTTCTTTATAGACTGAGTCAGAGTCTCTCTAGGTGACTGATATTAGTGTGATAAGGCTGGAGACAGGTGTCACAATAAACGAGTTGGCAGAACATAGAGCAACATTTCTGGACATTTTCCAACACAGACAACAAGGCCATTAGAGTCATATTTGTTTTGCCAAGAGGCACAGAGGGGGTAACATTTTTGGATGGTCTCAAGTGGCGCTGATCAACTACCAGCGCTACATGTGGAAGACATTATCCAAAAAACAAAATCATTTAAGAGCAATACAAATAGACTCGTTATCTTGCAAGCTTAATGGCCTTATTTCCTCACTCTGCTGCATAATGACAGCTCTCAGTGCAGGCGCAAGCTGCCGCTCCCAGTGGCTAATTGTTTTTAAATGTTAATAGAAGCAGATCACACAGCGCCCATCAATCTGTTCTCAGGTAAGTAACACACAAAAGCCAGGTCTCCCCTCCTTTTAGCAGCGATTCCCGACTGCCAAGCAGGGGTTGTGCAGCGGGAAGCTATTTGGAAGGGATTTTCATTAGACCCTAAGAACTGTCCTTCCTGGGAATACAACTCATTATATTTTTCACCTAAAGGGACTGACGACAGAAACTCAAATTACACAGCCACACATACCTCCCACAAGCAATGTCTTTGTAAACAACTCTTTGGCTGATACAAAGGTGTGAATGTCATATTCTATTCAATATGATTCAACTTTTCACATATTACTATTTCAACTATGAACCCATAAATAATATTTTCTGATACATAACTTGAGAGACAGGTGTCACTTTCACTGGCTCAGTTGTGGTGCATGTTTATAATATCATATATATACTGTATATAAACGAATAAAGCTGCTGCACTCTCAGGAATTGAAAAAATAGTAATACGTTTATTTAAATAGAAACCATATGCAGAATACTCAATGTTTCCGTCCTGTACCAGGACCTTTTTTTATTTTGTAATTTATACATTTATTTATTTATTTATTTCCAAAACAATTCGATAATTTATTCAAAACTCACAGTGTCTCCAACGTTTCGACCTCTTGAGAAAGGCTCTAGAGGGGAGCCGAAACGTAGATCAAGTAAAAATAATGTTTTCTTAAGTTTAAAAATTATTTGTAAATGCAATAGCAAGTAAAATCAATATCTGACTGGTTATTTATATATTACCAGTATACTCTCTGCTGGCTCTGATTCCTGAAGCAATGTAGTAGAACCCAACTGATTAACAGCCCGGGAGGAGAACTGACTTTTGTTATATTCTTTTATAACCAGGAGTAAGAGAATAGAAGAGAAAATGATAGACTTTTGTCTGTAGTTACATTACTAATTTTTTTTAAAACAGTTGTTTGTATTGAATGCATATCATTAATTTTTCATAAACCACCTTGTATAAGTGTCGAGTATGAAGCCCAGCTACTCCCAGATACAAGCGGCTTCACAGCTGGGTCAAGTTGTTGCTATGGGTGACTTCAATTATCCAGACATTGACTGGGGTAATGGGGTTGCCAAGACAGAAAAAGCTAGTAGGTTTGTAAATATGCTGAATGACAACTTTTTATTCCAGCTCGTTCAAGAACCTACTAAGAATAACTCTCTTTTGGACCTTGTAATAACTAATAATACTGAACTCATCTCTAACATTTGTGTGGGTGAGCATTTAGGGAATAGTGATCATAACATGGTCTCCTTTGAGATTCTGTTGCAGAAGCAATTCTATAAGGGAGTAACTAAAACACTAAATTTCAGACATGCAAACTTTGACAGTATAAGGGCATCTCTGCAACATATTTTATATTATATGGGATCTGCTTTTCACAGGGTTAAACACAGAGCAAAAATGGGTAAAAAGTATTTAAAATGCTGCTTAATAAATATACGTCAGTATATTCCACTTGTAAGCAAGGAACGTCTTTGAAAAGCAAAACCTTTTTGGTTCAATAGAAGCGTTGGTGTTGAGGTGGGTAAGAAAAGACATGCTTTTAAGGCTTTCAAGTTAGCTGGGACAGCCGAATCATTTATAAGGTACAAGGAGGCCAATAAATCATGCAAAGAAGCTATAAGGCAAGCTAAAATTGCTATAGAAAAGGATATTGCAGCAAGCAGTAAAAAGAATCCAAAATTATTTTTTAAATATGTTAATAGTAAAAAAATGAAGCAGGAAGGGGTGGGACTTTTAATATCAGAGGAGGGTCAGCTGGTTGATGAAAACAAAAAGTGCAGATTCTGAACTCATATTTTTCATCTGTCTACACGAATGAGGAACCAGTTAATGAAGGTTTCCTTCTTGATTGTCCCAGTTCTAGTAATACACCTAATGATGCATGGTCCAAACATGAGGAAATTCAAAAGAGACTAGATCATGTTAAGATGTTAAGTTAAGATAAAGGTCTGGGCCGGATGGTATTCATCCCAGGGTAATAAACAAACTTAGCTCTGTCAAACCTCTTTACTTAATTTTTCAGGATTCTTTGAGGTCTGACATAGTGCCAGAGACTGGCAAATAGCTAATGTGATGCAGCTATTCAAAAAGGGATCCTGTTCTCAGCCTCAAAACTATAGGCCAGTCTGACGTCAATGGTAGGAAAGCTTTTTGAAGGGTTAATAAAGGATAAGATACTGGACTTCATAGCAAATCATAATACTATGAGTTTGTGCCAGCATGGTTTTATGCATAGCAGATCTTGCCAGACTAACTTATTTCTTTTTATGAGAAGGTAAGTAGAGACCTCGATTCTGGGATGACAGTGGATGTGATTTACTGCTAAAGCATTTGATACAGTGCCACAGAGAAGGTTACTGGTTGAATTAAGGAATGTTGGCCTGGAACATAGTATTTGTACCTGGATAGAGAACTGGCTAAAAGATAGACTACAAAGAGTGGTGGTAAATGGAACATTTTCTAATTGGACCAGTGTTGTTAGTGGAGTACCGCAGGACTCTTGTAAGGAAATCTGTCTTACCTGGGATTGGGGGTGCTGTAAGTCGGCCGCGGGGACGCCCGCCACGCCGGCCGCGGGGACGCCCGCCTCGTGGTTCCACCATCTTGCCTCCTTAGGACGCGCGCGCCCGCGTCTCGTTTCCTTTATTGACGCGGACGCGCGCGCGTCGATCCTGACGCGTGTGCGCCGATTTTGGCGCGAAAACCTTTGCGTCCAAACAAGGTATAAATAGGCCACTCCCAGCAAACTGCCCGTGATAGAACTTGTTTCTGGTGCTCTGTTCTGAAGCCTTGTGCTATTTTGTCTGTTTGAATCTGATTATCCGTGTTTGACCCAGCCTGTACCTTGACCATCCCGAATTCTGTATCCTGACCAGTGCCTGATATCCGACTACTCTTCTGCTTGTACCCTTCCTGCTTGATACCCGGTTTTGACCCTTGCCTGCCTGACGACCCTTGCTTTCTGCCTGCCACGACCCAGCCTGTCTGACGATCCTTCTGCCTTATCCTTGTCTGTTACCGTGATCCTCGGTCCCAAAGACTCTAGCTACCAGCCGTGCCCCATTGCCTGCCAGAACACTTGCTTGAACCTCTCGTAAGACCAGGTGGCACCCGATTAGGCTGAGGGCTCCTCCCGAAGCTCAAAGGTGGTCACACCACTGGTGAAGCTTAGCTCAGACCCAGGATTCGAGCACTTGTTCTGGTGTTGGGTGCCGGCCGTGACTTTATCACGGGCCATGGAGGACGACGATCACACCGAAGCTGCTGCCGCTGCTCCACTTCCATCTTCTTCCGAGCTGTTGCTAACTACTCTACTGCAACGTATGGAGGAGCAGGAGCAAAAGCAGAACTATTTGCTCCAGGGGTTCCATAACCTAACACGCCAGCTGGAACCCTCGCAGCAGCCAGCCAGTTCTGTTCCTACTCCTTCTGTGGGTTCCCTGCCTGATAGAGGTGCTGTATTCAGACCTCAGGAACCCAAGATTGCATTTCCTGCCAAGTTTGGTGGGGACAGAACCCAGTTTTTTGTTTTTCAAGAGGCCTGTAAGCTGTACCTCAGCTTTTTCCCCCACTCATTTCCCTCTGACGAGGAAAAGGTCAGGTTCGTAATGACCCTATTAGTGGGTGACCCCCAAGTCTGGGCACTTAGATTGCCAGCCACTGACCCTGCCCGTTACTCTTTAGATATTTTCTTCCGCTCTATGGCCATTCTTTACGATGACCCGGATCGCGCCTCTTCGGCCGATTCCGCGATTCGCAAACTACGCCAGGGTAAACGGGAGGTGGAGATTTACTGCACAGAGTTTCGTAGGTGGGCGGTGGAAACTGGTTGGAACGATGCAGCTCTAAGGAGCCAGTTTCGCATCGGTCTAGCCAAATCTGTCAAAGACAGCCTGGTCAATTACCCCCTATCTACCAGTCTGGATGACCTTATGTCTCTGGTTATCCAGATAGATAGGAGACAGAGGGAAAATCGGGAGGAACAGGGTACTTCTTCTGTGTATAAGCATAATTTTAGTGCTAAGTTGTCAAACCCCTCTGTGTCTCAACCTCAGGAGGAGCCTATGCAGCTGGGCATTTTTCACCTTACTCCTGAGGAAAAGGCACGGAGGCGGTCTCTTGGGTTGTGTTTGTATTGTGGGGAGAAGGGTCACTTCCTCAATCAGTGTTCCAAGAGGCCGGGAAACGCCCTAGCCTAAATGGAGAAGGGGAGCTCCATTTGGGTGCAGGCGTTTCCTCTCCCCAATCTGCCTCCAAGGTCCTATTATCTGTTAAATTAACCTGGCCTACGGGCACTGTTAAATTGTCAGCCTTCATTGATTCTGGGGCGGAGGGTAATTTCTTGGACGCAGCATTCGCTGCTAAAAATAAAATTCCTTTGGTTGCCCTCAATCCTCCCATGAGAATTCTGGCTGTCGATAAAAGACCCTTGGGATCAGGGGTGGTTTCCCAAAAGACCACAAATCTTTCCATGTGTGCAAATAATCTACACTGTGAGGAGATAGCTCTATACCTCATTGAGGGAGCTTCCTCTCCTCTTATTCTTGGTTTACCATGGCTCCAGAGGCATAACCCTCTGATAGACTGGGTTTCTAAGGGGGTGACTCAATGGGGTACAGGATGTAGTGGGGTTTGTTTTCCCTCTGTAGTAGCCACTACTTCTCTTGAGGGGTTACCCACAGCATATTCTGTTTTCTCTGATGTTTTCTCTAAAAGAGCAGCTGAGACCTTACCTCCGCATCGGCAGTATGACTGCCCTATTGATTTAGTTCCTGGGTCAACTCCTCCACGTGGTAGAACCTACCCTCTTTCATTGCCCGAAGCCCAGGCAATGAAAGAGTATATACAAGAAAATCTTGACAGGGGCTTCATTAGGCCCTCTTGTTCCCCTGCGGGGGCAGGGTTCTTTTTTGTGGGTAAGAAAGACGGTGGTTTACGCCCCTGTATTGATTATAGGGGCTTAATAAAATCACTGTAAAAAACCGCTACCCCTTACCATTAATCTCCGAACTATTTGACCAGGTCAAGGATGCTAAAATCTACTCCAAGCTTGACTTGAGGGGTGCCTATAACCTCATCAGGGAGGGGGATGAGTGGAAAACGGCTTTTAATACTAGGGATGGCCACTACGAGTACCTTGTTATGCCGTTTGGTCTATGTAACGCCCCAGCAGTGTTTCAGGAGTTTGTCAATGACATCTTTCGGGACCTGCTGGGGATATACGTAGTGGTCTACCTAGATGACATCCTCATCTTCTCTGCCAATCTGTCTGATCATCGTCTTCATGTTTGTGAGGTATTGCGTAGGCTTAGAGCTAATAACCTGTATGCAAAATTGGAGAAGTGTACTTTTGAGGTTGCTTCCGTACAGTTCTTGGGATTTAATATTTCTTCCAAGGGTCTCGAAATGGATCCAGACAAGGTAAGAGCTGTCCTGGAGTGGACCCAACCTTATTCTTTTCGTGCAACCCAAAGGTTCCTAGGTTTTGCCAACTATTATAGGCAATTCATTAAAAATTTTTCACTTATTGTGGCTCCTATCACAAATCTTACTAAGAAAGGTGCTGACCCCAGTATGTGGCCTCCGGAAGCTATCCAAGCTTTCGAGTTCCTCAAAAGGGAGTTTAGTTCTGCCCCAATCCTCCGCCATCCTGATACAACACTACCTTTTATAGTTGAGGTAGATGCTTCTGAGGTGGGAGCAGGGGCAATTCTCTCTCAAAGGCACCCGATAACTAATAAGTTACACCCCTGTGCATTTTTCTCTAGAAAATTTCTTCCTGCAGAGGCAAATTATGACATAGGGAATAGAGAACTATTAGCTGTCAAGTGGGCCTTTGAGGAATGGCGGCATCTACTAGAAGGGGCTAAACACCAGGTTACGGTCTACACTGACCATAAAAATCTGTTGTATATTGAGTCAGCAAAGCGTCTAAATCCCAGACAGGGCAAGGTGGGCTTTGTTCTTTTCTAGGTTTAACTTTACCTTGACGTTTAGGCCTGGTACAAAGAACGTCAAGGCAGATGCTCTTTCCAGAAGCTTTGACTCAATATATTCTGAAACTGATGACTGTAGTACAATTATTCCGGGTGAAGTCATTGTGGCTACTTTGGAATCTGATCTCTCTTCTTTGTTATCCCCTGTTCAGACAGACGCTCCCTCTAACACTCCTGTTGGGAGATTATTTGTTCCTGAAGATCTTAGAGAACAGGTTCTAAGAGAGGTTCATGATTCCAAGATGGCAGGACATCCTGGTGTAAGTAAAACTATTTCATTACTTACTCGAAGTGCTTGGTGGCCGACCTGTAAACAAGATGTTAAATCTTTTGTGGATTCTTGTCCTGTCTGCCAACGCTCCAAGACTTCTAGAAATTTGTCCCAAGGGTTACTGATTCCCCTCCCTATTCCTGAAAGACCATGGACCCATCTTTCTATGGATTTTATTGTGGAGTTGCCTGTGTCCTAGGGGAAAACAGTAATTTGGGTCGTGGTGGATAGATTCAGTAAGATGGGTCATTTTATTGCTCTTCCTCACCTCCCATCTGCCAAAACTTTGTCTGAACTTTTTATTCAACATATATTTAAGTTGCATGGTTTTCCCAGTAATATTGTTTCAGACAGAGGTGTTCAATTTGTCTCTAAGTTCTGGCGCGCATTTTGCTCGTTAGTGGGGATCGATCTTTCTTTTTCAACCGCCTATCACCCACAAACCAATGGGCAAACCGAGAGAGTGAACCAGACTTTAGAGCAATTTTTAAGATGTTATGTGTCCGAAAATCAATCTTCCTGGGCAGAACTGCTACCCTGGGCAGAATTTGCCTACAATAACGCTACTCACTCCTCCACTGGGGAGTCTCCGTTTTTTATTGTTAATGGGTTAAACCCAAAAGCTTTTTCCTTCTCTAATTCTGGTTCTTCTGTCCCTTCCGCTAATTCCTCTGTCGAACAATTTTCCATGATTTGGTCCCAGGTACATGATTCTTTGTCTACTGCTACTTCTGCTCAGAAAAGGGCTGCTGATAAAAGACGTAGAGAAGCACCCCAGTATAAAGTGGGAGACTTGGTGTGGCTCTCTACCAAAAACATCAAGTTAAAGGTTCCTTCCCTTAAGCTGGGTCCCCGTTTCATTGGTCCTTACCCTATCACTACTGTTATCAACCCTTCGTCTGTTCGCCTTAAATTGCCTGTTAATTTCAAGATTTCTGATTCTTTTCATGTTTCTTTGCTTAAACCTGCCGCTAATACTCGCCTTACTTCTGTTCCCCCTCCAGTGCAAGTTGACGGTCAGCCTGAATTTGAGATCCAGGAGTTCCTTGATTCCCGAATGGTACGTAATAAACTCCAATACCTCACTAGGTGGAAGGGATTCGGTCCTGAGGAGAACTCCTGGGTCTCAGTTGATGACATCAAGGCTGATCGTCTTAGGAAGCAGTTCCATTTAAAGTTTCCTGGGAAGCCTGGGGGTCCGGTGTCCCCCCCTAGAGAGGGGGGTAATGTAAGGAAATCTGTCTTACCTGGGATTGGGGGTGCTGTAAGTCGGCCGCGGGGACGCCCACCACGCCGGCCGCGGGGACGCCCGCCTCGTGGTTCCACCATCTTGCCTCCTTAGGACGCGCGCGCCCGCGTCTCGTTTCCTTTATTGACGCGGACGCGCGCGCGTCGATCCTGACGCGTGTGCGCCGATTTTGGCGCGAAAACCTTTGCGTCCAAACAAGGTATAAATAGGCCACTTCCACTCCCAGCAAACTGCCCGTGATAGAACTTGTTTCTGGTGCTCTGTTCTGAAGCCTTGTGCTATTTTGTCTGTTTGAATCTGATTATCCGTGTTTGACCCAGCCTGTACCTTGACCATCCCGAATTCTGTATCCTGACCAGTGCCTGATATCCGACTACTCTTCTGCTTGTACCCTTCCTGCTTGATACCCGGTTTTGACCCTTGCCTGCCTGACAACCCTTGCTTTCTGTCTGCCACGACCCAGCCTGTCTGACGATCCTTCTGCCTTATCCTTGTCTGTTACCGTGATCCTCGGTCCCAAAGACTCTAGCTACCAGCCGTGCCCCATTGCCTGCCAGAACACTTGCTTGAACCTCTCGTAAGACCAGGTGGCACCCGATTAGGCTGAGGGCTCCTCCCGAAGCTCAAAGGTGGTCACACCACTGGTGAAGCTTAGCTCAGACCCAGGATTCGAGCACTTGTTCTGGTGTTGGGTGCCGGCCGTGACAACTCTGTACTAGGTCCCTTGCTTTTCAACTTGTTTATTAATGACCTGGAGGTGGGCATTGAAAGTACTGTTTCTATTTTTGCAGATGATACTAAATTGTGCAGAACTATAGGTTCCATGCAGGATGCTGCCACTTTGCAGAGTGATTTGTCTAAGTTGGAAAACTGGGCAGCAAACTGGAAAATGAGGTTCAATGTTGATAAATGCAAGGTTATGCACTTTGGCAAAAATAATATAAATGCAAGTTATACACTAAATGGCAGTGTGTTGGGAGTTTCCTTAAATGAGAAGGATCTAGAGGTTTTTGTAGATAACAAGTTGTCTAATTCTGGGCAGTGTCATTCTGTGGCTACTAAAGCAAATAAAGTTCTGTCTTGCATAAAAAAGGGCATTAACTCAAGGGATGAAAACATAATTATGCCTCTTTATAGGTCACTGGTAAGGCCTCATCTGGAGTATGCAGTGCAGTTTTAGACTTCAGTCCTTAAGAGGGATATAAATGAGCTGGAGAGAGTACAGAGACGTTCAACTAAACTGGTTAGGAGGATGGAAGACTTAAATTACACTGTCAAGGTTGAGGTTGTTTTCTCTGGAAAATGTGAGGGAACACGATTACAGTTTACAAGTACGTTAGAGGACATTATAGACAAATAGCAGGTGACCTTTTTACCCATAAAGTGGATCACCATACCAGAGGCCACCCCTTACGACTAGAAGAAAAGAACTTTCATTTGAAGCAACGTAGGTGGTTCTTTACAGTCAGGACAGTGAGGTTGTGAAATGCACTGCCGGGTGATGTTGTAATGGCTGATTCAGTTAATGCCTTTAAGAGTGCCTTGGATGATTTATTGGATAGACACAATTTCAAAGACTATTGTGATACTAAATTCTATAGTTAGTATATGGGTATTTATAATTTATGTGAAAGTAGGGAGGGGTGTGTATGGACGCTGGGATTTCATTTGGAGGGGTTGGACTTGATGGACTTTGTCTTTTAACCCAATTTAACTATGTAACTATATAACGATTATGCTTTCCCTTGACATGGGCAGTCACTTTGTGCCCATATATACAGTCATATGAAAATGTTTGGGAACCCCTCTCAGCCTGCATAATAATTAACTCCACTTTCAACAAAAAAGATAACAGTGGTATGTCTTTTATTTCTCAGGAACATCTGATTACTGGTGTGTTTTCTGAACAAAGATTTTCAGTGAAGCAGTATTCAGTTGAAAATGTAATCAAATGTGAAAAACTGGCTGTGCAAAAAGTTGGGTTCCCTTGTAATTTTGCTAATCTGAATGCATGTAACTGCTCAATACTGATTACTGGCAACACTAAATTGTTTGAATTAGCTCCTTAAGCCTTGAACTTCATGGCAGGTGTGTCCAATCATGAGTAAAGATATTTAAGGTGGCCAGTTGCAAGTTGTGCTTCTGTTTGACTCTCCTCTGAAGAGTGGCAGCATGGGATTCTCAAAGCAACTCTCAAAAGATCTGAAAACAAAGATTGTTCAGTACCATGGTTTAGGGGAAGACTACACAAAGCTATCTCAAAGGTTTCAACTGTAAGGAATGTAATCAGGAAATGGAAGGCCACAGGCACAGTTGCTGTAAACCCCAGGTCTGGCAGGCCAAGATATCATAATACAGGAGCAGCATATGCAGAGAATTGTGATAATCAATACAAACAACCCAAAGATCACCTCAAAAGACCTGCAAGAACATATTGCTGCAGATGGTGTATCTGTACATTGTTCTACAATTCAGCGCAGTTTACACAAAGAACATCTGTATGGCAGAGCGATGAGAAAGAAGCCCTTTCTGAACTCAGGCCACAAACAGAGTCACTTGTTGTATGCAAAAGCTCATTAAGACAAGCCACAGTCATTTTGGAACAAAGTACTTTGGACTGATGAGACAAAAATTGATCATGACAAAAAGCTTTGCATGGCTGAGGAAGAACACTGCATTCCAAGAAAAACTCTTGTTACTTACTGTCCAATTTGGTGGAGGTTCCATCATGCTGTGGGGCTAGTTCAGGGACTGGGGCCGAGAGTCGAATGAATTCAACCCAATATCAACAAACTCTTCAGGATAATGTTCAAGCATCGGTCACAAAGCAGGGGTTGGGTATTCCAACAAGACAATGACCCTAAACAAACTTCGAAATCTACAAAGGCATTTATGCAGAGGGAGAAGTACAATATTCTGGAATGGCTGGTTATATAAAAAAAGGAAGTTGATCAAAGCTCAGCCAATGATAATCAAAACTCCAAAGAATTAAGAGGGGTTCCCAAACTTTTTCATATGACTGTATAATTGTTCCATGGTGATATTTAAACATGGTCATTTGATCTTTTCTATATCCCTGACTGCTATCTTATGTCTTGTCCCATTCCCCTTCTGCCTAATTTAGTATGTATGAATGTAGCCCCATTTTCTTACATTGCATAAATTACTTGACTGCTTTTTAATTTGGTTTCCAAAGCCAACATTTCATTGAGATAGCACCAGCAAGAGTATTATCATGATAATGGCTTGCACTTAACAAAGTAACAAAGGGGACACTTCTCTATTCTTGTTTATGTTGACCTTTTTTGTGGTTTACGCCATCAATAAATCAGTGTTGCTGCAAACACTACATTCTCTCTCCATATTACAGTTTTTATTGATTTTTCCTCTTAAATTGTTCATTCGACGACTCCTAGTCAGGCGCATACTGTGATTTTATGTGCTACAGCACCTCGATCATTTGGGTGAATGAAAGACCTTGTGCTTATTTCTTTCCATTCATTTGAGGGGCAACTTCCACCATACTAATTTGGTTATGTCCAGGAGGCAGTGTTGTGGATGCTGGGGGTAGCAAATCAACAAGTTCAATCATCAATTATCCCATTTGTCTTTAGTTTCTAAAATAGTAAATAAGTAAAAGTCCAAGTTTGCTCAGTAATTGGTATTTAGGCCATAACATTTAGAGAGTTATTTATCAAAGGTCGAGTTTGTGAGGTTTTTTTTTTAACCTTGAATAAACTCGAATGTTTATTTATGAAAAAACCTGAATGAAAAAAACTCGATTGAATGCAATTAAAGGAAAACCTTGAATTCCTAGAATTGATTGCGTTTTCCATATAAACTGGTATATCATGAAGAAAAAAAACATCTTCAGATGGTTAAAGGGACCTCTGCCGTTGACTTCTACATGACCTTAACAGGTTTTAGCTGGAGTATTTCTCAATTTGGGCTTTTAGCTGCTTTGGGGCATAATAAAACTCTAAATATTCAATTTTTTTTAAACCAAATAATTCAAGTTTTAGTGAAACTAGCTTTGAAAAACTCAACTTTTTAGAGAAACACAACTCGACCTTTGATAAATAACCCCCATGATGTACTGCTGTATGCTGTAAACATCTGTTTGGGTTGCTATTAGCTTCTTAGACCAATGGAAAATGTAACCCTCTTTTACATAGACCCCTGAACTCCTATTATTTCAAACTCAAAGGTTGCTCCTATTTCTGAAGCATAAGTGTTACTCATACACCCTTAAAGACTCATTTACTATTACTAGGCCAAAATTTGTGTTTGCTCATACTTGCGCTCTTTTATACTAGAGCCATACACCGTTTGCTGATTGTACTTTGGTACATGAGTCACAAGGTGCAGTGCGTTTTACAAGAAGGGGGTCCTGTATCTAACACCTGGCATGACCAAGAAGTAAATAAAGGGTCTCATGCAAAGTAAATAAAGGGTCACACAAAAGCACCATAATTCATTCATTCCTTCATTCGCACTCACTTGCTTGAAAGCCCATATTAGGTTGACCCTATGTCCTAAGTTGTTCCTGTATTACTAACTGACATAATGATGTGAACTTCCATTATCTAGAACAGTGATCCCCAACCAGTAGCTCGTGAGCAACATGTTGCTCCCCAACCCCTTGGATGTTGCTCTCAGTGGCCTCAAAGCATGTGCTTATTTTTGAATTCCTGGCTTGGAGGCAATTTAGTTGCATAAAAACCAGGTGTAATGCCAAGCAGAGCCTCTTCTAGGCTGTCAGTCTACATAGAGGCTTCCAAATAGCAAATCACAGCCCTTATTTGGCACCCTAGGAACTTGTTTCATGCTAGTGTTGCTCCCCAACTCTTTTTACATCTGAATGTTGCTCACGGATGAAAAAGGTTGGGGACCCCTGATCTAGAACATAACCTTTTGCTTGATTGCAGTGGGTGCAATTAGTCTAGAATACTGGGAAGAACTGGCAAATTGCCCTGATATGACCCAACCTTATGCCTCATGATTGCAAACAAATGTGTTTTACTTAAGACACAAACAAACATATTTTCTATGATAAAGATTGCCACAGTACCCTTAAATTTCAAACCATTAAAATGCCAAACCCATATGTATTTAGTGCTTGGTTTAAAACAACAAAATAATCATTCATCTCCAATGTTTCATTTGTTGTCACTTCCCTGAGGGAATATAAACTGCTGGAGACTGTAGCGTTTGTGTGTACAAGTGTGTGCCATGGTTGTTAGATGATCTCTGAAGCTGTTCTCATTTATTCTGCATCTTCTTACTGAACTATATGCTAAGGAATCTCCATTACCCAATATATCCTATCTAGACAGACTATGGCATAAGGTATATTAAAATAATTATTGTTAAACACAGAATGCTGATGAATTTCAAACTCTGCACAGAGGGTAGTAATATTAAGGGGAAATTAAAACTAAAGAGAGAGAAAGAGTAACTTGTGTGTAAGGGGGGCAATCTGTGAGAGCAGTCTATGCGTTTGTATGCATATATGTGGGAATGTTCACTATGACGATAGAGAGCTAGAAAGAGTTATGCAAACAGACAGAGGTCAAGCCAGGTATAGCAATGTGAAAAAACAATAACAAAAATAAAGGGATAAATATCATGCCCTCAATTTTTCAGAGTTTTCAGCCACATGGTAAAACACGGCAGGTGTGACATCATCACTAGATGCCAGTGAAGGGATATATGGTAGAAAGAGACTCCACCTGTCTCTGTATGGAATGGAAGCAATACTTGTATTTTTCCAAATAAAAGATGTGACTGGGTGCTCCTCCATTTCTATGTTCCAGTCTGAGAATAAAATTTGATGGACATTCATGGACCATCCTGCTAATTAGTGATGAGCTATTTTTCCCCCCAGGCATGGATTCATGGTGAAAATGTGCATTTTGCATTATTTACACAAAACTGTGGCAAAAATTTGCTGTGAAAAAAAAAGTTGCTTTGGCAAAAAAGTTGCCGCAAGAAAAAATGCCAATTGACTTTATAGCATTTGGAAGGATAAAAAAAAAGTTGCACGCATAAAATAATTTTTGTCACCTATTGACTTCAATGTGTTTAGAAAATGTGTTGCCGTTTTGCTAATCTTCGGCGAAACGGGTGATTCACTCATTGCTACTGTTAATAATTGTCTGTGAGGAGTGTATATCCAATACTGGTATGAAAGTACCCACCCCCACTGGTGTCAATGGTATTGCTGTGGGAAATGTCCGATACTGCACTATATACTATTATTGCCATCTTATTGGGACAGATTTATCAAAGTGTGAAATTACAGCTCACTGCAGAAAAACTCACACATTTTCTATTCATTCCTATAGGACTTTTAGAATCATATTTTTCAATGAGTAGGAGCTGAAGTTCACCATTTGATTAATTTGCTTCATAGTATCACTGGAGCCTTTTATATGACAGGGAGAAAAATATGAATTAATACTTGTATTAGAGTAAAACCAGGACCAGAGCTTGACAAGAAATGGAAGACCAAGACTGAACAATGTGCAGGAAAAAGGTTGTTTAATTGTATTGTTTGATAGAATTAAATTACAGAATGGGAAAAGAAAGCCATGCAGCAGGAAGGAAGGCAAAAAAATGGGAATCTTTAGGTCAAACTCTGACTTAAAGGGCATGTAAAGTCTAAAATAGAATAAGGCTAAAAATGCTGTATTTTGAATAATGAATATAAACATGAACTTACTGCACCACAAGCCTAAAACAAATAATTTATGCTTTCAAAGTTGGCTACAGGGGGTCACCATCTTGTAACTTTATTAAACATCTTTGCAAGACTAAGACTGTGCACATGCTCAGTGTGGTCTGGGCTGCTTAGGGATCATCATAAACAAAGCTGCTTGAGTTCTGCACAGCTGGGAAGTAAGGCGGGGGCTCCCCCTGCTGTTCATAAGTATGATTGTTTCCCTGCTCAGCAGTTAGGGACCATCTAACAATTCCTATCCTCAGCAGTAAACGAAGGGAGATTTCACTGCATACAGTCAGGTTTCTTATAAAAACAGTACACATTTTTTAATTAAAGTATATTAGAGATAGGTTTCTTTTTCATTAAAGAGAGTTAAGATGGGATTTTATTTTTTTGCCTTTACATGCCCTTTAAGAAAATCGCATAAACAGTGGCTTTGCTTTCACAAGGCAAATGCTGTTATCACTTGGTTGAACACTGGTCTTACTGAGGGCCTTAACGTTCTTCTCAACTAGCATCAATGTTTGTAGAACACTGGGATATTAGATAACACCAAAGTTACTGACAATGTGTTTGCAGAAATGATACTCATTGGAGAATCTTCCTCCTGCACTTACTTGGGATGCCTTCTTTGAAGAGCTGGGGGAAGGTGCAAAAGAGTTATTCAGAAGGAAGGTTCACAATCCCTTTAGTACAATAATAACTTCTACTCTTTAAAGGGGTTGTTCACTAAGTACACTTGTAACTGCATATAGGTGACTATGTGTGCCATCTCAATTTTGTGTTGGATTTACCTGTCGCTGCTTTGTCGCTCACTGTCTCCCCCCCTCACCTCTTCTTACCTCTTCTCTTTCTTTTCTTCTTTTCATGCTACCCTTTCTCCTTGATCTTTCTGTCTTTATTCACCTCTAGGGTGCTGTCTCGCATCCTTTCTGTTTCTCCAGGGGTTTAATTGGAAAATCATCCAATACGTTGTCAACTGCAATTTCTTGTTCACTGTACTGATATGCCACCATGTATGGCTTTGTGTTGGATTAACAAATAAATCTTTTTTAAAAAAAAAGGGGTTGTTCACCTTTGTAACAAATTGACAAATCTAACAGTTCACATTTATAGAACAAACTTTGCCATAGAAATAGTTAACAGAAAAGGTACAGTTGAAGAGATATTCACCTCAGAAGTTTTCCTGTACTAATCCTTCAGTTGCACAAGACCCTGTGCTGGGAGGGGGTCACTGACCCCCAAAAACACTACAGTGTTCACTTCCTCTTCCTTATATGACATCACACATTGTACTGGCAGCTAACTTAACTCCTATTGGCTATGTCTGCTGTCAATCTGCCACTGCTTCCTGTGCTGGACTGTGCTGGGGAACTTTAGTTAGCAGCATTCAGGTACTGAAGAGAAACTGTTACAAGTTTGTGAGAGGGAGGGGGAGTGTGGGCGGTGGGCTGCAGAGACTTCAACTGTGCAGATGGGGGGATCGAGGTGCTCAGGGCCTGGGGTTTTCCTGATAATGGATCTTTCTGTAATTTAGATCTTCATACCTTAAGTCTACTAGAAAATCATGTAAATATTAAATAAACCCATTAGGCTAGTTTTGCCTCCAATAAGGATTAATTATATCTTAGTTGGGATCAAGTACAAGCTACTGTTTTATTATTACAGAGAAAAAAAAGAAATCATTTTTAAAATGGATACTATGGGAGATGGCCCTTGTACTTTCAATAAATATATTATTTTTGGGGGGGTCAATGTATTCTTTTGTGTTTTTACCCCATAAAAAAATCATTATTCAGCAGCTGACGTGACTTCCGGGACTATTTGTATGCGCTTGAGGCTTTCTGAATGAGTTGAATTTTTGGTGTATAAAGTGAAATATTTTTCTGGTATAAATCCCTATATCATAAAAAATAGAAATTTCCCAATTTTCTTCATTATTTATAGCTCTAAATCTTGTTCCAGAAGTGGAACACTCAAACACTTAACTTCTCCTGAAAAAAAGGTATAGTTTTCCTAGGTAAACTACCCCCCACCCCCCAAAATGCCTCTAAAGGGAGAGAGCTCAAAATGTTCAAAAAACAGCACTTAACCCTACCTGCTCTTGTCACACTGCTCTGCCTGTCACTTAGGTTTGCCACTTCACCCCCTTTAAACCAAACACATATGGAAGCCACAGCCTGTATTGATACTTAGCAATTTATTTAAATGCATGATGCATGGCTGCACATAAATCAGTTCAGTCTGCAGCATGCATCTAAATGAATTGTTAATTAGCCATACAGGCTGTGGCTTCCATATGTGTTTGGTTTTAAAGGGATGAGGTGGCAAACCTACTGTCACTACTTGATGTGTAAGTTACTAGGAGGAGGGCAGTATCAACGTCCAATAGGAAACAAGTAAGGGCAAAGCCTGGGCATGATGATGTCATCATATAGGAAGTTCTTGGTGTGTCAGGTTCAAAATAGGCCACTCCCATCACTTCAGAAAACTGGTCAGAGTGACAGGGGAAGGACTAGTTAATAGGTATAAAAATTAGCTTTTACAATGGCATTTTTACATTTTGTTATGGAAAATTGTTTTTCTAACATGTTGAGATCATTGTTAGTGGTTTCATGAGATTTGTACATTGAAGGTGAACAACCCCTTTAAGTAAACATATAGCTCCCATAAAACTTTCTGTTGCTCTCCAAGGTCAATATTCAAAGCCTATTTTCCAAGTGAAATTGTCCCTACTAGTGCTATGTTTTTTGTTATCTAGCATACAGTATTGGAATTTCAACTCAATATTCATTGGTCAGTATTACCTGTGACGTTATAAATGTGGCTGTAGTTCTATCAGGTGCTCAGAGCTAAAGAAAAGTTGTTTTCTGTGTCTTTGGAGACAATTGAGTGCAGTCTCATAATATGTCTTACTCATACCTTCACTACTACTTAACTGCTCAGATAAAAAGTAAAGACCTGCAAAGAGGAAATTAAGATACACTATGCATAGAAAAGATTTTCAGAATGACAGTATGTTATGTTGTGCTACACACAGCATTTTGTTTATGATGACTAAGAGCATTCTACTGCAAAGTCAGAAATTTGAAGAATACCTTATGTTACCTAGGTAGTTTTAAATTTTCATCACAAAGACTTCAACACACTTGAAGTTAATTACAGTATACGATTTGGACAGAAATGAGTAGTACCTGTAGAAAATCTATTTACCATATACTAAATGGACCGTATATCAAAATCAGTATTACAAATATAAAGGACACTTTATTTGTCTAGTATGTATTTATAAAAACATTGTTTAGAGAATGCCTTCATGAGTGGTAAGCTTCTGTCCCATCCTCTTCCAAATGCTTATATATTGTACCAAGATACAGCTAATGCAACTAGCTAATGGCATCCGTAAATATGACAGGTTGTTTCCACCATCATAAACAAATACAATGTCATTTGTTACCAATGAAATGAATTTTAGGAAACATTACAACAAGGATATCTTAGCAGGCAACCTTATACATAGCCTTTCAAGGACAAACCTTCCACTCAGAAGAATCAGCAGATTATTGCACAGATGCTTGCAAAATGCTAACTTCCCCTATTGATTTGTAGGACCTAATCATGAAATTCTCACTTCTATTTATTAACTCAAGACAGTGGCTAAGATCAATCAATATTATGCAGATGCTCGTCTCCCACCTGATATCACTGTCAGAGGGCACAGATGCCTTCGGTATTAGAGATCCTCCTCTGAGCAATGTTGGTTTATATAAATAAGCTACTGTGTAGCAATGGGGGCAGCCATTCAAAGGAGAAAAGACTCAGGTTACACAGCAGATAGCAAATTAGGTCTGTCTGTCTAATGGTGTTATCTGTTATCCATTAGTTAACCTGTGCCATATAGCCGTTTTTCAATTTCCGCCATTGCTCAACAGCAGCTTGAGCTAATGAACTATAGTAGTGTTTCTGAAGCAAACAGATCAGTTTTACCAGTGCAGGGCAACACTACATGATATTTTCATTACTTTAAAACACACATTTTTTGGTGTTACTGTTCCTTTAAGTGACAGAAATATTGCTCTACTACAGTGCTCGTTTCCTTACCTACATTCTGTAACATATCTGTAGAATCTACCTGCCTAGTACAAATCAAAACAGATCTGCTTAGCAGAACTTATTAAATTCTAGCTCAGTATTTTTAGGGAGTTGTAACCCTCCCCCTTAAGTTCTATTTCCTATAATTCTTAGATATGTTTTGATTCTCTAATTACAGGTCTGTTAATCACAGAACATACAAGGTATTATGGGAATGCCTAAATTAGGGTGGTGGATGTATTTGTTTGATAGTTGTTTTGTAATTTGCCACTGGTTAGGGATTTAGACAGTAGATAAGTCATATTGCTCTTTAAAGAAGCAGTATACCCCCTTGATTAACATGAGTTCAATGAGTATGGCTTGTGTCAGTATTTTGAAGACAGGTATATATATTGTAGCACTTTGTCATACGGCTCATACTAATGAAGAGGAAACTATTAGTGATGGGCGAATTTATTCGGCAGGCGCGAATTCGCAGCGAATTTGCGCGATTCGCCGCCAGCGAATAAATTCGTGCAACGCTCGCGAAAATTCGGCGTCAAAAACGGGCGCTGTCGTCAAAAACGTGACACCGGTGCCGTTTCGCGAATTTCGCGCAAAATTCGCGGATTTATCGGCGAAGCGAAACGGCGCAAATTCGCCCATCACTAGAAACTATTCAATCTGTACTGCAAATGGAAAAGGCTGTAAGTTTGAGGTCGATTTTAATAGGGCAGGCAAAGTTTGCTCCCCAACATGGAAGGGGCAGAAAGTGGGTGGCCCATAGTGTCCACATATTATGCTTTCTAGTGAACCATTTCAAAGGTGCTAAGCACAAACATGAGTCCTGTTAAGCAGGTATAAAATATATGGAAGGATGCAACTTGAACAATGCAACTAGTAGGAGCAATCACTAATGGGGTACATCAGTGCATAAACAATAATAAATATCCTCCATAGTCTGATTTATTTGGAGGGCATGGTCTGAGTATATTGAAAGAATGGCTGGTTTCACAAATCAAAAGGGTAGAGGCATGATCAACTACCCCACATCTACTCCAATTCCATACAATAAGATTAAAAACATTTGGTCTAACATATGTATTAAAATATACAAAGAAATTTAGTAGGGATGCACCGAATTCAGGATTCGATTCGGCCTTTTACAACAGGATTAGGATTCGGACGAATCCTTGTGCCTGGCGAATCTGAGTTTGCATATGCAAATTAGGGGCGGGAAGGAAAATCAGGTGACTTTTTGTCACAAAACAAGGAAGTTAAAAAAATGTGTTCCACTTTTTTCTTTCCTGACCCTAATTTGCATAGGCAAATTAGGAGTTGGATTCGGGTTTGTATTGGGCGAAATCTTTTACATAGGATTCAGGGATTCAGCTAAATCCAAAATAGTGGATTCGGTGCATCCCTAAAATTTCGTTTAGAAGATTTTAGTTACTGAGATTGATGACAATTTAGTCAAGCTTAAACAAGCTCTTAATATTGATTCCAGTGATATTTCTAGCATGAAGATGGTATTAGATTTTCAATGGCAAAATAAATAAATCATCTTGTAGGGTCCAAGTTGTTTTTTTTTTTTTTCACATACTGTTAATTAAAAGAATTTTCCTGGGCAATAAAAGAGCTGATATTTTGAGTTATACTGCACATATTTACCAATATGACTGATTTCATTATATACTTTCTGAATTATATTTGAAGCATTGCTGACTCTAGGCTATATTCTTGTAGGCCAAAGAATGAATTAGAGTTTTACTGTACATATGGCCAGTAGGTATGATTAGTTATTTTTCTGTTTTTGTATAGCTGCATTACAACCTCAGTTACAAATAAATCTCCAGTGCCAAATTGAAAGAATCACTGGGAAACACTTGTCTCTGCACATTTATTACTTCCAAAAGTTCTCTTAGAAGCTGGTACATCTGTGCCTTAGTGGGTGATCTCCCCCCAGACAGTCAGGGAAATAACTGTTACCAATGTTTTGGGAAACTGTTTGTATCATTTATTAACCTACCACCCACAATAAGATAATAAGCTGTGGCAATTGTTTAAGGAGTTTTATGCAAGCCGCTTATTCATTCTGGTCACTTCCAGCAGGAAAGTAGAGTATTTTTTATGTTGCAAAATACATAGGAATAAAGCTAGGATCTGAGCAAAGGACAGAGGTAATGGTAAAAGTTGGTTTATCCGTACTCATTGCATGTATGGAAATAATGAATGATAGCAATAAAAAATAGGAGTGCCAAGTATTTTTTTTAATGATATTCCTACATGTTTTGGAGTCAGCTGAGAATGATAAGCTTATTTCGCCAGTGAAATACTAATTTTCAAATTGGGAAACAACAGCAAAACAGCCATTTCAAGAGGTTTAGTTGCAAAACCATTATGATTAAGGAGTTTTCATTAATGCTGGCCTAGCTGTATATTGGCTCCATTTGTTACACTGAGTAGCTGGCTTCTGTGTAGGCTGCTCCAGGGCACATATATATATTGTACAAATGCATTTGGAGGCATAATATATGGCAAACATTTCTATATATAGGATGAATTCGTTTTGACTTTTTATTTTTTAATGGAGTTGGAAAACCCATGAAAATCCAGTGTATGCCACTGTAGCAACAATATACTGTATCTTTACAGAAGGAAATCAGATTTATTGGATGGGGTTGGAAGAATGAAGAAGACTTAATTAATAATATATGTTAATCAGGCATATGCATATAGTCTGGGTTTTTTAGGGTTAGTTCACAAGAGGAGATTCGGGGAGATTTTGTCACCTGGCCTCACAGAGGCAACTTCGGGCGACTTTTCATTATAGCCTATGGGAAAACACGCTGAGGCAGTTCGGGGAGATTGTCGCTCAGAAGACGAGGCAATTAGTAGCCATGCGACAAAATCTCCTCGTGTGAACTAACCCTTAAGTCCTAAGATTTTAGTTGCCCGTTGGTGAGTCACAAATCACCATTAAATTATTTCTAATCATGTTAATGGCCATCAATCAAAAATGTATTTTCAAATGATGTGTACTGTGTAGGCCCAGGCAGTTGCTACTGAGATGCAAAACCATCCAGGAAGTTTGTTGCATGCTGGTGAAACTACTAAAGGCTCAAAAGACAAATGTCTAGAATTACTGCATATATTTTAGGTACCTCTTACCTAGTCCTAGAAAATATACAAAGGCCAAAGAGCTATTCTAATGCAGAACAACTGCTAAAACCTATATTTCTTCTCTCTTGATCTCAGGTCATATACGCCCACTGACCTTGCCTGAAGCCTGGTTAAAATCTGCTTTCACAAGTAATTCTGCCTCTTTGCTAGGGTCAGGGCAGCATATGAGAAATAACACACTTTAAGATTGCAACATAGACATTAAAGCACATAGCAGACATGGAATATAGCATAGAGCATGTTATATCTATTAAGGAGTCTTCTTATGCCAACATTAAAGAAGCATCTACCTTAATCCTATTTTCTAGCCTCCAAATAATTATTAATTAATTATTATTTTTATCATGCCATTTTCTCAAGCAGTAAGTGGATACAAACACAAGACTTAACCAGTAACACATACTAATAATAGCATCTAACAAAATCAGATAAACATTGTTTCATTTGCATAGTGTTTAGGTGAATGACCCTGTTGGCAATAGCTCATACTCTAAATGGGGGTTGGATTGAAATTTAAGGTTATAGTGATCAGTATAGGCATGGCATCCTGAACTCATTATCTAGATAGCTGCCAAATGTGTAACTACTGTTTTATTTATTTTTTTAATGATTTTTTTTTTTTTCTGTTGTAATAAAACAGTTAAAAGCTTTTAATAGAAAATATGTTTTTTTCAAAATGCATCAGTTAATAGTGCTGCTCCAGCAGACTTCTGCACTGAAATCTTTTTTTCAAAAAGCAAAGAGATTTTTTTTATATTTTATTTTATATTTAATTTTGAAATCTGACATGGGCCTAGAAATGTTGTTAGTTTCACAGGTGCCCCCAGTCATGTGACTTGTGCTCTGATAAACTTAAGTCACTCAAGTTGGAGTGATGTCATCAACCTCTTTTTCTCCCTTAGCAGCCCCTCAGCAGACCAATGGGAAGGTGACCAGATAACAGCTCAAGTACATATGAGAATTGCACTCAGTAGTACAAATCCAAGTCCTACTGTGTTTCCTCTAGTTACATTGAGTTGGGTAAACAATAGCCTAAAAGCAGTTCCATCGTAAAAGTGCTGGCTTTTTCTGAAAGCACAGGATCAGGCAAAATTACTTGAGATGGCTGCCTACACCCCAATATTACAGCTAATACAGTTGTTGGTTCAGGTATAACATTTTATATGGTAGAGAGAATTACATGC
Organism: Xenopus laevis; assembly: GCF_017654675.1. Classification (NCBI taxonomy): domain Eukaryota; kingdom Metazoa; phylum Chordata; class Amphibia; order Anura; family Pipidae; genus Xenopus; species Xenopus laevis. Next base: position 85,005,347 of record NC_054383.1, read on the forward strand.
AGTATAAACAGTGTAATTTAGAAATAAAAACGACACTAAAGAACAATTTGGGAATTTCAGACAACGGATGTAGCATTTGAAAATCCTGTATGTAGATTGTGAAGCGGCAATGACGGAGGATAGAACAGTGTGTGCACAGATTTTGTGTGCATATGGATGTGGAGAATGAATTAGAAGGGAGAGTAAAACAATGACTACTAAACATTTTACCTGGGGAATTGGGGCTATATGCTTGTTATCAACACTGATTATTATAAGAGAATATTTTATTATTTTAGGATAGATGTAAAAACTGGAAGTTTTAGTGGAGGTTTAGTTTTGTCCTTATGAATTTTAGGTAATGAGAGGACATTAATGAAGAGACAATGCAAGCTAGATTGTAAGCTCTATGGGGCAGGGACTTCGATCATCTTGTATCTAGTTTATTGTTCTGCTGCACAGTGCTGCATACATAAGTATTGCTATAAAAATAAAAATATACAGACAGACAAACAACTAGAAAGGAGGGAAGGTCAAAGAAAAAGTAGAGAGGCAGTAGTAAGTGGGGTCATTGATTGTGGTAATTACTTTGAGAAACAGAAGGAAGGAAGACAAAGAGAAAAATAAATTGAACATTAAGTGTGAGGGGGGTGTAAAACTGGATGACCTTAAAAACATAAGTCACACATTTCTTCTCTATAAATACCGTAGGTATTTTGTTTGTGCAGGTATTTAACAAAAGGAATAATAATAATGTCTAGATTTATCTGGATATCAACTTTCTGTTTCCTTTATGGAACAATGGGAAAGCTTGTCTTGTACTTGTACTGAAGAGAAATATTGATTCACATCAATCCAAAAGATTTCTAGAATTATTAAAGAAAACAATACATCAACATCAAATCAGATCAATTCTTCAATTTAATCCAGATGTAGCATATAGAAATGCATGTTACTAGTGCATAAGGCTCATTCACAATGCCCCACTCAGTGTACAAAGTGCAAAAAATGGTTGCTTCCTGCTTTCCCACAATTGCATTATTTTAACATAGATCTATAGTAGCATGCAGCCCATGGGCTGGACATATGTGGCCACGTGGCATGTAATCCTGGAGTCGCAAAACACATATTTTTTAGGGGTATACTACATAAACTGCCTATTTCTGACTTGTATGAGATCTCTACCTGAATAAATACATCAATCATACTCCATATAGGAAAATTCCTTACCTAATTATTATCACAGGAACTAGGGAGGATTCATTCAAAACAGAATAGAAAGTAAAGGGCAAATTCGCCAGTGTTACTGATTTCGCCAGTGTTACTAATTTCAGGCACTTTGCCAAATTACTTACAGGCGCAAGCGTAACTTTGCTGGCAAAAGAGACAGACAGTAGCGGTCATTTGCACTCTATCGCCAGTAGGGATGTAGCGAACTGCCGATTTGGTGTTCGCGAACGCCGTTCGCGAACACTGGCAAAAAATGCGAACGTTCGCGAACAGTTCGCGAACTTCGAACACCCGCTAAAATCGTTCGATTTGAACGTTCGAAGGATTTTTCATTCGAATCGAACGTTCAAAGGATTTTAATCGTTCGATCGAAGGATTTTCATTCGAATCGAACGTTCGAAGGATTTTAATCGTTCGAACGAATGGAAATCGTTCGAACGAATGGAAATCGTTCGATTTTAGTGGTCGAATGGTCGAACGATTTGTATTCGAATCGAACGCGAACTCAAAATGCGAACGTTCCCAAACGTTCGCGAACATTAGGCAAACGCGAACGGTCGAAGTTCGCGCGAACAAGTTCGCCGGCGAACAGTTCGCTACATCCCTAATCGCCAGGCGAATTTTCTTTCTGGCGAATTAACTTTACTCCGCAAATTTACCAAGATGCAGATTTTACTGAACGTTACCTCTTTCACCAAACTTGCCAGCTCAGACCAGGCGAAGTGCATTGGAGTGCATAGATCTTCCTCAATCTTCTGTTATTTACATCATATTTTTAGTGGAAAAAGTTTCTAAGTCCCAAAAAACGCTGGCGTCTTTTCCTTTTTTCAGAGTGAGTCTGCAAAAGTCCTAAAAATGTTTTTTGGGTAAACGGGTTCCCCCATACATTTTCTCACATATGGCACATAAACTATACACTGGACTCATGTGTAGGGCATTATAACAACTCTATTTTCTTTCCCTGGACTTGTGTAATGTAATGTATTTGCTGCAACATAGACGTCCATTTAACTTTATAACTTTTCCAACATATGCAAATAAGTCTGAGCGAAGACCTCTAACGAAGTTGTGCTAGACATAATTGAACACTAGTGCATTTTCGCTTTGATTGACGAAGTAACGCTAGTGAAAATTCCCGAGCGTTCGGCGCCCTGGACGCAACTACGCATTTTAGTAAATTAACGTTGTCTGACCGAATTTTTACCTGGTGAAGTGTTGCAATGGCTGCGAAGCCGCTTAGTAAATTTAGCCCCAAATCTCTTATGAGCAGGGCTCTCTGAAACTATTTTTATTATGTTACTTCTGGCACTATATACATTAAATAAATGATGAAGTAGAAAGGATGAAAATGGCATCATGGCTCTAAAATTATCATTCAACACGTAGGGGGTTATTTATCAAAATCTGAATTTATCTGATTTTTTAAATGAAAAAAGTCTGACCAAACTAGAATCTACTATTTTTTTCCAGTTTTTATAACTGTCCAAATACAGTATTTTCTCCAGTGTTATGTAGAAAGATGGACAAAAAAAGAATGCAATGTGCATAAAAAAGCTTCCCAAATAACTAGACAGAAGTGAGAATTTACTTATAACCAGACAACCTAAATTCCTCTGCAGTAATTATGATATGTTTAAACAATGCTTTCAAAATAAAACAGATGGGCCTTAATTTTAAACGCAAAAAAAAAATATAACTTTGCAGCTCTGCTAAACAAAAAAAGTGCCCATCACATGTGTTGCAATTTGGCTTAGCCCCTAACACTTAGACCATGGCAGATTTTTTGGCCAGTAAGATGAAAATGCATATTAATCCAGGCAATTTAGCAGCCAGTAAAGCCAACAATCAATCAGTAAACTAATGGGTTTAGCAAGTTGGCCACTGGTATAAAATCCATTGTCTTTATTCGTGTTTCAGGAGCTGAAAAGCTAACAAAGCATTTATAAATACTGAACTAACCATGAATTTAACCCTATATATCACAAATTGTAGAATCAGAAACTATTATTTTACAATATGTTTGGGTTATTGTCAAGTTTTAGGCACAGAATAAATTAAATTCAAATCTGTTCCTTTGAAAATGCACAAAATTTGAAGGACCCTGATATGATAATGTGTGAGTGTAGCGTTGTACAGTTTAGACTGTGATGTACAGTATGTGTAATGTAATATCATTTGCTAATCCTCTTTGCTTCTTACCATAACAGTCTCTTCAACCACCTACACTTTGTGAATATAGAATTATTTTTTTGCATGTGCACTGTATTTATAACTTTTGGCATCCATGTTGACTGATGTAGCTCAAATCATTGGCTGCCAACAAAATCACCATAGTTACTGGTCATTATGGACACTTTCTGACTTGTTTAACATCCAACATCCAAGTGTGAAAAGAAATGGAAAAAAAGCATTTTCACATTGCAACACACAGATCCCCATTTGATAAACGTTCTTCCATGAAATAGGCCTAAGGGAAACAAAACTACAAACTAACTAGTACAAGTGAATCCAGTTTGTAGTTGGATTTTCCTTTTCTCACTTAATCCTGATGACTGAGTATGGTACTCTAATTATGACATGGATTTTATTACTTACACCCAGGCAAGATGTTGGGGAGTGCTCCTGCTTATTGAAATTTATACAACATGGTGCTATTTTACAAATGTAAGAATTCTGGGGCATATTATCAAAAGTTAAAGCATGACAATAAAGAAGAGATGGATTCTTACATCAACACTGCAAAATGGACCTCCAATGGGAATCTCTGTTTACACTGGATACTGTCATCAAAGACATTAAACATTTTTTTCCATCTTGGCATATGGAAATATTGCTATTTCTGCCCTTGTTAAATTCAATGACAGTGTAGTTGTCACTAGATGACTGACATATGAGGGATGATTCTCCCTTAACAGCTTAGGAAACCCAAAGGCAACATTTTGTAGCTTCTCGTGAAAGCCCTTAAACATTTTGCTTACACTAACCATCATCTCATAGGTACGAAAATTATATATACATTGTAGTGCGAATGTATATAATAGTATTTAACATAACAAATGGCATATTGACGATAAACCAGAAAACTGGGCCATTTACTTAAGGGTAAGGAAAGGTTATGGGTAACTAAGTACTTTCTGATATGAAAAGCACAGGGTTATCAATTTTATGGAAAATTGACATCCCCTTAATGCAGACAGCACCAATAATAGGTCCAAAGGGAGCTGGTGCACACAGAGAAGGCTTTCACTGGAGGATCCTCATGTTAGAGGCCTGTGTGGGTATGTTTTTTCAGACCTGTGTCCACTCCATACCCACTTACTCTAAGCCCAACCCGCACCCGCTTACCTGTTTTCTGAAACCAAAGGAAATAGGGGGGAAATTTCAAGCAGTGATGCTTTTAAGAATCCATATCTGATGTTGCTCCTAAATTGCTTTAACTCTCATTGGTGGGAACATTCTGTATGCTGCTAGTTGCAACCCCCATGAAGCCATTTTAACATCCTCTTTCATGCATACACGCTGATCATATAGAAATATAATAAAAGAGTGAGAGTAAATTCTAGACACCACAAGGTGCCATAAACAGGTAAAGAAACACCAAGACTTTTAAAGGAGAACTAAATCTTAACAAAGGCTAGAAATGCTGCACATTATATTTTGGGGGGACTGCACCAGCCCAAGTCAATCGCAGCCCTCTAGCAGTGAAGATCTGCGCCTCCAAAGACTTCCCTAGTAGCTCCCCACCTTCTTTTCTGCTGATTCACAACACAAACTCTGAGCTGATATTAGTAACCTGAGCTTAGGGACAGACTTACAATATGCTGTATATATACAATATAACATTTGCACTACAAGAAGTAATTAATTCAGAGTATCATTTAATGGCAGCTCCAAACCCAGTGCATTGTGCATCAGAATTTAATCTGTGACATGTGAACCTGATTTAGCCTTGTTTATGTCTGCAACAGTTGTGCCGAATATGATCAAATTTGGTCTGGAGTCATTTTCCAGTGTACGGTATGCAGTGTACGGTAAGAAGTTTATTTTGTCTTGAATAACATCATAAAATAGGATTTGGAATTATTTCTTAGGGTGACAGGTCCCCTTTAAATGTGTCTTATGTAGGTTCTTGTCCAGCTGGCTACATATTGAATAACCAAACAATCAGAGAAATGTATTCTCAGGCCACGAAATACAGAAATGCACAGCGAATCCATGCCTGCCAAATTAATTCACCCATCACTAGTGACGGTAGCATTCCAGCACCTGACCTGGAATGGAAGGCGGGGAGGGTAAGTAGCTTAGCTTCTCAACATCGGCCCAAAACTCATTGAGCTAGTGCATGTTACTAACAATGCTTACAGAATCCAAGATGGGGAGCTCCTGTGCACATCTTTGAAGGCCTGGAACATTACTGTTATAGAAATTCTGCAAATTTAGGCTGGTGTAGTAAGTTCAGTGTATTACATATACAATTTTTACCCATATTTGTTTTTAGGATTTAGTTCTCTTTTAAGCCCCTTCTATGGGACAGAGCTAACAAAGGTACAAAAGCAATATCCTTCCTCGGGACACCATTATCTGCTACGAAACAACAAATGCCGTTTTTAAATATCTGTAAATTCATGAAAAAATATGCACATATACAAATGCAGCAGTCAACGCACAAGTAGAAACGTGTTCTAATAAATTATTTAAATTAATAGACCTACTGGCAGATCATTTTCAATAAAATAGTTACATTTAGCTATTGACAATAGGGTTGGCCACTGTAAATGCATGCTTTTGCCTTAAAATGAAACACTGAAGCAACTCTAACCCACACAGATTCACAATCTTGCTAATGATAATTTCCACATTGATTATGGGAGACACATACAAAACAATCATGCAGATGTGTATAGTCACACGTTATCTGGGAATGAAACACTAAATCAAAACCACATTAATACAAGGACTGAGAGATACAGCAAAAAAAAAAAACCCCTACTTGGAGCAGAATCAAGGTCACTGGAGGAATACCCAGAGGTGTTGGACAAATAATCAATGTCTATATAGGGAGAAATACACTGTGATACATGTAAAGTGACAGAGATAAACTGCCCCCCACTCATCCCAAAAGGGATTTGTTAATTATCTGGTGTGAGCAAACAGAAGATACAGTACCTTGCGAATGAGATTACATGAAACCATATTTGTCTTCTCTGCTCCCACTCTTTTCCCAGCTTATATGTATATGCAGTCAGATAGACCTCTTTTTATTTGTATGAGTTGGTGCACAGATCCATAGCTTCATAAAGAGACATTTCACATTTGAAATTATTATTGTACAGAAGCTACTGTGCCTATTTCGATATACATATAAATGTGTTAACCCACATTCTGTTTACTATGGTTAAATCATTTCATATAGAAGAAACAATATCATCTATTCATGGGCATCTATTCGAAGGAGAATCAGTTCCAAGGCAAGCGATATGGCAAGACCCAAGCTGATATGCAAACTAATTTATGCAGAAAAATACATTATGCTGTGCCCTCAATAAGCAAATGTGCTTTATAGTCTAAGGGTAAAAAAATAGAAGCTCAAATTTGGGAGTTAACACCTTTAAATAAAGTGTTTATTAGCCTTTATATTGTATTATAAATTTGTGCCAAATTTGCCTAATTTATATTTTAATAACTTACTAGCCCTGGTGTTAAATTATAGACCAAGGAATATATCTAACTCGTGATTTGAGGGATTTATTTTTGCAAAAAAATTATAATGTCCAGCCTACATCTACTTCTCTATACATAATTAATACTTGACAAGGCTAAACAAACTGAAGCGTTGTTAATAAATTTAGCACCACTGCTTCTTTTCATAGTATGTGGAGCCAAAAGTAGCCTTAGCAGCAGATAATGTAACAACAGTATTATTTTCCAGGATGCAATAAAAAAGTAAATCAGTTTTAGAAAGGACAAAGATCAAGCTAGAATGGAAGATCTACAATGGTGGTTTTTCAACTTTTTCATTTCAAGCTCTGCTCATTTCATTCTCATGATGGCCCATAAAGCCAAAAAAAACTGCATATATATTTTATCCTATATGGTACAATTTAATAATGTGAACTACATAGGTGATAACAAAAATAAAGTTATGGTGTAGGAAAATGTCCCAAAAAAAGGGAGTAATATGAACTAAAATAAGCAACTTTCTGATATGTAAAAGTAGGTTTATTTATGTTTGAGTGTGTTTGCAAAACAGGGTGTTCAGTGTAACTTGTTATATCGGCCAGTAGGTGGCAGAAGAAGGTAGTAGAAGTGTGGATGTAATATACTCCCCCATCAATAGAGGGAGAGTTATAAAAAGGGGACCACACCCTGGCCTTAGTCTTAGGAGGGAATGGCAGAGAACAGAAGACGGGAAGAAAAGAGACCTGAAAAAGAAATAGAAGCAGGCTAAGGTAAGAGGGAGTATAGCAGGCACTAGGTGTCTGAACTGGGATAGTGAGCATGGGCCGGCTAATGCCCCAACAAGGAAGGTAGTGGGGATAGTGCCCGTGGATTTTCCAAAGGATAGAGACCCATTAGGAAAGGGTTTAGGCATGTCTCAAGATTTAAATAGTCTACACATTGCTCATTATCTATTCTTAAAGGTAAAGTTCATACACAAAGTGCATTTGTAATCAAACATCATTGAATTCATTTAAATAAATTGTGCTCAATTAAAATTAGTCCTTTGTTTTCTTGTGCAAATATTTACGTAAAACATTCACTGGACTTCATAATGATATTACCACACAGTGTGTCGCAAATAAACCAATTTTTTGCCAATGAAGTGGTCCCACTTGGAAGTCTCAGACAGCGCCAGTGAATGCGGGAAATCTTTTTGTTGAATGTACTAGTGCCTGTTTGGAGTGGCCGACTTCTTGCCAGAGCAGCGTCTGGACGAGAGGTTACACACACTGGGTGAGCTCCGATGTCTTTATTAATATATTTTAAACTTAAACAAGCCTGTGTGAATATTATGCAAGTTTGAATGTATGTCACTGTGCAATGGTGGATGCATGTGGTTATGGTGGAGACAGTGGATTTAATAAAGCTCCTGGTTACCTGCTCTTCTGGAGTTCGTGTCCTATGTGGGAAAATTGTCCAACAAACAGTTACCCTCCTTACATGCTTTGACCCAATTACCACTGTTCCTATGTGCTTGAGTTATTATTTCTCAAATTTCATTCTATACATCCCAAACTTCCCTCTTATTCTACTGCATCCCTTTGCTGCTATTCCATTCACTTTATGAGCTCCAGTGTGGCAAGTTATTGGGGGAACTATTCCTTGTAGTGAATTGCTCTCTAGGGATGAGCTATTTTTTTGGCAGGCATAAATTCACAGTCACAGTGAATTTCCGCATTTTGCCATCTGCGAATATTTTTGCGAAACTGTGGCGACAAAAAAGTCTCAGAGACAAAAAAAAAACTCTGGCAAGAAAATACACCTACTGACTTCCATGTAAATAATATTTAGTGAGAAAAAAAGTTGTGTAAAATAAAAATTGTAGCTTATTGACTTAAATGCATTTGTGAATTTCTTGCTGTATCTCAAATTCTTCAACAGTTTCGCAAATTTTCCAGCAAAGCCAAACAGGACATATTCACTCATCACTATTTCCCTCCTATCCAGAGCCAGACCAAGTTGGCTGGTAGCCCTAGGCAACCCAGCTGGTCACCTCACCCCCTCCTGCATGTGCTCGTTGGCGTGGTGACGTCACCTGTATGAATGCTTGTTCGCACAGTGATGTCACATGGGGGCACCAGAGAGCATGGACACACTCTTCAGTGTGGGGAAGAGGGCCCGGACTAGGAATAAGCAGATGGAAGAGGTACGAGCCCTGTGCCCCCTTCACTTTGCGCCCTAGGCACATGCCTCTTCTGACTACCCCTAGTTTGGGCCTGCATCTATACACACTACACCAAATGTACCGGAACAGAACAAAGAAAATTAAACCAGGGACAACCATGCTGTCCTGGGTGCTTCTAAATTCATAATAACTTGTTTCCTGGACTTTTGACCTATAATTAAGACTTTGACTATGATCCTTGCTGCCTGCCTATAAAATTTGTTTGTCCTTTTTCCATTGTGGAAATTGTCAATTCTGTGGCTATCAGACTTCAACTTCCCCCTGAGATGTGAATCCCTAATGTGTTCCATGTATCTCTGATGAAACCAGCAATCGCGAATCGCTTCTCTTCTACACAACCTCCTCCTTCTTCGGTCACCATGGATGGTCAAGAGGAATATGAAGTAGAAAAGATTTTGGACTTCAAAGTCTACAGAAATTCAGCCCGATGGTGCTCCCGTCTCCTTCAGCACCGCATCTAAGATGTTCAATGCCTGATTATAGGATTTACTACTTGTATTCCTGGGTGCTTCTAAATTCATAATAACTTGTTTCTTGGACTTTTGACCTATAATTAAGACTTTGACTATGATCCATGCTGCCTGCCTATTGAACTCTGCCTGTATCCTGACTACGACTTTTCCTTATCCCTTGGCAACCGCGAATTGAACTCTCAGTTGAGTGCTTCCTTCTTGGTCCGGACTTCTCCACTGCAGGAGCTGTTAAAGGAGAAGTCAACCCCTTTGGTGCTAAAATCCCTCCCCCTCCCCTGTGTTTCCCCCCCCTTGCTACTTACCCCTCTGCGCAGGTCCTGTCCATGGAGTTCACAAGCGCCATCTTCTCCCATGCGGTCTTCTTCCTGGATTGCCCAGCATTTGGTGGCGCATGCACAGTAGTAGCATTTGCCGGTTCAGCTCTACTGCGCATGCGCCGAAAGTGACAAAGTTTCCGAATAAACAAATCAGAAAACTTTGTGACTTTTGGCGCATGAATGCCTTGCACTCTGTACACCTGAGAAACATGTAGTGTACCCACACAAATTTTTTTTTATTTGCAATATAGTTTTTATTGATTTCCGAAGAGGAAAAAATAAAATGGGGATACAGAAAAGAAGAAAAGGGGGAGGGGTGAAGTCTACAGCCAAAGTACACAACTTTCAAATGTTTCCGTATTTTTACATATTAATACAGTACAGATGCATTCTCAGATAGGTAATATCACCAGTAAAATGCTGCAGGATACAGATCACAAATCACAACCTGTTTAATTCTATACCCATGGTATCCGAGTGCCAGAGGTATCGTGACTCCTAGCGAGAGGGCCAACTCTCCAGAAAGCTTTAGGGTCTCAATTGTTTCATTCCCTTCCCTATCAGGACTCCATAAGTGTTTGTATTCGTCTGTGTCTCTAAACAATAGCCATCTCAACCATGTGTCGCTATACTTGGAGTGTTGCTTACTTGAAAAGGTGGATAGCTCCTCAAATTTAGATATTTCATTCACTTTTCCAGCCCATTCCTTAGCGGACGGTGGGCTGGAGGATTTCCAGTAGGGATGCTCCGAATCCAAGATTCGGTTCGGAATTCGGCCAGGATTCTGCCTTTTTTTAGCAGGATTCGGATTCAGCCGAATCCTTCTGCCCGGCCGAACCGAATTCTAATATGCATATGCAAATTAGGGGCGGGGAGGGAAATTGCATGACTTTTTGTCACAAAACAAGGAAGTAAAAAATGTTTTCCCCTTCCAACCCCTAATTTGCATATGCATAGGATTCGGGGGTTCGGCCGAATCCAAAATTGTGGATTCGGTGCATCCCTAATTTCCAGAGCCGTGGGATGAGTATCTTAGTGGCATTAAGCAGGTGCCTCTCCAGGGTGGTGTCTGGGACTCCCTCCTCATTCCCAATCTCCAAAAATAATAGGACTCGAGCAGGTGATTCGGATAGTTTCCTCCCCAAGATTATAGAGCTGAGTTGTAGAATCGTTGCCCAGTATTCCGCCAGACAGGGACATTCCCAAAAATATGGAAAAGGGAGCCTATATTGGCTTTGCATCTCCAACATATATTACTTACAGCAGGGTAAATTTGGTTCAGCTTAAGGGGTGTTTAATACCATCTGCTCAGGATTTTATAGTTTAGCTCTTGGATTTTACAACATCTAGAGCTCAACATTAGATTAGCTATTCTCCCAGATTTCCAGACCTAGGTCCCTTATCCACGCTTTTGTGAATGGCAATTGCTTCTTCTCAGCTTTTAGGCCTAACAGATCGTATACAAGTGATATGTTGAGCCTGTCAAAGGCCTTTTCGGCGTCTGTCGACAAAAGCATGAGGGGAATGTTTTTATTTTTCGCATAGTGAAGTATGTTAATTAATTTATTGGTATTATCTCTAGATTCTCTACCAGGGATAAAGCCCGTTTGATCAAGGCCTATCAGGGGGCTTATTACTTTCTGTATTGTGAGTGCGACAATTTTTGCTAGAAGTTTTACGTCAATATTTATCAGAGAAATGGGTCTGTAGCTGCTCGGATCTTCTGGGTTTTTGTTCGTCTTTAACAAGAGGGAAATATGCGCTTCCAAAGAGTTATGTGAGAATTGGGCGTTAGTTTGTAGAGCGTTGAATGCACTAGTCAGATGGGGATTGAGTAGGTCTGAACATGTTTTGTAATAGCCTATGGTATATCCGTCTGGTCCTGGCCTTTTGCCTGTCGGGGACGATTTAATAGCTTGAGAGACTTCATCAGCTGTAATGTTTGCTTCTAAGGTCAATTGCTGTGCTGAGCTTAGTTGAGGGATAGTCACTGAGTTGAGAAATGTATCTATAGCTACAGTATGGGATGTGCCATTGATTGTTGACGGGGGCTGTGATGCAATAAACTGCCTTTTTTAGATTGTAAGCTATAAGTGTGGTTTCTAGTCACTTGTGGATGTAAGAGTAGAGCAAGCAATCTGCCACACTTGTCCCCGTGTTCATAGTACCCATAGTACTCAAGATAACCTTCTTAGTGAAGCGATTATGATGATTTGCTAGTTATGTGCGTAAAATGACTAGTTGTGATAAAATTGCTGCAGTGGGGACCTTTTTATGGGTGATTTCAAGTTTTCGAATTTCAGAGAGCAACTTCTCATGTTTGGCCTTGTGTGCCTTTTTTCTCCTAGAGCATAATTGGATAAGTATGCCCCTAATATAGCATTTGTTGGCCTCCCAGATTGTTATGGGGTTAACATCCTCTGTCACATTTTCTTTAAAATAATTCTTGAGGGCTAATTTAAGTTAGTTCAAAAATACTGTATTTTTCAATCCTGCCTCATTCAGCCTCCAGGTACCTTCTCTGGGGGAGTCTGCGTTTAGAGAGACAGAAAAAGATATAGAAGTATGATCTGACCACGAACGAGTGAATATTTCGACCTTACTTAGGTCGCCAAGGTGATGCTGGGACAAAAATAAATAATCAATTCTGGTATATAGGTCATGTCTGGCTGAGTAGAAAGTATAGTTCCTTTCTTCTGGTTTGGTGAGGCGCCATGTGTCCACTACCTGTAGTTGATGTAAATCTTTTGTGATGTTGTGAATAAGATTTGTGGATATGCTAGATTTACCTTTGGAGCAATCAATAGCAGGATCGAGAGGAACGTTCATGTCTCCGCCGAGGATTAAAAGCCCCTCTGTGAAGCCCAAGAGAGGTTCAGTCATAGTATGGAATGTTACATCGTGATGTTCGTTGGGCAGGTATATATTTGCAAAGGTACGTTTCTGAGTACCTAGAGTACCTTTAACAAAGACAAATCTCCCATTAGGGTCATTTTTCGTCATAAAACATTTTTGATGATTCTTTTAGGCTACTGTTATTTCAAGAGCACCATGACCATTAACTTTAATAAATGGGACTCTTAGACACACCCAGAACCAAACAAATAACACAAACTGGCCACAGACAAGCATAGAAGTAGAAAAACTCAGATTCCATGATACACTAACACACACTCAAACTCATCAACAACTTACAGACACTTCTCACCGCTCACAGTGCACTGGTCATGTGACCATAATGCTTATGTGACAAGTAGATTCGGGAATGGCAGGAAAGCAAGTTATATATATAACTTAAACTCATTGGTAGCACCCAGTTAAAGTTCCAGATTGCTTGTTATTACAGGGGATATTAATTCTCTTCCCTAGAAAAAGAGATTGGGACCAGGGGCTGCAAATGAATTATCTAGGCGTAATAATACCCCTTACAGAAATGAGATTGTTTGATTGAAGCATGAAAGGGGGAAAATTAACCATGGTACATTTATAATCATCATTTTCTCCCAAAATTATAAATAATAGTTATTGCTGGGTGCTGAGATGCTGGGATTGCCTTTGCTTATGCCCATTTCAGCATGTAAACCTGCAGAGAGGTGTTACTTATGCTCATTATTCAACGTTTGAGTGCCTTTTATTAACTTTTATAATATGATCCATCTTGCATATCTCAGTGACCAATTTGAACAATATTTTAATAACATTATTTTATCCATACCATTTGAATTTTATTACTCTATGCTCATATTTAGAATCTAATTCAAATGCCATATGAACATCACATCATGCGGTTTCCAAATTATAATAATTTAGAGGCTCAAAATAGAAATGATAAAAAAAGAGATTTGAACCACCATAGTGAAGACAAGTATTAAAAGTTACAGGTATAGTACAAAAAGCAGTCAACTGGGTATCTCTCTCTCTCTCTCTATATATATATATATATATATATATATATATATATATATATAGATAGAGAGAGAGAGAGAGAGGGGGGGGCAGGGTGCTCCATAACTTTTTTGTGTACCAACTGTAGGCCCTAATTCCTACATCTACCAATAACTGCATTTCTAATCTACCTACAGGCAGTAATAAATGAATATTTTCAAGGCTGTGGTCAGGGTACTTCTTGTAGTGCTCCATGAATGTTGGTAAATAAGCAGGAGTAAACCCGCTCAATGTTTAAGAGGTGAGACCTCCTAAAAGAGTTGAGTCACTAACAATAGAAATGGAAGATGCTCTGCATGCATTTACATGTAAGGCCTCTTTAAAGGATGGCCAAAGTACAAAGGAAATTGCCATGCATTATACAGCTTTCCCTACAAAATTCCAACATGTTAAGCTGCATCTGCTGCAACTTTCTTGCTCTACAGTGGCATTTGTTATAATGGTGGAAATAGTGCAATTTATGACATTTTAATAGCTGCATTAGTGTCTGAAACAGTCAGCAGTGGCTATTGATGGAATTCACTAGTGGAGCCAACTACCACCATGTCCCAAAGCTTGTGGTAATTCCAGGGTCCCCTTGTGTCAGGGTTTTCTAATGTGTGTACTTGTATATAATTTACCAGAGCTGGCATGTTAATAACAGCACTAGTGTCACTCAACACAAGTCATAAATATTCATGCTACTCAAGAGTGGAGACTGAGAACTATCACCATACCCAAGTTGGTGAAAATTCCAGGGTTCCATTGCATTAGGGTCAGGTTCCTTTTGTGTGCGCTTGCATGTAAAAACTCAGTCCCAACCTGGGAGCCTATATACTCAAATACTTTTATTCACTGTCTGAATGCACTCTCAAATTTGGCTCCATTAGCACTTGTGCTTTCTATGGTAGATACGCATTGTACTTCACTCAAAATGCATTTTAATATGATAGAAAGATATAGTATGTGAATTCAAATAAACTAATTTTTTTTTGTATTAGAACACACTTTTTAGGGGCATATTTATAATGCTGTGTAAAAAACAGTGTAAAAAACAATGTAAATTTTTTACCTGTTTTTCTTAGCATGACTTATGCCGGTAGCAATGTAAAATAACAGCAGCAAATCTGGCTTTCGCATGGCAGAAAATTACACACACCTTGATAAATTCACCATTTTGGGGCAGATTTATCAAAGGTCGAATATTTGAAGTAATTGGATATTTTTTGAACTCCCATAACTTTGAAATTCAATAAAAAAAAAAAAGACTAATCAAAGTTCTTTACATTTCTATGTTTTTAACTTTGGGTGAATAGGCTTTATTCGAATAGTTCGAATCATATGTCCATTAAACGTCCACCACATGACTCCAAGTAGGTTCTAGGAGGTCCCCCATAGGCTAAAATAACAATTCTGTAGGTTTTTGATGGCGAATGATCAAATTCAAAGTTTTAAAGAGACAGTACTTTTTTTTCAAATTCAAATCAGAATTTGGCCTATTTGATAGTCGAAGTACTCAAAAATAACTTTTTACTTCGAATTTTCACTTTCACCCTTGATAAATCTGCCTCTTAATGTATTTGTGATGTGAAATTCCTAACATCTGAAATAAAATTGATGCAGGTAACTACACAGAAGGAAACAAAGAAGAAACCAATCACTGCTAAAGACGACCACGCATGCAGTCATTACAAGTGACTTCTAGATGCTCAGATCTGTGGCCAGTAGGGACTGTGGTCAATCAAGTAATCGCCAACTGTACAGACTGCATCATTCATGAATTGTGCCAACATCAATCTGCCATCAGGGGTACTGTTATGCTGGGCCTGGTAAAATCTTCATCTGAAAGGAGGCCTGCTCAAATGTGAAAGTTCTGCAAATTGCATAAGTAACAAATACAATTGTGTTAAAAATGATGCAACTTCCGCAAAAACTCCCTTAACTTGCTGAGAAACAAAATTTACAAAGGAGCTTCCATAAGTTATGTATCAAACAATGGCAACGCAAAAAATTTGGGTACCTGGTAGTGCTAGTGTTGTACAGGTCCCTAAAGTGGCTCTGCACAAACAGAATGAAGTATCAGTAGATGTCAATACCATTCCAGTGGAGCATGAATTATATTGAATGAACCTATGTCTAGATATATTAATGCTTTCTGTGTGTGTGTGTGACATTCTACATCATTTGCATATTAAATAGCAACTTGTTGCATTACTGAGCAACAAAACAATATATTTTTTAAGTACCCCTTATCCATCAACATTAGAAAGTCAGGTTAACAGACATTCTAGTGAAAAACAATAGGTGTGGGTGATTTAAGGCTCAGCACTACTTAAGAATGGATCTGTTGAATATTTATGCTGTATTGTTTTTGACATTTAAGAACTCAATTATCGAATGACTAATCTGCCTTTTTGTTATGTTACTTCAGAAAGTAAAAAATAAATTGCTCTAAATGTAAGAGATAACATACTGGAGAAATCTCTTTGAGATTTTATGATCTATTGTTATAAATAAAAAGCAATGCGTTTACCTTTTAGTTGCTTCTATACAGAACCCCTCAATGAAAGAAACAGGCAAGCTTGCAGTGCTATTTACTTGTATAGCTATCAGCAGGGTAACTGGTACACTATCATCTTATTACCACTTTCCTTTTTTTAAAACTCTTAGTAGCTTTTCATCTGAACTCAGACTGCATTCTTCATCATAATTATGCTGGTTTATATAACATTGTTCTTCCTCTTTGCTGCTTTTCTGGTATTCTGACTTCACTAAATCATTTTGTTAAAGAAAATTAAGTCTTATGTATACATATGACTTGCAGTCACTTTATTCTCATTTGAGAGTTCAGTAAAATGTATTGGTGTAGTGGTATAGCTTTGCTGTGTTAATTCCTGTAATTGGGGGGCTGCCACATTGTTTCTCATCAAATCATTCAGTTCATCTTATGCATACACTCAAGTGTAACAGTGTTCTTCAGTTTTCAAATTATCACAGAAAACGTTAATTGCTTGTTTAGTTTTACCAAGTGATTCTTGATGGAACTCAGCATCTCTGAGATCTGGAATTACTCTTGCTTTAACATACATGAGAAAAAACAATGAAAAAACGCCTGCGGCATGGCACTCACAATGCTTCGTTTTCCGAAGTCGCCCGAAGTTGCCTCACGAGGAAACTTCGGGCGACTTCGGGAAATGAAGCACCATGAGTGCCATGCTGCAGGAGTTTTTTCATTGTAACAGGGGAAAGCAGTTCGGGGAGATTAGTCGCCCCAAAGAAGAGGCGATTAGCCGGGTGACTAAATCTCCCCGAACCTCCAGGTGTGACATTACCCTAAAGGGGTTATGTCAGTATGATGTAAGCATTGATAGTCTTAGACAATTTGCAATTGATCTACATTTTTTACTTTTTGACCTTTAAATTATTTTGTGTACTAAGAACCTAGTAGCCCTTAAGTGCTCAATCAGGGATAACATTGGATTAACCTTTGGCAGTGCTGTATTCATCTGGGCAGCCACAGTCTTCTGAAATGTATTGCTTGCGGCCATTTTTCAAAGCAGGTATAAATAATGCCTTTCTATGACCCCTATATTCCAAAACTATTAAACACAATTTTCACCTGATACATTTGTTTGTATCATTGATACAATTGTGACAAATTTGGTGTTTTTTCGTGCTAATGTTCTTGCACTGAGCAAATCCCAATTTTTTAGAATAGGAAAAATAAAGAAGAAAAACCGCCCATTGACTCCAATGCATTTGACAATTTGTCAAATAGTGGTTTTGCAAGTTTTGCTCATCTCTAATTCTGAGACATCTCATTTTAGAGCCATAGAACTGGACAAACCAAATGCTTGCAGAGATTAATGTATATGAGTCTGCTTAAGATATAGAAGACACACTATAAAGAATCAAAAAAGGCTAATGTGACTTCCTTGTTCTTTTTTTATGGCGCAAATGAAATGCAAGGGAAAGAATTCAGCAAGCTTTGAAATATGATAGTTTACCAAAACTTTATTTAGACAATACTAATCTCAACAGGGTGTAATGTATAAATATTACAAGAACTGAGTAGAAAAAAAATAAAGTATATGTACAAACAGGTTAAAATTTGGCTCAGAAAAAATATGTCACAAATACAAATGTGTTCCATTTCTTGGGAAATATCTAATAAGGTGGAATAGATTTATGAAACTGGATGTAAAGCTTGGTAAACCTAAAAGGAAAAAAAAATTTACACTTAGGGGCAGATTTACATATGGTTGAATATCGAGGGTTAATTAACCCTCGATATTCGACTGCTGAATGTAAATCCTTCAACTTCGTATATCGAAGTCGAAGGATTTACCGCAAATAGCTAGATTTTAATCCATCGATCGAACGAAAAATTGTTAGAAAGCCTATGGGGACCTTCATTGCACCTCGGTAGGTTTTAGGTGGCGAAGTAGGGGGTCAAAGTTTTTTTTAAAGAGACAGTACTTCGACTATCGAATCGATTTTTAGTTCGAAACGTTCGATTCAAAGGTCGAAGTAGCCAATTCGATGGTCGAAGTAGCCAAAAAAAAAAACATTCGAAATTCAAAGTTTTTTTTATTCTATTCCTTCACTCGAGCAAAGTAAATGTGCCCCTATATCTTATAATATTACTGGAAAACGAATACTATACTGGATAATTTGATTCCCTAATATTTGTAATAGTTTTCATATGTTAATTCACAAAAATATGGATAATATTTTAATATCAATTTAACCCTGAACTGCCTTTTAACCTACAGTATATTAAACTTTTTCACTATTCACTTGTTTCACACATTTTTACGATGGTCATTCTTTATAATTTGAAAGTGAAAGATTGCCAGCAAATAGTTTGCTCAACAAACTACAGGAATTTACCTTGATGGAACATTGATCTTTTATGGGACTTTTGCTCCAATTAAAAGTTTCTGTACTACAGCTTGAGTTTAAGAAATACTACGTTATACATGCAATACCATTTTCCAGTGAGAATCCAAAATGAACATGGAATCTTAATAAGAGGAAGGATTGTGATGTGATATGGCAAACGTGGTTTTAGAAAACACACCTAACCAGTAAGCTCTCAAATATTGGTGGCCAATTTAGTTCCACTGATATTGCTTTGTGTAGTATGTAATGTACATGCGTGGGTAACCCTTCTCCCAGGCAACTAACCAAGTCATCAGCTTATAAGGGCTCATGCTATTCTTAAATTTTATATATATATATTTTCATGTTATGTAATTAGGGGTACAGGAGAAGCTCCTCTAGCATAGTGGGAAGGGCTTCTATAACAAGGTAGGGCAATGTATACGATTTTGCAACTCTGTGACGTAATTTCACTTTCCTACATTTCAGCGGAATTTCATTCATCACTAGTTACTACATTACTAGGGCTATTACCCAATGTTAAGCTTCCTCCTAAGTTTTGAGGCTGTGCGGCTCTGACAATATTCCACTCTAATCAAACATTGGGATAAAGGGCATATGTGTTCCTTAAAATTCAAAATGGCTGAGTCTACATCTAAACACTTTTAGTCTTTCTAAAAAGAAGTATTTAGTAATTCTCAGGAAATTAATTTATGATTGTTCTTTGGGTTTAGTATTGTAACATGATATTTGTGTTTCTTTTCTTGCATTATCCAGTAAAGGTAGGGCTACCTCATTAAAAATTCAGGTACAAGCCTAATAAATAGCTGTTGCAGTACTGCATTGTCTGTACTTATTACATTTCAATCTGTGTAGCTGTTTTTATTTTGATCATTGAGCTTGCAATTGTTTGCATACATTGTACAAGTATCAAACCTTTAGCCGGCATCCCATTATTTGTAATGCTAAAAACAAGTAATACTATGAGCCCAGAATACACTCAAAAAGAAAACTAAGACTTGGAATTTTTTAGATCTGTGAGTGGTATATGGAGGGTTCCTCATGTGTTCTAAGACAGAACTGAAAGGAAGACAAAGTATTCTGCAAGCTTATAGGATTCCATAAATAGGGAAACCATGTTTTATAGATGATGTCCTGTTTATTTTCATTTGCCTTTAAGCATATTCATTGTTGTTACATTCCCTGGGGTACTCATTGTCTTTCTATCCAGCCCCAGGACCCATTACTTGCTGCTGTGCTTGAGCTGCAATATCAATTACATTTGGAGGACAAGGAATAATATTTATAGTAAGTGCTAACTGAAGTAAATGACTACAAAGTAATAAAGCCACCATTCATAAGATAATTTTCTGTTTCTCCCTTTTTACGCTTATATATGTTATGCAACTTAAATTATCCCTTTGTAATGCATAAATTAAACCTGGTTACGTACTGCTGAATATATATAAGCATTGTACACTATATGAATGCTAATTATATTTAATTATGTCTTTAATAAGATTATATTATCATTTGAATCATGCTTCTTATCTCTTTGGGGATCCACTTATAAAACCTGAGTATAACAGCAGAAAATATCTTATTGTTATTAACAGGGCTGGGAATGCTTAAAATGCAAAGAAACCTTTCAAATGAATTAAAGGGGAAAAATGATGTGCCCAGCAAAAATGGATTGAAAGTCATCATTGGTTGTTGCTATTAATAGCTACAGCCCCTACTGCTTTCTTGTTTTAGCCTAGAGGCTAAGGATTGGGATAGTGTGGCTTCTCTCACATTTCCCTGCTGTGGCCACCACCTCAGTGAAGAATGCTGAGTGTGCCTTTAGCTGTCCTCCTATGTGTGCTCTAGATGCCCAGGTGTTTGCACAACATTTACTGCAATTAAAACCTTAAAAACAAGTGCAGAAGGAGGGAGAGGGGAAAGTCCTTCAAATCGCTCAAACAGTGAAATAAAAACTGTTTTACATGCAGCGCCGGAACTAGGGGTAGGCAGAGAAGCCACGTGTCTAGGGCGCAAAGCTGGGAGGGCGCCAGGCACGTACCTTCTCTGTCGCCAACCCCAAGTCCGGTTCCCTTCTCTTCCCTACTCTGCATTTGTTCTCGCTTCTTTACGCTTCTGCGCATGCGCTTGAATTCGCGCATGTGCATGCACGCGAATGCAGATTCGTGCAGGCGCCGCGACTGCCGGGCCTGCCTAGGGCGCCTTCCCAGCATGGCCCGGCACTGTTTACATGCCCTTAAGACCAAACACAGTCTATATACGCTATGCATTGACAAATAAACCTTGACAGATGTAAATACTGTTTAACACAGTCTATATACGCTATGCATTGACAAATAAACCTTCACAGATGTAAATACTGTTTAATAAAGTCCTAGGTTAAAAAAGCAAGTGAGAGTTCCAAAGAGTCACCCTATTATACCAAACCCAACAGCAGAAAAAAAATTAAGAAATCTATTCAACTTAGTCCCAATACACGATTAAAATACGGCACCATATCATCTAGAGCAGGGCTCCCCAATAGTGATGGGCGAATTTGGGCCATTTCGCTTCGCCGAAAAATTCACAAAAATTCATCTAGTTTTTGACGCCAGTGTCCATTTTTTTGGACGCCAGCGAATTTTCACGCCCAATTTGCGAACCTTTTTTACCTTCAGCCATATTCAACTGTAAAAAGAGTTGTGGCTGTGCTTGGTTATTTGGTAGCCGTTATGTAGACTGGCAGTCTAAAGGAATCTCTATTTCGCAGCTCATCTGGTTTTAAATTCCAAACCTGTAGTTCAAAATTGAGCAGCTGCTTGGTGGTCACTGGGAGCAATATCCAAAGGGTTGGTGAGCAACATGTTGCTCGCAAACCACTGGTTGGGGGCCACTGAATCATCTGAATGAATATAAAATGAGAGTGCACAACTGTATAGTGTTTGTAACAGGGCATTAGAAATAACACATATGTTAAAATAATATAAAAATGAATATGTCAGGCCACAAGGGGTGATTTCATCAAAGACAGATCAGCAATGAGCTGTTGTATTGCTGTAACAGAAATGAGATATTCCCGATCTTGTTGTCCCCACTGTAAAGCTGTTACAGTTTGCTCCAATGAGTTACACCAAGATTTTTCAAAGGAGAGAAACCATCGTGGCCAAGTTAAGAAAGGCTACAAAGCCCTCACAATACAAGACAATAGATTAATACTTGTATTCTTACCCATTCTGGCTCCAACCACAAAGCCTATACAAAGGCTTAACAGAAGCACCCATCAACTAACATATTTCTTTTATGCTGGTAATATATTGTAATTATTGTCAACATTACCCCCACTAAGGAATGGGCTTAAGCTGTACTTATGCTTACAAACTGCACTCATATTGTAACATTGCATATTTTTATATTAGAGTTGTTTTGTAATGTGCATGCGGTAATTATCAAAACGATGATAATAACGACTTGCCTTTACCTTTTGTTTTAACCCTATATGTCCTTAGTTTTTTCTTTTCAATTCTGTTTTATATGTTCTGAAAACTTTTGCAATAAAAATGTTACAAAAAAAAAAAAAAGAATGGGTAACGGTGCTTAACAGCCATTCACAATGCAATACATGCAGTATAAAGACATTCACATGCTTCATGCTACAAACCTAGCACTGCTTTAAAACATAAAATTAAAAATGACGTGTTGAGCAGAAATGAACCAGCAGGTGAAGTGGTTGCAAAAACAGGTATGGGAACTGTTATCTGGAAACCCAGTATGTAGAAAGCTCTGAATTACTGAAAAGCTCTAATTTATTCAAATAAACCAAAATTTTAAAACTCTGCAATAATAAAACAGTTCATTGTACTTGATCCAAACTAAGATGTAATTAATCCCTATTGGAAGCAAAACCAGTCTATTGTTTTTATTTACATAGGTGGATTTTAATGAAGGCCTACCCAAACCTTAGTACTCTGTGAATTTAGTTTCAGTAGCCTGCAGCATTATAATACACAAGTATCGAACTAATAAGTAAGGGAGGCAGCAGGTTATAAACTTACTTTAGCATGGTCAGTGTTCTATGGGGAGTGTTTAGATGTGAAGGGATGCATGAAAAGGACTGTAATAATCCATCTATATTGTACTCCACCTTGCTGGCAGAGGAGTTGAATCCTCAGACTCTGCTGCACTTGCCTGCTCTGCTTCCCAGTGTAAGTTTAGACCACCCAGCATATGAAGGTCTTCTGTAGAGGATTTTCTGTAATTTGGATCTTCATACCTTAAATCTCATAGAAAAACATGAAAATATTAAATAAACCAAATGGGCTAGTTCTGCTTTCAATAAGGATTAATTTGATCTTAGTTTGGATCAAGTACAAGGTAATCTTTTATTATTACAGAGAAAAAGGAAACAATTTTTAAACATTTTGATTATTTGGATAAAATGGAGTCAATGGGGTATATTTATCAAAAAGTGAAATTAGAGATCACCACAGTCCACTAATGTGAAATTCTGCCACTCTCCATTAATTTCTATGGGATTTTTACAGGGATATTTATCAAAGGGTGAACTTTCATTTTCACCCATTGATAAATACTCTTTTAAAAATCCTATAGAAAAGAATGGAGAGTGGCGGAATTTTACACTAGTGGACTGTGGTGATCTCTAATTTCACTCTTTGATAAATATACCCTATGGGAGACGGTCTTTCCATAATTCAGAGCTTTCTGGATAACGGGTTCCTGGATAACGGATCCAATACCTGTAACATAATAAGCACACAGATATTCATTTATTTATGTAGCTTAGCTACTTTCATACAGATAGGATTTTTATAGTCTATGGGAGATGAAATAATTTTGCTGGGGTGCAAAGAGAACTGTGAGGCTGGAGGGTTATTGCTGGGAGCTAAAGCTTAAAAGGGCTGGGCTTAAAAAAGGGGGACTAGAAAAAAAGACTATGGGAGTTTAATGTACAGTATGTTAGCTGTTATGAAATTCATCTAACATTGGGGGGCATATCGAGGGTTAATTAACCCTGGATATTCGACTGCCGAATTGAAATCCTTCGACTTCGAATATCAAAGTCGAAGGATTTACCGCAATTCGTTCGAATCGTTCCATTCGAAGGATTTTAATTCATCGATCGAACGATTTTTCTTCGACCTAAAAAAGATAGCAAAGCCTATGGGGACCTTCCCCATTGGCTAACATTGACTTCGGTAGGTTTTAGGTGGCGAAATAGGGGGTCGAAGTTTTTTTTTTAAAGAGACAGTACTTCGACTATCGAATGGTTGAATAGTCAAACGATTTTTAGTTCGAATCATTCGATTCGAAGTCGTAGTCGAAGGTCGAAGTAGCCCATTCGATGGTCGTAGTAGCCAAAAAAAACATTCAAAATTCAAAGTTTTTTTTATTCTATTCCTTCATTTGAGTTAAGTAAATGGGCCCCTAGGTGCTTTCTGAGAGGAGAGCTATAGGACTGAATGGAGTTGAAACAAATCCAACTTTAAAAGGACCAACATCTTAAAAAAAAAAAATATGTTAACCTGCACTGCTACAAACAGCATTTTTGCTTTAGTACTACAGTATATAGTTATCAACATGTGTGTGACAAAAAAAAAAAATATTGTTAGTAAGTCTATTGTGTGGACGGTCATTGCAGATAGATACTTTTTTTTAAAGGACAAAGAAACATTAAAACTAAGTAGTAAACTTTATCAGGTCGGGCAAATCTAACCATTAACACTCACAGTCCTCTGAGTAAAGAGCCCCAGGTCATGAGCATTCTTGATAACAGGCCCCACACCTACAGTGAAATTTAGTATTGGCAAACTGGTATTATTATTTGCATGTTGCACAGTGCTGTACAATGACTTAATGAGAACACAAATCATATAACAAACAGAAATAAATCAATTGCAAACAAAAGCAAATGCATAAGCAAACCAAGACATGAGAGCATGGGTAGAACAAAATACACAAGCAGAGGTGTCGTTTTTTTTTCAAGGATTCTTATTTTAAGTGTGATTCTGTAAGTGACAGGTAGCTATTGTAGAGGTGGGAAGGCTCTATTCGATGGTCGAAGTATCCAAAAATTACTTCGAAATTCGCAGTTTTTGAAATTCAAAAATTCACTTAGACCCTTAGTAAATGTGCCCCTTATTATTGCAATGACCACCTGGTTGTTCTACACATTTATTGTTCTGCTGTCTTGCCCTCAAGGAGAGCTATACAAATAAAAATATTCTGTACATACATACATACATACACACATAACCGTATCACATATTGTCATCATTCATAAGGAGGGCATTCTGAACATGTTTCAAGTGGTTCCTGTGTGTCGATTTTTCTGTAGTCTTCCATGTGCATTGCATTCATAAGTAACAGTCCGGCACAACATAAAACTTACTGCACAAAGTGCATTTTTTTGGAATATTATTTCAGTGATTTGTCATTCTATTCTAGGACAGTAACTCTGCTCATGGTACATGCAAATGATATGCTAATAGTATTCATAGTCCTGATAAAATTGGCCATAGTGTATATAAATGTTATAGATTTAGGGGGTTATATATCAAAATCTACATTTTTCAGATGTTTTTAAAAAAAAGTCTGAACAAACTAGAAACCACGATTAAAGGTGGCCCTAGACGCCGAGATAATAAGGTACAAAACAAATTTTCGGTGCGTGTATGGTGGGAAAAGAGCCGACCGATATCGGCAGAAGACTTGGATATCGGTCGGCTCATCATCGGGCTGGACGGAGAATTTTGATCAGGTGCCTTTGAAGGGACCCAAACATCAGCCATTGTTAGTCCTGAATCGTCAGATACAGGTAGAATTCTATTGTTTCTACCTGTATATCTACCTGTATATCTGACGATTCAGCTCTACACGTGTGTATTGAAACGTACGATCTTTCTTGGAAACATCTTTTACAAGAAAGATCGTAATTGTTACGTCTATGGCCACCTTTACATATAACCTTATTTATCACTAAAAATAACGGTAGAAAATTGCAATTTTTTCAGATTGTCGCACAGAACAGTGACTTTTTAGGATTGTCGCCCAAAATTTTTTTAAATTTCACGCCTGAAAAATCTGATTTTTTGTGTGAAATCGGAAGAATCAGCAGAAAAGCCCACAATGTTCTGATTATACTACAAAACAGCGCAGACCATAATATTTTGACTTCTACAGGACCTAGACAGGTTGAAGATGGAGTATTTTTTGATTCAAAGTTTTTGCATGCTCGGGGGATATAATAAATCTTGAAAAATTCCCACTTTTTCCCACTAAAAATTCAGATTTTATAGTAAAAAAAAACTTGATTTTTTAGCGATTTTGGCATTCATACTTTAATAAATAACCCCCTTAGATTGTAAATTCCACTGGTGCAGGGACTGCAGTGTAATCTCTGTAAATTTCAGTAACAATTTTTGCGGGTAATTAGCATTCTCATTCTCATTTTTAAATTACATTTAAGATTTTGGTCAGCAGAATTCTTATTGGGTTGACTTTAGAACCCTTTTAGTTTCATAATCAACCTACTGTATGTCTGGTGAACACAGCTTACAAGTAACACGTAAGCTACTTAATAATGTCAGCTTTTTACATGTATTCTAAAGGACAAATGAAATAGTTTTATGGCCACATAGTCAAAAGCTCACTAGTAAAAATGTGGGGTCTGGGTGCACATTGAAACAAACTTTTACTTCAGTGTGTGGGATCTCTGATTGGTTCCAGACATCACGTGTCTCTGAATCCGGGTTCCTGGCCTGAGAACTCTCTTCTATAACACAACACTTAACGGATTCACTCGAACACGATTTCTAATTTAAAATTACGTTGCTTTATTCATACCTTTAAAATTTGTAAGCTAAGGTACAGTGCATGATGAGGAAGTGCTGAGGAAGTGCCATAGGGCATGAAACGCGTCAGTGGTGATCATCATGCACTGTACCTTAGCTTACAAATTTTAAAGGTATGAATAAAGCAACGTAATTTTAAATTAGAAATCGTGTTCGAGTGAATCCGTTAAGTGTTGTGTTCTGGGTGCACATTCTCTAGACTTACAACCTGAGATGGTCATCCAAAGCAGAAAATGCAGCAGACACTCAGAGATCTTCCAATCAGGTGTAGTAAAAGAAAAATAAGCTTTACTTATATAGCAGCATGGCATGAAACGTGTATCTCTACTTGTGTACCTAATATCTGTTCGTAATGAAGCTTAATTCTGTTCCATAATGCCTGGTTGTGGAGTCTGTGAGTGCCTGCTGGTATAGCTTTTTAAATGTGACAGTTTTGTGGCACCTCCTTTCTCCTTGAGAGCTAAAGTGTAACCTCATTGTCTTACCCCAGCAAATCATATAATATTTGTTGTCAGGGAAAGGATTAGCAATGCTACTCATTTAAATCACTTAAGTACACTTCTAAGAATGCAGAACACAAGGAGAACATAAAGCAATAATGAAATATGACACCCAAGAATATTTAAAAGAGAGAGAAAGGGAAACTATAAATCCACGGAACATTTGCTTCTTTCGTGTGAAGTGCTATAAAAAGAAACCATGTTTTGGTGAGATCCCTTTTTCATTTTACAAAAATCAATTCACCTATAACTGAACATAGAGACAACAAAGAGAAAATAGAAAACTCACAACTAGTTGAAGTAACATTGAATTTTTACTTTTGTTTATGATATTTTTTTTTATACTGAAACAATTTTTCTTGTGTATCTGCATGGTCTCAGTTTTCGCCTCTATGTTGGTAAATGTGCCACAGTGTTCTGTAAGAAAATGTAGAAAAATGCGGTAAATATATAATGTATACAATTTATCATGCAGTTCATAAACACAAACCCTTTATATATAAATGTTCACACATGGCTTAATCCAAGCTTTAAATAATATCAAGATATCAGCCAAATGAATCTGAACCTTTAGGGTAGTTCCACATGGGGCTGATTCTTGGACTGCATTTAAACCAAGGTTGAGAATCAGTCCCATGTGCAACTGGGTGCAACCTGGGATTAAATACAGGTCGAAACCCAGCTCAACAGGCCTCAACTTGTTGGTGTGTCTATGCTTACAGGCACTGCATTGTCCTGGGTGCAGAGACAAGGAGCGGATTTTGGTGAAGAAATTCTTTTTTCCCCACCAAAATCCATTCTGTGTTTGCACCTAGCCTGACGGAGACCTGAGGATCAGCTGATTCAGTCCCACATTGTACTATTCTAAAATTCTGCAATAAGAGTGTTATAGAGCTTATAGACAAGGTACTAAGGGGGCAGATTTACTCAAGGCCGGAAATTAACCAGCGACCGGTTCGCACCTATCAGTACACTGGAATGCAGAGTTTAGGCGTTGGCGTCAATGCGAGCAATTGAAAGCAAAGATGTGTTAGCGTTCATTTCTGCCTAGCGCAAATTCGCTAGAGGTCTTGCATATGGCGGGAAATTTAAAGTTGAATGGACGTATATGTTGCAGCAAATACATTACATTACACAAGTCAAGGGAACCTTAATAAAGACAATACAGCTGGTGCAAATTTGTGGCGAATTTACGGGTTTCACCATTGGCAAATAAATACACAAAACTCCTACGAAAATTCGCAGGCATCAAAAAAATGTGCATGTCCGAAAAGTCGAATCCGTCCGTCAACACTATTTGGACGCCCATTGACTTTAACGCCGGCGTCAAAATCTACGTGGGCGTCAATTTTCGAGTTTCGCAAATTGTTCAACATTTTTCGCAGGAATTTCATGATCTTTCGGTGAAGCGAAATGGCAGAAATTTGGCCATCACTACCCATTAGTAAATTGGAGATGTCCCTGTGGGCGGTAACGCTAGCAAACTGACGCTAGTGTTAGCCACTTCGCCCTCGAGTAAATCTGCCCCTAAGTCTTAAACATACCTAACAACTGTCCCGTTTTTGCAGCACAGTCCCATGTCAACAGCTCAGTCCCGGTTCCTTATTGAAATGTCCCTCTTTGGTCTCCTGTACTGATGCCAGAAAAATATACAAAGTTTCTAAAACTCAATTAAATAAGAGGCTTTTTGGCAGAGAGCTTTAGATACAATTTTAACTATTTAAGATGAGCAAAGATACAATATTTAAATCCATACACTATTTAAGATAAGCAGGTCTCTTGGGGAAATTGAGACTCACAACTTAAAGGGCAAGTCACTTGCATCAGCAAAACTGTAATAACACATAAAACATCACCCTAAAACCCCCAGAAATGTGTTCAGACTTTCCATGACATGATATTTATGGGCGTGGCCACAAGATGGGTATGGTCAAACATGTTTTGGCACAGTGGAACTTTTTGTCCCTCTTTGCAATTTTGAAATGTTGGGAGGTATGCTTCAGGGTAGAACTACACCGGCGATTTTCGGTGCGCGTCCGTCCATTCCAGCCCGACGCAATGAAGAGCATGTGTCACGTCTGATGCGCCGTATCTAATGTAAAATCTAATCTAAATGTCGCACGTACAAGCTGATTGCATCCGGCACGACTATCGGAAGAAGACGCAACATGCAGCATTTGACGCCTGCGCTTCTCTATGTTGCGTCGGAACGGATGGACATGCACCTAAAATCGCCCGTGTAGTTCTACCCTCAATTGTGCAGTAGAAGTACATGCTGCAGTTCTTAAATGGAACCATAGGGGCCACATTTAGCAGGGATCGAACAGGGAATCCAACAACATACCCAGCAGTTTCATATTTTCCAATTAAATTCCCATTCCCATGAAAAAATCCTGACGATCAAGAAGGTGTTTTAACAAATTCACATCTATGCAGATGTGTCAGCCGCAGCACTGAACTCTAACACCCCTCTGAACAGGTAATCCCTGCTGCAAATTGCTTAATATTCTGAAAATGTTTTAACTAATCAGTAACTCTTGCATTGCTAAATCGGTTGTTTAATTTTAATGAATAATTTCCATATGACACCTTTCCTTTGGTTAATTGTTTTAGATAATTTGCACTTTCACTTTAGCTCATATTGCAGTATTCACTGTAAAAGATTTTTCCTATTTTTAAAATAACTGTAGCCCTTGTGAAGTTTCTATTAAAATGACTGAGCACAACAGAATAATGAAATTACTGAATTTAATGTCACAGAAAAAAAGAGGCCATTAAAACTGGTCATTTTCAGATGCATGAAGTATTATTTTTCACATACTATTTGCTGAAGAACAAGCAGCGCTTTGAGCTAGGAGATCATGTTACATTCACTTACTGCAATGTCAGAACATTTGTTTTAAATTCTAGTAATGGCCTTACTGAGCAAATACTGGTTCATCTTCGTGTAAATTTTCGAAACCGGTTTATAAGTCAGATTTCTCAACTTTAATGACAGTAGCTTTGTCCCGAAGCAGCTGTATATGTTTTCTGTTTTATTCTTCTCTACAGAAATATTCAGAAAATTGACCGTGCAACAGAAGGCAGCCTAATCATTTCCTTGAGAAACAATTTGGCAGAGAAGAAAAGGTAATTCATATATTTACAGAGACAATACAGAATGTGTATAGCTCCAATTAAAACATAATAGAAGTTTCACTATAGAGAAAGGACTGTCATGATTCTACTCAATTGCTACTCATGCTTCAGCATGTATCATTGACAAATTGCCCCCTTTCAATGGCTGGGCATAGCATGAGAGGTCATTTTATGATTTAGGCTGTAAACAACAGGTCAAGTGTGAATTTGAAAAAAGAACGTTACTTGATATGTGACATGAAGGATCCCACATTGACTAACAAAATGCAGATCTAATGTGGTTGGTGGATTTGAAGTTTTCCATCATCTTATGAAGAGTTCCCAATCTGATGCACAAATGGCTGATTATTTGTTCATAATAGCACCGTTGAATTCATATTGATATTGATATTGATACTTTATATGCAGATATATATATTAGATATATATATATATATATATATATAATCCATCCAAAAGTGACGGCACTCACAGGAAAAGAAATTACAATAGTTCAATAAGGTGAAACCAAAAAGGTTTATTGCGATCCAACGTTTCGGTTCCTTCTTGGAACCTTCGTCAGGGAAAGAAAACAGAACTGTTCTGTTTTCTTTCCCAAGAAGGAACCGAAACGTTGGATCGCAATAAACCTTTTTGGTTTCACCTTATTGAACTATTGTAATTTCTTTTCCTGTGAGTGCCGTCACTTTTGGATGGATTTTATCGCTTGTATTTAGGCTGGCACCCAGGTTGTTATTTACCTTATGGTGTGCGCTCCACAAATGGAATATATATATATATATATATATATATATATATATATTCCAAAAAATATAAAACCGCACTCCAAGGTCTTGAAATAGTGAAAATAGTGGAAAGTTTATTTCAATGTTTTGGCACACTGACTCGGGCCGTCTTCAGGAAGTAGAGTCAGTGTGACAAAACGTTGAAATAAACCTCTCTCTCTCTCTCTCTCTCTCTCTCTCTCTCTCTCTCTCTCTCTCTCTCTCTCTCTCTATATACTGTATATCTATATATGTATATATATATATATATATATATATATATATATACTATTTATTTCTTCTCAGGGTGTGATGTGAATATTTCAATATTTAAATTGAATATTTAACAAGTGATGTCTGGGCTAGCACTACCGGCATGCTTTGGTATACAATGTGTGTATATATATATATATATATATATATATATATGATCAGTCATCAACAAATGACATAAATCTATAAAATGGCATTGCTCAAGAGTAAATAGGCACCTTCTGTCATCTGCAAGTGTTCCATAAATTTTCTGTTGATGGCATTTGCTGATCACATGGGCCCTCAAGCATACATTTTACAGAGTTCCAGGGGGTAAGTATTTCCATTTTCATTCTATGCCAAGGTAGATTATAGTACTGCTGTGAATTATGTGGGTTGACTGCAATGCTAGAATATTTTCTGACTAATGAAAATAATACTAGGAATAGCTGTATACTGCAGTAGAAATGAAATACAATATGCTGGATATGTGAGCAAAAGCTTGCATTGGTAGTTCTTTCCTTGCCTTGGACTGGCACACTATTAAAGCAATTATCTACAGTCACAGAGGCCAAATAGCTTTAAATTGTCCAGTTACTGATGAATCACATTTATAACTGCAACTTTAACTTCTACTAACTAACTTTACCAACGTATTTCTACAAAATAATTGCATGCTGATATATGCACGCATACACAGATAGCTGTATTTGGTCAGACATATTGCCAAAGCTTCTTCTTTAGTGTGTCCCATACTTATATTTTCATTTATATATTATTTGCTGATGTGAGCAGACGTCTAATGACATTATGGGCAATGAGCTGAATCTCCTATAGTCAGCAATGTCCTTTGGTCAGTCTGTTGTATCTTATGCTGTACAGTAGAAACTGCAATCTCTCTAGAATAATGGCAATCGTGGACTGTCTGTCTTGGTTCTATGCCCTCCGAGGTGTCTAAAATATGCCAAATCTACAAATCGAATTGCTTATGCCAATATGACTAAAATATTCTGTTGAAAAAAATTGAGCACTTGTAATAACTTTACATTTTTTTTTGTTTTGTTAATTAAATTATTAAATATATTGCCCATAAGTTATTGCATCATTTCAATATGTTAAACCTTGTAGTACATGCATGCTGAATGCACGTAGGCCCTACATGGATGATCTGACATTCCAATATGAGCCAATAAATCATTTAGATCCCTACATGGGGGTCTGTGTACTACTGCCCATTAACTGGCTGTCTGAAAGTCATCTGCAGTTTATGTATGCAGATATTTTTCAAGATGACGAATGATGACCAATAAATCCAATAAATGTAACATATTCTTGTATGTACCATGTGATTCGATGCATGAAATCTTGTGTAATTTCCTGTGGGAGACCTATATTCATCATAGATATAAACTGCATAAAGTGGCAGATACATTTTTCGCTTGATTTGTCACAAGCGACAGGCATACAGGAAAAGATTACTTACGTAACTGCAGCCTTATACTCCTAGCTCGGCGATCATTAGCTTATTTATGAATTGAATTTAGATGTAACATTGTTTTTATGATCTGTGAATTGGATATAACTGTGGCACATGTTGGTGTGTTAGACATATACACATTACTGCTTTGATTTAACCCCTTTCCTCTTAACATAAATCACCTCTCTGCCATAGATGTTGGCCTTTTGTTTTTCTTGTTGTTTTTCTTGTTGTTTTTCTTTCTTTTCATCCATAAAATGTCTCAAATTGTTCCAGTCAAATTACAGTCTTGCTTCCCTGCCAGTAATTATAAAACAATGAGAAATCATGCTGTGAAGCTGCAATATGGAGCTGCAATGTAATGTTTCAGGCACACAACTGTTGATATTTATTTTAACTGACCACACCTGGGTATTTATATTTTTATTTTACAGATATACTGCGCAGTACAATATTTAATAATTATTATTCAATTGTATTTATAGTCATATATTAATTGCAATAATAAGGGACTTTCTAGTTTGTTAAAGGGCACCTGTCACCCTAAGAAATAATTCCAAATAATATTTTATTGTTTTAGTTGAGCAAAATACTATTTGAATTATGTAAAACCATTCTTTTAGAATCTACATTTAGAGCATACAGTCAGGAGCCATTTTGTGGAAACTGTTATAAAGACAAGCATCATCCCAAAATCTATTGTGTGTGCCAGAATAGGGACCATTGCTCATGCCCATTCTACCAATTACAGACAGATAGGATGGCAGACATGTAAGGAGGTCATTTGCAAATAGGAAGTTAAAAAAAATGAAAGTTTTTGCTATAATGGAGGCTGGAGAAGCAATATATGATTGACAGCTGAGCTTTTTTTAAATTAGTTTATAACAGACATGGATGTTTTCATTTAATAGAAGAGGCATTTTAGTTTTTTTCATGTTTATTCGTGTTTTATCTCTGGATGACAGGTCCCCTTTAAAGTAGTACAAAAAGCTGTACAGTACTAGACCATTTCGAATTAAATTATTTTTTCCCCCTAATCAGTTATAAACTCTGCCAGTAATATTGTCAGGAACTATCTGGAATCAAACGCTGAACTATATAATTACATGTTCCTGTATAACCTCACTGAGCCACTGGAGACCTTTGGGATTTGATTCTACGCAAATGATTACAGACACTCTGGTTTCCTTATGTGTTTGCTTATCTCCAGCTCCTTCATCAAACGCAGGTGTGTGCCAATTAAGGGGCTTTATAAGCCTGTTGCATACCATCCCCAAGTGCTTGATCATTAAGCCTCACAGTCAGATCTAGCTCCTGTTTCAACAGACCTGATATTACCTTGCCTGGTTCCCTGTTCCTGCCTTTGTTCCTGATTCCTGCTTTTGTTCCTGAGTACCCGTCTGGTTCCCTGTTCCTTCTCAGTGCCTATGTTCTCCGCTCCAGTTCCCATTACCTGCTCTCCATTAGTTTACTGGACTACTCTCTGCCATCAGCCTGCCTTCGACCTCGGCCTGCCATATGGACTTGTTATTGTCTTCAGCCTGCCCCCGACCTCGGCCTGTTACTCAGACTTGTCTTTATTGTTGCCTGCCCTTGCCCACTGGCCTAGTGTAAGAACTTATATATATTTTTTATCTTTTGTTCATCTGTTATATTGCCATAATTTCCATTATTAAAATATTCTTCATAACATGTGTCTGGTCTATCAAAACCTCAAATATCCGCTATACCCATTTTAAATAGCACCAAGGCTCCTGCCTGCTAGCCACTCACTTGTGGTCAGTCCTGACACATATATTTCCTTCTCAGCATCTATGCCACTGGCATAACCATCACTTTTTTACATTCCACACTCTTCACATTCTCCATCCCACCTTATTGTTTAAAATCTTGCTTAGCCTGTGCTTCATTCAGTGAGTGCATTGGGTATACCTTTCTGGCGTATTTATGATATATTTGTGACATCTCCAACAAAATGACAACTTTCTACTTGCTTTGATTGTAGATTCCAAATCACTGAAGCAAACAAGGTTAGAGTAATTTATTTCATATGTGTCATGTTGCAATTGAAGAGGATTAGGAATTATTTTATAGGATGATAGGTCCCCTTTAAAGATAACAAACATAAGTATGTCATAATTATTTTACAGACTGAACACTTGTTATTATCAGTGGTAATAGTGTCAGCAAGCTTCTCTTAAGCTACAGAGCACAGATAAGAGTTATAATGAATGGTAGGGGCACTCTATGGGAAAGCAAGGCATCCCTCCAAGTATATTGACAAGATGGAGCTAAAACACTGGATTCTAGAGTGCATGAAACACATGGAATACATGTCCCTATTTTTCCCTGACAGGATTGGATATAGAAATAAGCAATTCCCAGGACCCCTAGTGATTCTATATTCAGAATGTAGATCAGTTAGCCAGTTCATCAATTTGAATTTTTTCAAGACTCAGTTTTTCTAAACAAAATTGTTGTTTTGCAAACTCAAAAAATGAAAGAGCTTGAATGATGAAAACACTTCTGTAGGAGTGTGCTGATTTTTTTCATTCACAACTTTTTACATTTGATAAAAAGGAAAATTCATGTTCAGAAAACTTTAAAACTTTAAAAAAAAACTTTTAAATAATCCAAGCCCGAGTTACAGAAAAAAGCACAAAAACATTTTTTATTACATTTCGGCCTCCGCTTTTAGCATTGGGCTTGTTTTGTTGATAAAGCATTTTGGTCACTAATCCCTATAGCCTGTGTAACTTCAATGTTTAGTTGCAACGATCTCTGCTTATCATTATCTAATTCAATTATAAGTACAGCATTATATTAGATCAAGCAGTGCAGAAGCATTATTTGAATATGCAGTCTCTTTAATGCAATTGCTTAACAAGGGGTTTATTTTTCAAAACCTGAAAATTTCTGATAATTTTCGGTAAAATAGTCCGACCAAATCCGCACAGATTTCCCCCCCCCTTATTTATCAATCTATTTTTCAGAAAATTTCCTGTGCAGGAAAAAAACTTGATAAAATTGGGCAAAAATTTGAATAGTATGAATTTTTCAGATTTGATGCCGTTGCATTAAACCTAATGCAGATCAGGATATCTTCAGGACAGCTCTCATTGACTTCTACATAAACTCGGCAGGTCTGAGTTGAAGTACTTTTTAATGTGGACTTTTAAAATCCTCAGGGTTTAATAAATTCTGAGTTAACCCACTTTTTCTACAGATATAAGCTAGTAAGAACAATCCCAACTGACTCTTTTCTTAGTAATGATGCATTTCTAACACATTCTGCAGAATTTATTATTAATAATAATGGACTGCTTTTATTCAAATATTGCTTGCAATTAGAAAAGAAAATATTTCTGAGCCATTTATTTCCAAGATGATAAAGGCTAAAAACGGTTAAATGTTTAAAATGTTTAAAATGTTTATTAGTTAAATGTATAAAGTCACTGTGTAAAGATATTTTTGTAAGTCAGGGATTAAAAAAATAATTTAGGATATAAAGTGAAATGTTTGGCCCTACCCTCCATGTATATAAATATACATACATATAGCTATATATGTAGACTACGCATAATCATTTATATGATGCCTATATTTATTCTGCTGCCAGAAAAGACTGCACCATCCCTGGGGTTTGCACATACTTGCATTTCTTGTTCTTTTTTGCATTGAGGTTATTTCAGAGGTCTATTGCAGCCGTGGGAACAGTGGTTTTACTTTATCAAAGGGTTTAACATATGGTATGTTTTAGAGAGCAACCATTTTTCATCTATTTTATTTATATCCAATTCTTAAGGGATCCATTGTTTAAAATTTTCCTGCAGCATGTCTAATTTTCTGATTTTAACCTCACAATCTCTCTTATGGTATGACACAGTACAAGGAAGCATACACAAGACATTATATTCTGTTCATCTCACATGTACAATATAATTCATTATGTCTTATCAGAAATTGTGAAGTTTGCACTGACACTGACACTATCAACACACAAAATTAACTTTCAGGGTGCTAACTGGAAAAAGTTGAGCATTGCTGGAAATTATGGTACATACTACCTACTTTATGGTTAAAAACATGGATTGGATGCAAACTATACACTTTGCAATTTGCTCTTGCCTCATATTATGCCATGTATTTGTGGACTTATCAACAGAGTAGTTTAAAAATACCATTAACCCTTTTACTGCCAACCAATTTGGTTGATTTGGTACTTTTATTGACAGACCATTTGTAAAATATTTTGCACTCTTTCAATTTAAGGGCCTTTTCTGGGGGGTTGTCACAGTCGGCACCCTAATTCCAGAACCAATGCTTAGCACCCTGATCTCGGCTCTTGCTTCCGCCTTTAACAGCCGCCTTTCACCTTGGGAGGAGCCCACGGATAATTGGATGCTGCCAGGTCTTATTAAGAGAGGTGCCAAGCAAAGGTTTCTGGATGAGCAAAGGGGCACGACGGTAAAGCAAAGTCTCTGGGCAGAAGGTCGCAGTACAAGGCGTAGACAAAAAGGCGTAGTCAATCAAGCTAGGTCGAGGCAGGCGGATTACAAGCTGAGTCAGACAGGCAGGGTCAAACCAGGAGATCAATCAGGAGGGATACGGAATAGAAGAGTAATAGAAGAGTCGGTTACCAGGCAGGGTCAGGATTACAGAAGTCAGAAACAACAGGCAGGGGTCACAACAGATATCAGATCACAGAAGCTATACAGCACAGAGGCACCAGGAAACACACGAGGAACAGATCCTATAATGGGCAAGGAACACAGCACAGAAGCTCCTTTAAATCCTGTTTGAATTTGGCGCCATGCACGCTGGCGTCATGCGCCAGCGTCACTGCGCCTTTAAGAAGGGACGTGCGCGTCCCCGCCTGGAGTGCAGTGTGTGTCCCCGCCGACCCCCACTAGGGTAAGTTATTACAGGGGTCTTTTACTTCAAAATATGCTAGAATTTAAGATATAGGCTTCTAATTGTCTAAAAAATTAAAAACATGCCAGTACCAAATATATATATAGTTTTATGTAGATTTCTCACTTGTATAGGTCAAAAAGTCCAAGCAGTACACCTCCAAATTTACAAAGCACTGCTCACAAAACAGTAGGTTTACCCTAGAAAATTACACATTTTTAGAAAGAAAAGATTCTGATGAATCCAAAATTGGTAAATATATCTTTGTACTCCAAATGACCAGATTGCAATTCTTTCCTAAAGTTATCATTTTTTATAAAAATTTGTGACATTTTTGAAAACTGACCTCAAAGCTTCTAGGCTAGAGCATTAGTGATGGGCGAATTTGCGCCGTTTCGCTTCGCCGAAAAATTCGCGAATTTCGCGCGAAATTCGCGAAACGGCGAAAAATTTGCGAAACGGCGCCTGCGTCTCGTTTTTGACGCCGGCGCCCGTTTTTTCGACGCCGGCGCCCGTTTTTGACGCCGGCGTCAGTTTTTTGAAAAAAACATTTTGACGCCGGCGAATTTTTTCGGCAAATTTTCGCGGGCGTTTTGCGTATTTATTCGCTGGACGCGAATCGCGCAAATTCGCCGCGAATTCGCGCCTGGCGAATAAATTCGCCCATCACTATAGAGCATCATATCTCGCACATATCATTAGGTAACCAGATAAAACACCCTAAATATGAATGCCTGTGGTCTGTTGAATAGTTTGGTTCCTGATATAAATAGGTTTATCTTAGTATGTAGGGGGCCCTAAATCAAGACACCCCATTAAAGTTATAATTTCTGTAATTCCAGACACAGGTAGGGGATCTGTTATCCAGAATGCTCGGGACCTGGAGTTTTCCGGATAACGGATCTTTCTGAAATTAAGATCTTCATACCTTAAAGGGCATGTAAAGTCTAAAATAGAATAAGGCTAGAAATGCTGTATTTTGTATACTAAATATAACAAATAATTTTTGCTTTCAAAGTTGGCTACAGGGGGTCACCAGCTTGTAACTTTGTTAAACATCTTTGCAAGACTAAGACTAAGACTGTGCACATGCTCAGTGTGGTCTGGGCTGCTTAGGGATCGTCGTAAACAAAACTGCTTGAGTTCTGCATGGCTGGGAAGTAAGGCCGGGGCTCCCCCTGCTGTTCATAAGTATGATTGTTTCCCTGCTCAGCAGTTAGGGACCATCTGATAATTCCTATCCACAGCAGTAAATGAAGGGAGAATTTCACTGCATACAGTCATGTTTCTTATAAAAACGGTACACAATTTTTAATTAAAGTATATTGGAGATAGGTTTCTTTTTCATTAAAGAGAGTAAATATGGGATTGTTTTGCCTTTACATGCCCTTTAAGGCTACTAGAAAATCATGTTAACTTTAAATAACCACAATAGACTGTTTTTGTTTCCAATAAGGATTAATTATATTTCCAATAATCTAAACTGGGTGCGCATGTCTTTCTACTCCAAAGGACCAAGCCGCAAAGCTTTCCTGAATTTAGTGATTTGGGTTGCATTTCTGAAAATCAGCCTCAAAGCTTCAATTTTGCAACATCTTATCTCATGCATACCATTAAGTACCAAGCTAAAACACCCTAAATATGAACTCCTGGGATCCGCTAAACAACAGTTTGAGATCCAATATGTATAGGTTAACCTAAGTTCTGTAATTCCAGATACTGCAAAATCAACACATTTACAACATTTTTTGAGGGGCAAAGGTAAAAAAAGTATATTCACCCCCAGAAAGCCAAATATATTTGGAAAGTACACATTCCCCCAAATCCAAATTGGAGATGCGTATCTTTCTACTCCAAGGTACCAAGTTGCAAAGTTTTCCTAAATTTGGCGATTGTGATGACATTTCCAAAAGTCACCTCAAAATTTCTATTTTTCAGCATCTTACCTCCTACATATCATTACGTACCAAGGTAAAACACCCTAAATATGTCCACTGAACAATTTGATGCCTTATGTGTATCAGTTTATCTAAGTATGTGGCATATACAGTATGGGCCCCAAAATAAAGACACCACATACAAGCTATCAGTTCTGCAATTCCAGATACTGCAAAATCAGCACATTTACAGCATTTTTTGAGGGGTAAAGGTAGAAAAAGTTATGTTCATCCAAGAAAGCCATATATTTTTGAAAAGTACACATTCCCCAGAATCCAATTTGGGGATGCATGTCTCTACACCAAAGTACCAAGGCACAAAGCTTTCCTAAATTTGACAGTTTTGATAATATTTCAGAAAATCACCTCAAAACTTCCAATTTGCAGCATCTTATCTTCCACATACCATTATGTACCAAGATAAAACACCCTAAATATGAACATTTGGGGATTGCTGAACAGTTTGATGTCCAATAGACATACTGTAGGTTTACCTAAGTATGTGGCATATAGACACACCATATGATCTATCATTTCTGCTACTGCAAAATCACATTTAGAGTATTGTATGGGGTGTAAAACTAAAAAAAAGTACAGTCACTGCAGAAAGTCATATATTTTTTGGAAAGTACACATTTCCCTGAATCCAAAATGGGTACACATGTCTGTTTACTCCAAAGTACCAAACCACAAAGCTTTCCTAAATTTGCAGATTTTGGTTATATTTCCAAAAATCACCCCAAAGCTTCCATTATCTGTCACATAGCACTAGTTACCAAAATAAAACACCCTACATATGAATGCATGGGGAACAATTTGATGCCCAATGTACTAGTGATGTGCGGGTCAGGGTTTCCCTGACCTGCACCCGACCCTAAACCACCCTGCTATGACCCGCGCCCTTCCGCACCTGATTCCGGGTGTCCTTTTATAGACCCGCCCCGCCGATAACATCACAATGAGGTCTACAATGGGCGTGGCGAGCAGACGTCGGAACCCAGAAGTCGGATGCAGGCATTTGAAAGTGGTGGGAGGGGAGAGCAGGAGAAGAGCTCAACCCGCACCTGCCCACCACCCGCGAGGAGAACTGCAAGGTCGACCCAAACATGTGTGTCACAGAAGTACATGGCATGTAAAGACCCCAAAATCGACCTTGTGTATACTTATTTGATGGCTTTTATTTACTTACATTTATAAACACTGCCAGTTTTATGTGTGGAAAGTACACATTCTGACTAATCCAAAATGGATAATTATGTCTTTCTAATCAAACTACCAAACTGCAAAGCTATGCTAAAGGCACCTGCTTTTCTGACATTTCTGAAAATCGCCTAAAAGCGAATATTTCTTATATACAATGGTAAACCACCCTAAATATGAACACCAATGGTAAACATTTTGGTATACAATGGTACATAGAATGGTAAACGTTTTGGTATATACTGACCCCAAATACCAAAAGGGATGGGCGAATTTGACCCGTTTCGCGTTGCCAAAAATTTGCCGCACATTTTTTTTTTTGAAACATGCCAACATACAAGTCTATGGGAGTCATTTCTGTGGTGAAACAAGGCGAAAAAATTCACCCTTCCCTATGGGTGACATATACGGACCCCAAATGAAAATAGTACATATGAATTTTCTCGGCTGCCAATTTTCCTTCTGTGAACAAAGACCTCTGACTGCGTATTATGTGCTGAAAGACCCCCTGACAATACTAAGACTCACAAAAAAAACTGCATAAAACTGCAATAAAACCACAAAAATCAAATAGTTATATAGTTAAATCTGGTTGAAAAAAGACAAAGTCCATCAAGTTCAACCCCTCCAAATGAAAACCCAGCATCCATACACACACCCCTCCATACTTTCACATAAATTATATATACCCATCTATACTAACTATAGAGTTTATTATCACAATAGCCTTTGATATTATGTCTATCCAAAAATTCATCCAAGCCACTCTTAAAGGCAATAACAGATTCAGACATCACAACATCACCCGGCAGTGCATTCCACAACCTCACTGTCCTGACTGTGAAGAACCCCCTACGTTGCTTCAAATGAA
Source organism: Xenopus laevis (assembly GCF_017654675.1). Classification (NCBI taxonomy): domain Eukaryota; kingdom Metazoa; phylum Chordata; class Amphibia; order Anura; family Pipidae; genus Xenopus; species Xenopus laevis. The sequence goes on from NC_054383.1 coordinate 85,046,981, forward strand.
AGTTCTTTTCTTCTAGTCTGAAGGGGTGGCCTCTGGTATGGTGATCCTCTTTATGGGTAAAAAGTTCCCCTGCTGTTTGTCTATAATGTCCTCTAATGTACTTGTAAACTGTAATCATGTCCCTCGCAAGTGCATTTTCTTCAACAACCCCACAAACAACCCCAACCCTCATAATTCATCTTCCATCCCTCTAACCAATTTAGTTGCAAGTCTCTGCACTCTCTCCAGCTCATTTACATCCCTCTTAAGGACTGGAGTCCAAAACTGAACTGCATACTCCAGATGAGGCCTCACCAGGGACATATAAAGAGGCATAATTATGTTTTCATCCCTTGAGTCAATGCACTTTTTTTTATCCAAAAAAGAACTTTGCTTTAGTTGCCACAGAAGACACTGCCCAGAATAACAACTTATCTACAAATACCCCAAGATCCTTCTCATTTAAGGAAATTCCCAACACACTGCCATTTAGTTTATAACTTGCATTTATATTATGGCTATGAAGAATTTCATTCTTTTCATTTTTAATTACTAATATTAAATTGCATTTATATTATTTTTGCCAAAGTGCATAACCTTGCATTTATCAACATTGAATCTCATTTTCCAGTTTGCTGCCCAGTTTTCCAATTTAGACAAATCACTCCGCAAAGTGGCAGCATCCTGCATGGAACCTATAGTTCTGCACAATTTAGTATCATCTGCAAAAATAAATAAATAAAATAAATGATCCAGCAGATAGTGGTAAGTGGTCAGAATACTTGATCTAATCAAACATTTTTAAGGGAAAAACAAGAGGCAAAATGATAAAATGAAGAAAAATACCCACAATGGAAAAATAATTCACACAAAGGAAAAATTGTTTTCATTGCGCCTGTTTTTTCTGTTTAACTTTTATTACATTCTTCCATAAACCAAATCAAATATCTTTCCCTGATCCATGATCCTACTTGCTCACAGCAATGCATTAGGTTAGTTTGACATAACCTGTCATTTATAAAAAAAATTCTGACGCCAATTACTGTTCATCATGAACTCATGTCACTGTGTACTAGACCTTAATAGTCTTTCAAGAACTTCCCCACCACCAATGTCAGAGTAACTGGGCAATGTTTTTCAAGAAGAAAAAAAATGAATGCTACTAATGAAATTGGCAGCCACATATTATCAGATCATTTGATCCCTTGCATCTTAGTAATTATTTGCTAATTCAAGTTTACATATTTAAGAGGCATAAAACACTGTATTTATTTAACAGGTGTGTAGAACTGACAGCAGACATAAATTTTTGCAGCCAGACTCTAAAAGGACTTGATCAGATTAATGTGTTTATGGTTAAAGAACACTTTTTGCATGCAGTATTAAAGGCTCACTTGAATTTAAGGAGCTGATGTTAATCAAGTTTGAGTTATTTCCATCTATGGAAATTATTGATCATTCTCTAGACCCAGTGTTCAGAGAGCAATGAAAGCCTGGTGTTAAATTTGTTATTTTAATGTAGTAGTTGACGCTAGATGAACCTAGAGTAGCAAATATGCTGATCTAACAAAGGTTGGTATGTCTGTGGGGTTTATGTGTGCCAATTTGAAAATCTTTAGAATCCTCAAGGGAGCTTTTACTCCTCCCACTATCAACCCAAGGCATGCTGGGCATCACATATTACGGCGAAGAGGAAGCAACTTGATCTTTAAAAGCCAATGGAGCTGCATTATTGCAACAGTTACTATTATGAAATATAAACAACTTTAAGGGGCCTATATCAACAGTCTCTTTTTCATGGTTTTAATGGTTTTTTAAACCACAACCAGACTCACAAACATTTAGGGGGTTATTTACTAAGCTCCGAATACCCGAAATTCCCTGAAATCCGAATTTTTTTTGATTTATTTGTGTTATAATAGGCTTAAAAAAAATCATGAATTTTTCGGAATTTATTAAAACCCAAGGGCTAAAAATCCCAAATATAAAAACACGGCATCTCACACCTGTCGAGGTTGCATAAAAGTCAATGGGAACAGTCCGAGTGATTTTTAGTTGTGTCCGGGGTTTCGGGCAATTTCATAATGTTTTCTGAGCTTTCGGGTGAAAACTCAGAGTTTTCAGGAAAATTCACGAAAAAATTGTGAAAATCCGAGCTTTTCCCACAAATGTAATTTTCAGGAAAATGTAATAAATAAATAAGCGTTAAAAACCCTAGGGGGTTAGATCAGCGTTTCTACAAATTTCATGAGATTTATTAAAAAATCAGAATTAAAACAGTACAGAAAATTACTCTGAAATCTGCACTAAAAAATCCCAATAGCTTAAAAACCTCTAATCATTCTAGTTTTTTTGAAAATTCTTAGCAAAAACAATACTAAAACCCTCTAAAAATCCGATTTGATTTAGAGCAGTCCAAAAAAAAAAAATCAGTGCAGCTCCCTCTGACTTCTATATGACCTCAACAACTTTTTCCCGGCAAAGTTTTAGTGGTTTTCATGCTTTTTACACTTGGGGGCAGATGCATCAAGGGTCGAATATCGAGGGTTAACCCTCGATATATTCGACTGGGAATGAAAATCCTTCGACTTCGAATATCGAAGTCAAAGGATTTTGCGCAATAACTGCGATCGAGCGATCGAAGGAATAATCCTTCGATCGAACGATTAAATCCTTCGAACGATTCGACCAAAAAAACTTAGCCAAGCCTATGGGGACCTTCCCCATAGGCTAACATTGGGTTCGGTAGCTTTTAGGTGGCGAACTAGGGGGTCGAAGTTTTTCTTAATGAGACAGTACTTCGACTATCGAATGGTCGAATAGTCAAATGATTTTTAGTTCGAATCCTTCGATTCGAAGTCGAAGTCGTAGTCGAAGGTCGAAGTAGCCCATTCGATGGTCGAAGTAGCCAAAAAAGCACTTCAAAATTCGAAGTTTTTTTACTTTGAACCCTTCACTCGAAGTTAATGAATTGGCCCCTTAATAAATCCAGCATTTTTTTAAAAAAAATCTTGAATTTTTAATCTTAGTAAATGACCCCCTAATTATCAAATAAACTATTTTTATGTTCAGGCAGCTCAAAAAATTAGGAAATACATTAACTGCTGCATGTTATTTTTATTTTTCAAAGTCCTATTTGTGTAATGTACTATATTACAAAATCTATGTAAATGTAAAGTAGCAACAGCAGGCAGTCATGGCGAAAGTGTGAAAGCATTGGTGCATAGAAAAAAAAAACTAATATTCATGTTGCCAAAAAGCAATCAGGAAAACCAAGGCAAAACTCAATCATAAATAGAGGTGCCACTGAGTATGCAATACTGTAAGGCAAAGGTTACTGAATGTCTTGATTACTGAGAAGTAAACCACTGCATTGAGATAAAAGAGAATCAGTCTTGTTGCTGTTAGATACCATTTACAAGGACATATTGCAGAACCTTCCCTGAGGATATCTTCAGGAGAGACTGAACCAATAATAACCACAACAGATGTTATAGAAAAACTGAATAGGCCGACTGCTAAATTGTTTGTGCTGAAACATAATTATACAGTGCATCAAAGCTACTCTTTGCTTAAGAAAATCAAACTAAATCAAAAATATTTATGTAATGATAACAGGAGGAAAAGTACAACAAATAAACTAATGAATCATACAACTTTTATGATAAACTGAAAGGGCTAAATATAATAAAATGAAATATTCAATTTAAAAAAAGGTTAATGTTAAAGAAACAGTATAACCCCTTTTCAATATGACTTTAATCAATAGGGCCTTGGGCTTAACATACTTTTTGGCCATTGTTTTAATCATAAAAACTACAAAGCTAAACAGAGACACTAAAGCAACTCGATGTCTGGTTCTTGAAAGGTAGATATTTAGATTCCCAGTGCACAGAAAATCCCCTCGCATGGACTTTTTATCTGTGCACTAGGCACAAATTTGGAATAAAGGAAGAAAACCTGCCGAATTAATTTAGAGGTCAACGGCCATTGACCCATTTGAATATGTTAATAGCTTTCCTGACATTCAATTTTGTTTTTGAAGGAAAATTTGACTCGAGTTTTGTTTTGTTTGATTATAAGAAACAAATTTTTGGATCGTGCCCATTCAATCAAATTTTTTCATAAATAACCTCCTATTCGAGTTGTGAGTACAAATTTAGTAGAGTAAAAAAACATTCACGTCAATTCAAAGTTCGACTAATGAAACAAAGTCCCATAGGCTTGTTTTCTACGTTTTTGATCGAATAAAAAGGCATTCGATCGATCATTCGATCGAATGAAAATCCTTCGATCGAATATTCGATCGTGCGACTATTCGCCGGACGAATATTCGCCCATTCGACCGAATTGCCTATTCGATTCTATTCCCCAGTCCAATTTCGAGGTATTTAACCCCTTGAAATTCAACCCTTGATACATCTGCCCCAAAATATCACAATATCAGTGCACCCAAGTACTTGATTACATTCTTCAGTATTGCCATAAATGCTGCTTCAAAATGTATAGCTTTAGTGAATCCATTATGATTGCCATAAGGGTGCAAAAATTTGTAGATGTCTTTGAGATTTTCCCGGACTCTACTTCATCTAGAAAATAAGTAAGAATTATATGTGCAATGGGTTGATTTTATTTTCTTGCATACTATTTAATACTGTATTGAAAAGAGAGCAAATCTAAAGGGTCAGATTTATGAAAAATTTAACTGGTGAGTTCTAATTTATACTCCGCAGTTCAAATTTTATCAGATTTCTTCAAACCTTCCAGACCATCGGACACGTATCATGATTCGATTTACAAAGCATTCCCATGTTCAATAAATTAACCAATTCATCAAAAACAAATCGATAAAGTCCTTATGAAATGAGTTCAGTTCTTTCCTAGGAATTTTTATACAGTAGTTTAGTAGCAGCAGTAAACGCCACCTGCCAAATGAACATAAGCAACAAGTTAACTTTAACACAGTACGAATCTAGTAGCGAGCTTTTGATGAGTTAACTTGCATTTGAAGTAGCATAGAAAAGGAATCTGTAAATGTAAAGCTTTCAGTGTTTTTCTACCAGTCAAAATCATTTTTGCTCATGAACACTTTATACATCTGAACCCTTTAAAAATGAACCTTCTTAACCTTTAATATCAATAAATATTTAATATATTATAAATAATTAAATAAGTAAAAATAAATATTGTGCATTTCACCCTTCACATGCAACAGCATTGAAGATTCAGGCTGCCTTAGTGTAGCAGAACGGGATTGTCATTTTAGACTTAGGTTCCATGAAGATGTAAGAGGTCCATTTAGACCTTGTGAAAATTACAGAATTGGCATCAATATGTGACTCACTTCTTAAACTGGAAAATAACTAAAAAAAAAAGTTACATTTTTAGAATTCTTACACTAATAAGATAAATTAGAAAAAAACAAAGACATGGACAGAAAAACAAGTTCAACAGTAATAATAACAGTAAAAATAATATCATTGTAAATGCATAATGAATCAGGGTTGCAGTTGCATGGGTCAGTTAACAGTGTATTATGCAGATTAAGAATAAAAAATAGAAAAGCAACAAGAAAAATTAAATAAATGTATTTTATTATGGGCCAGAGCACATCTCATAAAAGGGTTTAAGATTAATGCAAGCTATTGTCTTCTTCTGCCTCATTACTTCTATTCTTCAGTTACTAATGGACTAATGAAACAAACTTAAGTCCACTCATAGACATCTCTCCATTTAACAATATTGACCAGATCACACTATTTTCAACAAAATACACATTTGACAGAAAGCCTTTAATTGATGCCTTCTAAATGATGTGTTTTTGATCACTCACATAAGAAACTGAAAATGAACAGTATGAAAGTATATTACTAGTATTTTGTTTAATTGAGATGATTATACACATAAAAATCAAGTAGTTCAGTTTATATATTCATACATGCTTAGAAATATTTAAAGGGGAATTATTGCGAAAATTAAAATGCAATATTAGCTTCAGCTTACTGAAATAAGAAACTTTCTGAATACAAATAAATGAAAAATTCTGTACAGTTTCTGAAATAATCAATTTATCTTCAATATTCTTCTCTCGGCATCTGTTTCTCCTTATTCTGTCTTCATTTAGGAGTTGGGTGTCAGATGAATGATCCAATACATCTTATAGGGGAGCTCCTTTTGCCTAGATCAGGGGTCCAAAACCTTTTTTACCTGTGAGCCACATTCAAATGTAAAAAGAGTTGGGGAGCAACACAAGCATGAAAAAGTCCCTTGGGGTGCCAAATAAGGGCTGTGCTTGGCTATTTGGTAGCCCCTATGTGGAATTGCAGCCTACAAGAGGCTCTACTTGGCACTATACTTAGTTTTTATGCAACTAAAAATTGCTTCCATGCCTGGAATTCAAAAATCAGCACCTGCTTTGAGGACACTGAGAGCAACATCCAAGGGGTTGGAGAGCAACATGTTGCTCACGAGCTACTGTTTGGGGATCACTGGCCTAGATGATGTATTACAGCTCAATCTATTAAAATCACCAGAAATCCTGTCTCTCTACATGCAGTTATTTAGTTAGATTTTGTACTGGAATCGGTTATTTGAGTGAGTTCTATGCTACATCTGCTAGGAAAGGAAGCCCCCCTATAAGATATATTGGATCATTTATCTGACACCAAACTTCTGCATGAAGACAGAATGAAGAGAAACAGATGCTGAGAGATGAATATAAACTTGATTATTTCAGAAACAATGCAAAATGTTTCATTGATTGTTTTTAGAATTTTACTTCAATATGAGGAAGCTTATATTAAACTTTCATTTTTGCGATCGTTCCCCTTTAACTTTATACATACTTTATTTTGAACTGCAACATAATACAAAAAATAAATATCCTGTCTCTGCTCTGAGTTTTCTGTTACATTACACAACTATTAAATATATTTGTATCTGAACACCAAATAGTTGTAAAATACTCAATTGATGGTACTGTATATGTAGCTTCTCTTGCAGACTTTATAAAACTACCCTATACAACTTAGCAAATCTTTACACTGGAATGTACTTGATTAATGTTCTTTTCAGCAAAAACACTATGGGCTAATTTATTAAAAATCATGTTTTTCCCGAGACAGAAAATGTAAGTAAAAAAAACTTTTCAGAACTCTTATTTTCAAGATTAAGCATAAATGTAAAATACATTAATTAAAAAGTCGAAAAATTCAAATAAAAAAACAGGCAATTTCTATAGCAGTCAATAGGAGGTATATTTTTCATATTCAAGTTATTTCAGATATAGAAGTACCTTTTTTTCAACAGGTAACATTTTAAATGTATTGTTTTCTAAACCTATAAGTTGCAGTAAATTGCCCATTCACTTGTAATGTTTTTTTTTTTTTTGTGGGAAAACAAAAAATATTTTACCATGACTACTGACTTACATGCCATGCCATGCATTCATTAGTATTTTTTAAGTCTTTTGACTTAGTGGAATAAAGGTACACGACCAAGCCCTAAATACCTGGCAAGAAATATATATTCCATTGCATTTTGAAGTCCCTGCTATATACATAGCAATAAATAGACACATCAGAAATAAACTACTCCACAGGTACATAACCGTAATTAAAAATATTCATGTAAGACCTACACATACAGAGCTTAGAAGAGGCACATCAAGAAATGTAATATGGTTTGCGTTAGGATTATTGGTTAGAATATAAATCTAAAGTTACAGGTAAGACAAATGAAAGATAAGGAAATGCTACTATGCAGAAAGGTCTCTCTCTGGAAAGAATATTGAAAAAGGATATTCCTTCTTGATTGAGGTTGGGCAAAGCGTTATGTGGTTTGGTTATGTGATTGGTTAGCTTATATGAATACATGGGACTGTTTGATATTTTTTACAAAACATTGCAATAAAATTGAAAAATCAAACATCATTATAAGGATAGAAAGAAATAAGATAATTATAGATATGACTGATGGGTAACAGTGGATGCAAAAAAAACAGATTTTTCTACTATGAATTATATATAAAGGTAAACAATTCCAATTATGCTGCTTAAATAATGGTTATAGATATAAAGTTTGAAGAATTTATGAAATTGTTTAATATGATACTCTCTTGCTTTGCTATTAAGGGAATTTAGAATAATTTTCCATTTGGACATACAATTGCTCATTTTGTCTAGTACTTCACTTGAGCATTAAGATTTATTAAAGTTCGAGTTGTATTTTTTTGGTCAAAACTCACACATTTAAAAAACTCGAATTTTTTCGAGATTTATTATACTAGATCCTGGAAATCGCTCGAATCTAAAAATACACCATCTAAAACCTGTCAAAGTCATGTAAGAGTCAATGGCAGAGGACCCTTGAACCAAATGTTATTAGCCTGCATGACATTTAGGACAGTTAGTGAGAAAATTGATATTATTGGTTTTGAAGTTAAATGCCTTATAAGCTAGGTGGAGTAAATCAAATGAAACCTTTGTTTCCTTATTAGTTTATCATAGTCTTTGATAGAAGAAACTAGAATTTCTGGAGACATTTTTGACTGAAAATATTCTGACCATTTCTTAGCTGTGGTGATTAGTTTTTACTTCAGGGTTCCTCCATAGGCTACTCTAAAATGTATCTTCTTATTCTAATTTCAGTTTGTGTTGATAAGACATGTTCAAATATGTCTTGTTTATGTGAAATTATAAAAGGACAGACATTCTTTCTGTTTAAGATTTTGGAACCAGCAAGAGATTTGAAAGTAATACAGTTAGGGGCAGATTTACTAAGGGTCGAATATCGAGGGTTAATTAACCCTCGATATTCGACTAGGAACTAAAATCGTTCGACTTCGAATATCGAAGTCGAACGATTTAGCGCTAATCCTTCGATCGAACGATCGAAGGATTATTCGTTCGATCGAACGATTAAATCCTTCGAATCGAACGATTCAAAGGATTTTAATACAACGATCGAAGGAATATCCTTCAATCAAAAAAATTCAGGCAAGCCTATGGGGACCTTCCCCATAGGCTAACATTGACTTCGGTAGCTTTTAGTTGCCAAAGTAGGGGGTCGAAGTTTTTCTTAAAGAGACAGTACTTCAATTATCGAATGGTCGAATAGTCGAACGATTTTTAGTTCGATTTTTAGTTCGAATAGTTTGATTCGTAGTCGTAGTCGAAGGTCGAAGTAGCCCATTCGATGGTCGAAGTAGCCCAAAAAACACTTTGAATTCGAATCCTTCACTCGAGCTTTGTAAATGTGCCCCTTAATACTTATTAGGAATTTGACATTTGTATTTGAAATCATTCTAAGGTAATATGAATTAAGAGGTTGAAATAAAGTCTTCTAATAAACATACTTATTTTACTTTCTAGGCAGTAGAAAAGTATGGGTGAAATTATGTGGGAAGACCTTTATTATAGGTTATAGGTAAAAATAGTGTAATTAGGTAATTGGAATTCAAAAGGGTTCTCATTAATGAAATGAAATGAAATGATGGACATTAATGGTGATAGGGGGCATCCTTGTGGTGTTCCTTTATTTATATTAATTTGATTTAAAAGTTCTCCAGCTACAATTGTGTTTGGAGAGAAACACAAAGTTTGAATCTTTTCTAAGAATGTAAAACCAAATGCTTTTAAAGGTTCCTAATGTTCCCAACATTGCAGCAAATCTGGGCCCAGTATTCATGGAGCTGGAGCGGAGACTCAGGACTAAGCATCCATCTTGCTTGGCAGCAAGCCACAAGAATTTTGAAATAGATTCTTAAAAAAAGTTGACTTCATGAATTAATGAAACTGAGTAGAAACATTTGACAATATTTTGACATAATAATACCACCAAGTTCACTAAAGAATACCATTTAGTGAATGATCTGCTGATTAAGGTATCAAATAGGGGAATGTTATTTTTATAAATAATAAACATTATGCTATGCTAAATGATACTGACCATGATGACTGCCACCAATGTTGTAGCCTTTTTCAGGTTATGAAAGTAATGCTTAAACATTACATGTGGAAGGCAAACACAAAGGGCATGAGAGAAGGCTGAGAATAAATAAAAGTATAGTATATAAGTAAGTTTATATAGTAATCATTTTATTAATTTTTATCTTACAAGGAGTTACTAATTATATGCAGCATACTGCAAAATTATTGAAGCACACATTTTGATGTTTAACTTTTTTCAGTAGAGAATTTTCAACCAAGTCAACCAAACTGTCATTTTCCAGTCACATAGGATCAAACATGGAAGGAAAATATTTTCTTGGGTGTAATGGAAGATACAGCTGATCTTAATGTGCCTTACTAGAGCCCTGCTTGACTGACATATTCACTTTAAGTTATCTCTATGTAATAATTTCTTTGTTTGGAGTGAAATTGAAGATACACTGTTATTTATAATGTCCACAATATTACATGGTTCTGTTATAAAGAATATTCAGTCACACCTATTATTTCCTTTACAGCAGTTTACACAGAAGCAAGGGTGAATATATGTAATGGCCTTGTAGCACCAGCCTGCGCAAGGACCAGATCCCCACACTCACTCAGCGTATAGACAGACAGCTTCTAACAAAATGACTTGAGTGGAGTTGTTCTGGGTTTTTTCAACTCAAATTTATTAAGGTGGAGTGCTTTTGGCTGGAGCCCTGTAAAACAGCAGCGAAGCACACTGCCATGTCATATACACAGCAAGGCCACCAGCCCGCCTCTCCCATAAATCTTTATGGACTCAGGTTTTTAACATAACTGGGACAGTGATCATATAGTAGTAACAAAATCTCCATAAAACTAGGTATACATAAATGGATATACAGTAGCATACCTATAAAACAGCAGGGAAACACACTGCCATGTCATGTACACAGCAAGGCCACCAGCCCACCTACATTACAACAGGCAGTTATTAATAGTTATTCCTTGAAACATATTACAGGATTTATATGGAGTATACAGTATAACACACAATACATTAAACATCAGCAGTTAACAGTGTGATCGGAACTTATAATCATGTAACAGGGTGCTGATCAGACTGGGCAGATTCCTTGTATGACAGCCATTTTAGGATGCAACATGTGCCCTGGAGTGCTTCATGTGCCTTGCTGCGCAACACACAGTAAATACTGCAGAACACATACAACATGATGCCCTAGGGAAATTTAATTTCAAAAGACTGGAAATTATAGGTAAATTATTATACAAATTAAAGCAGTAGGGCTTGCAAGAATGCAATTGAAGTTAGTGGTAAATATTTCTTTAAATGATCCTGCATTTAATGCAAGATCATTACCAACGTATAATTGGGATTTGAGAATCAAATAAGATGTCTTTATTATATGATTCAGCATTGGTAGTTGTGAATGCATAGAGTTGCCTCCAAAGAATGCTAATGATGAGAAGATCCAAGAAATTAAAACGTGTGTAATGAAAACAATATAAAATAAAATGAAATGAGAAATGTACAAAGCTAAGGCTTCAAATGGCAAGGAAACAAACACACTGACTGGACTCGAAAGAATAAAAAGAACTAATAAAACAAGTGAGATGGTTTATTTTTAATTAGATTCATTATGCTAATTGAATCTAGCATTAACTGCATGTTAAGTTCCCCAGGAACTGCTATGACTTTCACAACCAAATCCAAGGTGGGATTTAACTTGCTTAACGAAGCAGTATTAATATTTCATAACAAAAGATAATGTATGCCACGCTGCACATGAAGCAGGCAGGCTAATGGGACGGAAAAGGATTGCTTATTTTGGTGTATTGTCTGATAAGTACAGTTGTTCCGGAAAACACTGGTACTGCTATTGTAAACAATTCCAAAGGACTTGACCAGTTCCACAATGAGCTTGATAGCGTTAATTAAATACACTTGACTTGATAAACCAGAAACATGTTCAGATTTCATTAAAAAAAAGGCTTAAAATGCTCTGTGAATTCTAATAAATGCAGAATTGATTGTATATTGCCAAAAGTGGAGTCATTTTCATTGCTGAACCTGGGAATCATGACAGACTCATTCTGCAACTAGGTATTTGGGTAATGAGTATATAGATATGATATGTGATTAAGTAATATATCATGATTTCCACATGAGACTTGTACAAAATGGAAAATGGATACCTGAGACATAGGAATTATATAACAAAACACAATCATGGGCAACTTAAATTGAATTGAATTTTAGCAGCTTGTGAATGCAGGAGGGTGAAGTTCGATAAAAACTAGAGGACAGCCATGTCTGGTTTAAAATCAAGAAAAACTACCTACCATATCCAAGTACTGGCCATGTACTGGACTCTGCACTAATACAAATGCATCTATAAAGTGTGGCACCTTGTGGTATCATTAGTTATAGACAGCCTTTCTTCATTTCTAAACAAAATTTCATTTTGGGAAACTTACAGATGTATAGTGCGTCCAGCTAATAATAACAAAAAGTTAACACACTGCAGTGATTCTAGGACCCAGTAGTGACTTGCTTAAATGCAACAGCCAAGCTCATTGAGTTTATTACATACTGTACTAATTTCCTGCTTGCTAACACAATAAACTGGTTAGTGTATATTATTATTATTATTATTATTATTATTATATATGGCTCAATGATCTGGTAATATAATACTTCCTGGGGAGCAGCAGATATATTTATTGTTATTCTTTAAGAATTGCTGTAGTTCTAGGCCCTAACATTATATTGTTTTAAGATGATAGAAGAGTAGGCTCTCAGTTGAAGAGAAGCAGTGGAAAAGAACCTCTTACAAATAGAGTATTGTATGCTTTTGATACTGGTCTGGAGAAGCTGCAGTGGTCTAGGGAAAATGCTAATTCATTTCCATTATGTTATCTTTGTTCTACATTTGTGCCTTTATTTGTCCTTGGTGGAGATCAGGCCAACATTCCTCCTGTATCAGTGGTTCTATAACTGTGAGGCTTGTTACTCTAGGGGAGCTTGGAGAATTGGCTGGGCGGCTCAGCCTGAATTCCAGTAGGTTAAAAATGTGCCCATTTTTTCTCCTAGATACACCTGAAAGACCAGCTTGAAGGTCAGTTAGTGCAATATTTGGGGTAGAAATGTATGTAAACCTTTCTTGGAATGAATATCCATGACCACACTGTGGCACTAACAGTATAGATCTGAAGCCTCCGCTAAGTGGGAGATTTGCGGGGTTGGGATAAGATAAATTCCTCTACCCAGGGCTAAAACCAGATATTGATAGGCATACAACTCCCTGGAAACTGTAGTAGCTGTGATTACTATACCCAAATATCACAGACAATAAACCACACAATATGCAGTAACTGTAATATATTATAGTGTTGTAGGGCCCTATAGGGATACAGGCCCTATAGAGTTAATCTTTTCACCATTTCCTTGGGTTATTGGGTAGAATCCCTGTTACAGAATAACCTTTACAGTGATAGGCTGAGAGATTTGATGACACTGCTCTGACTCACTCCTATATAGTGTGTGCAGGGAGTGGCCTCTTCCTCTTTTGCCTCTGGATGTGATTCCAGCTGGATGTGCTCAGGGGGACTGAGTGCAGTAGGCCCAGAAGAAGGCATGTGTCCAAGTCGGGGACCAGGAAACCCCGTGAATGAGGAACAGATATACTAGGGCAGACTTGTCATAGTCTCTCTAGGAGAGAAAGGCAGAGAGGTGAGAGAGAAAGAGCAGCTGAGCTCCAACAAGGATTTGCAGTAAGGGAGTAGCTTCCCAGAGGCTTTATGTGTTGCCTCCAGTCAGGGACCTCAGTGAAGAGGGACTGTAGGGTAGAAGCTGCTTGCCTGACAACTTCCAGGAGGGAAAGGTTGTACTGCATTTGCCTGTGTACTCTCTGTGTGAGCCTGCCTTTGATCTGTGTGAACTCTCAATATGCTGTTTTCCTCAACTCCTGCGTGAGTACTGAAACCTGTGGTCATTTTCCCTTTTTGGCATAGTTAAATAAACCGTTTTCTGTTTTACTGCAAGAACCTCCTGGCGCCCATCTTTTGTTGTATGCACAGTAGCCTGGGGGGATGTAGTTGCACTACACCATAGAGGGAACACTTCCACATGGCGAAGGCCCTGACCCTGTTGTGTGAAGTCGCGTGTAACCCATGCTTCTACTGCTAGCTGGACAGTTTAACTATTTGTGTGCTATGCAGCCCAAATAGGTGTTACAGTGTAATATGTGAATAGTACAATAACAGTGAAATAACAACTTTAACACTTTGAATGTAACAAGGGTTCCAACTTTCCTGGAAATTGTCCACTGTCACTGTCACAAGAATCGTGACATCTCATCACATGTTTAACAATAGTCCAATGTTGTTCATTTGGCTCCGAAAAGTGTTGAGACAGTTTACTTATCACCCAGTTCAAATCTGTTCTTGTACATGTCATCACGTTTATTAAACTGCCTACTACCTCCCGATACCTGTTGAACTTCAGTTTTTGCTCGCAAGGAATCAATCTCAGTTTAAAATCTGACATACCAAATCTTTCAAGTATCTTTGATATATATTTTTTTTTGATTCATTTTTATGACTTCACCAGTTTGTTCAAAACTGATACCTAGAATATATTTGAGCTTCCCAAGTGCTCTCATTTTGAACCTTGTAGTGAGCATTGCTTTCACTTCATTGAGTAGTGTTTCATTACTGGCAGCAATAATAACATCATCAACTCACATCAACAGTATTACTTTCTTATTTCCAGACTGCTTTATGTCTACTGAATGCTGTACAAATCCATTTGTGTACAGGTAGTTATATAGCATCTTGTTACAGTTTCTACCTGATTGTGTGTGTGTGTGTGTGTGTGTGTGTGTGTGTGTGTGTGTATATATATATATATATATATATTGTTTTAATTTATTTTTTTCATGAGACCAAGTAACCAAGTTTTGAGTGTGGGGGGGGGGGATTCTGCAAAGGTCAGAAGATCTCCAAATAATTTGAAATGACAAAAATTAACTTGTACAGTAAATCCTCATGGCTTTTAGCAATACAATTACTGAGCTGCAGTGATAGCACTGGCTCGTGTTACTGCCAGAAAGCTAGCTAATGGTGCGTAATAAAAAGGGCAGTGTACAAATCTGACAAAATGCAACTCATAGGGAATTGAATACTTCATATTTCCATTCTCCTGAGCAGGCATATTGTCTTTGTAAAGATATGCAGCCAATTCACGGACAATTGAATCCTTCCCAGTACATAATCTTCTCCCCTTCTGTTTGCCTTTTCATTCAGGACCAAATATCCTGCACTATCATTCTTTTCATTCATCTGTACCATACCTGGGAACTTGAGATAAAGGGGAAGATTTATCAAGGGTCGAATTTCGAAGTGAAAAAAACGTCGAAATTCGACTATTGAATAGGGAAATCAGACATTCGAAGTCGAAGGATTTTCAAGATCGTACTATCGTACTTCGAATCATACGATCTAACGATTTTACAAAAAAATCCTTTGACTTCTCAAAACTTAGCCAAATACTGGCTATAGGTTCTAGGAGGTCCCCATAGACTAACATAGCAATTCGGCAGGTTTAAGGTGGCGAAGTGTCGAAGTCGAAGTCTTTTAAAGAGACAGTACTTCAATTTTCGAATGGTCGAATATTCAAAGTATTTTCAATTCGAATCGAAGTTGAAGTCGAATTCGGACTATTCGATGGTCGAAGTACCCAAAAATTACTTCGAAATTCTACGTTTTTTAATTCCAAACTTCACTTCAACCTTTGATAAATCTGCCCCTTAATGTTCTTAAAATTGTGGCACTTCATTGATACTGTTGGAAATAGTATCCTTTTTGAGGCTATTTCTGTTTATATTTTAAATTAATCAAAAGCCACAACTAAATTTATTGTTTGTAGATACCATCATTTGTAATGTTCCCTCTAGGGTGAGAACTCATATGGATATGACACCAGCTCACATACCATATTGTGGAGTTTACAGATAGTTTTGTAGGCCAAAAATTGTCTTTTGTGCACCCTTTTAAAACTCTGCATGCTAGCTAATCTGAGCAAGGGCTAAGACTTCTGAGCATGCATTGTTTTAAAAAGTTGCATTGGAAATAACTTAGCTAATATAATAACCTATAACCTATGTTATTGCATCTTTATATATATATATATATATATATATATATATATATATATATATATATATATATATATATATATATATATATATATATATATATATATATATATATATATATATATATATATATATATATTGTTAAGAGGTAGAGGTTCACTGTGTCCTAAAATGTTGGAGTCACTGGTAGGTGCTGGGGTCACCGTGTTTTGAACTGCTACATTGAGTCTGAAAATTGGCCACTGTTATAAAATGCTGCTGCGTACTTTCCACAAGTCCAAAAACTATTGCAAGGACCTTCTGCAGTGAATGCAGTGCTACCTATATTCAGCTGCACTGTAGTCATGAGGGATGGGTGGTAGGAAGTACCTAGTTCCAGCTAAATGATTTTCTATCAGCAAGACTTGCTGTACATTCAGTTACAGAGCTGTTTTTCCAACTGTTGGGCTTTAAGGAGAAGGAAGGCATTTTATTGTCAATACAGTAGATTAGCCAAAACAGTGCAAGCTAGAATGCTATTTTTATTCTTTAGAATGCTTTTCTGTACCTGAGTAAACAGCTCTGGACACTGTCTCAGGGTTTACTAGTGTATTCATATAGACCTTTCTGATAAATCGTACCTGTTTTAACCTTTCCATCTCCATGTAAAGCTGGCCATAGATGCAAAGATCCGATCATACGAATCATCGTACGATCAGACTTTCCCATCTCCCGACCCGCCACTAACCATTCAGATCAAAGTCTTACCAGTCAGATTAGTTAAAGAACAGATCAGCAATGTTCTGCCCCTGACAGCAATCGTACGATATCTATGTCCAACCAAAGCCAGTGACAGTCTCCCACTGAAAATCGTACGATCGGCAATACACGCAGAGATATTATCGGCAGCCGACAGGAATTTTCTAACCTGTCCGATCGATCAAACGACCGATCTCCACCGGACGAAAAATGTCGGGACTCTCCACACACGGTTTGAAAATCGCACGAATCCTCGATTCGTATGATCAGATCTTTGCGTCTATGGCCAGCTTAAGAAAGAATTTAATACAGCAAATCCAACAGGATCATTTACCTCCTCCATTATGTCCAGTTAAAACAAAGTCTAAATACTCAGGATCATACTTCCTTTGTTAGCCATACAAATAGGCATTGATACATAAATAATATTTAGATAAGAAACATTGCTTGAATTAATTTAGACTAAAATTCTTTTTGGAGCATGTCTTGTTGTACCAAGTGACAAGGGCACCGTGTCACGCATTTCTGTGTACCTGGTGATGGTGTTGGGCGTTTCACTTCAAGTTTGAAAAACCACAACATGTTGCTGAAATGCATTGGGGAAGAGAAATTTGTTCCGAGTTTAGTAGCGCATGGCAACCAGATGTTTGCTTTGTAATAAAAATTCTTAATGAAAAAGACGTTTGTTTGCGCTAAAGGTTTATGCCAGCAGGTCTTAAAAGTTCACAATGCACAATTAAGATCCACAATGCAATAAAAGTATGGACCATAAAGTAATGGAGGGAGAGGGCCATGACAGGGCCAGGGAAGTAGACCCAGAAGTTGTGGGGAGCAAGGGATTGTGAATAATGTAGTCTTGCAGGGGACTGGCTAGAAGGCACAGGAGGGAATGAAGAGGGTTGAATATAGAGGGAACAGTGCAATTTGATCTTATCAGCGACAGGAGCAAGAGGCTAAAGGCTGAGAGGGAGGTACAGGCTACATTCACATGCATCCGGAAGGCACTGGCAAGACAAGATGGGAACCGAATCAGACGGGAGCTGCTGGAGCTGTTGTCAGGTGGCCAGGGAGGAGACATGCCACCAGGAAGAAGAGTGGCAGGCGGAGTGGCAGCACAGAGACCCATGCAGTGGACCAGGCCTCCTGAACATTTGAGTCTCAGTTCCCCCTGCAGCAGGAGACACAGCAGGAGCACATCAGCATGGAGGAGGCAGAGTCCGGAGGTGGGGAGAGCACATCTGGGGACTGTTGCTGGGCAGGACTGAAGTCATGACAAGGGTAGTTGTAGTTAGAAAGGCATTTGGGCACTCCAGGCCAGTAGAGGCTTAGAGACAGCTGGGGAGCTGCACAGCCTGGAGGGAAGCAGCGGAGGTCCGGCATCCATGTCAGGCTGGGAGAGCTTATGGGGAGGCGCAGGGTAATGATGTGATGGCCCAAACCCACCCACACCTGCCTCATCCCCTCTATTTATAGACTGCCTCACAGATGATGTCACAAAAGGGGTTGGGCAAGCACAAAATAGGAAGCAGCAAGTCACCAGTGTAAGGGTGCAGGTGGGGAGAGCAGGAAGAAGAGCTCAACCCAAACTGCACGGGGCTGGTTTGCACATCACTAGCGCACTGGGGACATGAGATGGTGCAACAACCAGGTCTTAGGATGTAACCCTGCAGGTCCAGATCAGTCAGCCTGGGCTGGTATCTGGGGCACAGGGAGAGAAGGAGGTCCCTACTGGAAGTGACAAGTAGGAGCAGGTCCCTGGGGAGCCCTGTGGACCACAGTAGGGGTGGTCGGAGGGCAACAAGGTACCAAGGCAGCATGCCAGCAAGCAGAGGCCCAGTGAGATGGGGATGATCATGGGCCCACAAGCTGAGTGACTTGTCCCAGGTGGTTTAAGGCATTCAGGGTCAACAGAAAGCTATGCTGAAAGGGCTGCAATCCCTGTTGGGTAAGCTGAACCTTGCCTGCCGGTTATTCCAATGGGGAGGATATTTTGGCATTGCTTGGGGCTGGCCATGTCTGGGGTGAAGGAATAACATCACATATCAAACTTTATAAGGTCAAAGGGAAATTGGAGGTGTGGACACAGTTTTTACGATAATTCAATGGAAAGATCCTTTTCCAGGGTATTGAAGTTTCCTATGGTGAGATACAGCCGGGGGTTTGAGTATTTGGGATATCCCAATGGAGTGCAGATCTGGCAATGCCAGTCCAAAACCAACAAGTGGGGGGCAAGGGCAAACAGATAGAGCTAGGGATGCTGGATGGGGAAATTGTTTGCCCTCGGGTTGCCTTCAGGTTATTTGGAGGTGCACCCAGAAAACACCTGCCCCCTTTGATACATGCAGATGGTGTGCCTTTATCCAGATACCAATTTCTGAGGGTTTTCAGCTGGGGTTCTGGCGAAGTTGGGCAAAGTGTTGGAAGGAATGTGGTACACATTCGTTTCACATAGGTGCGGCTACAGGGGCAGCTAGGGCCATTTTGGGGGAAGAAACAATAATGAAGAAAGTTACATCCGCACCTCTTTGTTGTAATAAGGGAAAGGGGTTACAGTGTTGTGGCCTGGAGTGATGGACAAGGTGCTGGGTTTGTCAGCTGTTGAGGAACATCTTCTCTGTGCTGGTGGTAATGATATGGGTGTTATGAGCCAGATAGACTTGGTGAGCTATGAAGCAGGATGTTTATAAGCTGAGGTTGTTGTTTATGGGGGTGGTGATAGTTTGGTCGGAGATGATAGGAACAAAAAAGTAGAATGATAAACATTCCCGGAAAGGGCACCAAAGTTGAAAGTTAAAAGACAAAACTTTATTTCATTTCTTTAAAAACAACACTGCCTGACACATTTTGTATCCATTGATATGTAGTCATAGGCTGGACTATGACTACTGATACAGCTCCGCCCACCTGTTTTAGGTGAGGATGTAAGGGACGGAGCAGCTATTGAGTCGCAGCTAAGGTGGTGGAGTCAGGGGACAGGTGCCATGGTGGAAGTTGGGTAGGTCTGAGGCTAGGGGTTGTGGTGATTGGCCACTGTTAAAAGGGGAAGGACAAAAACAAGAGGACTGCCTCAGGATTTGGATATGTTAGATAGCAATGGGATCTCTATAGGAGCAGACTTAATTTATGTTTTAATAAAACATGATGGCAGCGGCTGAGTGTTTAGCAAATGGGTAAGGTGGCTTTGGGAAAAATGTCCAAGACTTGACGCTGCTTATGTTAAGTTTAATGAAAAATATTACATTGTGACATGCAAATTTTTATTATTTGAGCACAAGTTTGTTCGTTTTGCTAATTTTATTACATTTTCCCTTATGAGTTACTTGTTACTAAAGCAAATGTTGCAATTGTTATTACAGTACCCCACCGCATTTCAGGGTATATCAAACTACACAGTACAATTAGTGCTGTCTCTGTACTGATATACATGATGAAATCTCTATCAAACTGTTCATTGTAAGTGAAAAGTGAAATCATTTTCTATACTATCAGAATATTTTGAGATTTGAGAAAAATGTACATATCTGTATATTGGTTACCAATACAAGTTTGGGACCTGTTATAGTGAATGCTCAGGACCTGGGGTTTTCCACATAACAGATATTTCTGTAATTTGGATCTTTACACTTTGTGGGGCACATTTAATAAGCTTGAGTGAAGGATTTGAAGTAAAAAAACTTTGCATTTCAAAGTTTTTTTTTGGGTACTTTGACCATCGAATAGGCTACTACGACCTTCGACTACGACTTAGACCTTGATTCGAACGATTCAAACTAAAAATCGTTTGACTAATCGACCATTCGATAGTCAAAGTACTGTCTCTTTAAAAAAAACTTCGACTACCTACTTCTGCACTTTAAACCTACCGAGCTTCAATGTTAGCCTATGGGGACCTTCCCCATAAGGTTTCTAAGCTTTTTTTGATCGAAGGAAAATCCTTCGATTGATGGATTAAAATCATTCGAATCATTCAATTCGAAGGATTTAATAGTTCGATCGAACGATTTTTCCTTCGATCGTTCGATCGAAGTATTTGCGGTAAATCCTTCGACTTCGATATAAGTTGAAGGATTTTACTTTGAGGGTCAAATATCGAAGGTTAATTAACCCTCGATATTCGACCCTTAGTAAATGTGCCCCTTAATGAAAGTTTGCATATGTAAAAAAAAAGCCAATATGTATAGAAAGCCAGATAGATCTAGAGGCAAAGAAAGGTCTTCAAGCTTTAGGATATACAATTCCTGTTCTGTGAAGTGTTTCTGGGACCCCTAGTGAGAAGTGATGAGTAAATTTGACCCATTTTGCCAGAAAATTAAACTGCAGGCAAATTCACAAAAAAATTCACAGAAAATTTGCTAAATGCATGGAAGCCAATGATCCTTTTTTGCAGCGACTTTTTTGCGGCAACTATCTCTTTCGGTTTGACTTTTTCCTTTCAAAATACATTGGAGTCTATGCAAATATTTTTGCATCAGTTTGGAATTCTTACAGAAATATTTTGCTCAACAATGAGGCTATACAGCGAAAAATTGAAGGACATGGCTATCTGCCTCTTTGTAATTATATAAAAAAGACAAATCAATTAAACAAAGTGATTCAAAATTTTTACTTTCCAACAATAGCCTTAATTTTTATTAATTCAGTTAGGGAGTCCTTCACAGAAAATAATTAAATAAAATGTTAGATATGTAATTAAATGTGACAATTATACATACTTTTAACTGTTCACATTATTCTAGAAAATTGCAGTATCAGTATGTCAGTGCATTACACCAGATTTATTTTATAGTGTGCACTTTATTTCTTTCTAACAGCTACCCGGGGCTGTAATGTGTTTTGGCCCAATTAGGAAGGTTAATGTATTAATTATCATATTGATCTTCAAAAACACATTAAAGATCAATAAATGCAATTATTACCGACCAAAAGATAAAAAATGACCCATAAAATTCTTGTATATTCACTTATATGTTAATATTTTTACTTTTTCATTGATGTAACTGTGTAATGACCGGTATGTCCCGGCAAGTATATAATATTCTTTTTACATCAATAAAGGGAGATGCTTTTTGTATCATCTTACAAAATACATTTTATAACATGAACAACTGCAGAGTAACAGCAGACTGTAGTCAGAAGGTACAAATAAACAAAAGTTCTTGAGGTGAAGGTTGAGCTTGAAATCAAAATCACTTTAGTGCAGGTTGGGGAGTCAACATGTTATTTATGTTATTTATTTGGGTAAATATTATCTCTTTCTGAAAGGGACCTGCTATTTTCACTCTATAAATTAGTTTTTTGCAGACGTGAGTAAAGGAAACATATTAAACCATGTGAACCATGCGCAAACCACAGAAAAAAAAACTAAAATCATGAAGGATAAAGACATCTTCAAATGGTTCAAGGGACCTCTGCTATTGACTTCTACATGACCTCAACAAGGTTTTAGGTGGAGCATTTTTGGATTTCAGCTTTTTGCAGGTTCAGGGCATAATAAATATTTTTTTTAACCTGAAAATTCAACTTTTTACTAAAACTACCCTTGAAAAATTCAAATTGTTTAGGAAAACACAACTTGACCTTTGATAAATCTTCCCCCAAGTGTCTCTCCTGTTATATCAGTCCTGGGCACAGTAAATTTCCATACAGAACTGCAGTGTTTAGTTTTTGTGTTTTATAGAAAATTAGATTGGTATCTGCTGAATTTTTGGATGAATACCAAATTTCCACAAAAGACCTGGCCAAATTACGAACTGATAAATAATGTGCTTATTCAAATTTCAAATAAAAAAAATGGCATCATCTGTGAACAAAATATTTTTGAATTCAGTTGTCACACGACTTTAAGAGGTCTATTAACTAATTTTCAAAGTCGGGGGGGGGGGAGGAAGCTTGCACCTACAAAAAACTGCAACAAAACTTGAGATTTTTTTTTTTATCTTATTTAAGAAATGACAGAATAGTCATGTGCAAATTTTTTGCTGAGAAAAAAGTTATATGCCAGTGAGAATCCCATTGTTCCATCCATTTTCAATGAGGCTAAAATACTCGAATGGGAAAATATAATAAATAAAGTTGTTGGAAACAGTTCCCACTGACTTCTATCGAACCTACATACCTACCACACAAACATATATATGTTATCACACAAGCTCTCCTGTTCATCCTTTCACTTTTTTGAAAAAATAGATGTATTGTGAATGTGAGATATGAAATGTACTAATGTTTTAGTAATATTTTAAACAGTGGGGTGCAAATTACACATGCAAATATTTTGACCTGGTGGGTACATGTTTACATGACCCTACTCTGTGCTCATTTTATATTGGGCAAAAAAAATATGCTAATAGTTAAACTGGAGACAATTTGGGTTCAATCACTGTCTGGCGTCATTTAGAAATCACATGGGTGAAAGGACTGAAGCCCTAAGGGATCCCCATAGTTACATAATTAATTTTGGAAAAAAGTGAATATTCCATCAAGTTTTAACTCAACAAATAAACCCTAGTGCACATTTATCACATACATTAACAGACCTATCTATACACTATACACACAATAATAAACTAATTGTGGATTTTAAGATCACAATATCCTTGGATACTGGGGATGCACCAAATCCACTTTTTGGACTCCTTTGTGAAAGAATCAGCCGAATACCGAACCGAATCCATATCCTAATTTGCATTGGATACTATGCTTGTCAAATTCCACTCTTAAAAGCATTAATAGAATATTAAAGAGTGGCTTTGATGATTTCTTGAACAAGCATAATATCCAAGGTTTTTGTGAACTTAAGACACATTCATTGGGCATTTGCACATGTGGATTTTGTGCAGCCTATATTTTGCAACTTGTGAGGCAGCACAAGCAGGGCTGGAACTAGATTTAGGCAGAAGAGGCACTTGTACGTACCTCTTCCAACCACTTACCCCTAGTCCAGACCCTCTACTGCACACTATGTGCACTTTCTCGGGCCCCCTCCTGACATCAGCATGCGACGGAGCACGATCACGCGCAAAGTCGGTGCGCTAAGGAGCACGCATAAGGGAGGGAGCAAGCTGGCTGGCTACGTTTTCTAGGACGCCCTGCTGGCTTGGCCCAGCTCTGAGTAAAAGGAGCAAAATACCTCACTGTGGGTACATTGCAGCCCTGTACATAAGTCTTGTACCCACTGGTGTTTCCTTAGTGATAGGCAGGCTAAGGGGTGTTCATGGGCATGCCCATATACTGCTCCAGCCTCCACCCATTAATACAGGACTGTCAACCATGGGCAGTGCTGTATTTAAGGATCAGGTGAGGGTCTTTGTTGGTTTCTGTGGGTGATAAGCACTTACTTTTGCTTCTAGTGGTTACTCCTGCATTAATAAATTACGTTTGTTTCATTGTATGGGCAAATATTGAAACACACCACTTCCAACCATATCATCCTAACGCATGGCTTTGGTCCAGCTTAGGTAAAGTTAGACCTAAAGTGCCGATGCTTAAGACTACAGAACTTACATTAAAACTTTGGTGGAAATTGAGATTCAAACGTAAGCTAGCGTCAAACCCATCCCTATTACTTTCCCACTTGGGTAACCCTCAGTTCCAACCAGCTTTAACCCCACAATATGTACAGCAATGGAAAGATGCCCCTTTTTTCACTTTAAGGGACCTGACCTCACAAGCCAATGGCACCTTCCCAACGAGAGAGGCGTTAAAGGACAAAGCACCAGATCTCTCACTCTCATGGTACGAGTATTTCCAGTTAAGACATTACTGTACCCCATTGCTGGTACCACAGAGGGACGAGCAGCTCACCCCCTTTAAACGTCTAGCAGCTCAGGGACTACCCCAAAAAGGTCTAATCTCCTTCATTTATAAACTACTCATTAACCCTTCCCTGGACACGGGATATAGGCACAGCTATATGCAAAAATGGGACGATTGTGTGGGGAGGAGGATTGAAACCAAGGAATGGGAGGCGATCTGGGATAACACTAAACGTGGGATTACCTGTGTCAGGCAACAAGAAAACATCTTTAAAATTCTAATGTTTTGGTATCACACACCAGTCAAACGCCACAGGTTATTCCCGGGTACTTCCTCTAACTGTTGGAGGGAATACGGGCACCAGGGGACCTTGCCCCACATTTTCTGGTTCTGTCCTCAAATATTGAAATTCTGGGACGACGTCATACTCTAAATCAGATGACCCGCCAAATTTTGGATAAATGCATACTGCATGTGCTCTTGGGGAAGCCATATAAGCATCTTCCCGAAACACACACAAAAATTAGCTAACCAGATACTTTCAGCTGCCCGCATCTCCATTTCGGCCTAATGGAGAACATCCTCTATCCCCTCCCTACAAGAAGTCAAACAAAAGGTTAATACTATCAGGCAGTATGAATATAATTTGGCTAGACTGCAAAATAAAATCCCTTTATATCTCAAGATCTGGTCTCCGTGGGAACTACTTTCAAATTCAACTCTGTACTTAACTTGCAAACAGTTTAGCAATATCAATTGCATTTAGCGAACTAGGACCCCCCCTCCCTACTGGTCCGAGACCCTCTTTTTCTAGTTGGTCTCTCTCTGTCTTTTTTTCCTCTTTTTCTTTTAATGTATAATTTTATATAACTGTTTTAATGCTTATTGGTACATACATTACACAGACTAGCATGTATAATACGGACTGTGAGAATAAGCACTGAGCATTAATGTGTAACTGAGACCTCATATTGTTCCTTCTGCTCCATGTGTAATGACTGTACCAAACATGCTATTGTATTTTCTTCTTTGATGTGAAATAAAATATAAGTTACAAAAAAAAAAAAAATTACGTTAGTTTTTACATGCTGCATATGAAACTTACACCGCAATGAACTGTGGGAGTGGTACTATTCATTTCAGCATTTTACAGTATGATATGCAACTAATTATTAAAAGAAGAAGCACACAGTTAATGAGAGATAACTTTTGTTAACAGTCATCAGTATCTCCCTGTCAGCAACCCAATCCAACCTAAGACCCAAAGAGCATAAAGCACTCAATAGCATCCAATTCAAACGATTCCCATAAGAAGCAATGGGGGATGTCTGAGAGGGAATACATTGTTTTTAGCTAGGAACAAACCTGAGATACAACCCCTCTCCCTAACCCTGTTGGAAAGTCAGAACTAACTGTTCATCTACCTGATGCTCCCACAGTGACTATCCACCCCTAATGTCTAAAATCTCCCACTTTGGCTATGGTACCTTCAGCGTTCTCACTTCTGCTACTTATGTCAGTGTCATTTCTACTCTATAGGTGTAGGTGATGATGAACAAACAAAACAAAACTGTTAAGTCATTTTCTACATAAGGATTTAATAATCAACATAGAGCATTTTTTTCTAGCACTGTAACCCACATTTAAAATTACTATTGTCTTTTATATACCATATTACAAAGCATTTTTACATGTCCTACTGATGCTCACAATTTAAGGTCTCTATCAAATACAAACACCCCTGGTTAATTTTGCAAGGAGCCAATTAATTAGCTTCCATGATCCTTGCAGCTTTTGCACTGGGTAGTATCAAACCCAGGACCCCAGCATTGCAAGGCAGCAATGCTAATCCTTGCAACATTTGCTTTCATTATTCCAGGTTATAAGTAGGTTTCTGTACTTTATTTTGCAGGGAGCACAGTTTTCCTATTTTACTAAAGTCATACATCTAGAAAGAAATTTAATCTGCATAAAAATTGTTTAAAATATGCACTGATGGAACTGATAGTCATGTAAAATGAATCCAATAAATCAGTCAAAAGAAATCCTGCAAATACCATCCAAATTCAATTGTGAGCAATATTTTATACATTTACAAATCTACCTTTAAGCAGATTGTGATGTAAAATAGGTATTAGAATGAATTATTTATAGAAACTGCACATAATGATTTTCTTAGAAGGCAACTTTGTGGATGCAAACACTAAATATTGCTAATTATTTCTGTCATGCTGTACAGTGTTTAGTGAAATTCCAAATACAAGGCCATTGGAATATTGCTTTAACCATCCTGGCTAAAAGAATTGTTATATAATATCAAACAGTTAAAATATACTAGAGTAGGACAGAAGCATATACTATATATATATATATATATATATATATATATATATATATATATATATATATATATATATATATATATATATATATATATATATTTTACAAAAAAGGTCCGCACTCTCAGGACTTAGGAGAAATAAAAAAACTTTTATTCACATAGGAGACTGACGTTTCGACCTCTTCAGAGGCCTTTCTCACTTTGAGAAAGGCCTCTGAAGAGGTCGAAACGTCAGTCTCCTATGTGAATAAAAGTTTTTTTATTTCTCCTAAGTCCTGAGAGTGCGGACCTTTTTTGTAAAATATTTAATCTGATTTTGGACACTGCACCCAGGCATCCCTGAACTTTGTGACGTGAGTGCCGACTCCACCATTGACTATATATATATATATATATATATATATATATATATATATATATATATATATATATCTTTTGTATACTGTATATAGATGGTTCCTGTGTTTTAAAGGGGTTCACCATCACCAATTTTAGTGTTTTTCTAATTATACCACTATAAATGACTTACTTCGATTGCTTTAGTGTAAATGTTAAACCAGCTAAGGGATGATTCTAATTTGCCATTGAGAGGGGGTGTTGTTTCCCTTTCCAGCTAAAAGTGTTTTTCTGGTAGTGCTGTTGTTGGCCAGGGATATCAGGTTTTCAAAGTCTTTAAAAATCGAAGCCACTATGTGATCAGTCTCTTTGGCCCCCACTTTCTGGAGGAGATAGTTGGTGACAGAAGAGCCAGAGATGGAGTAAGAGAGTATTTCCAGGAAAGATCTGTAAAAGCTCCCTCTAGAAGTGACTGCTAGGATTAAGGTAGTTAGTAGAGCAGCCAGAGGCTCCAACAAGGAGACCAGGAGAGTTAATACCCCACAGTGTCACCGCCAGTATTCCTGAAGTAATTCACCACTGCAAGCATCTGCTAGTATTGGTCACTAGTTAGTTTCTATTCACACTATGAATGTGTAACATTGTAACCTGGATGAAATTGTGTGTACGGATGAAGTGAATGCTTACAGGGTTGGACTGGGCCACCAGGGTTCCCGGGAAAAAACCTGGTGTGCCCCAGCTTATTATTAAAGTTTTGGGCCATGATTAGCGTTTTGGGCCAGGTGCTAAAATTTGAACTGTGCAAACATTTTAGCCAGTCCAATCACGCTGTTAAAAAATGTTAAGAGAAGCCTGTGAGTTGTGTGACTGGGAAGACGGCTTCAGTGAAGGTCTGGAGAGCGGAAGCTGGAACATATGGCAGGGGGAGGTGGGGTCAAAAGGTGCAGCAGATAAGGAGCGGCAGCAGAAGGAGTCATGTTAAGGGGACCTGCATTAAAGCTTAGTAAAAGAGAAACACTACAAGAGAGACTTAAATAGCCTAAAAACAAAATGTAGAAGAAATTAAAATTGCAGAGAAAGAAGGATTTAAAAATTTGTGGAGAGAAGGAAAGGGGAGCAGAAGCACAGAAGGAAAGGGAGAGGCAAGATAACAGATAAGGTAGCCAAGGATGTGATCCTAAAATTTGTACGTATCTGTATGGCAATGAAATAGTTAATTAGCTATCTGCAGGAAGTCCCTGTAGCACAGATTATTAACTCTTTAGTAACTTTTGCAGGTCTTAAAGGTGGCCATACATGGATAGATCCGCTCGTTTGGCGATGTCGCCAAACGAGTGGATCTCCCTCCGATATGCCCACCTTGAGGTGGGCAATATCGGGCTGATCCAATCATGGGCCCTAGGGCCCAACAATCGGATCCTAGCGTTCGCAAACGGGCGGTCGGATCACAGGACCGCATCAACGAACAGATGCGGCCGCGATCCGACGGGATTTTTAGTCCCATCCAATCGAGATCTGGCCGACTTTCTGCCAGATCTCGATCGGGGAAGCCCGTCGGGGGCCCCCATACACGGGCCAATAAGCTGCCGACTCGGTCTGTCGGCAGCTTTTATCGGCCCGTGTATGGCCACCTTAAAGGTGTTACTTGTGTTTCAGTTATACCCACCAGTATTCTCAGGTAGAATTTGCGCCTTAAATGGTAAAGGGGAAGTTAACCATTTTTTTGCATATTAAATGTAAACTGAATGGGGAGAGAGAGAGAGCATTTAGCTTGTTTTGTGAACACAATCTGTGTACAGTCAGTGCATTGCTCTGTACTCTCACATGGAGTACAATACAACAAACAGAATTAGACCCACCTGAATCTGTCTTTGTGGAATCAGCCTCACGGGTTGCCTTGATATCGCTCATTGAAATAGTCTTTTCGTTTTAAAAAGCAAATTATTTTCAAACCTAGCACCTACTGTACTATTTTGTAGTACACATTTGACAATGAACTATCATGCACATAATAAGAAGAAAAAGTTTTAAAGGGATCGTTCACCTTTTGAGTTAACTGTCAGTATGATGTAGAGAGTGCTATTCTGAGACAATTTGCAATTGATTTTCATTTTTTATTATTTGTGGTGTTTGAGTTATTTAGCTTTTAGTTTAGCTCTTCAGTTAGAAATTTCAGCAATCTGGTTGTTAGGGTCCAAATTACCGTAGCAACTGTCCATTGATTTGAATAAGAGACTGGAATATGAATAGGAGAGGGACTGAATAGAAAGATGAGTAATAAAAAGCATGAATAGCAAAATTGACCCCCATTTGAAAGCTGGAAAGAGTCAGAAGAATATAATTAAAAAAAAACTTTAATATAAATTATGAAGACCAATTGAAAATTTGCTTAAAAATTGGTCATTCTTTAACATAATGAAAGTTAACTTAAAGGTGAACCACCCCTTTAAAGAGTCGCTAATATCACATTCTCTGGTGGGCCCTTGGTATCCGAGTCCGACACTGAATTGCTTATTGTACCATCTGAGCAGTAACACTAAAAAGATTGTGTGAGATCCAACAAATAAAGTTTATTTTTTTTATAAAGGCACTGGTGCCCAAGTTTATGTGAGATTAATTTGTGTGTGTGTGAAGTCAGTTTGGTTAAAATGAATTCCACCAATAAGTCCCACCTCAGAGAAAGAGTTCCATTTTGGTCCAAATTGGGTAAGAGCCAGGAACATCCTAACTACCAGAGGGCAGCCTTATCTTCGATATTGTGTTACACTGACATTTTAGAAGAACGGTAAAAAAAATGCAGCTGGAAAAAATACTTATTTATGGTGTATTATTTGAAAACAATATGCTTTTTTTCTGCATTACAGTTCAAAATAAAAACCCCATGCTACTAATCACAGAGCGATGTTACTAGTGACTCTTATACTGATTACAAAAATCGTGTTTGTACATAAATAAATAGCTCAATGGAAGATTTCATTTTAAAAGGTAGGCTGTTAAATATGGGTCTTTTTACACTATAGAAAAGTCAGGCAAATGAAGTAGGATCACTTTATATAAATGAATACACTGTAAAGCACTACTGGAACTGTCTTGTGTTACAATGAATTGCTAGCAGTTCTTTATGGTGTCTCAAGGACAATCCTTTTCAGTCAAAGAAATTCATTTTTATCTTATGCTATAGAGAAAACAGTAATTGTAAGGGAGACCCTTTCAGGAAAAGTTATAATGTATGATATAGCAGGTAGCTTATTCAATTTAAGGGTTGGATGCTGTTTTAGCCAATCAAAAAATACAAGGCACTTTATTATTAAGGAGGCACCTAATTCTGAATTCATTTTGAAATTTGGATGAATCATAGCACTATTTGCAAGATTTGGCCAAATCGTGTTAAAAAAAATGTTTTCAAAAGATTAAATTTTTGGAAAGAAAAAAAGATCAAAAAAAATTGAGAAAAATATTTAAAAGTGATAACTTTGCAAGGTCCATAAAGTATGGAATGAATTCCTAGCTAGTATTAACTTTTTCCATGTTGGCTGTGATTTGTTTAATGCTGTGCATTTCCTTGTAAAACCAACTTACAATCTAGATCAAAGTGCCAACCAGTGCCTACAACATTTTTTTTTAGTGAAGGTGCTATGGTCTTTTTAAACAGACACCATACCTTATACATTGTAAGTCCCATTCTGTAGTTCCTCAAAATGGGCATTATGTGACAGTACTCTTCTGCCTTGTATTTTTTTTAAATAATTTCTATACATTATAGGGGCAAATGTACTAAGCGCAAAAAAATTGCCAGCGACGGCTTTGCAGGCAGCGCAACACTTCCCCAGGCGAAAATTCGCTCAGACAGCGCTAATTCACTAACATACGAAGTTGCGTCCAGGGCGCTGAATGCTGGTGAAGTTGTGCTAGCATTAATTCGGCAAGCGGAGCGAACTTACGCCAGCGTTGGCTAATTTGCATATGGCGGGAAGTTAAAGTTAAATGGACTTATATGTTGCAGTAAATACATTACACTACACAAGCCCAGGGAACCTTAATAAAATAAAATAAAATAAAGTTGTTATATTACCCTACACATGAGCCCAGTGTATCGTTTATGTGCCATATGTTAGGAAATGTAGGGGGGGAAGCCGGTTACCCCCCAAAAAATGTATGCTCTTTTGTAGCCTATCATGCTGAAAAGCGTTTTTTGCGACATAGATAATTTTTCAAATAAATTTTGAGGAAGTACTATCTACTCTATTGCACTTCACCTGGTCTGAGGTGGTGAAGGCAAGTCTGGCGCAAGAGGTAACGTTCAGTAAAATACACATCTTTGCCAGAGCGTAACTTCGCCTGCTGATTGAGTACAAATGAGCACCAGCGTCAGTCTCCTTCGCTAGCGAAGTTATGCCTGCTCCCATTAGTAAATCAGCGAAGTACCGAAATGATGTCACGCTGGAAAATTTTGGCCAGCATTAGTCACTTCGCCCTTTAGTAAATTTGCCCGTTTGTCTTGCAGTTCATCCCCTCATTTTGATTTAAGTTAGAGGATATATAAAAGTAGCCCACGAGGATACTAGGGATCTCACAACACACTCCACAAGGGATCTGACACTCCTATCCACTAGCCAGTAAAGTAAGGTCCTTTTAATTTTAAGGGGGCCATAAAAAAACATAGATCGTACAAAACTAGTTTTCGTACGATATTCAATGTCTGTATGGTGGGAGATGAGCCAACTGATATTGGCAGAAGACTTGAATATCGGTCGGCTCGTCGATCTGTCTGGCCAGAAAATTTTGATTGGGCACCTTTGAAGGCACCCAAACATCGGCCATTGTTAGCGCTGGATCATCAGATACTGGTAGACGATTCAGCACATACACATGTGTGTATTGAAACGAATGATCTTTCCTGGAGAGATCTTTTCCAGGAAAGATTGTAACGTAATGTCTATGGTCACCTATAGGAAACATGTCCAGAAAACTTTGACATTTAGTAAATACAGATTTGTTAAGATAGTGACTTTATGCCCAAGCAATCATCACCCATGGACTTGGCATCCATAGAGGAGAAGGATATGAGAGAACTTTAAGGGTGTCATTGTGCTGCTTTTGCAAGCTGTTTGTACAACATTCTGCTTTTAAACGACTGTATTAATAAATGTAATTACACTATATTTTCCTTTACTCTTTGTATATAAGGTCAGGCTGAATTAGGATGGATTTACATGTAATAACTTACTTGGTGGTTGGTAAGGATCTGCAATATACATGTGGGCAATTTACAGTATGTATATTAAAGGTTGCTTTTGTATTTCCATATGCAGTAGTTATAGTTCAGTGCCCTATGGATAATAGTGCACTTTATCTAGCATAAATTGTTTATATTATCTTTTTGGCCAACAGCTGTATAGGGTTGTTGCACATAATTAATTGGCATTGTGAGTGGAAGTTTCACATCAGTCTGTTCTCATTTGACATATAGGACAATATTAGAACCAAGTTCAATGCCACAATGCAGCTCAAGAATGTTGCCCATCCTTCCCAGCAGGCCTCTGACAGTGAGGATTCATGCCTGGCCTCCAGTGTTGTCCCCACAAACACCACCACTGCTAGAACCTTCTGCGGCAGACATTGTGACAGCAATGATTGAAATTAGAACAGTGACCACCACAAAAATTGTGTACTAAGCACATCTCCATAGATCAGACATTCTCTGACAAGCTTGCTGTGTGTAACCTGCACATTCTTTAATGTACAGATTGGGTAAGAGGAAATAATTCACACTATTTTCCTTCTACAGTGATAGCTTTTAGAATTCACACAATCACATATTCCAGCTATTAGCTCCCCCCCCCTCCCGCCTCATCAGCAGACCTGTTGTCTGTCCCCAATCAATGTATCTGTGGGTCAATGGCATAACTGAGTTATAGAGTCGCTATCATTAATTTGTAAAGAATGAACATACCAGCTATGCAGCACTTTGGTTTCAATTAACCTCAAGTTTAAAAGTTCTTTTACACACAGCTCTTTACACAAAACGATACAGGCAACGGGAAATAAAATAACAGGTTGGGGCCACCTATTATTTGTACTGCATTCATGTTGTACAGTGTTCATCAGTATTTCTGTAGAGGTGCTCCAGATACTAATGCAAGTGTTTCACTGTGTCCGTACATCAGATAAATAGATAGCACAGGCACAGGGTCAGTTGAGTTAACTGCTACAGCAGCTAGGCACATTGCACATTATAAAATATCCACCAGCTCACATAACTTAATATGTTATAATATAATAGATATCCTGGCTCTTTCTTTTCATTGCAAAAATTAATTAAACATTCCCACCCAGGGGCATGTCCAATATGGCTGAATGATTCAGATGTACCTAACTGAAGCTCCATTCTTTGTCTCTACCCTGGAGGATATGGTAACCCCCTTATAAATAGGAACCCTCCATTGAACCTGACCTGCTTGTTGAGCAACTAAAATAAAAAAAAAGTAGCTACACTGAGGACAGAAAACTTGACAGGTAGTGAAGTCCCCTGTGAGGCTCCCTAGCAATAAAGTTAGTCAATTGGCCATATTGACAAAGCAAACGCATATTTCACTGCAGTATACAGTATTTAGATAAAAGATGGTACCATGACAAACAAGCCACATCTGATAGCCAGTACATTTGCCAAATTCTATGGGAACCTCTATGTCTCTTTATTTCGTATCTGAAAAGGCAACTCAGCACAATTCCCATACCTAGTTTAGCCCCATCAGACAGAGCATGGTTCAATTTTGCCATGATGTAGAGGTGGATAGTGATGGGCGAATTTGGGCCGTTTCGCTTCGCCGAAAAATTCCACTCGTTTTTGAGGCCGGTGTCTGTTTTTTTTGGACGCCGGTGCACATTCCCCAGCGAAAATTTATCACGCTCTTTTCGTGAATTTCTTGGATTCGCTGTGAATTTGCGCCTGCCACCTCTAGTGCCATCACTAGAGGTGGCAGGAGGCAGTCCACTACCCAAATGGTGGCTCCGCAGGGGCCAACTTCCTCCTTCTCATTTGGAACTGTTACCATTAAAAATTTTGGTCAGATATAATGGAAATCCTGACCAAGGACTTGATGAAGGTGGTTGATTCAGTAGTGTGCTTGTTGGGATAGTGGATGATAAAGGTGATAATAATGTGCTGGATGTCAGGTGCCCCCCCACTGCTATAGTCAAACTCACAAATGAAACCAGAGGGGTGGGGGAAATTGGAAAAGGTCTGGGGGCCCTTGTGTGTCCTGAATGTGCTGAAACCATAAGACAGCAAAAGAAATGGAAAAAACTCCATCTACTGTATGTCATTGTTGCCTGGTCACAAATGCACATTGATACTTGATTGTAATTTGGCTTTCATCCGTTTAACTGTCAATGCACCAACTTAATGTAAATGTTCAATATCATACAGAGGTATGTTGTTAAAACCAATAAAAACTTACCTTTGAAATAAATCCCACCTTAAAATCCCCATTTGCAGGTTTGTTTATGTAAAGTGCAACACATATATAGTAAGTTATCTTCAGGTATCAACCAAAGAAAAATACTCTTTTCTCCAGTGCCACCAATATGGTCATTCAGTAGCAATAACTGACATAAACAAAGGATTAAAGACCCTTTCTACACTCATTCTTTCAGTGCTGTGCAATATGCCAGCACTCTATAAATACATGTTAATAATAATAGTATTTCAGGGCAAATTCCATGTATAATGTAGTGATAGTTTAATGTATAACAATAGAACAAATGACAGAATGAGTAGGATACAACACTAGTTCCACGTATGGAACACATGGAAGTATTAATAAAGTGCCAGTCCTATGTACAATATCTCTTTTTTCTGTGTATTGTAGGACATATTTCTTTTAGTTTGGAGAGGCTTACCCATATGTTTCCCATGGGGGTTGGCAGTTTCATATTGTTATTCTCATTGAATGAGAAATGGCAATAGCTCATGTTATATGGACGAGTTGAGGCTTATAGAAAGCCCTGTACTTTGTAATGTAAATTCTACTTGGACTGCGTAACATAAAGGTGAGATGTCATTTTCCTGTGAGATAAAGGATGGTCACAAACATTACAGAGAGAGCATTGTGTGGGACACATGGCAGCCAACATAGGACAAAGCCCTGCAGTTTTCACTGTTAAACCCTGCTCTGCTATAAGGCCTACAAGTAATATGCACTCCAATGGAGGTAAAATTGCAACTATTAGCATATGTGCACAAAGAGTGAAATCAGAGCATGCCACAAATCATTTCTTCAATGAAATTAGAATTTAGGGTACAATTGTGGAAATTCAGAACAAAACTTGAATCCAAGTGTGTAGCTGATGTAGGATTTGTATGTAGGTGGTGCTCTATTAATATGTACATACATGTATACTGTATCCCAGTGTTTCCAAATGGCACTCACATTACATGGTTTTATTCAAGATCCTTACAATTGTAGAAATTGAGAAATACCTTAATATATATATATAAATCTTACACAGGGAATGCATTAATGTATGTAATAGCAGTTATTATCAGTGCACTAAATAATACTTTGTTTTCTAAATTGTCTCTACCATTTAAATGACTACAAAGAAAGGAGACTTGGACAAGGTCAGCAGAAATATAAAGCAAACCCTGCTCCTTGCTACACAGCTTTGAAATCCATTTGACACAGTCTCCCAAGTTCACAAATGGTAAAAACATGTCTGATTTATAATCTGGCGCTGGTGCCATCTGTTTTCATATTGCTTCCAGCACAACATAAGTGACTCTTGACCATGTGCTACCTAGCTAAATAGTGGAAAGTTCATGAGTTAGCAGAATTTCTGATAAGTCAGAATATTTTCAAGACATCAGTCATTTGTGCAGTGTCTAGAATGTCCTGCGCAGATGTTTCCTTGCTCTGAGATGCTTTGATTGTTAGTGAATGCTTGATCAGAGTTCTGAGACCCTGACTAGCACAAAATTGTTCTAATACAACAATTTCATCTTTAAAAGGCAACTCACTGATATTTGTCGTTTGGTGTTTTATAAATAAGCAAAAACATTGTTTTACAACAGATTTATTGGCAGAATTGTGCCTAAAGAAGGGGCATGGGAATCTGCAGGCAGGCTAGAGCCCACAATTAAGATAAAATGTATTTATCAGGAATGCCCAACTTGCTGTAAATAATTCAACTTTCAAATGTCCATGAAAAAATTAAATGTGTTAAAGTAATTTGCTATGCATAGCAGTCAAATCCCTTTGACTTGTTATTACTTGCATTGCTGGTTCTAACTACGTTTAAACCAATATCACCAGAGTCAGGTCTCCTCCAGCCAAGAATTAGGGGCAGAATTATCAAGGGTCGAATTGAAAATTTGAATTTTTAAAGTAGAATTTTGAGTTTATTTCAGTGTAATTCGACTAGGAAATAGTCCAAATTAGATTCGAAATTCGAATTTTGAAACTTATCATGTACTGTCCCTTTAAGAATTAGACTATTCGCCATCTAAAACCTGCTGAATTGGTGTTTTAGCCTATGGGGGACATCCTACAATCAATTTGGAGTCATGTGGTGGACGTTTGAAAATCAAAATTATTTTGGTGAAAAAACTCAAATCTAATTCGATTAGAATTCGATTTAAATTTGCAGGTCGATCCTATTCACTCGAATTAAATTTTTTAATGAATTTCAATTGGCCTTTTTTTTTTTTTTAAATTTGAGCATATGGGTGTTTTTATAAACCCCCATAACCTCTAAATTCGACCCTTGATAAATATGCATCTTAATCCCCCAAAATACTTTGCACCCTGTTGTGATTCTTATTTTTTGCAAGTTAGTTAGAAAACATGCACTGCATCATGGGTCTTGTCAGGGCCCTATTTACATATTAGAGTCCCCAGGCCTGCCACCGCTCATCGCCCCCCCCTTCCCCTTGACACAAATTTCTTTTGTCAGGTCCAGAACACTGGTCAAAAATTCTGATGGCATGCAGCCCCAAAATCGTGCCGCCTCTAAAATCCTGCTTCCCTAGGCCTGGGCCCGAGAAGATATATTCATACCATGGACGTCCATGACTCTTACACGTATTTAGAGACACATTTATCAACGGTTGAATTTCAAATTCATGTGAGGTTTTAAAAACTCCCACAAACTTCCATGAACTCGAAATTTGACCAATCAAAATGTATTAAAACAATTTGTTAAACTTGGGTGCATAGGATTGACCCAAATACTTGAATCAAATTCAATTTGAATTTTAAAAACTTGATTCGAGTTGTTTCCCCGAAAAAAAAACTTGAATGTCAGGAAGGCTGCAAACATCTCCAAACTGATCCGAGGACATTTCTCTCAATGACTTAAACAGCAATTTGGCAGGTTTTAGGTGGTGAATAGTCGAATTTGAGTTCTTAAAGGGCCAGAGTATGATAAATCTCGAAAATCTAATTAATTTTTTTTTTAAAAAAAAACTCAAATAGAATTTGAATAATGCCCTAGTCGAATTTGGCAGTTTTGGCCATTAAAAAACTAGAAAATTCGAATTTCGGATTCGAAATTTTCAATTTGACCCTTGATAAAGTAATTTTAATAAAAAATGTGTTTAGAGATATAACATCAAATCTTCCACACAAATTACAAATACATTTAAAATCACTTAATACATAGTGAAACATTGACATTCTTTGATTCTTTTGCTGAGCTGTTCTGACAAGCAGTTCATGGCAAGTGAAAATCTCTTGAACTTCTCCTTTGGTTCTTGCTCTGCGATAAATTTTAGAAAGTGTTTAGCCTTGAAATTGTTGCAGCAATATTAGGTCTCTGCAGCAAACCCAGAATTATAAAGCTAAGACACCTTCTGATGTTTATATTGTTTTATGACACCTGAAAGACAGTTTAAGTGAAAGTAAAATAAAACAAAACAACACGGGAGAGCTTTATTTAAAGGAACGTGTTGCGTTTCAGGAATGAGAACATCCATTATCTTTCAGCATCCTGATCTGAATAGGTCTTATTCACGGGGCGCAATGATTTCCCATTTCTCAGACGTGAGTCATTTTGAATGACAGGATTGGCCTTGGGTGTGTGAATAATTCTCTGCTAAGCCACAATTTGTTTAATAGGCAAGATGTATGCAGCCATCCACAATAAAGCAGGTCACTCATGCTCAGTATTAGTCTTCCGCTCTGCGTGCATAAAAGCATATCTGTGGGGTTAGTCGCTTTCAAGGGTGTGTATTGTGTATAAGGAATCCTTCTCTGATCCAAGGATTCTGGTGATTGTTGCAACGGTTCTGCCTCTTTTGTTTGTTTTTTCAAACAATTATACTGTCATGTTTGTACCTGAATTCTCTTTGCATTTTCTGATATTACACATTATACAACTATTTGGATTTTTAATTGTTAGCTTTCTAGCTGGGCAGTGGACTAATACTCCAGGCCCTTTTAACTAATACTATGGAGCCCCATGATTACTTATGACTGCACTGTCACAGCCTGATAATGTTTATAAACATTATGGGGACTGACATCTTTTTACTACAGTTAAATACAGTTTAAATATAGTCTCTGCTTACACCAACCTGGATTGGTGTCCCCTGAAAATCAAAAAACCAAATAGCTACAAGACTACATATTTATTGTTTTAGGACTATTGATTCAGGACTTCTACTGGTTGGTTGGTAGGTTGGTGGGGATAATGGGGCAATAAAACAGATAGCAGTTGAACAGTTGCAACTACTGATTGGTTGCTATGGGTTACTAGACCAGTAGCATTATGAAACAGCCTAATTTGTTTAAGTGATTTTTATATGAAAATCTATCTAGAATGTACTCATGGATGAAGAAATAGAATGTTAAATAGACAGTACACTCCAAAATAGGTTCAGATGCCAAAGACATCTTGTGAAGGCTTCATAATAATAAACAAAGAATGTAACAGTCGTCAAAGCTCTTTCTATATTTATGTATACCAGCCAAGGAAATATTAAGGGGGTTATTTATTTATAAGTGTAAATAAAAGTGTATTTATAAGGGTAAAAACGTGAAATATTTGAGTTTTTTACTATACAATCAGAATTTTTAGTGAAAAAAAACTTGAATTTCTCACGATTTAGTCTGCAAAATGTCAGAATTCGAAAATACTCCATCTTCGAACTGTCGAGGTCCTGTAGAAGTCAATGGCAGAGGTCCGATTTGCAGTTTGAAGATACTATTATCTGCACTGGGTTTCGTACAATAATCCAAACATTTCAGGCTTTTGCGATGATTTTGCAAAACATTTGGACTTTTCATGCGTCAAATCTGTAAAATTGGGATTTTCCGTTTGACAATCCGAAAAAGTTGCGATTTTTGTGCAACAATCTGAAAAAGTTGTTGATCCGATATTTTGGTTGTTTTTTTTAATGATAAGTAAATCGTGGATTCTAGTTTGGTCAGATTTTTTTATCAATTATTCAAAAAAATTAGGATTTTAGAAAATAACCCCCTAAGTGAACCTTGGGCCATATGGGGAACATGCTTTAGCTTTGCAATTACAGTGATTTTCCCAAAGCATTGGGCCCTGGGAATGGCACTTCTGCATCACTTGATTTGCATAGCTGGGTATCAATATCACTGTGTGGAAGTAAAAGCCTTATAAAAAAACACAAGTAGAAATATACACACTTCTTGATATAGGTCCAAAAAAGGTGAGACTCATAAGGATAGATAAGGACTCAAAGACAGAGACTGCAGATAGTGACTTTATTTTAAGGAGTGCTGATCAAGAGAGAGCTAAACACCCAAACACTCATGCAATGTTGCTCTGCTCTGAAGGTTTTACTACCTAAGTGTTGCAACAAGGACTTTTTCTTTTGTCATTTCAGCTAGCTCTCAAGTAGTACTAATATTGTAAGTATTTGTCGACCCATTCATTTTGGTGTAGGATTTGCAATATAAGCCTGGCAGCCACAAGGAGGGCAACACTGCTGCTAAAATTTGTCCTACTTCCTCTGTAGGAAGTAGGAACAATATATTGTTCTTTGGGCCTGTCTAAATATTAAGCACAATGTTTTATGAAACTGCAAAATGAGACTCATTAAATAATAATAATTCGACAATAAATATGTTACCTTCATTTGATTCACATGTTAAATTATTTTTGTAGTAAAACATATATTTGCAAAGGCTCCTGCTTTAAATCTTGCCTGAATTGTGCTGTTCCCACCTTCAAATGTTTTCTAAAGTGCACTCATTTACAAGAAGACAAGCAAAGTCATCCTCATTCCCTATTTTCTCATTCAGTGTCCCTATTTTGCTGCTGAAAGGAGTTGCAATACCTTAGTAAGAGTTGAGTCAGAGATGCCAAATAACCCAAATCATTAGTGGGGAAATCATCCATCATGGGCATTTCTAAGACTTTTTGTGAAGGGGAATGTGTTTTTTAAAACTCCATAATGGATCACCCTAATAACATCGGGCTAGCTAACATTCCTACTTCGTGCAAGTTCCAGCACAGAGTTTGAATGTTTTTTATGTATTTTCTTAGAGGGAAAGTAACATTTTTTTTTTAAAATATATTCCTACATAGTGTGCTATGATTATAGATGAATTGTAACACAAACATGCATTGTGTGCTTTGCAGTATCTCTGTAGCAGTCTAATCTTAAATGTTGATAGAATACCTAGGGAGAGCATGCTTGCCTGAGAAGTTCTTAAACCACCTGACAAACTGACACTATTATTTTATTTTTGTTGAATGTGTCTATAGATTTCTAAAGAAAGAGAAGGGAATTCCCAGTGGAAGGCACGGGATTAGCTTCTGAGTTTGCCAGCACAAAGTGGAGTGTGTTGGCTTAGCAGGCTGTGTGTATAATTGTCATCTGGCCTTGGGTTCTCAGTTTCTAATCAAAAGAGATTTTACAAAATAACCAGTATGGCACTTAAAATCCTCTTTGCTTACTTAGGAGCATTGTCACTATCCAATAATAAGTCCCCTGTGACCCCTATGGATATATTATGAAAGATAGCTCATAGTAAAAGTTGATCCAGGGCAGGGACCAGTCAGATTGCCATCTTGGAGTCAGGAAGGAATTTTTCCCCCTCTGAGGCAAATTGGAGAGGCTTCAAATGGGTGTTTTACCTTCCTCTGGATTAACTAGCAGTTAGGCAGGTTGTATATAGACTGAAAAGGTTGAACTTGATAGACACGTGTTTTTTTCAACCTAACTCACTATTTTCCTACTTTGTTACTACATTTATAGCTCAAGAGTGAATAGAAAATAGACTTTGTTTTAGCACTTTAGACAACTGTTCTCTTTCACAACGATCTTTAATTTGTGATATTTGCTCATTGCCTTTTATGACTAAACCGTAGTAATCAAAATACTTTTTTTTTAAATTAAACAAGATCAAAACATTGCTGTACTGCACAGCGCAAATGTGCAGCTCAATTCAGTCCCAGAATGAAGCACAAGCAGGGTCAGACTGGGCTGGCGGGACACCGGGAAAAAAACAGACGGGCTTTCCAGACCCAGGTCTGCTCCCTGCCTGGAACTTGGATGCTCCATCCGACCTCACATATGACGTGGCGCGTGTGTATGGGGGGTGGCTGCAAGTGTAAGGAACACAACTTGTTGTCCACCACAAAAAAATGGATGGGGATAGGTTGTTTTTGGCAGTAGTAGGAATTTGCAACTGGGGTTGGGGCCCTTGGGGTAGCAGCCCTGGTAGACCCTGAACACCCCAGTCCGACACTGAGCACATGATAGTTTGTGTATCATTCAGACATGCAAACAAGGTAAAACCATAGGGGACAACATGCATTTTGTTTACATACCACTTACAGAATTATAGGCTGTGATGCCAGTGCTGCAATCCACACTTTGTGCAAAAAAAAAAACTTTTTTTTTTTTTAGCCTACACCATATGGTTAGATCTGTGTGATTATTTGTCGATTACAGTGGGTAGAGACTATGAGTATTAAGTTCATGAAATCCAGAGTGTTTCTGTGCTGTCAGGTTTTTAAGCCACACATCTAACATTTTATTGTTGTATGTATGTCTTTATACCTTATAATACAGTCATTTCCACCACTGTTTTTTGTGTATTTTTTGTGAACTCAAAATAAAAGTCTTAGAATAGGGCTGTTTTTAATACTGATTCTGTTCACAGCAGCTCAAATTTCCCCCATTTTATTTCACATGCAATAGTCAGTGTCCAGTGGATTTTAATAATTATGCATGAGCATTGCATTTGGGCAATCTCCCTCGAACATGAATATAAACTTACTGTCTGCACATCCCAAAGTTGCTGAACTTCACACAGTAAAGTTAGCCGTACTGACAATAACCGATAGACGTACAAGCTCATTACACCATGCGATTCTCTAGTAGCTATGCCTAATTATGCCTGTGAATTTTGGAGTGGGTGAGACTGATTATTACTCAGAATTCTGGAGCTTTGGGGAGTTGATTATCACTGCAATTGCTGCCGTTGTTAAGACTGATCATCAGGAGAAGGACTCTCTTCTGGAAAAGCTGCGGACCATTTATTTATGTAACCAAAAAATAAATTGTAAGGCTGATTTTTCTAAGGTGGCATTTCAGTTAGGCCTCAGTAAGTGATTTTAAGTGCCATATGATTACATGCCACCTGTATCAGTAAGCAATGGAGTTAGAAATATTTTTTTGCCATTAGACATAAATATTCACTGTGAGCATAAGATGTCAGATCCATAAGTGTTCTGTGCGTGCAGTGGGATACAGTAAAAGCTGTGAAGTCATAGAATGACTCACCTGTACTGATCACCTATAATGGCAGCACAGCTTCCTCTTACACACCACTGTAAAAGTCCATTTATTAAACGTTTGGGTGACCTTATGTCATCTCTGTGCCGTAATGGCTCTCAATAAGCGTGCTGTCACTGAACTGTGTCACATTGCAAAACAAATGACAGCAGGTGGGAGAGGACCGTGGGTGGGAAAGTGACAGGTTACAGAAAGGCAGATGGGCAGGAAAGGGGCCACAAAAGGCTGGAGAAATTCAAGTACACAAGTAACAGGAATCTAAAGTTACAGGGATGGTGGGTGTTTTAGAAACAATTGTGAAAGCCGTGCGCTTGGATAAATGAAAACTATAGAGCTGATTCAATCCCCACAAAAATGTATTCAGTCTAT
This sequence comes from Xenopus laevis, assembly GCF_017654675.1. Classification (NCBI taxonomy): domain Eukaryota; kingdom Metazoa; phylum Chordata; class Amphibia; order Anura; family Pipidae; genus Xenopus; species Xenopus laevis. Next base: position 85,090,370 of record NC_054383.1, read on the forward strand.
AAATACAGCTGCACTTTAATTAAATCAAGGAATCTTTACTTAGAAGGGTCACAATAATGAAAAAGAAGCAGTTGTCTGACAAACAAAAATGATTTGTGTACTAAAACGAATTAATGAATGAGTCCCAAAACAAAAGAACAGTTACGGTTTTTTTATAGATCTCTATAGACCTGGAAAAGTCACCATGTGGCTCTTTAAGTACAAATCCAAGCAAAATTCAAGCAAAATGATTATTTAAAAATGAAAATGCCCTTATAGGATAAGTAAACCTTTAAAATAAGTGAATGTAAAACTGATGAGAATGCTATTCTTAGAACCTTTGTAATTTACATTCATGATTTATTTTCTTTTAATTCCAAGATATTAAGGGATACATGTACTGTTAATATGCATGAATTTTGTTACAACAGCGCCACCTGCTGGTAAGTTTCTGACCAGTCTGACCAACAATTAGTCAGGAGAAAGAAAGAGGCTGCTCTCATGTTCTTCTGCTTAGGAAAAAAATTAGAAATATTTCTCAAATCTTTCCTAAGCTGAAGAACTTTAGAGCAGTCTCTTTCTTTCTCCTGACAACTTCCTTGACTACTTGGTGGTCAGACTGGTCAGAAACTGACCAGCAGGTGGCACTGTTGAGCATATGTATAACGGCAAATGTATCCCTTAATATCTTGGAATTAAAACAAAATAAATAATGAATGTTAATTACAAAAGTGCTTAGAATAGCGCTCTCATCAATTTTACATTCACTAATTTCAAAGGTTTACTTATCCTTTAAATGTGGGTTAGTTCAGGCATGTAGCCACTAGTCAGTTTACCACTACCCCCAGGATCTTCCTATTCATACTTGAGGGTACTCCAAGGCTCTATACTCGGTACGCAAAAGGGCAACCCTTTTACACACCACCATACCAAATGGGCTGCAGATATACCACAGCTCTATGCTGAACACTGGGATGACCTCATCCACTCCTATTTACTATCTATTATTATTATTATTATTATTATTATTATTATTGGCAGTAACTTAAATACAAATGGCATATCTTACACCAACACAACTGCATTCTATGGGTCTCAGATCAGATGATTTATCCTTTATAATTTAGGTGGGACAAGACATTCATTCTGGACTGGCCCACTGATAGCTAGGATTTGGGGAAATGTGGTAAACTTTCTAGTACAGACTTTAAGAATACCAAATGTATAACTCCCAGAGGCACGCCTCTAAGGACTGGTTTAGAACATAGTCCCTGGCAGGTACCAGTGTATGCTCCAGAGTTGTCTATATTTTTATACTAGGAAAATAATCATCTTATCCTGAAAACTGCCCACAGCACGCACTTTAAAATATTGGAACTATTTAATAAATAAGGCCTTCCCTCTCTATAAGCTGACCAATCTGAGTAGAAGGTGTCACGACAAAATCTGGGGCCACATCTCCATCCCAGGACAATTTCTGTGCTCTGATGGATGACACTGTTTACCCCACTGTCTTTCCTCTTTCCTTCTCTTTCTTTTCTCTTATATTTTACTCTACTTTAAAAATGTCCTATTACTTGCTGGTTGCTCCGGTTGCCCCCAGTAAACCTGAGATGATATGAAACACTGATTGCACATGGACAACCAACAGGGGCGATCCTGGCCCCTCCGCCGCCTGAGGCAGCAGCAGTTGCTGCTGCCCCCCCTCCCCCGGAAATTCGCATTTTTGCTGCCCCTGGTACCTAGTGGGGTGCTGCCGCCTGAGGTGACAGCCTCAGCTCGCCTCATTGGAGAAGCACCCCTGACAACCAATGTATCTCTGATCTGAATATTCTATGTTAAAGTTGGAACAAATAGATAAATCTCTAAGATCAATGTTTAGAAGGTTCAGAATGCAGGTTTAGTCTTCCGGGTTTTGCACTCTCTTGCACCCAAAATAAAAGTGAAGCCGTCACAATGAGACCCGGTCCCCTCCAAGCACATGTCTAAATGAAGGTCACTGGCCCACAAGCCCCATGGACACAAAATGTTAGACCTTTCACCACACAAGCCAGTTCTAAAAAGTCAAGGCATGAGCCCAAATTATAGCTATTGATGATTGAAGGAGAAACCAATGGTGATTGCTCATTTATAAGTTTCTACATCAAAATGTTAATATCCAGAGCTCCTTGATGGTGTCTTATTCTGTGCATTATGTAATCCTGGATGCCACATTTTTAATAGAAATGGAAAATCCCTTCCCATCTGCAATACAATATCTATGCCTTGAATTTTAAACAAAGTTCAAGGAAACCCCTCATATATAATTAAAGCAATGGTTTACATATCTCTAAAGAGACTTGGGTGTATTACCTAGGGCAAGATATATATCAAATCACTTATTCAGAAATCATTAACATGGTTTTTGCTTTCATGCCTACGTTGCTCATCTTCTTCCGTTGATCTTGCAGCTCACATTCAATAAAGGAAGAGTATGCTTTAAAGATTGTACCAGGGGATTGAAGTCTTGTAACTGTGTAGCAACAGAGGTTACAGAGCTAACAGCCTGCACATCATCTGGGTAATGGGGAGGCTGGAAAATAAAAGTAGGTAAAGCACTCCTGTCAATTTATAAGAAAATAATTAATTTGTATTAAAACTAAGTGTCTGAAAATTATATCACAAAACAATACTGTATATCTGCTTGTTTGAAGTTGCACCTTTACCTTGATTAGTTTTTGTAAAATGGTGCAAATCAATAACAACCAAAGCAAACTGCACATTCCTTAGCTTTTTTGAACACCTGGCAGTAGTAACAGGTTATGTTTTAAGTATTAAATTATTTACTATGGTAGTTTTAGGTACAAGAAGTATAGTTAAAGTCCATAACTATAATAAAGGTATCTAGAAGCCAGAAGGCAGATGAAGACCTTTTCATCTTTCACAGGTGAAGAGCCCTATAAGGCAGAAGCCTTTGCAGAAGCCGAAGAGAATCATGGCCTCACTAGTTCTTTATAAGAACCACTATTAGGCATAGTTACATAGTTAAGTTGGATTGAAGGAAGACCAAAGTTCATCAATTTCAACCCCTCCAAATGATCCCTAGCGCACATACATACACTCATACCAACCTGCCTATACATTCACATAAAAATAAACTATGGTAGGAATGGTAACAGTGGAAACAGCATGAATTACGTATAATAGTGTAGGGACCTATAGGATATCCTATCCCTATAGAGTGAATCCCCTACCTTCCTATGTAGTTCTCTTATCCTTTGTTATTGGGCACAAGCCCTTGCAACAGTTTAAGGGGCCGATTCATGAAGCTCAAATGAAGGATTCGAATTAAAAAAACTTCGAATTTCGAAGTGTTTTTTGGGCTACTTCGACCATCGAATGGGCTACTTCGACCTTCGACTACGACTACGACTACGAATCGAACGATTCGAACTAAAAAATCGTTCGACTATTCGACCATTCGATAGTCGAAGTACTGCCTCTTTAAAAAAAACTTCGACCCCCTACTTCGGCAGCTAAAAGCTACCGAAGTCAATGTTAGCCTATGGGGAAGGTCCCCATAGGCTTGCCTAAGTTTTGTTGATCGAAGGATATTCCTTCGATCGTTGGATTAAAATCCTTCGAATCGTTCGATTCGAAGGATTTAATCGTTCGATCGAAGGAATAATCCTTCGATCGTTCGATCGTAGGATTTGCGCTAAATCCTTCGACTTCGATATTCGAAGTCGAAGGATTTTAGTTCCTAGTCGAATATCGAGGGTTAATTAACCCTCGATATTCGACCCTTCATACATCTGCCCCTAAGTGTAACCACCTCACCTATTGGACAAAGAGTGTAATGACACTTTCCTGTCACACTGCTATATAGTGTTGTGCAGGAAGTGTCCTCTTCCTCTTGGGCTCCTGGTGCTGCTGCTAGGTTATCTCCATTGAGCCTGGGATCACTATAGGCCCCAGTAAAGCCATTTACCCCAAAGGGACCTGACACCTTTGGTGCTTAAGTCGGGGACCAGGTAACCCCGTGAATGAGGAACAGCTATCATAGTAAGCTCCTGTAATAGACTCTCTAGGAGAGTGAGACAGAGAGGTGTAGCAGAAAGAGCAGTTGTCGCTCCAACAAGGATTGTAGAAGGAAGTAGCTTTCCCACAAGGCCTGTTTGCCTTTAGAGCAGGGAACTCAGTTGATAGGCATCTAGGTTAGCAAAGGACTACTTGTACCCTACCTGATCTATCCCGATCCCCTCACTGTCAACGTTGGTTAACTGGGAATTGATGTACACCTATCTGCTGATACCTAAAGGAGTCGCTTCTGTCTGACTGTGATCATTATTATGTCCCAATGATTCCATCTGCTGTATCCTACAAGTATTTGTGAGTAAAACTGAGGTAATTTGCATTTGTGCATAATAAATCTGTTCACCTACTATCCAAGAACCTCCTGGCGTCCAATTTATCTACTTTTGCACTAATATGCCTGTGGGTTGTAGTTTTACAACATCTTAAAGGGGAAGCTTCCATTTGGCGAAGGCTCTGCCACTTCCTAGCTGGACACCCTTAACTCCTTATTGGCAGGATAGCCCAAGAAAGCGTTACAATAGTATTATGGTAACACTGGCAACTATGTAAAACATAGGAACTATACAAAACAATAGTAAATAATACAGAAATGTTAATAATAGTAGTAGTAGCAACTATGCTATCAATAGTAGCAATGGTAACTATGGTAGTAATGGTAACTACGGAAAATATAGTAACTATGGTAGCAATGGTAACTATGGAAAATATAGTAACTATGGTAGCAATAAAAACAATAGTAGTAGTAGGAACTATGATAGCAATGGTAACTATGGAAACAATAGTGGCAATGGTAACTATGGAAATTATATGAACTAAGGTAGTAATAGAAACAATAGAGAAACAATAGTAGTAGTATTGTATGAAGTTGTATGTTGATGTTGAAGCAGGCAGCATGAGTATTGTGTCAGAAAAGCTATTCTTAGGTATTAAAGATTTATAAGACAGAAATCAGGCTTAGGAAAGGGCAAAGAGACCAGAAATATGCAGCAAATAACAAGAGGAAGATGAAATGTAGACAACAGACAGTAAATGAAGTACTAATCAAACATTCAAGATCAGTGTAATAGCCAAGTTTGGTATCATTAACAGGAGGAACAGATCACAGAGACTTACATAGTTACATAGTTACATAGTTACATAGTTACATAGCTAAATCGGGTTGAAAAAAGACAAAGTCCATCAAGTCCAACCCCTCCAAATGAAAACCCAGCATCCACACACACACCCTTCCCTACTTTCACATAAATTCTATATACCCATACCTATACTAACTATAGAGTTTAGTATCACAGTAGCATTTGATATTCTGTCTGTCCAAAAAATCATCCAATCTAGAAGTCAAACAATCCAGAGGCACACAGAACTGATGCAAGCAAGGAACACCTTGCACGTTTATTGCGGAATGGCAGTGCAACGTTTCGGGGTCAGGCCCCTTTATCAAGTCTTCCACACCTCTAACCAGTTTAGTTGCACGTCTCTGCACTCTCTCCAGCTCATTTATATCCCTCTTAAGGACTGGAGTCCAAAACTGCACTGCATACTCCAGATGAGGCCTTACCAGGGACCTATAAAGAGGCATAAACTTTATTTGCTTTAGTAGTCACAGAATGACACTGCCCAGAATTAGACAACTTATTATCTACAAAACCCCTAGATCCTTCTCATTGAAGGAAACCCCCAACACACTGCCATTTAGTGCATAACCTTGCATTTATCAACATTGAATCTCATTTTCCAGTTTGCTGCCCAGTTTCCCAACTAAGACAAATCACTCTGCAAAGTGGCAGCATCCTGCATGGAACCTATAGTTCTGCACAATTTAGTATCATCTGCAAAAATAGAAACAGTACTTTCAATGCCCACCTCCAGGTCATTAATAAACAAGTTGAAAAGCAAGGGACCTAGTACAGAGCCCTGTGGTACTCCACTAACAAACACTGGTCCAATTAGAAACTGTTCCATTTACCACAACTCTTTGTAGTCTATCTTTTAGCCAGTTCTCTATCCAGGTACACATACTATGTTCCAGGCCAACATTCCTTAATTTAACCAGTAACCTTTTGTGTGGCACTGTATCAAATGCTTTAGCAAAGTCTAAGTAAATCACATCCACTGCCATCCCAGAATCGAGGTCCCTGCTCACCTTCTCATAAAAAGAAATTATGTTAGTCTGGCAAGATCTATTACGCATAAAACCATGCTTGCACACACTCATAGTATTATGATTTGGTATCACGGGGCACTGCCCATGTGTATGATCAAAAGACCTGCTTACATATATAAATAACAAAATGTGCAGGATGCATGCTGTCATTTTGCTTGTCTAAGGAAATATTAACCCTGGTGCATGTTTTGGTCCTGATGTCCTAGTTTTCCTTTTTGCAGAATTTCTATTGTCAGCACACAGTAGTCTCCGAGTCTACACCTGTACTGTACAGTTAAAGCTCATTCCCAGAGATACGCATTCAGATACTAGTTCATTACTTTAGTTCAGCTGTTCCAGGCTACCACTGTTATACAGAGCAATTATCGGCACAATTGTGTACAAATAGGTAGTCTGGGACTTATCAGATTGGAATTGGTGGATTCTTTCACTATCATTCTTAAAATGCTCCTGTTTAGTAATGCATAAACTGGGTATAACACTCCCTAACTGCATTTTATTTCGACAATTAGCCTGTGTTAATATGCATGCCAATACTCCAAAGAATTTTGTGAGTTTTTTTATCACTTACATTCTTAAAATACATTTTGTTAGTACAAGAGCTTCAATTTTCAATCCCAACAATGCCCATTATATATGTGTTCCTATCTGACAGAAACATACACATGCCCTCCAGTGTGATCATAGTGCCAGTTAAAAGGAATGAATCAAGTCTTTTTCTCTGTGCTATTGTGTTAAAGTAATGAGCCTTACCTGGTGTTTCTTGCTTCTCTACAGTGTGTGCCAGTGGGGTTTACTATAAATATGATCATTAAGGAATGTACAAATAAAGCAGGATTTACTCCATCAAACTGTGGAATTTCAGCAAACAAATGTTCATATTCAGTTCCCATCACCAGGATTATCAATGATATATATAGACAGGTGGAGCACCTTGTGTTTCTAAGAGTCTTTATCATGGCAAACATTCCCCATTAAATGCTTTGATTTAGCAGGTTCAGAGCTCTTACCTAGTGTGTAACAATTAGTAATAAAAACTACATGATACAAATTATGACAGAATCCATTGAATGTCCATAGGAACTGGGTACTGTACATCACCTTCATTTTTCACCTTCATATGTCTTTCTGAAGCAGAACGGGATCGCTGACTCTGTAAACTCTTCTAAATTGATGCGTTTAGTTGATTGATTTAGCAAAATTGTAACAGTTGAGAGTCTGTGCCTGAATTACTGAGCTGCCAGACTGAAACACCAGAAACAGGAACATCAAACTTTAAACAGAAATATTGGGGAAACAGTAAAGAAAAATGATGGGAAGAACCTGGAAAAAGTCTTTATTTCTGAACAATCTGAAAACAACGCAACTGAAAAAAGTGTTTGGAAGGTGAACAGCCCCTTTAATTTATATCACTTTCATGAGCAGGATTTATGTTTGGAAATTGTCAAACACAGGATAACATTTCAGTAAGGCTATAGACCAGGCATCCCCAACCAGTGGTTCCTGTGTTGCTCACCAACCCCCTTGGATTTTGCTCCCAGTGGCCTCAAAGCAGGTGCTTATTTTTAAGTTCCAGGATTGGAGGCAAGTTTAGTTGCATTAAAATCAGATGTACTGCAAAACAGAGCCTCCTATAGACTGCCAGTCCACATATACACTACCAATAGTCAATCACAGCCCTTATTGGCACCCCCAGGAACATTTTTCATGTTTGTTTTGCTCCCTACTATTTATATGTGAATGTGGCTATAGACTCTAAGGTCTTGTAATAACCCTTATGTAGAGCCATGTTGCCATAATAATAATATGAACATTGAAAATGCAACATGATGGGGCAGATTTATCAAGGATCGATTCCCATAAACTCAAAAAAAAAATCAAATTTTTTAAACTCAGGTGTATAGTATCGACCTTGCAAATTCAAATCGAATTCGATTCAAGTTTTTTCTTGGAAAAAACTTGAATGTCAGGAAGGCTGCAAACAACTCCAACTTGATCCCAGGATGTCCTCTATAGGCTAAAACAGCAATTCGGCAGGTTTAAGGAGGTGAATAGTCGAATCCTAATTAAAAGGCCAGCATATGATAAATTTCAATAATCAAATTCAATTTTTTTTTAAAAAAACTCGAATCGAATTTTATCAGTTCCTTAGTCTAATTTGACAGTCTTGGCCATAAAAAAAACTAAAAAATTTAAATTCGAAAATTCAAATTCGAAATTTTCACTTCGCCCCTTGAAAAATCTGCCCAGATGAGCCACCCAACAATATTCCTTCAAAACTGTTCCAAGTCCAATGAAAATGCAAATATATGATACTGTATATAATTTTCCAGCACCCTCTAGCCACACAAAGGAACCCTTACAAAAAAACAGCCCCTTTCAGCTGTCTCTTTGAGTTCAAGTACTGTTCACTTACAGTTCTTCCAAGCAGATTCTTCCCATACCATGAATTTCACCTAATTCATCTTATCTATGGCCACGATGATTAAATTACCGACCCTACTTCACTATGTACAACAAAGATGTCTTTTAGCATATCTAAAAATATCTCCGCATCTCATTTACCCTCAAATGTATTGCTTTCATTCACCTACGTCACATATATTACGCTAACCGAATTGTTTTTCCATACTTTGCAGTAAGGAGGCAGCCTAGTTTGAATTAGATTGAATTCCTACAACTAAAACCTAAAATAGAGAGACTGTTTCCAGACTGTAACTACAGAGAAACAGTTTTGGAGAGAATGCAGCACTAGGCACTTTTTAATAGAGAAATTAAAATGTGTCCTAATTGTCAGGTTGATTCCTTTTCCTAATTTACACAAGTAGTATATGAATTATAGGGGTACTTTACTAGGGATTCATTTTTCCCTTCTTTCTATGCTTAGATGGACACCAACCAGCTGTCCTCTTTGAAATCCACATTTCCATCTTTAATACATTTCACAATACGCACACAGACTTTGTTCTACTTTGTATAAAACTGAAAAGGAGCACACTAAAACAGTTTATTTTCTGTTGCAATAAAACATATACAAGTGATTGCTGCTAACAATCGGAGAGTCCATTATTTCGTCCACCACCTGTGGAGGGAAATGTGAACATGGTCATTTTTTATTCTTTGGTTGGTTAGAAAGATTTTCAAGCAAAGAGTCTATATACTAGAACATTTATTGGCTTATTTTCTTTAAACTGCAAATTGTATCTTTTATTTAGCTGCAAAGTTACAGCTTGCTCTTACAGGAGAAAATCCCATTATGCACTGTAACACATTGTTTGAAAAAGAAAAGATTGCTTGTAAAAACAATTTCTTTAGATTTGCTGTAAACCACATAGTAGAATATATTTGTTTATAGTTCTGTGAAGGAGTGAAACATTGTAAATCTGTGAATATTTCTGTATTTAGGGCCTCATTTATTATCAATGGGCAAGCTGCAAAGTTCAATATTTGAGTTCAACATTGCATTGCTTCCATCAGTGTATTTGTGCAAATGTTGATCTTACAGCATTACTGTTATAACAGTTGGGACATTTCATCTACAACACAAATCTGCCAGACCATTTTCATGCTATCAAGTAGTATCTGCTGTAGTCAAACACCCTATTCTCAGAATGGCACGCCTCTTTTCCCCCATGAAAACCGAGAACATCCAACATGCTCCATTCTGTTTTCATTCATATGTAGTGCTCCCAGGGCCCACCATTAGAAATCATGAGGCCCCAAGCCCAACCCAGATTCCACCCCACACCACAGTTAAAAGACCACACAGACATAAGCGCCCCCACACAATTTATAAAAAGCCACTGATGGTGAAAAAATATGTTAAAAAAAACTGTGGCCCCCCATAAAAGTTTTAAAAAAAGCATTGGTGGTCAAGGCCCCCCTACAAGTAAAAAAAAAATAACTGTTGACAAGGGCCCCCTATAAAAGTATTTTTTTTTAAACAGTTGCACCAGGGCCTTTCAAGTTAAAAAGAAACATTGGGGCCCCAGAGATTTTTTTTACAAAACATTGGTGGCAGGGGCCTATACAGGATTAAAATAATACATTGGTGGCTAGAGGTTTAATTAAATAAAAAAAACACATTGGTGTTCAGTAGAACTGAACTCATGGCTTCAAGACTTCAACTTCGGGTCCTTTCGTAGATTCAGGTCTTTTCGCCACTTCGGGACTTCTAATTCATCTCCTTTCATGGCTTTTCTCAGCTTTAGGACTCTGGAAATACGGCTCTTCAGGGGTTCGGGCCTTTGGCTCTTTGGGACTTCAGCTCTTTGGGACTTGGGGGTTTGGGGGCAAGTGTGGCATGGCTTTGGATTTTGCCCTTTAGGCCCGGTACAAGAGTACCCCCTGTGTCTCCCTGATCATGGCCATGAGTGCTCCTATGTTGCCAACTTATTCCAAACACTCCCAGATAGCTTCTTACATAGATCTGGGGAGCGCTCCAATCCCATTGGTTGATTTTTTTTCCAGTGAAAAATAATAGATTGTGAAGTTCTACCGCTGACTAAGCCAATGATTTAACTGCAAAACTCTAGTGATACAGTATGACAGAACAGCTGCATTATGAGAGAAAGGAGACATACAATTGATGGCCTATGGAGGTCAGTAGATATGTGAAGGCCTATTTATTAAAAGTGGAATTTAGTAAATCAACCCCATAGACTTTGCAGTCTAACTGTGCTTATATAGTAATATGTATCTTACTATACATAGTATCAGTAAAAATGGACTGAGAGCTCCTGGTCTAGATAAAGATTTCCCCAAATACTCCGGGAAACATTAAAAAAGCCAAATTTCATGCCCCAGAACCACTTCAGAAGAATTAAATTCCCCTTGGCCTTCGACATGTTATTCATGAATTTCATGTCCACCCCTCTCTGCCACCCGTAAACACTGCACCTTGGATTTAATTTAATGTGGATAGGCATGACTAGTCTTCTCACTAAGATGGATGGCTCTTGTCTAAGAGCTATGGGCACCAGCCTATTAAGTTTCAGGGCTAAAGTTAAGATGTAAAAGTATTTTCAGCAAGTCTTTGCCAGTGTTAAAATTCTGTGTTGATCAATAGCTTTGAACTTTTGTAGTCTACTGAACCGTGCCATTCTGAAATGATTAAATGCTAAGAGTAATTTAGAGAGGATCATCACAAATAAATCCTACCCTAGGTGTGTTTGGAAGTGTAAAAGTAAAACAAAAGGCAGGGCAAGTCCTTGGTCACACATGCTGGAAAGCTCGTGTTGGCATAGCAACAATTTCAGAGCCTTCTTCCTTCTTTTTTTTTTCTTGTAAATTTACTAGCAGATGGATTCTCCTTGTTAACAGGGTTTAAGTAATTTTATAGCATGGCTGAAGTTCATTTAGAGACTCGCTGCAGATGTTGGGTAGGGGAGGGGTAAATCTGCAATGATTCCCAGAATTAACCTCTCATTTACTGACATATAGGGGTTGATTTTTGGATGGGCAGACGATTAACCCCTTTACCACCACCATCAGACATTTATAGCAAACACCTGTAGAATTGGCATCCCTGCGCACCTTTGGAAACTTTTAACATATTCAATTCTATTCCTTCTATTTGTTCATTATTTGAACTTACTGGAGCAATATGGGGCACCTCTGTAGCATGAAGTCAGGAGCGGATTTCCCCCGAGGACACCCGGAGGCCAGCGTCCTTCGGCGCCCCCCTCCCTTCCACAAGATTGCGTGCATGCGCATACTTTCTTACTGGAGCACTTAGCGTTTAGAGCTTAGTACTCTAGAATCAAGCCTACTACCCCTGCAGCTGGGTGGCATGCCGCCCCTTAATTTATCCTTCCCTAAGCCCAGGCCTCTGAGGCCTTGCCGCAAATCCGGGCCTGCATGAAATTCAGCTAATGAATAAATGTATAGTCTTAAGCGGTCCTTTACTTAGCCATCGGGCTGCAAGAGTGCACCCCTCAGCGCTCCTGCAATGGGGGATAGAGATGCCACCATTAAAATGATGATTCATGCCAATGTTATTAATAACAGTTGGTCACTAGCGGACCACAAAAGAGCCATGTTCACAGCACAATGTTATTTCATAACACAATGTGGTTTCATGAATTGCTGGTGAGGAGCAAATAACAAGGCCACATATTCAAGGGAGCCATGAAATTACAATCTGCCTTTAAAAGGTGTTAATTTCAGGGTTCCTTTAGCAGGTTGCTTCTACATGATACACAGTGCACATACTGTATATACTTTTTCCTAGCACATATATACTTCTCTTGATCATAAATATCATATAAATCTCTCATGATCAAGTCTATGCTGAAGAACTTATGCAGTCTTGATCAGGATAAAACACACCAAATGGACTAAGAATATGAGAACCATGGTGACAAGTAAACCTTTACTTAACAGAGAAAAACCTGTGACCTTTCAACAATATATTGCACAAGTTGCCTTTATTCTTTACCCACACTTCAGTTCAAGCCTCCAATCCCCATCCAACATTTAAACAATAAAACAATTCCTAAATCAGTTTATTTGTTAATCAAAAATAACAAATATGTTTTTGCTGCAACCACCACCATTATTAGTGGCTGGGCCCAATCATCCATCCATTCCGTGTTCTGGACCCCCAGGGTCATTTCCATGGTTTGTAAATCGGATGCATATCACTGGCTTTTCATCTGTGTTTATACTGTAAGTGTATTAGTCTTTTACAGGAGGCTGAGGGTATCAGTGAAGCTACAATACATTTGCCTGATGTGTCCATAAAGCACTTATTTTTGTATCCCACACACAATTGCCAAGATTCTCTATCCCAACCCTGACTTCCCCTGTGATTACGGAGTTCTGATGAAATGCATCACGTTCGTAACCTAAGTTAAGCTGCCTGCTCATCCAGCTCCTCTATTCAGATACGATGCTTGCCTTTGTGAATACTTGCAAGGTATCTTTGTTAGCCCTGAGCTGCTGCCTGAGGTGAATAATATACAAAGAGTGTTTTATGCCCCTGGGCTGTCTCATGGGTGCCACTAACACCTCTGTTTGGCTTTCAGCAAAGATGCATATTCAGTTTGTCACATTTCATAAATACTAATAAAACATATCAAAGATATTCAGTTGTGGCCCTCTAGAACTAAAACTGTGCTGGGTTTTAACAACGTCAGGAGTGAAGAAGAGGGAGTTTGGAGATTATTTAACTGTTTCCATTTTCTAACATGGAGAGGCAATATCATGTCTGGGGGAGTGGTGGGTCACAAAGCAACACTCACAGGATAGGTCTAAGATCCAGGACAAACTTACGAATTATAATAATTATTACATTAACATATGTTATGTATAAAGGATCACAGCAGCACTCTGCAGAGCTAATATACAATGCCGGATATTTATATAAATGGGATTAAGAACTATATTTCTATCAGCTATTTGTTTTGATTGCTGTCTATCGAAAAATGTGCAAATGACTGTGGCTGCAACAAGTTTATTTTAGAAGATAAAAACAAATGACTAAAGTACCTTGTTAGGAAGAATAGTTGTAAGTGCTTCACTTTATTACTTTGGAAATAAAATGAGAAAGCTATACCGTTGAAGAAGTCCTTTGTGTGCTTTATCTTTGAAATTTCCATTGTTTCCATAACTGCTGAAGGTACGATACTTAGAAGCATGCCGATATTGAATGATGACCAGTGTATTGTATTGACAGTCTTGGATATTCCACACTGAAAATTCTTAATTGGACTCACAATGGTCTAGTAACAATGGACTTCTTGCCTTATTGGGATCATTACATTTTCTTACCATCTAACACACACACACACACACACACCATAATAGCATATAGCTATAATAGCATATTAAGTAAACAGTGTCCTCCATCTAACATTATATTTATTACTACAGTACATGTTAAATCCGTATATAATGCAATGCAAGTGGCAACATAAATACTACATGTAGCATTTTCTGTGATAAAAATCTGATTGGTAAGCTACTGTACATGGAATAGTTGCCATCCAATACAATTTGGCTCTCCATACTATACCATAAGTCTACTAAAAATGATTTAAACATTAAATAAACCGAATAGGATTGTTTTGCCTCCAATAATTGGGATCAAGTACAAGGCACTGTTTTATTATTACAGAGAAAAAGGAAATCATTTTTACATATTTGAATTATTTGATTAGAATTGAGTCTATGGGACATGCCTTTCCCATAATGTAGATGACAGGTAATTCATACCTGTACATTGTAGCATCCCACAAAATCTTGTGCTGTTGCATGACAAGATACTGTGGGTTAGATAAAATCCACTATTGCATAATAGCCTTAAATAAATCCCCTAAATGATCAATGTAGAATAACTGGGTTACAATATAACATGGGGTAGGTATAGATAACCTTGTTGGACCCCGCCTCCAAGTCTGTGACATTTGGCAGATACATTAGTTAAATCGTTTAATGTAATGTCTGTATTTGTTTTATGCTAGATTTCTCCTGATGGTGCTTAGCCACATTATGGTATACACCCCACTGAAATATTGCATTGCATTCTACTTCTAGCATATTGTATAGAAGTGGATATTTTTACCTTTATCAGTATTACCCCCACTAGCATTTACGGCTGCCAATAATTTCTATCTGTCCCTGTAAAAGCTGTGGCCACAGAGCCACTATCCCCTTGAAATGGCTTTTACTTTCCTCCCCTAATGCCCTCATACCTTAGAACCACTAACAAAATGATAGCTATGCTCAGCCAATCAGAGACGTGAGCTACCCCAATATGATTTGTCATTGGAATGCTTCATCTATACCTTCTGAATGCATAACCCAATCCTTCTATTCTCACTATCTGTGCAAAGCCATAAACTGTAAGTACAGCTACATTAGGACAACAGGACTTCCACTTTCCTCTTGGCTTTTGCTATTCTGCAGAGTAATAGTAGTGTCGGACGATATTTGAATGCATTACCTGTTCAACAAAACAATTATGGAACAATAAACTGATACTCCGGTTCTACCCTCTGCCTTGTCATGGAGTGCCCTTTGTAATTCATCTTGTTTAAAACATTAAAATGGACCCGCCTGTATATATGCGGCACAGCAATGTAATGCAACGTAATGTCAAGGTGGGGCATAAGCAAAGTTAAAAACTTGCACAAGTAGTACAGGTGGCTTTGACACTGCTCAACTGTGCTATATCTTGCATAAACCAGCCACTGGAAAATGTAGGAATATTTCCTAAAAACATAGTTGCTGCTGGCCTTGTTGAACTGCTTTATCTTCTTCATATATTCTTTATTTTTATGTAATAGAGTGTTTGTTTCCCCTTGTCAGTGCTATTAATGTATTGTACAAATTTACAGTTATGGATTTACAGATAGCACTACATAAATACATTTACACAAACATAAATACTTTGACTTTGTTCACTTCTATTACTTCTCTTATAAGCCAGCCACCTGCACATGTTCATCTGTTTTGCTGTCCTCGCAAAATAGTTACGGGCATTGCTGAACTGCTATGTTACTTCATATATAGGTCAAGTTTTTACATTGCTTAAAGGGATCCTGTCATCGGAAAACATGTTTTTTGCAAAACGCATCAGTTAATAGTGCTGCTCCAGCAGAATTCTGCACTGAAATCCATTTCTCAAAAGAGTAAACAGATTTTTTTTATATTCAATTTTGAAATCTGACATGGGGCTAGACATTTTGTCAATTTCCCAGGTGCCATCAGTCATGTGACTTGTGCCTGCACTTTAGGAGAGAAATGCTTTCTGGCAGGCTGCTGTTTTTCTTTCTCAATGTAACTGAATGTGTCTCAGTGGGACATGGGTTTTTACTATTGAGTGTTGTTCTTAGATCTACCAGGCAGCTGTTATCTTGTACAATTTAGTATGAAAGGAGCTCACCACATGCTTAAGGTCAGACCTGTCCACGGGTATCCTGTGTCCGATAACCCAAATCAATATGTAGAACTGTAATGTAGATGTGGAACAGATCCAAAGCGGCAGTCAAACTGCAAAAAATCCGTTTATTGGGGAGTGTACAACATGTTTCGGGACGAGCCCTTTATCAAGTGTATAGGAACAAACAAAACATCCAACATTTAAATCCTATGTGACCAATCACACCTTCAGTGGGTTGTTACTTCATTTAACCCTTGTGCTAACCCTAATCATGTGACATCTGAATATAACCATGCTGCTTAATGCAATAAAAAAAATTTTTCTTTCATAAAAACAGCGATAGGTTAAAAACTATTCTAACATAGTTAACATTTAGTGTACACAGAAAAAACAGTGAATAAATATTACATGCGTATAAATATAGCAGCCCTTCAGCCCAATTGGTAAAATACTATTTACTTAATTCTCATTTATTGGATAATTCAGAACTGTCCAAATCCGTATATAAGTGCAATAGTGCTAAAAGTCAGAATAATACAATAAGAACGTGTTACAATAAAACATTTACAAGCAGCTTAAAATACAGGAAATTGCTCCATTCGGCCTAACCTGCAAAAATAAAGAGAAAATGCTGAACCAGCCTATCTAAACCACTTGTTTCTTAACAATGTTGCAAATTTAAATAATTACCATCTACAGTTGTTTAGCAACAATAGTTGCTGACTCATTCTATGCTATTTATGTTGCAATAGTAACTCTTGCTTAATTTTTAAATGTGTTAGAGTAATACTCCTGTTTTGATGGGCTCACCCATCTACGATTCGGCCGACGATCCTCGGCAATGCCGTTAGCTCACTAATTATAATACCTGAGAACAACAAGATACATTATACCATTAAAGAAAGCATATCAAATTATATTGCTCATTTAATCCTTTCGGGGAGATACATTCTAGCCGACTGATCCATCTTGCCTCCCTTTGTAATAATAAATTATTATGATCTCCTCCTCTAACTGGATTGGGTACCACCTCCAACACCTTCCATTTCAACTGACATGCATTGTGTTTATGCTCAAAAAAGTGTCTTGATACAGGAGTATCAGAATAGGTGCCAGCCTTAAAATTCCTTACCGCCCTTAAAAATAACAAGGAAATTACCATTAAGAAAGCTGATAAGGGAGGGGCGGTGGTAGTGATGGACGCTACTAAATATAGATTGGAAGTCCACAGACAATTGGAAGTACCAGGCCATTATTCCCCAATTGAGCAAGATCCAACGACACAGTTAAAGAAGGTGATCGATCTGATGATAATGGAAGCATTTGATATGGGAGTGATTGATAAATCAACTAAGGAGTTTTTAACTACAGATTTCCCTAGGATTCCTACCTTGTATGTACTTCCTAAAATTCATAAGACACTAGAAAACCCTCCAGGTAGGCCCATAGTGTCTGGTATTGGCTCATTATTAGAACCCCTTTCCAAATTTATTGACCACCATTTACAGGAGTTAGTGCGTAATCTACCCACTTGCCTTAAGGACACCAACGATCTTTTGATCAAATTGGAGGGGGTTCCTAAATTGAGCCCAGGGGTTCTTCTATGCAGTATCGATATACAAAGTTTATTTACGGCAATACCTCAAGATGAGGGAATTAAATGCATAGAAGAAGCCCTTTTGGAAACCAATATGAGCAATGCTAAATTATATTTTATACTTGACTGTCTTGAAGTTGTGCTTAAAAAGAACTATTTCAAATTTGAAGACTTCTTCTATTGGCAAAGGCAAGGGACGTCGATGGGCTCTGCGGTGGCACCGTCCCTAGCAAACTTGTTTGTATTTGATTTAGAAAAGAAATTGTTCCTGAAAGAACCATACCTACAGTATATCGTCCACTATTACAGGTATGTGGATGATATACTGATTATATGGGATGGACCACGTGAAACATTTATGGATATGGTGGAACAGGCCAATACAGCACACAAGACAGTTAAATTTACTATGGAGGTTTCCGATACTGCAATTAATTTCCTGGATGTACAGATTAAGTTGGAAAATAATAGCCTGAGTACCAATTTATACCGCAAAGAAATGGATAGGAATAATCTCCTACACAGGAAAAGTTTCCATAACCCCCAGACCCTTAATGCTATTCCCAAGGGACAATATATGAGGGCCAAGAAAATAGCATCAAGTAACACTGGTTATAAAATGGCATGCAAAGAGCTAACAGAGAGATTTGTACAGAGGGGATACCCGAAAGGGCAACTACGAGCAGTAGAGAATGAGGTACAGAAGATAGAACGGGGAGACTTATTAAAACCAAGAAAAAGGGAAGTGGACAGCGAAAGAATAACTTTCGTGAGTAAATATGATAAGAGAAGTAAAATGGTGGAAAAAATTGTAAAACAGTACTGGCCCATATTACAGACTGACACCATCTCTGGTCTGGCTTTCAAGAAACCTCCACGCTTTGCTTATAAGAAAGGGAAATCCATTAGTGACACACTATGTTCCATTGAAAAAATGGACAGTAAGTATAATCCAATGGTTAGTAAGAAGGTGGGCACCTTTCCGTGTCTAGGGTGTAATTGTTGTAGTTCCATCATAAAAGGCCCCAATATTCATCACCCAATATCTGGGCAAGAAATTAAGCTTAATACATTTGCTACGTGCAAAACCGCGTATGTTATCTATGTTTTGAAATGCCCATGTGGGCTGGTGTACGTTGGTAAAACCATAAGACCCGTGCACATGAGGATTAAGGAACATAAGGGTAATATAAGGAATTTTAAGGCTGGCACCTATTCTGATACTCCTGTATCAAGACACTTTTTTGAGCATAAACACAATGCATGTCAGTTGAAATGGAAGGTGTTGGAGGTGGTACCCAATCCAGTTAGAGGAGGAGATCATAATAATTTATTATTACAAAGGGAGGCAAGATGGATCAGTCGGCTAGAATGTATCTCCCCGAAAGGATTAAATGAGCAATATAATTTGATATGCTTTCTTTAATGGTATAATGTATCTTGTTGTTCTCAGGTATTATAATTAGTGAGCTAACGGCATTGCCGAGGATCGTCGGCCGAATCGTAGATGGGTGAGTCCATCAAAACAGGAGTATTACTCTAACACATTTAAAAATTAAGCAAGAGTTCCTATTGCAACATAAATAGCATAGAATGAGTCAGCAACTATTGTTGCTAAACAACTGTAGATGGTAATTATTTAAATTTGCAACATTGTTAAGAAACAAGTGGTTTAGATAGGCTGGTTCAGCATTTTCTCTTTATTTTGCAGGTTAGGCCGAATGGAGCAATTTCCTGTATTTTAAGCTGCTTGTAAATGTTTTATTGTAACACGTTCTTATTGTATTATTCTGACTTTTAGCACTATTGCACTTATATACGGATTTGGACAGTTCTGAATTATCCAATAAATGAGAATTAAGTAAATAGTATTTTACCAATTGGGCTGAAGGGCTGCTATATTTATACGCATGTAATATTTATTCACTGTTTTTTCTGTGTACACTAAATGTTAACTATGTTAGAATAGTTTTTAACCTATCGCTGTTTTTATGAAAGAAAAATTTTTTTTATTGCATTAAGCAGCATGGTTATATTCAGATGTCACATGATTAGGGTTAGCACAAGGGTTAAATGAAGTAACAACCCACTGAAGGTGTGATTGGTCACATAGGATTTAAATGTTGGATGTTTTGTTTGTTCCTATACACTTGATAAAGGGCTCGTCCCGAAACATGTTGTACACTCCCCAATAAACGGATTTTTTGCAGTTTGACTGCCGCTTTGGATCTGTTCCACATCTACATTACAGTTCTACATAGCTGTTATCTTGTGTTAGGGAGCTGCTATCTGGTTACCTTCCCATTGTTCTTTTTTTGGCTGCTGGGGGGGAAAAGGGAGGGGTGATATCACTCTAACTTGCAGTACAGCAGTAAAGAGTGATTGAAGTTTATCAGAGCACAAGTCACATGACTTGGGGCAGCTGGGGAATTGACAACATGTCTAGTCCCATGTCAGATTTCAAAATTGAATATAAAAAAATTTGTTTGCTCTTTTGAGAAATGGTGCAGAATTCTGCTGGAGCAGCACTATTAACTGATTCATTTTGGAATTTTTTTTTTTCCCATGACAGTATTCCTTTAACTGTGCGGAACTATGTCATCCTTTTCATAAGCCAACAATCTGCAACTGTTGAACTGCTTCACTCTCTGCATAGAAGGCCTATTGGCATTGTTCATCTGCTGCTCTTTTAATGCACTAGAATAACTACAGACAGTTATGCAAACATTATGCAAATGTTTAACAGTTTTTTTCAAATAACTGGCCTGTCCCAAATACTAGTCTTACTACCATTTCCAGGTAAATCACTGCACAAGGGTACGTTAGCTTAGTTTGGACTTGACTTAAGTTCAGCACAATATTATTTTTCCCCAGATGGGAACAACAGGGTATTGCATAGCTTCCAAAATGCATACCGTGACAACAATATTTTCTTGCATACTTTCCATTATATAACTGTGAATATGGTGCCTATACCTTATTATAGAATCCACCTTTAGCTTTTTGCTTTAAAAACAATGAAAACAATGAAAACTTGCCATTGTCCTTTATCTCTCTGTCAGCCAAAGGGTCATAATCTCATATCTACAGATTAAACCATTTAAATTGCTGAAAATTCACCTTGATACACTAAATTATAGTGTAACATGGAGCAAGAAATAACTTTATCTCACTTCTCTCTGCTTTAACAAAAATAAATGAGAGCAGCAGCTGAGCAGGGACATGGAATGCTATTTAATAACAGATACAAAAATCTAGCTATCTGTCTGCCTGTATGTCTATCTATCATATATTTATCTATCTATGTCAGGTTTATATTCGAAAATATAAACATTCTTATTCTGCTCTAGTTCCCCCTGATGGTAAAGACTGGTAAATCTTCCTCCTCCCTTTACCCTGTACTTATTAAAACATTTTCTTTAAATTGAGTGTATGCTGTTTATTGGAAGCATATGAGATAGAACTACAGTTGCCTACTCAAAAATATGAATTAAAATGGCTGTACAGCAAGTCCACGATAAAGATGATGGGTTTTTTGCTATAATATTGGGTATTGTTCATTGTTATGAAGCATACTGAATGTAAAGATACACAGGACACTTAATACTGCATGGCTCATTTGCTCAGCCAGTGCATTAACGCTAATATGACAATAACTGATATTTATAATATAAAATTATAAAAATGCCTAGTAACTCATCTATCTATCTGCCTCGGTCTGTCTATCTGTAATCTATCTATCTATTTATCCACCCATCTATCTATCTATCTATCTATCTATCTATCTATCTATCTATCTATCTATCTATCTATCTATCTATCTATCTATCTATCTATCTATCTATCTATCTATCTATCTATCTATCATCTATCTCTATCAATCTATCTATTCAGTCTTTCTCTCTGTCTGTCTATTTATATATAATCTTATAGAATCCTCATGTTTTTTTTCTCACAATGCACCATTTTCCCCAAGAATTCCAGAGACTTTTGGGGTGCAATGTGGGTGTTGAATCGGACGCAATTGCACTGCATCTGACTCAACTGCTCTGCATCTGGCGCAGCTGTATCTGATTCATTAAAATGGATGCAACTGCATATGCTCTTTGTTGTAAATCAGACACAGTTGCTCTGAATTAATTTGCAGTTTGCTTGCCGTAGTAGCACTTGACGTGCGAATGCCTTCTGCACCCCATTCTTAAGGCACAATTTTGCTGTGTATATTGACTCAGGGTGCTGTGGGAACCCTGGAGCTATTACTTGGTCAGGAGGTGACGGCAGCTCCAGGGTTCACACAGTGCTGTGCGTCAATATCCGTAGCAGTGCTGAATTTGGAACAGAAGCCAGAAAGGGCCGATCAGCGCTGTGCGCAACTATACTGGAGTGTGAAGCATGCATTTGGACAAAAGTACTTTAATGAAAGTGGAAAAGTGCAAGTTGCCCACTGAGCCTGCAGTCTAAAATGATTTTATGTCTCTGTGTGACTAGTAAAATAAACCCCTAGAATTAAATTTCTCAACGATGGTGAATTCAGGAACAGAGTAGAGATAATCAAATTGGATTAGTTAGTTTCAGACTTCAGTGCTTTTTGTTTGGTCTAGATTATCAGAATCGTTATTAGATAAGCTTGAATTGGCAACATTTGTAGGTGCTGCAAGCAGCTACGTGATATCCATCTGTAAAAAACTCTCTGTTCCCTGCGGCTGCCGGAGAGAAAATGCCAAGCTCAGCTCACACAACCTGGGGTAATTGTCTTTCATTGCATTACTCATCAGCGGTGGCTCTAAATAAACAGGTCATTGTCATATTGCTGAATGGGTGGAAAAATAATTAATATCTTTAAATGCCACACATGAAATGTTTTCCTAAGTGATCCTAGAAAATTAAACACGTACACACAAAATAAGCCAGCATTAGATACTGAAAGGTAGATAGGTAACAAGATAGTATGATTTCTAAAGGAATGTGCAAAAGAAGATATCTTTACATATTTCTTACCTTGTTACACAGAACTGAATGTTCCTGTACCCCCATGTCAGCCAATAACAACCCATAAGATGCACAGGGGCTTATTTACAAAAAAGCAAACTAAGTGACAAGTTGGTACAAACCATAATGTTTTTTCTACCAGCAATACAAGGAATATACCATACACAACACCCTTCTCAAGCAATAAAATATACACATAATTTAAAATGACATAAAATACAGATAAAATAAAAAAAAATCTTAAAATCCTAAAAACAAAAAATGTGTTTTATTAAGTACTGAAAGCACAAAGGAATTATTTCAGTGCAATAATTACTTAAAAATACAAGTTATTTATATGTTGATTAGAATTCCCCTTTTTCAGCCTAAAAGGCAGAATTTCATTATTGGCTCCCTCTAGATTTTATACTGGTAGTTTAACATTTTCTTTTAATTTAAATAAAATGAATATTTGCGAGCAAAACTTCTCACTATGCTTCCTCTAGGGGGACTTCTTGTCTTGATGCTAATAAGTATAGAAAGGTTGGTAAACTGTCCCAGTTGTCCTTACTCACAGAGCTTTCTTCAAGCTGTTTATAGATGTACTAAGATCTGCACAGGAAAACTACAGACAGTAGAACTAGGAGAGTTATACTTTATACATAATTTCTTATATTTACTGTGTATTTGTCTTATCAAATATATGAGTAGAATTGTAACAGACAGAACTCTTTTCACCACAACTAGTGATGGGCGAATGTAATTGCCAGGCGCAAATTCGCGGTGAATTTGCGCAATTTGCCGCCAGTGAATAAATTCGCTAAACGCCCGCGAAAAAATTCGCCCGCGTCAAAAAACGGGCACCGGCGTCAAAATCGAGACGCCGGTGCCGTTTTGCGAATTTTCGCCGTTTCGCGAATTTCGCGGGAAATTCACGAATTCAACGGCGCAAATTCACCCATCATTAGCCACAACACCTTTTACTGCATTTCCCAGAGCTGAATTTAAAATGAAACCCTGTTTCTCTACTTTCCCAAGTTTCCATTAGTCGATGCTAACTTTATTTGAAGCTTGAAAACCTCCATTATTTGATCTTATTAATGACCTGGAGGTGGGCATTGAAAGTACTGTTTCTATTTTTGCAGATGATACTAAATTGTGCAGAACTATAGGTTCCATGCAGGATGTTGCCACTTTGCAGAGTTATTTGTCTAAGTTGGAAAACTGGGCAGCAAACTGGAAAATAAGGTTCAATGTTGATAAATGCAAGGTTATGCATTTTGGCTGAAATAATATAAAATTTCTGCCAGAAATAATATGAATGCAAGTTATACACTAAATGGCAGTGTGTGAAGGATGTGGGGATTTTTGTAGATAACAAGTTGTCTTACTCCAGGCAGTGTCATTATGTGGCTATAAAAGCAGTCCTTAAAGGGATTCAGTCATGATTTTTATGGTGTAGTTTTTATTTCTAAATTGCACTGTTTACATTGCAAATAATTCACTCAACAATATAAAATGTAATTCCTGAACCAGCAAGTGTATTTTTTTTATTGTAATATAGGTGTGCAGGCAGCCATCTCAGGTGATTTTGCCTGGTCATGTGCTTTCAGAAAGAGCCAGCACTTTAGGATGGAACTGCTTTCTGGCAGGCTGTTGTTTCTCGTACTCTATGTAATCTAATGTGTCTCAGTGGGACCTGGCTTTTACCATTGAGTGCTGTTCTTAGATCTACCAGGCAGCTGTTATCTTGTGTTAGGGAGCTGCTATCTCATTGCCGTCCCATTATTCTGCTGATGGGCTGCTTCGGAGGGAAGGGAGGGGGTGATATCACTCCAACTTGCAGTACAGCAGTAAAATATCACGTGATTGAGGGCAGCTGGGAAATTGACAATAAGGGGGTTATTTATCAAAGTCTAATTTATCCAATTCATCTCAATATTTTCTGATACAAACTCCGATCAAATCCGCTCAGGTTTTTTACGCTTATTTACGAAGTCCAGCGACTTCTCCCACTGACTTATATGCCACCTCGACAGATCTGAGATGCCGGATTTTCAGATTCAGACTTTTCCATCCTCAGGGTTTAATGAATTCTGAAGAATTCGTGACTTTTTAAAAGTCTGTTTTTATAACCAAAAAATCACGAATTGTTCGTGATTTTTGCATTCGGAGTTTAGTAAATAACCCCTTTAAATTATTAGGGTAGATTATCTGTAAAAGTGACTTTTGAGAGAGGAGATGATTACACTTTACAAGTACATTAGAAGGCATTATAGACAAATAGCAGGAGAAAAACCCTGTGAAAATCTGATGAAAAAGTCTGAAAAGTTTGTGAAAATCAGATTTTTTCCCGTAAAGCAAATTTTCGTGAAAATGTAATAATAAATAAGCCTAAAAAGCCCAAGTGTATTTGATCGGAGTTTGTAGCAGAAAATATTGAGATAAATTTGGATTTTGATAAATAACCTCCTTAGAATAAAACAATATGTACATTATTTACAGTAACAAATGTTATATGTCTCTGTTGTTGTTAACAAGTTCTTATTGTGCTCCGCCATCTGTCTCAAGCTGCTTCTGTCTTTCTCCCTTCCTCAGGCTCCTCCTCACTCCTGTCCCATTTTCCTAGTTTGTGATACTTGCCCCCAGTGCAAACCTCTCAACTGATAAAATGAGTGCCCACATCCAGTTGAACAGGTTTTCACACATACAGTTATTAGATTTATGGTCCCCACAAACGATGGGACACTGTGAAAAAACCTTGGCCCAGACCTGCTCCACATAGTGTGGCCTAATCCCCTCCGCTCCTGACCTCCGCCAGCTTGCTCGGCCTGCTCTGCCCACTTGCCACACCCACTCTTCCCTCTTGTCCCATCCACTCCATCCTCTTGCCCCGCCCACTATGCCCACTTGCCTCACCCGCAAATGATTGTGAAGTAGGTATGCACCGTGAGAGGGGTTGGAGAGGGCAGAGGGCTTTTACTGGGGTGGGAGGCCTATGTCTGGGGAGGGGGGCCCTTGGGGGGGGTGCAGGGGCCCTGATGTCACAGCTCCAGTGGGTCCAGTCCAACCCTGGTCACAGTAAACCCTTTGTTATGATAATCATAGTTTTATGTAAGTTTCCTGGACAGCTGCTTTCCTATTAAATACACATTAACATACAGTGTGGGTTAAACAAATAGGGTTATATCATAAAAGGCACTAAGTGGACATGGGGCAGTAACCCATATCAACCAATCATAAAGAAGTATTTACTGGTCATCTGTAATCATCTTATTGGTTGCTATTGGTTACTGCTCCTGGGCAAAGTTAGTGCCTTTTATTACATATGGGGGTTACTGTCAAAGCCAAGATGGCGATTTCTTACACAATTACTATAGATATTGGTAAATATTTTTATAGATGGGACTGTATAGATAGGTTGGTATAAGTATATGTGCACTTCACACCCTTACCCAGACACTATGCATCAGCTTCAGAAATGTTGGTTTCTTATTATACTATATGTTTCTAGTTCTAGTCATGTACCACCCATAAATTTGCAGTGACCAATTCTCTCAGGACAATGCATAAGATCCATATGTTGATCAATTTTGTTATATAACTATTCAGGTGGAAATGGCATCATGTAGACCGATTGCGCATGAGACAGTCTATCACTATTCTTGGCCATGAGTCCATTTTTGTTACACTCCCTCTGGTCAACCTTTATTCTAGTATTCCACCACGGCTTCTCCATAAAGAAAGTCTGCAACATCAATAAAACTGTAATTTGTTTTAGGTCAACTAAATTTAGCAGTTTACCATCAGTTTAACATTCAGACTGCAAACTTCTTACTATGACTAGTGATGGGCGAATTTGTGCCGTTTCGCTTCGCCGAAAAATTCGCGAATTTCGCGCGAAATTTGCAAAGCGGTGAAAAATTCGCGAACTGGTGCCCGTTTTTGACGCCGTTTTTTCGGAAAAAAAATTTTGACGCGAATTTTCGCGGGCGTTTTGCAAATTTATTCCCTGGCGGCGAATCGCGCACATTCGCCGCGAATTCGCACCTGGCGAATAAATTCGCCCATCACTAACTATGACCTCCTGCCTAACATGCTAGGCAGGAGGTCATAGTTAGTGATGGGCGAATTTATTCGCCAGGTGCGAATTCGCGGCGAATTTGCGCGATTCGCCGCCAGGGAATAAATTTGCAAAACGCCCGCGAAAATTCGCGTCAAAATTTTTTTTCCGAAAAAACGGCGTCAAAAACGGGCACCAGTTCGCGAATTTTTCACCGCTTTGCAAATTTCGCGCGAAATTCGCGAATTTTTCGGCGAAGCGAAACGGCATAGTCAGGTTGAAGATCTATGAGGTAGTTCCCTCTATAACAGTCTCCCTAAAGAATCCTTTGGCAGTCTCCACTGTTTCCTCTTCCCAACAAAGACTACTGACATGAGCCAGTGCTTATATTTGTTTAATTATTCCTGAGATAAAGATTGCTTATTGCAGAAGGTCCATAGTTTTATGCTATTTAAGCAGATGAGCACCATAACAAAAGAACGCAAGTGTAGGGTCATATTATTAATATGTTAATATGTGTGCTACCCTATGGAAAAAAATACATTTAATGCAGAACTACCCTGGAAGTAACTTCTTGTTAACTGCAGTCATCTAAGGTTTAGGTATGAAACATTGTTATGTAATCAATGTAATCAAGAATGGAGCATTCTTGAGTTTATTGCATAGCAACTTTTCTGGTCCAAGTTTTCAGAAATGTTATTCAGTTGTGCATTTAGGATGAAAAGTGATATTTTCTGGATGTGCAGAGAGTAAAATGCAGGAAAAAAATGGTGTTTCACAGCCCAAAATTTAATGTGGCCCGACTTTAATAGACCCCACACACATACATCATAATCCATATTTTATGTACAATGAATGAATTATGCTTGAATGTATTAAATAAATGTTCCTAGAATGTTAATGTTGTTGTGGGAAATTCACACCTTGTTTTTTACTCGCTTTACTTGCTTTACAAATACCTTGGCTGGTTAAAAATAATGCATGAAAAAGCAACAATGACAAATTTCTATTTCATGATTTACATATAAGAAGAGGTAATTAATTTGTTCCTGGCATATCACATCTTTTTTTTCTTTTGGCTTTTTACGACACTTATATTTGCCTCTTCTGTTTTATCTCTTCCCAATTTTGCTTTTGAAGCTTCATGTTTTATTCTTTGTTGCTTCTGACTAATAAGCCCTGGCATGCCCAACATGAGAAAATTAAAGGGCCTCTTGCTTTCTTGCTGTTTCAGTGCTCACCTATTTATGAAAACACATTCGGTTAGATTTGTTCATTTGCAAACTTTCCCAAATGATATGTAGAACTGTTATGCATTAAAAACCGCTATGTGTTGCCTTTCTTCTCTGAATTCTTCATCCCAACTGACTGACATTTTGTAACTGTGAAGTAAAATTCACCAGAACAAAGCAAATCAATATTATTGTTCTTATATAAAAAGTCTTTTAAAATTGAACATAGTATGGTCACTAGATAATAAAATAAAGTAAAGCCTTTCTTTTAGATCTAGAGGGCTCCTTTACAATGTGGCACAAGTTATATTTAAGAAAACCCCTCCTAATCTAAATTTTTCGAAAGTGCAGGCAAAAAAACCCTTGCAGAACGACCCAGATCCCAACTTTTTTTGCCAATATATAATATTACTAAAACATATACAAATGAATTGTAGGGGATCAGACAAGTCCTTCCTCTATTGTTCTGCCTGTGACATCATCCAGCCCGGTTACAGGCTGAAGAGACATCCGATTGGCTGCATGCCCTAGTGCATCCCTGGGAGAGGAGGAGGACCCAGAGAGGGAGTGCTTGACTTTGGAGTCAAATGTACAGCGTTACAGACAGAGCTCATAAAGGAACCCCTGTTGTAGCAGCCAGCAAGAGCCAGATCTGTGGTGTGACAGTGCTGTTTGAAAAGATTAATCAGAAAGAGCTTGGAAAGGGCTGCATTTTGCTCTGCTTTGGGAAAGCATTTGAGCTTCTGGCAGAGCCAGTTTCTATCTCCTGCCTGTGGATACTTTGGCCACTGTGTAATTTCCAAGTGTGAG
Organism: Xenopus laevis; assembly: GCF_017654675.1. NCBI lineage: Eukaryota > Metazoa > Chordata > Amphibia > Anura > Pipidae > Xenopus > Xenopus laevis. The sequence goes on from NC_054383.1 coordinate 85,119,146, forward strand.
GACAGGTCTTGCTTGTGTACCTGCCATGTGGGAGCAGCTACTACTGTACCTCGAAAGGGAAATGTACCTTGGGACAGGTATTGCTACCTGGGGTATAAGAGCTCTTTGGAAGGGACATTGCATTTGAACTGAACTGTGTGTGCATTAACCCCTTCCAGAGGATTGCGACTGTGATAATAAAAAGGACTGTGTTGTAGAGACAGTCAGTTAAACCAATAGTGAGTTAGGCAGGTCACACGTATCCCTAGTGCAGGTGTGCAGTCTATTAAATTGTCCAAGTTCTTTCACTACAGTTTTACATAAAGTTATATTTGCTTCATTGCAAACGTGTGTGTTTTATTTTTCCTAGTGCCCCCCTCCCCCTCTGAGGTGTGCTCCTCAGTGTTCCCTATGTGGAGGCACTGTGCTGTAAATCCCTGTTCCCAGTAGTTTTCATACACAACTGGTTAATTGCTATGTAAAGAGACAGTACAGTCTCATGGGAACATTTTCATCAACTGGAAGCAAGTACACTTCTCAACTCTATAAGCTAAGAAAATAATGACATTATGTTTATGACTGGCCCATATAGCAAGCATAATTTTTTATCATCCATCTTGCCAGGGAAGGGATAATCTGTGACATAAGCAGCAGAAGATGGTTTTGGCAGGGGGGCCCAAGACAAAGAGCACAGGCTGCAAAAATGTTGGCCATGCCCCCTTTTGGCCACTCTGTTTGGACTCCACCCACTTTCCTATGTGCTTTCACTGAATTTTCGAACCATAGCATTGGGGGCAAAATTTGCTGAACGTCTTGCACTGGAGGAATGGGGTATTAACACCACATGTACAATTTTAACTGAGAGCTATGAATGCTGCACTACAAGCACATTATGGGGAAAATTCTGTAACCTAAAGTACATTACATGCAGAGACTGTAAGGTACTCAAAAGACATACAAAGGAGCAGTAGGTACTGATCTCCCAAGGACATAAAAAGAAGGCACCACAAGCACTATAAAGAACATTATACAGTAAGAAGCAGAGGGCACTGGCACACCAAATACATACATAGATAGCAATGGACAATGGCACCATGAACAATGAGATACAGAGAATACTGGCAGGCCAAGCACAAAATACAATAAAACAAAGTGGGTATAAGTACAAGAATGCATTATATAGTAAAAATCAGTGAGCACAGGCACTCCAAGCCTATAAATTCTAGCACCTCCAGATGTACTGCTTCACTCTCTTGCTCTGCCAAAATGCAAGGTATGTGGAGCTGCATTAGTAATGTGAAAAATTAAAATATCTCTAACTACATGGATCCTTTTTATGCTAGTTAGATGTTATATTATAATGGGACAGTTGTACAAATGCTCCAATCCCACTGCATCAGCATAATAATTATAAATAAACATAGTAATTTAGTTTGAAAAAGGACACGTCTAACCCCTTCTAAAGCTTCTCCAATTTGCTTCAGAAAATTTCTTCCTGACTCCAAGATGCAATTGGACCATTTTCTGGATTAATTTAGTACTAAGATTGTTAACCCTGTATTTTCTGTATACCCCCACCCAGAAATCAGGGTGGCACAGTAGAATTACATGTATAAATACCCCTAGAAATCATAACGTAATGGCTACTTCATTTATAAATACCCCCAGAAATCATAGCAGAATCGCAATTCCATGTATAAATCCATTCATAGTAGGATGGCACAGGCACAATTTCATGTATAAATACCCCCAACATTCATAGTAGGAGCTCACAGGCGCAATTCCATGTATAAATACCCCCAGAATTCATAGTAGGATGGCACAGACACAATTCCATGTATAAATACCCCCAGAATTCATAGTAGGAGGGCACAGGCGCAATTCCATGTATAAAACCCCCAGAATTCATAATAGGATGGCACAGGCGCAATTCCATGTATAACTACCCCCAGAACCCATAGCAGGATGGCACAGGTGCAATTCCATGTATACATACCCCACAGAACCCATAGCAGCAGGATGGCAAAGGGTAGATTCCATGTATAAATACCCCACACTGCCCATAGGCAGAGAAGAGACAAAGAGATGAGTACATTGACAAATTGGCAATGATGATGATGATGAGCCAATCACCCTTACCTAGGACAATTCATGAGGGCGCCTGGTGGAGAGGCGCAATCCCAGTTGGCCATACAGATCAGGAGGATTCTCAGTAGTAATGCAGCAGTGTGTGATGCACCAAATGCCATGCTGCTCCACAGCGTAACTGGTCTGCCTGGGCCCGAGCGCAGGATGTGCACCGCTCCCCTCCACCTACCCCTCTAGAAGCGCTGGCTTAATTGTCACTCTGACGCTGGTTCAATTACTCCCACCCTGCTCCCAGTAGTTATGCTGCCAGCCCGCCACTGTCCTCTTCCACGCTCTCTCTCTGCGCACACACCAGCACACAAAAAAATAAATGCAAATTTCTTTTTTAAAAAAAAACACGGTAAAAATTAAAAAAAAACTTCTAAACCAGTGGAAGAAAATTCTGGGGGGGCCATTGACCCTGTGGCCCCCCCTGTTCTGACACCTATGATCTGTGTGTCATTGTTGAAAAAGCCAGGGTGGGATCAGCTGTGTTCATTGATTTGACAGGTATGGGATCACACACCATTTTATCCAAATAATTAAATTTTTTTAAAATGATTTCCTTTTTCTCTGTTATAATAAAACAGCATCTTGTTCTTGATCCAAATTAAGAAATAATTAATCCTTATTGAAAGCAAACCAGCCTATTGGGTTTATTTAATGTTTACATATTTTCTAGTAGACTTAAGGTATGAAGATCCAAATTATGGAAACATTTGTTATCCAGAAAACCCCAGGTCACAAGCATTCTGGATAACAGGTCCCATACCTGTACTTGGTATTTTACAGCACATGGATAGATTGCAGTGTAAGAGTCTAGGCTAGGCTATTTCAGTATTTGGGTTGATTTCACCTTCTAAATCAGATAATATATTCAAATATATTCACATTGTGTTAATATATTATTTTTGCTGAAAAAATTGGAAATATTTTTATGAAAAAATCACAAAAATGTTGCAAAATGAATTGAAATCAATGGGCTTTTCCCCTCACATTTTTTTTTTTTTGCTTAAAATGCATTAGAGTCAATGGGTATTTTTTTGTGTTTTTATACAGTATTAAAAAAATATATAATATATAAAAAAATGTGATGAAATTCTAATGCAGATTCACAAAATTATGGATTTCCCCAAATATGTACAGTATGAGTCAAAAATAGGGATGTCGCGGACTGTTCGCCTGCGAACTTGTTCGCGTTCGCCGAATGTTCGCGAACGTCGCGCGACGTTCGCCAATTTGGGTTCGCCTTAGCTGGCGTTTTTTTTTTGCCATTTCTCCCCCAGACCAGCAGATACATGGCAGCCTATCAGGAAGCTCTCCCTCCTGGACCACCCCCACACCCCCTGGACCACTCCCCTTCCATATATAAACTGAAGCCCTGCAGCGTTTTTTCATTCTGCCTGTGTGTGCTTGGAAGAGCTAGTGTAGGGAGAGAGCTGTTAGTGATTTGAGGGACAGTTGATAGTAACTTTGCTGGCTAGTAATCTACTTGATACTGCTCTGTATTGTAGGGACAGAACTCTGCAGGGATTTGAGGGACATTTTAGGTTAGGTAGTTTGCTGACTAGTAATCTACCTTCTACTGCAGTGCTCTGTATGTAGCTGCTGTGGGCAGCTGTCCTGCTGCTGATCTCTCATCTGCTGACTGCTGCCTGTAACCCAATAGTCCTTGTAAGAACTGCTTTTATTTTCTTTTTTCTTTTTTTTACTTTGCTACTGTAAGAGCCCAGTGCTATTAGTCTAGCTGTGTTGGGGAGTGGGACTGGTGTGCTGCTCCTCCTAGTAGTTCACCACTACCAGCACCAACCAGAGTCAAAATTGTTACAAAGTATCTTATTTGCACCTGTTAGCTGTTCTGAGCTCTCTGCCAAAAGCTAATTAAGTTAGAAACTGTTTTTTTTCTGGCTGTTCAGTGCAGAGAAAAGAGGGACTGGTGTGCTGCTCCTCCTAGTAGTTCACCAGCACCAACCAGAGTAAAAATTGTTACAAAGTATCTTATTTGCACCTGTTAGCTGTTCTGAGCTCTCTGCCAAAAGCCAATTAAGTTAGAAACTGGTTTTTTTCTGGCTGTTCAGTGCAGAGAAAAGAGGGACTTTCCAGTACAAAAGAGGGACAGGGGGTTGAGTGGTCAAAAGAGGGACAGTTGGGAGGTATGCAAGTGCCACCTAGCTGTGTGAGCTTTTTCACATTCTGTCTAAATAACAATAATAATTCCGTGTCCGTAAACATCACCTGAGTGATGTTTTTACAGCAGCAATAATATATTCCGTATCCACTACTGTATACGTTGCCCTTGCAGGCATTGTTTGCCCAGTCTTTAACCAAGTGCCACCTAGCTGTGTGAGCTTTTTCACATTCCGTGTCCAGAAACATCACCTGAGTGACGTAGTGTGATTTCTGCCCTTTACAGCACAAAACGCAGCGCTGTGTCAACAATGTATTTTTCAGATACATTTTTGCCCTTGATCCCCCTCTGGCATGCCACTGTCCAGGTCGTTGCACCCTTTAAACAACTTTAAAATCATTTTTCTGGCCAGAAATGTCTTTTCTAGCTTTTAAAATTCGCCTTCCCATTGAAGTCTATGGGGTTCGCGACGTTCGCGAACCGTTCGCATTTTTGACGCAAGTTCGCGAATATGTTCGCGAACTTTTTTTCCGACGTTCGCTACATCCCTAGTCAAAAAATTGCTCATACCCAATCAGAGCAAACTGACAATGTAACAATATAAATGCCACAATATATGCTTTAGGTATTGCCTATTTCATCAACCTGGACAAGGTTTGTTTTTTAATTTACTTTTGGTGATTTATTTGAGGATTTATTGGTGATTCTAATGTAGCCGATGGCTGTAGAATAAGATATAAATAAGATAAGGGGGCAAGGGCACCCTATTCAGAATCCAAATCAAATTATTTGCCATTACACTATAAATTACAACTTATTTGAAGTGGAGCATTCTCCAGATATTCTAGTTTACTAGAAGAAAGCATTTGTTACAGCTTTATTTATTTATTTATTTATTTATTTATGAAATCATCAAAAAAACAGTAAAAGAAGATTTTCTGCCAAGACTCCCAAAATATCCTACTTTTATCTCACTGTATGTTGTGCTGTAAAAATGCAATTTACAAGCCAAGCAACTGTGTTTAGCAGGTCACCCAGCCATCCATTGTTATCCATTGTTATTTTCTAGGGGACCTGTGCCAAAATATACATGTGAGCAAATGGTTCTCCTGTGCAAAACATAGGATATAGTGAGACTCTTGCTTTGTGTAGTATGTTTCCTCATACTATCAGCCTGGCTCAGCCCCTCCAATTAGCTAACTTGATACTGCTGATCTGACAGAACCGAGTCATGCTCCACAGCATCTCTGCATCAGGGTGAGCACTGCATGTGACTAGAACACAGACAAACACTTTCCTTTTGGGACAGAAAATAATCAAGGCTCTCCCAGATGACAACTGTCTCCAAATGTACGATACTGTATGACAGGCTAGATTTAATTAGAAATTTGTTAAAGGGAAAGAAAAAACACATATTTATGCTTTCCTGTATATTTACATTAATATTCTTTCTGAAGTGCACTTAATGACTTAAATTATAGTCAGTTATTTATAGATTCCAAACCCAAAAGTTGACCATACCACCCCATTTGCTTCATCTGTCCTTAAACTTGGGTCATTTTTAGAGCCCTGTAACTGCTTGCTCTTTGGTTCGTTATTTGAGAACTGTCTTTTGACATAGTCTGCATTGTGTTTAGGTCAAGTGCTGCCCTAGGCTCTGGACTTTAGTGTGACCCTGGTTGCGGAAGTGATGTTGTGTGCATGACAGCACGCGCATGGTGTATGATGTAATTTCCATCAACAAATGCGTTGCTAACCTCATGTCCACTCCCTCACCTCCCCAGCTTAGCCACCAGATTTGCCCACAAGTCTCTGACCCTTTAAAGCTGCTGCCTTAGGCAGAGGCCCTATGATTAAAGGAGAAGGAAAGCTTACTCCATATTATTTGCAGGAATAAAGTTCACTTTATAGTGTTCTGAATCAGTAAGGTATTTTTTTGTTATAGGCATTAGGTATAGTTAAAACCTTTCTAAGTCTCTTAGTTCCATGCATCATGAGGCTGGAGTACTGGTGTGACTCCATGGTGCGTCATCATTCAAGGAAGCAAAGCAGTGCTTATAAGTGGAATGTGGCTGCACTGTAATGTTAGAACAGAAAATGCTGCCTCTGGCACAGGGAGGATGAAATGTAAAGAATTTGGTGATGTCACCCTAGTGCAGCCAGCAGGTTTTCAACAGAGCAACATACAGAGCAAAGGGAAGCACCAATAGATGAAACAGTAAGTGTTCTGAAAACTGTATATAGATGCAGTTAGAATGTACAACACTTACTTTCAACCTTTCCTTGTCCTTTAAGTGCCTATTGGCAAGAAATGCGTAAGGCTATGTGTTAATAATCTACTTTGTGGCCTAAATAAAGTTTCAGTTCTTTTACAAGCCTGTTTATGGGATCTGTGAGTGCCTGCAGTTTTCTCTTTTGAGAGACTCTCGGGTGCCTATATTTAAATACGGCCCTGGAAATATAAGGCATCCTGTGTTTTATGAGCAAGACCTAAAGTGTGTGGTGATCTGGCAATGAGTCTTAAGGGTTAATTGACAATGCTCCATGCAGAGTGCAGACAATGCTCCATGCAAAGGTGTCAATCAGACCCCTAATTTGCACGTCATTCAAATGCATACATTTGGGTACACCAAGAGGAGCAGCCCAGTCTTAATCACCTGTACAAAGGTGGGCACCTTAGTGCTCTAGCACTTAAACCTTGAGGTTTGGTAAATGACCCCTTTAGTGTCATACTTAGCAGTGTAGTGAATAATGCATTGGTAATAAGGATGCACCGAATCCACGATTCGGTTTGGGATTTGGCCAGGATTCGGCCTTTTTCAGTCGGATTCGGATTCAGCCGAATCCTTCTGCCTGGCCAAACCAAATCCGAATCCTAATTTTCATATGCAAATTAGGGACAAGGAGGGACATCACATTACTTTTTGTCACAAGGAAAAAAATGTTTTCCTCTTCCCACCCCTAATTTGCATATGTAAATTAGGATACATACATAGTATATTTAAAATGCCAATATATTCCACAGCCCTGAACAATAAATGGGTGTATATACTGAACATGCAGATTTACATAGAAAAACGTCCAATAACTAACACAAGAAGTAAAGGATATGCTGCCCAAAAAAGCTCTAAATTTCATGTACAGCAACAGTAGCCTACAGAATAAGCCATAGCAAGTGTATTATTATTATTATCAGGCACTTTACAAACATCAATAAGAGAGTCAAAATAAAACATGGCTGTCTAGACTTTATTCAACAAGAAAATGTATTATAGGGATGAAGGTCTTCAACAACAAAGATGAAGTTTACAGAAATTGTTTATTTGGGAGCTCATAATATAGGACACCGATTCGCTGCTTGTTGGAGGAATTAATATCCGTTTGTATGGGATCTAACAAATCAGTGTAAAGCTTAACATGTACAAAGTCTGTAAGTTTGCATTGAAGAACAAAAGAACAGCATGTTACTTTAAAAGTGCCACATGATACATAGATTACCATGGAGATGAGAGAAACAGTCTCCGAGAAGCACTTTCTGTGCTGATTCTTTGCTTTGCCTGATTGCAGTCGTGTTATTAGTACCAAGTTTACCCTAGGGATTTCTTGGAAAATGATTACTCTCAACAGAGCGATTTCTGTCTTCAGTATCCTGGAAATGCCCTATAGTTATTTTTAGATCAAATTTAAATCATTCCACGTGTGATTCTTACCTCAATAAATTTGGTACAAAATTTAAAACGATCCACAAAGATTTTTTTATGACTAAAATTATTTATATATATTGTGCTATGTATCACCTTTAATACATTTTCAAAAGAACAGTGCAGAGAAAAAAGAAGAAACCGAAAAGCATGAATCAGTAGACAGATAGGAAGGGAAAGCCATCTCCACATTGCTGAAGGAATAATCAATGAAATGGCTTGAAAACACCGTTTTTGGAACGTAAAAAGAACAATTTTGTTAAAAAGTTAGCATGCACAGAAAGCAGAAGTTGCTAAATTATAGAGAAAGTGATTGTCCTGTTCCCTTTACTTTGTAACTTTCATTTGACAAATGCTATCTTGGAGAAATTATTGGCATAGATAAATTCAGAGATGCAAGCAGTCGCTGCATTTAATGTGCCTCGTGGAAAAATGATGTGTTCATTATATGAGCAAAAAGTCCAGTGTATAACTTATTGTCCATATCCTCATATTTTATATGAGCTTTAAAACTGTATTTTCAGATTCTCTGCTTTCTTTGCATCTTCTCAAAATAAATATTCAAAATGTACTTAATAATTGAAACACCACCAAGCTACTTTTTATAACGCATTTGCTACAGCGCCTTCTTGGTACCAAGACAACTACATATCTGACCCCATGAGATTTCTGTGTGGAAACTAGTGTTCAGCACCAAAATTACAATGCATTCATCTTGCTTTGTATCAGCAATGCCCAGGTTCTTCTAATTGTACATTAATATTCAAAATGCACTGAAAATGGTCGAATACTGGAGATGGTTGGTTTACCAACTCTTTAAACTAGGGATCCCCAACCTTGTGAACCGTGAGCAACATTCAGAAGTAAAAGGAGTTAGGGAGCAATACAAGCATGAAAAATGTTCTTGGGGTGCCAGATATGTGCTGTGATTGGCCATTTGGTAGCCCCTATGTGGATTGTCAACCTACATCGAGGCTCTGTTTAGCAGTCTGTTTTTTATACAACCAAAACTTGCCTCCAGCCTGGAATTCAAAAATAAGCACCTGCTTTGAGGCCACTGGGAGCAACATCCAAGGGGTTGGAGAGCAACATGTTGCTCACAAGCTACTGGTTGGGGATCACTGATTTAAACCATTATAGTGTCCCCCATCTATTGCTTCCAGCACCCAATGTATTTGGAGTGGTAACTAATTAAAAATATGCTGCGGTTCCTACATCCCTTGGCTGTGTGTGAATTAAAAATAAATCACTGATGCCCTACGGCTTATCTGTTTTGAGACATCAGAACCCTAGTCTGTCCAGAGCCCCTTTATACCTAGAAGCTTGACTGACATGATTATCTAGTAATGCAAAATAATGCATAGAATTACAAAGCTTTTTGTTATATTTTAGTGACACTATTTCTGTACATTCCATTTTACTAATATAGGGGAACTCAAACTTAACTAAAGAAGTAGGCTGAAATATTGTACATTATGTTTTGGGCTTTTTTACCAGCCCAAGGTAATCACAGCCCTTTAGCAGTAAAGATCTGTGTCTCCAAAGATGCCCCAGTAGCTCCCCATCTTCTTTTCTGCTGCTTCACTGCACATGCTCTGTGCTGCTATTAATTCCCGAGCTTAGGGATAGATGCACAAGATACTCAATCTATGTAATATTAATGCCACAATGTAAAAGTGATTTGTAAGTAATTCCAATTATTGGTACAAGCCAGCTCATAAACCAGTACAACTAGCATCAGAATTCAGTATCAGTATTCAGCCCTGTAGCATCATCACCTCATTTTCTGTTTGATGATTTGTGACTACCCCTAAGTTTGCTCAAAGCCCACTGAGCATGTGCGTGTCACTAACACTTCTATCAAAATCCAAGTTGGGAAATTCCTGTGAAAACTTTGATGGCCTGGATCATTACTATAAGATAGATGCTGAACCTTTAGGCTGGTTCAATAAATTCAGTATATAACATGTGGCATTTCAAGAGATATTAATTTTTAGGGTTTTATTCTCCTTTAAGAGATTCAAATAAGTCTCAATCAACTTGTCTTACTGGTAATTGTCTTACATTTGAAGTTAAAGTTACTATTTGCTGTCCAACATCTGATCTTTCATCAGACCACCCCTTAAAAAAACCCTGCTAGAGTTTCAGGAGTTTGCAGTACATCGAGAAACAATTTACCCTACATTTTACTCAAATCATTTGACATTTAGATCTCCTTCCAGTAACTAATTTTAGTGCCTCCCCAGTATAAAGTTTATATCAGTCATTTATTATATGAGTGGAAATTAAACATTTTTGCATGGCTATGCAAATTGCTTCAATGATGACATTTTGAGCAGATTTGAAATATTTTATCTTAATGGAGTTTGAGTCCTCCATGATCACTTTCTGATGACAAAAAGTGTAGGGGAAAGGGGATATGTTCTTATAAATGAGCAAAATCATTTAACAAATTCCAGAATGCCAGGAAAATATTAATAAATATGAATTAAACTGCATAGAAAATGCCAGAAACCCCAACTGGCCTGTTTAATAATGACATTAAATTTAATAACTGAAATACATAGCTATGATCAATGCAAAGCTCTAGTTGTACTACAGATCGGAATTACTCAGCAGTCCCTTGATACATGGGAAATATTTATTTTGCAGGGATCCCTAGATACACTTTGGCCAGGGTTAACCTCGGTACTATTTTATTTCAACATTTAAATTACTGTGTTTGTCACTGGCCACAGTTGAATGCATAAAACTGTAAAATATGTTTTATACTCTCTCCTTCCTACCCACTTTCCCTTGTTCAATACCTCCAAATCCATCCATTTCTACTCTTTCTCCCCTGTTCTATTACTAACCCCCTGTAGTTTTAATTCTTTCCTGATACTCACTCATGGACTGCTGCTTGGATCCAGTGTCCCAGACAGAATGGGCGACAAAATCAGAAGACTAATGCACAATCTACCATGAATGCATGGCAGTTTCTCAATAGACTACAAATATTTTCCCCCAACACAAAATGGTTACTCCCTTAGAGCCTACACTTTGTTCATGTAGCAAAATATTTACATTATAGAGTCTAAGACCAGGACCTGGTCATACTGCTCACCCATGTCACTCATAAATGCTGAAGGAAAGCTACTTGCCAAAGATATAGCCACCAGAATGTAAGATTCTTTGGGAATTTAACAGATTTTTTAGCCATTGATAGCCATTGCTATGCCCCATAGCAGTGCTGTCAAACTCTTGTGTGGCCCCCACATGAAAGTCTACCTGCTGTGACTTTGTCAGGGAGCCGGGAGCTCCCTCCAGGGAGGTAGTCTGGATCAAGGAGGAAACCCTCTTGAGGGTGCAAGGTCGCGGTATCCGAAGGGTTAAGCAAGACGGAAGGTCAAAGTCCAGGCAAGAGTTCAGTGGCAGGCAGAACAGGATCAAATAATAAGAGTCCAGGCAGAGGGTCAAAACCAATGCAGGAGCAGGAATCAGGATACAGGATAAAGGGAAACAGGAACCCAGGTTCAGGGTAGCAGAACCTATTCTTGGGCGCCCTTCTGGCGTCCTGGGCGCCCTTTTATAGTTGAATTTGGCGCCATAGTGACGTCACTGGCATCCTTACGCCGGTGTGCTTGCACCGGCGTGTTTGCGCCGGCGTGTTTGTGCATGCGTGTTTTACGCATGCATCAGTGTTGCGGCGCTGGCGTCCCAGCGTCCACGTGGGCCGACTGGGCGCTGCCATTTTGGATTCTTCACCACGGGAGCAGACGCGTCTCTTCGTGCTCCCGGCGGCCTTGACAGTACCCCCCCCTCACGGGGGGCCTAAGGACCACCAGGGCTTGGCTTCTGGGGAAACTTGGAATGGAAATCCCTTACAAGACGAGGAGCATGAACATCAGAGTGTCCTTCCCAGGAGCATTCTTCAGGGTCAAAGCCCTTCCACTTGATGAGGTATTGAAGAGAGCCCCTGGAGATTCTGGAGTCAAGGATCTTTTCCACCTAATATTCTTGTTGACCATCCACAGAGATAGTGGGAGGGTGCGACTGGTCCACAGAAAAGCGGTTGGAGGTAGCGGGTTTCACCAAATAGACATGAAACACGTTGGAAATTTGCATCTCGGGGTGAAGCTGAAGTCTGACAGCCACAGGATTGATCACTTCTGAGATGGAGAATGGACCGACAAACTTTGGACCCAACTTAGGAGATGGCACCTTCAATCGAATGTTCCTGGAAGACAACCAGACTTTATCACCAACCTTGTAGGGAGGAGAGGGTCTACGTCTTCGATCAGCGAAGGTCTTGTGCACTCTTCTCCAAATTAGACTTGGTTGCACCCCAAATAGCGGACATATGGGCCGCATGTTCATCGGCGGCTGGGACATCAGACAAAACAAAGTCTTGCGGAAAGGCTTGAGGATGTTGGCCATACACAGACATGAATGGAGATCTTCCAGTGGATGAATGACAGGTGTTGTTATGAGCAAATTCCGCACATGGGAGAAGGTCAGACCAATCATCTTGGTATAGGGAGACATGATTCCTCAGGAATTGTTCTAAGGCTTGATTCACACGTTCCGCTGCCCCATTAGTTTGGGGGTGATAGGCAGAAGAGAACTGGAGAGCAATACCCAAATCCTTGCATAAGGAATGCCAAAACTTAGCTGTGAACTGGGAACCTCTGTCAGAGACTATCTCCGCTGGGAATCCATGCAAACGGAAAATGAATTGAATGAACAATTGAGACAATGCCACCGCAGATGGAAGCTTCCGTAACGGGATGAAGTGAGCCATCTTGCTAAAGCGATCAATGATGACCCAGATTACAGTGTTCCCACTGGAGGGAGGAAGTTCAACTATGAAGTCCATTGCCAAATGAGTCCATGGACGAGAGGGGACAGGCAATAGCTGCAATAACCCGCTAGGGCGAGAATGGCTAGGCTTGGAAGTGGCACAAATGGTCTTAGCAGGACCAGGATGTCCAGCTTGCTTGGAGCTATGAGTCTATTGCAGGATAGGCAGACGTAGCTCGGAGGGAACAAACGCCATCCCAATGGGGGTATCAGGAGGGGCAGAAGATTGACCAGCCAGAATTTGATCAGCGAATTGAGGGTACAAAGAAGCGGTGATCTTGACAGGAGGAATAATTGGCTTTTGTCTTTCAGGAGAACGATCCACTGGGGTGAAACTTCGAGACAGAGCATCAGCCTTCCAATTCTTGGAGCCTGGGCGATAAGTTAAGACAAAGTTAAATCGAGAGAAGAAAAGAGCCCACCTTGCTTGTCTGGGATTCAGCCTCTTGAGAGATTGAATGAACTCGAGATTCTTATGATCAGTGTATATTGAGACTGGAATCAGGGAACCTTCAAGAAGATGACGCCACTCTTCTAGGGCAAGCTTGACAGCTAAGAGTTCTCGATTACCTACATCATAATTCTGTTCGGCAGGAGAGAACTTCTTAGAGAAATAAGCACATGGATGCAATTTCCCATCAGTGGGATGTCTTTGGGATAGGATGGCTCCAGCTCCAACTTCAGAAGCGTCCACCTCGATGAAGAAAGGTAACTCCGGATCAGAATGGCAGAGAACCGAAGCAGAAGTGAAGGCATCCTTCAAGGACTGAAAGGCTTCAATAGAAGATGGGGGCCACAAGCTGGGTTTACCCCCTTTTCGGATGAGGGTCAGGATAGGAGCAATGCGAGAAGAGAACCCCTTAATGAATTGCCGGTAGTAATTGGCAATACCAATGAATCTCTGGATTGCCTTGGTGCTCAGCGGTAGGGGCCACTCTTGGATTGCAGACACTTTCACAGGATCCATCTCAAAACCCTCTGGGGAGATGATATAGCCCAGAAAAGGAATCTTGGACACTTCAAACACACATTTCTCCAGCTTGGCAAAGAGAGAGTTCTTCCTCAAACGAGAGAGTACTTCCTTCACCTGGGAGCGATGGCTTGCAAGGTCCTTGGAGAAAATCAGGATGTCATCAAGGTACACTACCACAAACTTTCCCAAGAGATCCCAGAAAATGTCATTTACAAATTCTTGGAAGACAGCGGGGGCATTGCAGAGACCAAAGGGCATCACGAGGTACTCATAGTGCCCATCACGAGTGTTGAATGCAGTCTTCCATTTGTCACCTTCACGGATGCGGATAAGGTTATACGCCCCATGGAGATCCAACTTAGTGAAGATTTTAGCCCCCTTCAGTTGGTCCAAAAGTTCTGCGATCAGAGGCAAGGGATACAGGTTCTTAACGGTGATTTTTTTAAGACCCCGGTAGTCAATACAAGGACGTAGGCCTCCATCCTTCTTCTCCACGAAGAAGAATCCAGCCCCTGCAGGAGAAGTAGAAGGGTGAATAAACCCCCACTGGAGATTTTCTTGGATATATTCCTTCATGGCAGCGGTCTCTGCTGGAGAGAGAGGATAAGTGCGACCTCTAGGGGGCATGGTTCCAGGCAGAAGATCGACAGGACAATCGTATTGTCGATGTGGAGGAAGGAATTCTGCAGACTTCTTACAGAAAACATCGGAGAATTCCTTGTAGAAGGAGGGTAGAGTCTTCAGATCAGTCGTAGAGATATTCATCCTCTGGAGGGGTTCAGCAGGAAGACAGTGCTGCTGGCAAAATGGACTCCAACGGGAAATCTGCCCTGCGGACCAATCAATGGTGGGATTATGCAGGCGCAGCCAAGGAAGACTCAAAAAAACTGGCACGAATGGGCAGGAAATAATTAGGAACGATAATCTTTCTTTATGCAAAGTCCCAACCTGCACAGGCAATTCCCCAGTCGTCATGGAAATAAACTCAGACTCCAGGGGTCTGTCATCAATGGCAGTGACACGAAGGGGAGTAGACAATGGAAACAGGAGAACATTCATATATTTAGCAAAGAGAGTGTCCATGAAATTTCCGGCAGCACCCGACTCAATGAATGCTGAGCCAATTAGGGTCTTAGTGGCCAGACGGATCTGTAAAGGTAGAAGAAACCTGTGAGAGTTCTCTTGAGATTTGGGAGCAACATCCCTCACATGAGACTTTCAAGGGTCGCCTTTAAGAGGGGAACTCTGAGGCTTTACAGGAATAACACCCCTCACACGAGTCTTTCCACGGTTACCTTGAAGAGGGGAATTCTGAAGCTTCACAGGACAAGAGTTGGCAAAGTGTGACTGACCACCACAATAGAGACAAAGTCCAGCCGTACATCTCTGGAGTTTCTCCTGTTCAGAGAGACGAACTCTTCCGACTTGCATAGGTTCCTCCGGAGGAATAACAGAAGGCTGCTGGGGGGTAGAAGGTAACAGCGGTCTTTGGAAGCAAGGTGCCAACAAGGGTTGAAATCTTTTACTGCGCTCCTTCTCTACTTGATGCTCTCTGAGACGAGTGTCCACCTTAATGGACAGAGCAATCAGATCTTCCAGCAGGTCAGGGAACTCCCTGGAGACAAGATCATCTCTAATTCGAATAGACAGACCTTGATAGAATACAGCCTTATAGGCATCGTCATTCCAGGAAGTCTCAGCCATTAAAGTTCTAAAGTCAATAGCATAGTCACTGACACTGCGGTTTCCCTGCCGGAGTTGCAGAAGACGAGAAGGGGTGATTGTGACCCCACCCGGGGCATCAAACACAGTACGAAATGCTTGAAGAAAAGCCTTGGCATCAAAAGTCACTGGAGAATTCTTCTCCCAAAGAGATGTTGCCCACTCAAGCGGTTTGCCCACCAAACGAGACATCACATACCCCACCTTGGAACGTTCATTGGGGAAGTGCGAGGGTTGAAACTCCAAGTGGATCTGGCACTGTGTAGCAAAACCTCTGCAAGCGAGGAGGAGGCGGAATGCAAGGCTCACCAGACGAGGAACCTGCGTTAGACGAGACGGCCGCCATGGGAGGGTTTACAGCAACTTGGGAAGCAGGGGGCGCTGGAGGCATACGAGTGAGAAGGGTATCGAGTGCCTGCCCTATGCGGTACTGCTGGGCTTCATAATCCTCCATGCGGGATGCCAGTCCGACATCAGGCGTAGCTTCCTCAGTAGGATCCATGGCCCAAGAATAATGTCAGCGAGCCGGGAGCTCCCTCCAGGGAGGTAGTCTGGATCAAGGAGGAACCCCTCTTGACGGTGCAAGGTCGCGGTATCCAAAGGGTTAAGCAAGGCGGAAGGTCAAAGTCCAGGCAAGAGTTCAGTGGCAGGCAGAACAGGATCAAATAACAAGAGTCCAGGCAGAGGGTCAAAACCAAGGCAGGAGCAGGAATCAGGATACAGGATACAGGGAAACAGGAACCCAGGTTTAGGGTAGCAGAACCTATTCTTGGGCGCCCTTCTGGCGTCCTGGGCGCCCTTTTATAGTTGAATTTGGCCATAGTGACGTCACTGGTGTCCTTGCGCCGGCGTGTTTGCGCATGCGTGTTTTACACATTCGTCAGCATTGTGGCGCTGGCGTCCCAGCTTCCACGTGGGCCGACTTGGCGCCGCCATTTTGGATTCTTCGCCGCCGGTAGCAGATGCGTCTCTTCGTGCTCCCGGCGGCCTTGACAGACTTATACCTTGTGTAAGCTTTAAATCGATATCAGTCCTGAGATTAACTGGCCCTGCATTGTTTATACCTCAAATTCAGACGGTAAGGTCCTTCATTGTCCACACCTCTATTGTTCACACCCCTAAAGCCCTGTACTGTTTACACCTCAGACCCAACTAAAAGTGCACCAGCATTATGTCACTGTATGTAGTACAGTATGAACTGTTCATCGTAGAGTGGTCCTAATAGGTTTCCCTGTCTCCTGTTGTATTCTGACTTCCTTATGCTCCCTGTGTGCGCCATACTCTGCCTATCCTATGCTCCATATGTGTGCCATACTCTGCCAGCCATATGCTCCCTGTGTGCCATACTCTGCCTGCCCTATGCTCCCTGCATGTGCCATTCTCTGCCTGCCTTATGCTCCCTGCGTGTACCATATTCTGCCTGCCCTATGCTCCCTTGGTGTACCATATTCTGCCTGCCCAATGTTCCCTGTGTGTGTTATACTTTGCCTGCCCTATTCTCCCTTGGTGTACCATACTCTGACTGTGTGTGCCATACTCGGCCTGCTCTACACTACTTTTGGGATATAAGCTTGTGGGTTTTTTAGCATTTTGAAATTGTCCCCTAAGTAGTGCTGGGGGGTTGCTGTGCTATTCACAGTGGAGGAGGAGGCATGTGGATTTAAGGGTATGTTTTAATATGACTTCAATTTTTCACATTTGAGCACCAACCATTGGTTTTTTGGTGTGCAACCACAAGTAATGTGGACAAGGTCTTAAATGTTCTTGTGGTAACATGGGCATGGTTTAAAGTGGGTGTGATTTAAAAACAGGGAATGTCAACACAGGCTTCCATTATTGGCCCTCCACCACATAAGCCAGAAAAACTCCGGCCTTCAGTACCACATATGTTGGACACCACTGCCCTATGTGATCTACGATCTTTGAGGGACAGACTAGAACAGAAATCCGCCTCCATCCACGTGATCCATAGACCTAAATTAATAAAATCCATACAAAAATAATACATATGCTCCATTACCTGTTTGTGAAGACAAAGTCCATTATTGGAAGTATCTACCAGATGATACTGTACCACTGTGTACAAACTATAACAATCTATCCATGTAGTAGATAATGTTACTTTGAATACCAAAGCCATTTACAGGAGCACAAATCATTCACAGAATTGCACCAGTAGTAGTATTTACACATATTCCATTCAATACACTATAAGCCTCACTACCTTCACAGCATACAATTCTCATATCATTGTTTTTTTTCCCATTCCTATTTACACTGGGCCCCTCTGGTATCCCCCCCCCCACCAAATGATCACCCGGCCTCTCCTGGAAGGCCAAAAGCTTTTTTTTTGTCAGCATTTGGGAAGAAAATTCTGGACTTGACTAACATTAGGAGAAAATTTAAAAATCTCTTATTCTTAGAGGCTTCCAATTACAGACATTAGATGCCATTTACAATTTGTTTGCACCTACTTTGCACTCAGCTATACTAGCATTGTGCACCAATCTGATGGTTGTCTCTCTTTTGGTAGAAACAAGAGACCACAGATGAATGAAACAGATGTATAACAAAACATTCAACTAGACCTTTATCAGGCAAGTGCATTGTGGTCAGACGCACCACATACTAAAACACATACAAATGAAATAGAAACATTTAGATGCATTCAAGTATACAAACAATTGCAGCGGTACCCACATAATCAAGTTGCAAAGAAATGCCAAGAATGAAAATGTGTTCCTGGGTTGATGTAAGTCAATGATTCAAAGTGACATCGCCTATCCTACAAGAAAGATGGCCCCCATATTCAAAAAAAGAAACACATACAGTAGATCTTGTCTGAAGAGCACACACATTCTATGAATACATCACTAGCAATTCCCCAGTAAGTAAACAGAACATTAATTTGACATTGCAAATTAACATGGCAAGGCAACTATTTGAATTTGTTTCCCTTGAACAGCATAAAAAATGGCACAACTTGGCAAGCCCTTGCTGAGTTTTCTGCATTGCATCAATGCACCATGTTTGCGCTAACACAGATGTTCCCAAAATATGTGGTTGACCCCCAGGGGGAATGTCAGTCTGATTAAAATTTGGAGTGGTTGCTGATTTGCTCTTTTAGTATCACAGCAGTTACAGCAGTATTCCATATTGCTTATTATTTTTGAGCTTGGGGGTGGGTTAATAACTTACACCTCAAACAGGCACCTTTGAGCCAACACCTTTTACTATATTACCTGGTAAGGAGGTACGTCTAGCACTGAACTCCAAACACTAAACACTAAGTAAAGCCCCAGTAGAGCTTTGCATTAAAAAAACCCAATCAAATATTAATAATGTGTCAGGGCGAGTTACCTCAGGACATGCTTACTTTGTTTTTACCATTCTTGGATTGTGAACAATATCATGAAGTGCTAGAATGATGTGAGTCAGTATACCTCTTAGTCTCATATTATGCATTTAGTTTACAGTGAACAATTAAACACAT
This sequence comes from Xenopus laevis, assembly GCF_017654675.1. Taxonomy (NCBI): domain Eukaryota; kingdom Metazoa; phylum Chordata; class Amphibia; order Anura; family Pipidae; genus Xenopus; species Xenopus laevis. The sequence continues at coordinate 85,138,111 of NC_054383.1, forward strand.
TTACTGGTTTTTAATCAGGCAATAGTTTTTGACAGCTGAATTTTACATGTATCCCTCTGGGGGCATTGTGCCTATTGCTGGCTGCTAATGCTTAATGAATATTGTATATGTGCATTGGAACGAATATGCACTGCACATCAAGCATGCATTCTGCATGAAAATTCTCTTGTAGGGCTAACCATAATATTGTAACGCTAAATGATGAGTACATAGTATTTTATTAATAGGACACTCATGAATGAAGAAGAATTGTTTTGCTTTTAGTGTTCCTTCACGAGGCACTTTGAACTAACTCAAATGGTTGGCTTAAAACCAGGACATTTTCCTTTTCATTAAAACAATATCTCATTGGAGCCCCACTTTATAATTTAAAGGGGACCTGTCACCTTAAAAAATAATTCCAAATACAACCACATCAAGCAGGCAGCAGCCATTTTGTGGATACTGTTATAAAGGCAAGCTAAAATCATGGCAAAATCTTGTTTCTGCACCATAATGGAGCGCCTGATGCCCATGCCCATGCACTGGCTACAAAATGAATGTTGGAGATGAAGGGGGGATGTAAGTGCAGTGACATCTAGGAATTGCAGAATGGAAATTGAAATTAATTGCCTGCCCCACCCAATACCTAAGGCATAGAGGAGGGGCAGGCAATATATGATTGACAGCTGAAAGTTTTAAAACGAGTTTATAACCAATGTGGTTGTTTTAATAAAAAAATAAAAAAATTTGGGGTTCATGATTAATTTTAAAAGGACTTTTATTATACAGATTTTTATGTGTGGGTGTCAGGTCCCCTTTAATGATCTTTTGTCTATGTACAGTCATAAAACTACCCATTTAAAACAAACAAATAAAGGATTGGACACCTATTAACATACAGTATATACAGGTATGGGACCCGTTATCCGGAAACCAATTGAGAAAGCTCCATTTATCCAAATAATCTAAATAATTCTCTTTTTCTCTGTAATAATAAAGCAGTACCTTGTACTTGATCCAAACTAAGTTATAATTGATCCTTATTGGAGACAACACCAGCCTATTAGGTTTAGTTAATGTTTACATGATGTTCTAAGGTATTTTTCTTAAGGTATGAAGATCCAAATTACAGAAAGATCCCTTATCCGGAATACCTCAGTTCCGAGCATTCTAGATAACAGGTCCCATACCTGAATATAAACAGAGACAAAATATAAAACAAGTGACACATTCAAAAAAAGTGAAACATAGTAAATGGAAACGTAGATGATCTAGAGGAGCTGAAGGCATCGTTTTTTTCACTCTTTTCTTGAATGTCCAGTTTCTTGTGTAAACTTAATTAATAAAACACAATCCTCAAATAAAAATATCTGATGGCATAAGACATTCCCTGCACTCACCTATATCAGTTTATAAGAACAATTCAGGAGAAAGAATCATTGGAGGGGGCAGGGAACCAATTTGTTAGGTACCCCAAATGGCTTAAATGGTTGTTCTTCTTCTTCTTTTCTTAGGCACAATGGTTGACTACAGTTTGTCTATAAACTGCTTACCGTATATACTCGAGTATAAGCCGACCCGAGTATAAGCCGAGGTACCTAATTTTACCTACGAAAACTGGGAAAACGTATTGACTCTAGTATAAGCCTAGACACAACTACAGCCCTGTCTCCCAGCAGCACACATTCTGCCAAAGCGACCCCCCCAGCGATCAACCGGACTTCTTTGCAAAGTTGATGGTGACAGAGAATTGCCAAACGGATTACTGTGTGCATTGTCCCACTGTCCCACTACCATGTGCAGAGGGTGCTGTTTGATATTGCCATCACTGTTAATCTTTCATATAACCAGCAGAGGGTGCTGTGTGATATTGCAGTCACTGTTATTCTTTTATATAACCAACAGAGGGCGCTGTGTGATATTGCAGTCACTGTTAATCTTTCATATAACCAACAGAGGGCACTGTGTGATATTGCAGTCACTGTTATTCTTCCATATAACCAACAGATGGCGCTGTGTGATATTGCAGTCACTGTTATTATTCCATATAACCAACAGAGGGTGCTGTGTGATATTGCAGTCACTGTTATTCTTCCATATAACCAACAGATGGCGCTGTGTGATATTGCAGTCACTGTTATTCTTTCATATAACCAACAGAGGGTGCTGTGTGATATTGCAGTCACTGTTATTCTTTCATATAACCAACAGAGGGCGCACTGTTATTCTTTCATATAACAAACAGAGGGTGCTGTGTGATATTGCAGTCACTGTTATTCTTTCATATAACCAACAGATGGCGCTGTGTGATATTGCAGTCACTGTTATTCTTTCATATAACCAACAGAGGGCACACTGTTATTCCTTCATATAACCAACAGAGGGCATTGTGGGATATTGCAGTCTCTCCCCAAGTGAACTGTTGGTATAGGAATGATTAAAAGTGACTGCAATCTCAGCTACTCGGGTCGGGAACTGAGTATAAGCCGAGGTAGACTTTTTCAGCACATTTTGGATGCTGAAAAACTCGGCTTATACACGGGTATATATTATGGGGAAATTACTCACCCTGAACTAATGTTAGGGTTCAATTACAATCACAAGGACAAGAGCATAGTCCTATTTGATGCTATCCACAAAGGAACTTTAACTTATGCACACTTCTTAGAGTCTTATGGTGAGTATCAATGCTCCTTCTCTGATGTGACTCCACATCATTTCCCACAGTAGACATTAATTTAAGTCTGAATCACACAAATTGCAGCACATGATATTTTGCTGGTTCCCAAAATGATATTGAGATTGTCGGGCAATGCTCTATTGTGGGTAAAAATGTGATTTTACTTCAAATATTGCACTTTGCACTTATTGCTGCATTCCTTCTTCCATCATCCATGTCTTTGAGAGATGATATAAGAAGGAATCTTAGCTGATTCTTTTCTTATTCCAAAGCTGGTCAAAATGATTCAGTTTTATTAAGGACTAGTGATTGTGCTGACCTCAAAAACACACATATATATATTGGGACCTTTCTCCTTGAGAAAGGTCCCAATGGGGACCGAAACGTTGGATATTCATTTGTGAATAAAACACAACATTATTTTCATGAAAAACCTTGGAGTGCGGGTCCATTTGTCATGATGTATCATTAATCTTTTGACCAACGCACCCACTTTCATTGAATCCGGTAAGAGTGCGTTCACCTATATGGACATTATATATATATATATATATATATATATATATATATATATATATATATATATATATATATATATATATATATATATATATATATATATATATATATATATTGACTTCTACATGACCTGGACAGGTTTGAGATGGAGTATTTTCAGATTTGGGGCTTTGGGGTAGGATATGAGCATGAAACATGGCACTCACATATATATTGTACACACACACACACACATACTGTATGTTTGCAAAAATTATGCAATAATGGAGAGCTCTTCATTTAGCTCAAATAGTAAGGTCCCTTTGAACTAAAAATAATGACCTATTATTGCCTGATTTTTGAGCTTGACATCAATTGTTTGCTATTGCTTATGGATGCTTTGTTATATTTGTGTTCATTACATGCTTTTGATATATATATATATATATATATATATATATATATATATATATATATATATATATATATATATATGTTTATATATATATATATGTTACTTGGCACACACAAGTTTATACATTTAAATTTATGCAGTATATGGAAACAGACAAATGCTAATGAACAGTTGATAACAACTAATGGATTAATGGATATTAATATCCATTGATCTATAGCTGTAGGGTTCAAAATACCAGATTATTTCTGTGTAATAAATGAATGCATTGTTTGTGTTAATGAGCAGATTTTATCATGGATTAAATTTCTCGGTTTATATGGGTTGCATGTCTCAAAGCAAACAAAGAGGATCTGACAGTAAAATTAAATGCAGCATCTACATTGCCAATAGGGTTTTTAAAAGATTTTCCTTTGATAGTTGTGTTTCTTGCTTTTTATTTTGTTCAGTGACCATTGTTGTTTTTTTTTTTACATTGATATATTTTTGACATGTTTTTGTTTCGTTGTGCTAAACTTATGTGATGGTTTGCAACTGATCAGCAAATGTAATTTCTATCTATCTATATTTCTATATACCCCCATGTAAATTTACCTTTTCCTACAGTTAAAGAGATCAAATTTACTTTTTTTCAAGCCAACATCCTGTTTCCCGAGCAACAGCCAGATGGTGAGATTCAGGACCACGGCCAGCTCCAAATTCCTGACAGCATCTGTCCTGTCTGTAGACAACTGAAAAGTTGCCTTGGGCCATTAGATATTTTTGATTAGTTAGAGACACTGGGTTAAAAGCCATAGGCTGCAATATTACAGTTAAGTTGCCAAGCATCATGAGAATATTTTCCTTTTCTAGCAAGGATGATGTCCTTGTGTAACATCTGGAGTTTGTCTCAACAACCTGCAAAAGTAAGACTAGTTTTTTTCACCTGTCTCCTTTTTATGATGGTAGGAAAGTCCTTTGAATTTAACAGAAGACTAATACTTTGGGTGTCAGAATCTGAAATGCTATAGAGTTAACAATAGAAATGAAAAGTCTTTCCTTGGGTTCTCAACACGATTATAAGAAAGGTAAATACTATGGCTACAATTACCAGTGGAAAAGCTCTCCGCGATGTCTTCCATTCTATCAACAGACCTTCGCTAAAAGTGCACTTCCTGAGAAAGATATAGATTGAATTAATATCAGCTTCCAGAAAGACAAGAAGAAGAGACAACTACTGTTCACTTCCACAGCATGTTCTCTATGCGAGTGCTGGGCAGAATGCTTTCATTTGCCATTGAATGCTGGAAAGTTCCCTTATTATTCTGTGTCCTACAGAAAAAAAAACAGGAAAATAAACCACCCAAGGTTAACTTCTTTTTAGTATTGTCAGAAAGATAGAGGAACCATTTATTAGAAATATCAGCTATCCAATTTATCTTTAAAAATAGCTGACTTTAGGCCATTAATGGGAAGAACCCTGCATTGAAAGGTTGAAAAGGAGCAAATTTGTGAGGATAATAAGTGCAGTCATTTTACTCATATCGAGCCTAAAATTATTTCATTTATTCAGACATAAATCAATAAACTACAATAAATATAACACGATCTCTTTTAGTAATCATTAGTGAGATAGAAAGATATCACATAGCATTGAATTACAGAGATGCAAATGAATCTCACGCCCTTAAGTGAGAGTCTATAATAATGTGGGCTGGGCTCACAACCTTCTTTGTGATGGCAGTATCTTTAGTTGATATGTATCAAATCAGATTACTGTATAAAGAATTGCACTAAAAGTGCAAAAGTCAAAGTAATTATGTCACATGCCAGTTTGCCAGTGTAAGTAATATAAAATTTGAGGTTAATTAAGACCCCAGTTTGACCTGCATCAAAAGATACACCAAGCAAGAACAAATTGACTCGGCGTTAAAAATGCTAATCTATGCATTTCAAATTACATTTCAAGGCAATTTTAGTATAATTAATGGGCCAAATCTCATAGGAAACTTCTAAGCAGAAGGATTTTGTACACCAATACTTTCGTGTTTTAGATTACCAGCCATCTATACATGGCTCATCTACAATTCACAGTCTCTATCATTCATGATTTCTCATACAGCCTCAGGAACATCTGCATTTTCTCTATTTTTAACATCTGACTAGTCAGCCTGCAAAAAAGTCAGTCCTGCTAATCTGAATATATTCATAAGGCAGAGCCCCATCCTTTCACTGGTTGCATCAGGAATAGCGTCCCCTTTCATCCCAATGGAGTTGAATAGGAAATACATGTAAATTGATTTTTAAGAAGCCAGCTGGATTCACTTTTAAACTGCAAAGTTTCTCCCCTTAAAACTTGGATCTGATTGCTTTGTACGAACAACTGCTCCCATGTCAGAGCAGCGAAAAAGTTGCAAGTGGCTTGAAGTTAAAAGTTGCAGTAGAAATCAAAATGCAAATGAGCATGAGACCTGAGGTCAGAGGTTTCTGACATTTTGGGTAAAACATTTGCTTAAAACATTACTATTTCATAGCAAGATAATATATGGAAAACTTGCTTTAAGTTTAGCCTAAGCACCTGCCTCCCCCCCCCATGTAAAAGAAAAGAAAAGCCTGGTCAGGCATTAATTTGTAATGTTTTATAAAACATAACAATTTATTAATCATGCAAGCCAGTAGTCTAAAACACAGAACAAGAGTCAACCTTGCTTTACTGCTATTCATTTCATAATAGACATAATATCAAAGGCGTTTGTGATACTAAACTCTATAGTTAGTATAGGTATGGGTATATATAATTTATGCGAAAGTATGGAGGGTGTGTGTGTATGGATGCTGGGTTTTCATTTGGAGGGGTTGAACTTGATGGACTTTATTAAACCCGATTTAACTATGTAACTATAAATATGTCACAGTAGGAAATTTGAAATTATGAAATGTAGGGTACCAGTGATTTGGCTTTTTTACACTCACTGAGTATGCATGCACTTCTTACTGCTATTGCATGCTTTCCATGGCAATCAGGCCTGGATTTGTGGCAAGGCCACAAAGGCCCAGGCCTAGGGCGGCAAAATTTAAGGGACGGTTTGCCACCCAAGTGCCTCTGGTAGAGCTCTAATAGCACTGGGGGGGGATGTTCGTGTGCTAGAACCTGGTGGCTGAGGTGTCGGCGCATACGCTCGTAGGGAGATGCACATGTTTGCGTGTGGGCGCTAGAACCCAGGCGGCCTAGCGGCCATCTCATGTTCTCTCGGTGCGTGTTGGCGCTAGGATTCAGGCGGCCTAGGGGCGCAAAAGGATGAAATCCGGCCCTGTTGGCAATAAGAAAATTGTTGTCATTTTAAAGATGACACACAAATGTATTATCACATCTGCCCATACTTTAACCTGATGTTAGATTTTCAGTCTTCCTGTTCATTAACAGAAAACATTTGGGGAAGCCAATGCAGTCAGGAATCGCAGAGGTTGTTGCCAAAATCAACTTGTCTATGGACATCTTTTAAGCAAACTACTGAAATAATTATTTGCAAAGTCACCAGTTTTTTTAGCAGTGCATATTTTTAACATAATAAGCATATACTTAAAGGTGGCGTTTCAGTTTAAAAAAAGCCTGTGCAATTGATAATTAATTCAAAAACAACACTTACGGAAAATCAAACAAAAAGGAATGTTAATAAACAGATCCCAGGATAGCCAATTTATTAATTTTTGAGTTTCCTGTTTCTCGATTCCTAGCATATTTACAAAGAAACATTGAATTGGAAAAACGTACTTTAATTCGTGAAAAAAAGTAGACCACAATGAATATCCCACTGTTCAATTCATTTTTTTTTTAAAAAAATGTAAAAAGGAATGTATGTTGAAAATATTGACTTCGAGCGACGCTCAACAAATTTTACCTGATGCATTTTTTTCATTCATATTTTCAAGATTTTTTTATAGCTAAATCTTAGAAAATTGAGTTTTGAAAACTCAAATTCAACATTTTTGCCACAAAAATAGGTCCCTAGTAGTGTGTGTGTGCTGTGGTCTACAGAGGCCTGGGCACAACAGTAAATCTTTGTTAGACCCACCAAAAGCATTGAGAATCTGTTTCACAATAAACTAAAAGGTTATATATCAGGGACCCCTCTCCTCTTCCACCCAAGGCCAAAGCAGTTGCAGGGTCTGCCATTTTTTGTAACACCCTGTATATGTCAGAAATGCTTCTTGTAAAATTCCATGAAAAAAAGCGATCTGCCAATGTGACTTTGTCAGTACTGTTGCACTTGAGGTGTGAAATTGAAGAAGAAAATCAGGAAGACATTTTAAGGTTAAACCAGATGGACAGAGCTAGTTGCAATAGAGCAGCTTGAAATGGCAGGCAAATCATGGACAAGACAGCTGCCAAGATCAACAATATGTAAATGTCTTATAGGGGCAAATCCAAGTTTTCATGAAGTAGGCATATGAATAATTATAGAAAACATTGCCAAGCTTTGCTTCAAATCTACTGTGCATGGACGCAGCACCTAACATGTTCATTCCTAGAAGGGTGCAATAATATGCATGCAAAGATGCTACCTATTAGCAGATGCACTGGACACATGACAATCAGTGCCAGGACAAGGTAATTTACAGAGTGTCATCTCAGAGAGTCATTTAATTTAATTAGGGTGCTCTTTTACTTTCTGCTTTACACCAACATCGTATGGGAGCTTTCCTCCAAGGGCCTGAACAGGGTGTTAGGCAGGCAGATCAATAATAATGGTGGCCATGGACCATTTACAACATCTAAAAGAGGGTCAATAATAAAAGTGTATATAATGTAAAAAAAAATTAAATCCAAAGATGTGTGGTATGCTTTCTATTTTCTCATACTTATAATTCACTTACTCATACTTATAATCTATCGTTATAATCTTCAACTTTTTTCTTTTTCAACCCACCCTTTAGTGCCTATTAACTCTCTCCTTTTTTAATATTATTCAGTCTCAATGCCTATTAGGCTCTGAGTCTCTTGGGTTTTTACCCTTTGCACTTTGCCTTTTAATAATGTCCTGATCTCTTTTCGGTTTTGCTGAGTGGGCTTATTCCATCATCCAGCCCCACGGCGTGAGTGTGTGTACGCGTGTGTTATTCTTAAATGAATATTTCTTCCACGTTTGTCTCCCTCCTCCTCCTCCTTGCAGAGATATGCCTCCCGCGGGGAGCATAAATACTGACAAATGACAAGCAGTGCGTTAATGCTCGTTATGGCGCCATCATTATAATCCACCAAGCAATGGCGTTGGGGATCCCTGAAGGACACTTAGCACTATAGCAGATGCTCCACATTTGTACCTGCTCACATTGCCGCATGAAGACATTGTAATAAAAATCTGCAGCTCTACAATCAGAGAATGGGGGAGGGAGGTGGGAAACCTGAGATGCAGTCGGAAGAGAACTCAAGGCATAGAGCACAAGGACTAAAGCTTTTGCTCCATAGATAGGTACCTTCTTGCAAGGTGTACTCTTATTTATCTGGAAAGTATCTTTCTTGCAATTAAGAATCAAGTGTTAGATGCGTACAATAAGATTCTACAACTGAGGTTTTTAATGTAGGCATGTACATGTACTGCATATGGTCAGTTCATATGCAAGTGCAAAAATACAATAAGTCTGTATAATATACAGAAGGGATTGATACATACAAACCCATTACTTCCTCCCACAGCACAGTGTTGGCAACCCTGGGCACGCTGGGCAGACCTAGAGTACTAACTTTGTAGCAGGGTTTCTGGGCAGAAGTAATTTTATGCAATATAGGAGGAAGGACATCATGTTCAGGTGAAGCTCTAATCAAATATGGTGGAAGCTTAAATTGCTGATGCATGGGGGACAGTGGGTGCTTTAGTAGTAACTAGATTACCAGGGGCATTGAATAAGCAGCAGATGACCACATAGTACTTGAAACTTTTCTTTTGGTAGAACAAAATGGTTGTGATTTTAAGCTTCTGGGAAGCTGCAAATGCAGTAAATATTATGCAAATGTATTTAAATGATATACTGAAGTCGCATCACGTTGCAAATAAAATCTAATATTGTTAGAATATCATATGCATTTAACAAGGCAATCATTTATAGACATGCATTATTTAATATAGAAAATGTATAAATAATGTAAATGCGATATTAATAAATATCAATACATTCAAAACGTTCACGGTTGTGGGTGCTAGTACAACATAAGTAAACAGAATACCCCTTTTTATTATTCCAGTTGATGATTGCATATTTCTGCTTCAAAATGTTACACACATGAGCAAGGAACAGCAGTTATGGGAGTGCACATGATAACCTGTTGGCCATAATGACATTAGATTTCCTCTGGTGGCATACTCATGGTATCCACATACAGGTATGGGATCTCTTATCCAGGGAACTCTAAATTACAGGAAGACCGTCTCCCATAGACTTTTTATCACAAAATTCAAACTTGTAAAAATGATTTCCATTTTCTCTGTGATTATAAAACAGTACCTTGTACTTTATGTTAACTAAGATATAATTAATCCTTATTGGAGGCAAAATCAGCCTATTGGGTTTAGTTAATGTTTAATTGATTTTCTAGCAGATTTATGGTATGTAGGTCAAAATTCCAGAAAGATCCCTTATCTGGGAAACTTCAGGTCTGGAGCATTCTTGATAACAGTTCCCACTAGTACATGATTTTCAATGCAGAGGAAGTAGCTTTGGTACATGTGTTTTGTTAATACTGGCTTACATGACTTTGTTCTCAGTAGCCCTAATGCCCAAAAAAAAATAGATGTAAAATGCAATGAAGAATGGACATCAAGTAAGTATAAATTAAAACTGATAGGTGACAGATAACAGAGGGTGCATGAATAACCTTATGGCCACCAATTTTCAAAAAATTCAGTTCTGTGTATGACTGTATGAAAAGTACAGATGTCTCCATGGTAGAGACTTACCCAACCTAATAAAGTAAAAAGTAAGGGAAATAAAAAAGAAAGACTATTTCTAATACACATAAATGTAATGTGCATGCAAATTTCTAAACTGGCTGTCACTTACTGTGAGTGTTAGCTGTACCCTTTATTATAATTTACAGAAAAAGACAATAGCACTGACAATGTTGTGGCCACAATTGCATTACTCCAATGCAGATATTGGTTAACCAGGTATTTACAAATACACGCATTTCAATAGTGTCTAGATGGAAGTCTAACATTATACCCACCAGAGCAGAAACTGAACAGAGAATAGAGATTAACCGCGCTTTTGAAAATAACATTGCCTTTATTCAAGATAAAGTTGCACAATATCTAGAGATCTGGTCAGAGTGGGAAACACGTCACCTCTAATACACAGACTTTTACTGTTAAGGTGGCCATAGACATAGAGATCTGCTCGTTCGGTGATGTCGCCAAACGAGCGGATCTCTCCTCGATATGCCCACATCGAAGTGGCCAATATCGGGCTGATCCGATCAGATCATAATGGATCCGATATGGGCAGTTGTATCGCGGGACCGCATACATGCATAGATGCGGCTGCAATCTGCCGGGAATTTTTAACCTGACCGATCGAGATCTGGCTGATTTACGATCAGGGAAGCCCGTTGGATGGCCCAACACATGGGCCAATAAGCTGCCAGCCTGTCGGCAGCTTTTATCGGCCCGTGTATGGGGACCTTTAGATATGTATATAGTAGCAACATAAAGATAATTAGCAACTAAGTGCTACAATTTGACACTTAATAGATATAGAAGATATGTACAAAAAGTGTCTAAGACAAACAAGTTATAACTAACTGGTATGACTAATCTCTCTTAAAATGCCATAAGAGACCGGACATCTGAAGGTGCACCTTGTATGTTCTAAACTGTACTAACATGGCTAATTACAAATAATAAGTGTAATGTAACACTAAGACCACTGCATTTTTGGTTAAGCAATGTTGTAAACAACTTTTTGTTTTACATTATTTTACATTGATCTTTCTTTTTGTATGTCTTTTATCTACTTTGAAAACTTAATAAAAATACAAGTTACAAAAAAAGCTAAATTGCACGACTCCCAGTTCAAACCATTAGGAGGTAATGCACCAAACCTGTATAATAATGAATGCAATAAAGCTGCGAGTGAAAGCTTATTTTAGTCTATACAGTATATTTGCCTGTATTACAAGGTTTTTGTGGAGTGAGTTCACAATTGCATGCAGTTATACGGTAGATTGTCTTTTTATTAGCAATTTTTTTTCTTAGCACACTGGCATAGTTTGTTCATATAGAAACTTAGCATAACCTGAGCTATTATATATCTGGTCATTTGTATTAAAATCTATATTCATCATTGTGGGATACATATTCCACAACCAGGCAAAACAATGTATTACTGTATGTAACATCACTTGATTTCTTTGTTCCACAACTTTGCATTATGCCATTCTAACCTTTCATCATTCCACCATTCTAAATCCTCAACCCATAACAGAAGCCGTAATTTGAGGCAATAACTGCCCACTTAAGCTTAGTGGGGTTTATGCACCATGCAAATTGTCCATTGTTGGTAGATTAACTTAACCATCAATTAATGTACAGTATTCCTTTCTCCGACATCTCTTTGACCCCCTCAGCCTTAGTGAAATAAAAATTGTGATCAAGCTTTAGATCCCACCATGCAGCCACCTGTACAAACAGAACCAACATTAAGAATAATGTTCCCCCATGCTGACGGAGATTCAAATGAAGAAAGCCTTATGTTAAAGAATCAGTAAAGCTTTAAAGCCTGTTAAGGCTTCTTTTCAACATCAGCAACGTATCTAGAATGCCTATGATCCATACTAACATCACTTATAAGTAACAGTGTATAAACAGCTCCTGGCAACCCCAATCCTATTGTTTCTCAATATCATAGGACATACATAAAAGAATTTAACAGAAAGGTTAGTTGTGTTTTCCCATATATCCATTTGTCTCCTTTCCTTCCCATTCCAAAACCACACAAAGATGCACAGGAGAAAAGTCTTTAGTACAACTTACTGTAAATGTGAAGTTATGCCATCTTGTGTCTGTATCTGCAAAACAGAGAAACATAACATTGATCAAAATTCAGAGGCTATCACAGAGCCTTAAACACAAACTATAAATTCTAGCTCATGCACTGAAAAACTTCACCGATCATGAACCTATTACTAGCTAGCAGAAGTGGAGGAAAACATGAAAGTGACCTTAAAACTAAAGAGTTATGCTTGGGTCTACTCATTTACTGAATTGCTAAGATGTAAGAAGCATGCATCGTTCATAGAGAAACATCCTGCAGATATATATATAAGATCAGGTGGTTGTAGGTCAACACGTTATCTGGCCGATATCTGCTCTGAGAAAATGTTAATCTTCTTTCCTTAGTACCATGGCTCTATTAGTTATTACAGGTCAAATCAGTGGCACAAAATAAACTCCATTTGTTAATTATAAATTCTCACTTATTTGCACTAAAACATTTCCACCAATGCTAATAAATGCCCCAATGAAACATGGTGAAAATTATGTTTTAATAAGGATTTTGGATAAAGCTGGCTCCAAGTAAAGAAGGGCCAACTGCTTCAGCACATTTTTAAATCTATATTCTGATTCACAAATACCGAAAAAGCTGCACTTGTTCAAAGGCACTTTCTGCTAACAAATACTTGGAAAAGTGCCAGTTCATTTGATCAAATTGATAAAGACAAGAAAAATTCTTTGGAAAGGTTATTCTGTCTGTTTTCATTCCATGTACAAAAGTAGTGACTGATAGTCCTAGCTGGGTCAGTAATGTATATATGGTTGATAAAGTTTTCCATGAAAGGGGGCAAAACATTTTAAGAGGTGAAAAAAACCTTCTAGTAAAGGAAAGCTAATGACAGAGGAGGTGTCAAAACACTGTTTTTCCCTAAATACATACACACAGACCACCAGGCCCCATATTACCCCAGGCCAATGCCCTTAAAAATTGTCCAGGATAGATCTGAAAGACTATAGCTTTATTAAAGTAGTGGTTAAAGTAAATTTAGTGAACATAACTAGCAGAATGAAACATTATTAAACATAACTAAGTACAATAGCACCCCTGGAAGGCTTACTAAAAAAAAAAAGCTCTCAATCACAGGAGTGAGCAAGTCACCCACTATTTGGTTTTTTGTTTTGTTTTTATTACTAAATTACACTGTTGACACTGCAGATAATACACTATAACATTTAATTCCAGAACCAGCAAGTGTATTTTTTTAAAAATGTATATTATTGGTGTGTAGGCAGCCATCTCAAGTCATTTTGTCTGGTCATGTGCTTTCAGAAAGAGCCAGTACTTTAGGATGGAACTGCTTTCTGGCAGGCTGTTGTTTCTCCTAATCAATGAAACTGAATGTGTCGCAGTGGGACTTGACTTTTTACTATTGAGTGCTGTTCTTCAATCTACCAGGCAGCTGTTATCTTGTATCAGGGAGCTGCTATCTGGTTACCTTCACATTGTTCTGTTGTTAGGCTGCTGGGGGGGGAAAGGGAGGGCGGTAATATCACTCGAACTTGCAGTACAGCAGTAAAGAGTGACTGAAGTTTATCAGAGCACAAGTCACATGACTGGGGGCAGCTGGGAAACAGACAATATGTCTAGCCCTATGTCAAATTTCAAAATTAATTCTAAAAAAACTGTTTGCTCGTTTGAGAAACAGATTTCATTGGACAATTCTGCTGGAGCAACACTATTAACTGATGCATTGTGGGAAAAAAACTTGATGAGAGTGTCCTTTTAATGATTCCTATCAGGAGAAAAAGGATAAACACAGCACAGGCCACTCCTTTAGACTAGAGGAAAAGAACTTTAATTTGAAGCAGTGTAGGTGGGTTGTCATGGTGAGGGTAGTGAGATTGTGCTGGGGTTCATTTGGAGGAGTTGAACTTGATGTAATTTGGTCTTTTTTCAACCCAACTTAACTATATAACTACTATCTGTATGAGTAGGGGTATAACAACTCTGCCACACTTCAGTAAACATTTCCCCCACTAGCACCTGATGTTGTTAGAAGCACCCAACTCTAGCAGCCCAGGTAGAACGCTGCTGATAAAACTCTCCAGTGCCTAATAATAAGGAGGCTAGATAGCATGTTTCTGCCAGATGCCCAAAAAAGAAACCCAAACCCCAAACGCAGAAATACTCTTTTTATAATAACCTTCCTCAAAAACCTGCATCTTACCTCACTTCCCCTGTCTGGTCAATACTTTATTTTTCTTAGTACCAGCAACAATATTGTTGATTCAAAATTACAACTTGTAATGTAGACCTTAAATTATATGCAATTGTGCAGTTGTATCGTCTGGTAGGCCATATATTAAAGATTGTTGTAACGAACAGCAGTTTGTACAGGCTTTTGTTTCATTTGCTTTAACACAGAATAATACTTCGGTACTCACCTCCAAGGATTGAAATTACCAGTAATCAGCAGGAGGAATATAGCCATAGCACATGAAAATCTGAGAATTCTGTTAACCAATATACAGTATGTTTCATTCACAAATGGGTTTCTGAGGTTTTCATGCATTTATTAATGATGTTCTTTCAAGGCCATCTCATCTTCCCTTGCTCTAGGGGAAAAGAGCAGTGGAAAAGTATATATTTCATAATATATTTCCTTTTATTAAAATATTGAGAACTGTAAAAGGACTCACTCATAGAGAAAAATGTGACTAGGTTTCCTCACCTAGATGTGTATATAAGCCTGATCTATGAATGCTAATCTGTTCTTTTAGTTACAGTGTACTCTGTGTTCCGCCATAAATCATTGTTTTAAGGGAGAGCAGTTAATTCCGTAAGACATTACAGTTTCATAAAACATTTACTGCCATCACGTACTTCAAGTCCTGTATTGGAAATACTAATCTCTCACAGATAAAAATAATATTTGTTTTTAATATCAAAGCCATCTCGTTTCCATGGGTGATGTTTTCATTTGTGTGATTATCATTTTATATTGAAAATGGGGAAAAAAAATCATAGAGAGGAAAATCTACACATTAAAGCAATTTCCAAATGTCATCTGAAGAAGTCAAGCGATTTTCAAACAAACTCTTCTTGCAAGGCAGAGCCCTTAGTCATGTATTTAGCATTTTGAGCAATGTGACAATGTTAGTTCCAAGACTTGGGGAGCAGCAGCAGCCAGTGAGAGGAATTCAAGCCTCTAATAAATGGCTGCATATTATGAAATGATACACCTATTCAAAAGGATGAAAACGAATGCTTTAGTTTCATCCAAGAGACACTATCAGATTCATAATCTTATATCTTATATAAGGCACTCTGCCGAGAACTCTATCTCCTGTGAAGACTGCAAGTCTCAGAGCATTTTACTAAAAATGGCTATTGCTAGAGAGTAATTGTGGTCTGTTTAAAATCCATTTGTAACTGATAAAAGACCAAGATTGACACCAGCCTGTGACTGATTGCAAATCTAAAGGTTTTAAAATGAAATAGTAGCAAAATACTATATATTTAGATATATGCTGATGCAGTCTCTTTTTCTTGAGTGTGTTGGAAGCCATTTCAGTTCATTATGCATGACCCAGTGCATGCAAAATACATCCAGAACAGCAGCATGCAAGTATTTTGACCTGTAGGATGCTGAAACCTACTCCAAGCCCTTTTTTCAGAAAGATATGGGGTATCAGGACCCATTTCCTTTCACTGTATATAATGTATTGTGGGCTAAAGTTTCCATGTCATCTCTCTGCATTTAATGTTTTTGGGGTGTCAGAACCCTCTGCTGTTTATATGTAATGTAGCTTGTGCTGTTTATGTGTTATGTATGTAGAAAGTGGGATTGCAAGTAACCGCAACTTTATTTCTACAAGTGTATGTATGGATATTACTCATTCATAGAGACTGACACTAATGGCATACAAGGTAATTATTGGCCCAAAAATAGATTTTAGAGCATTTTAATATTTACTTGTACTAGAAGCGTTTGGCAGTTTCCATTAGGGCTATGGCACAAAGGGTGTTTTGTCCTGTAGCAGCCAGCTATAGTTAAAATGCTCCCATCACCACCACTCCTGATCACATTAAAAAAATATTAAATGAGAAGCACCTTGAGTAAACAACAGGGCAATGACTGGCAGACCTCTACTGCAAAAATGCGCACCCAAGAGCTATATCATCACTAGGGTTGGGATCGTAATGTAATGGGGGTGAGGTCATGATGTGACTGGGCAGGTTGTGAAGTCAGGGGCAGGGCTATGGTGGCCGATCACCATGTCAATCATAGGGAATCCTGTCATTTTGACCTGGACTGCATTTCAAAAAAACAGCTGACCAGGTCAAAAACGAACAAGTGGCAACCCTAGTCATCATGCTGTATGGATCAACCATGGTGCTTTTCATATATTGATACCAGAATCAGAGACAGGCATACAAGGGTGTTTTGACCAGAAGTTTTGACCCCTGTAGTCTTCAAACCCCCCATGTGTTGTAGTCCTTAGAGTGAATAGGAGGCAGCATGGGCAGTTTTTGCCATCTCGCCACTGATTTAAATTAGGACAGTTTCTAATTTTTTACATGCTATTAGCCAAAGTAGAGCAGTGGTAGTTCATTCCAGGCAGCTGAATCCTTCAGGAGAAGTGTCAAGAGCTGTTATCTTATTACTTATCTATCGTTTTCAGACATACCGGTGGGGCATTATTGTCAGTTAAAACAGGGCTAAATCTGAAATTGGAAGTAAAATGCCAAATTTTACTTTCTGTTTGTCCAAGAACAACCAAAACCCACTGGAAAATGAGCAGCTTTTTATCTTACAGCCAAACAAGAAGAATCTGCGGGAGGGAGAGAGAGGGAGTTGTTTATACAGAGGTTCCTCTTTTTACTTTGTTTTGATGGTGTTTGAACAAACAGTGTAGAATGTGACTTTACTTAAAGTCTCAAAATTTGCCATTTTTAATGCAATGTTAAAAAAAAATACTCCATCAAGTTGCAACCTAATTTGCCCAAGGGCCACTACTGCTGTGAGTTTCCAAGTTCAAACTCCCATGTAAACTATTGGAGGCACCATCAGCTACAACCATAGAAATACAAAGGGATTCTGTCATGATTTTAGTGGTGTGGTTTGTAGTTTTGAAAAAATATGTTTTCCCATGACAGAATCCCTATTAATTACAACACATGCTATAAATGGCCAGTAGGTAATAGCCTACATGTGTGCACAATACATTTGTTTAAATGTTTATTCTTATATCATGTATAAAAACTGCTGTTCTGTGCCTTGCTAAAATAAAGCCATAAAAGCCCACCTTAATCAAATACAGTAGAACCCCCATTTTAGATTTTTCAGGGGACCAAAAAAAATGGCGTAAAATCCAGGAAAAATGTAAAATCAGGGAAATGTATTATTCATAATATATAGGTGGGACCACAAAACAACAATGTGTTCTGTCAATTAAGTGTGAAATCTGGAATTCCTCCAGGAGCAAGAGGTCTGGTAATCATAAAAGAATCTATATATATATTACCTGAAGAAAATTATAGGAGATTAGAAGTCAGAATATAACGTACCATATTTGTTACCCTCCATTCTGCATTTTCCTTTTTTAGAACGTTATAAATATTCATTTTGGGCTGTTTTAGTTAAGTGCCGTCCATTTTTTTATTAAGACTGCATGGGCAAAAATGCATTAGCAATTGTGAATTATTAATTAAATACATTACTTCCACTATAAACCTGATTGCCTGAAGCCAGCACATTTTTCACCTCTCTATTCTACTTGAAATTCAGCATATTTCATTATTAGTGGTTGCCGAAAAGGTGTGAGTTTGCAAAGCAAGCATTTTTCAATACTGCTTGATAAGTATACATCAGCCTTTGCTAACCCAAACTGACAGAACATATAAGGGATAGGTTGGGTCATGGAATCCACGCTCTGATGCTTATTTACTAACAGTGTCTAAAAGTTTGGAAAAATCAGTAAGCAGAGGGCTTCTTTCTTGAGCTTCAGTACCTGGACATTACCAATTATTGACTATACATTAAATATACCTACAGAGGGCATAACCTCTCCATTTTTGCAGTGTCTCTCCAATATAGGTATTTTATACTAAATTACAGAATCCTCAACTATGAAACGTCCCTTCAAACACTATAGGGCTTAATTACAACCACTACGTATAATTGTGGTTGTACAGTTAGCCACAGTCTTTGAGGCCCATTTATTAAAGGTTGAATTGTAGTGGTATTAAAGCTTTGTGAAACCACGTTTAAACTCATTTTCTCTAAAACCACAAATGCCATGAAAGATCTGAATATTAAAGTATAGACTGAAGAAAAAAATGCTATAGGGTGCAGTAAAGATTCCAAAAACCTCTAGAATTAGTCATTCGGACAATTACTAGTGAAAAAAAAAATCCAAAAACCACCGATGGGCAGATTTATTAAGGATCGAGGTGTATTTTCCGCAAACATTTCGGTTTTTGAGGTTATTTTTGTGGTCAAAAATTTCTTTTTCAGGCTAAAACCCTGAACTCGCTGAGTCAAGTTTTTTCTTGAGAGCAAAACAATTCGCACCAATAAGACTAAAAATCCACATCTCGCAATTCAATATTGTTCCTTAAAATGTTATTGCGTTGCAAATTTTTATCGCGCATTTCGAATTTTAATTGCGCACTCTTAAGAAGTGCTTGAAGGTGTCGTAATCTTTTGGAGCAAACATAAAGACTTTTTCATTAAGAAGTTTTATTACATTGACTTCGCATTATAAAATTCGCAAACGGTCTTCCACTGTCGGGAACTGGTCGCTAAACAGTCTCCGGGTTGGCAAAAGCTATATTAAATTTGCGCAAAGAAAAAGTTGTTTGCGCAAAGGCATAACTTTTCGCACTGCAAATAGTTTTTCCATTAGCGACTTTTTTTACATTGCCCCCTTAGAGTTTTATAGAAATTAAAAAATTATGATTTGTGAATTAAATAGAAATTTGAATGTTAGTCAATTGACCCCATTGTGTGAATGTACTCCATTAATTGTCTCACCTCATTTGTGAATCACACACAGTGTGTCTCCTGGTGGAGGTGGCAGTTGCTCCATGGCTCCATCAGCGGCCTGTGTCAACAGAAGCAGCAAACTATGAATTTCTTCCAAACATGGCACCCAGGCTGCTCCTTAGATAGACAGGCGGAGGGCTGGGGAGGGCTTTAATGCCTTTGGTTAATGTGGAAAGTATGGGGCAGATGTCTGTGTTTTTTTTAATCTGGCTAAATAGACTATTTCAAAACTTTAAAGTGAAATTGTGACATTTTCACTGCTGGCAACAACTCAGATTTTGCTGTGAACTGTACCAGGCAAATACGTTTGCTCATTACTTTAGATAACTGCTTTGTGGTGCCAAGGATTAATCAAATGAGAGTGGTCCAAAGGAAATATAAAAAGCAGAGCAAGATGAGGAAAAGAGAATTTACAGTGATGCTGATCAGATTATGAGGCTTGCAGATGAGTGCCGTTCCCTGAAACAGTGTATTGATTTCCTGCTGTAGTTGTTCAGTTCAGCCTCAGATCACCTTATTTTCAACTCTGTTTCCTTCTGGCTTCATGTTTGTAAATGGAAGCACTTAGAAGTTGTGTGTAATAGAAAGTTAAGGTGAGGAAGAATTGCTGCAATGTGATGGAGTGGGCAGGGTTCTTGCTGGCTGAAGATAAGACATATTAAGCATACGATCCCTGGGAATTTATAGAAACATCTATGAAAACATGCCAGCGGCTTCAAATCAAAACACACACACTGATAGCATATTCAGTGCAGAGACTGGTTATGATGCTATATCTAGTGTCAATTGTCTTTGCATTGGGCTAGACTGTTCCTGCTGGCTTCTTTATTAAGGTGCTAAATGGAACCTTAAAATTTTAAATTGTTGTTGGTGGGCTAAACTCAACAGAGACTCTGGAAGGCTGGTGAGCTGAATGTTGAACTAATCAGCCCCACCCACTAAATAACCTATAACCTGAAGCAGCTCATTCTAGTGACTGCATAGATGTCAGCCATTTTTATTGGCTACGGTATTCTGATTTGCAATTCCATTCCAATTATTTGGTTTTTATAATCGATAGGATATATTTGGGCCCAGCTCTTTGAACCCATTTGGCTTTAAATATGGATTTGTTCTTTTACCATTGCGTTCACAAGCTTTATCACATCATCCATTACATTAATAACTATTTCACATCTTTGTGTTAATCAATTAATTCATCATTTATCCCATCAGTGTGACTATCATTGTTTAGTTGGAATTTATTTCATAACGACTTAATCCTTAAAGGGGTTGTTCGCCTTTGAGTTCACTTTTAGTATAATGTAGAGAGTGATATTCTAAGACAATTTGCAATTGGTTATCATTTTTTATAATTTGAGGTTTCTGAGCTATTGAGCTTTGTATCCAACAGTTTTATATGCCAGGAATCTTGCTTCTAGGGTGCAAATTACCCTAGCAACCATGTGTTGATTTGAATAAAATACTGGAATATGAATTGTAAAGGACCTGAATATAAAGATGAGTAATCAAAAGTAGAAATAACACTTAGGGGCAGATTCACTAAGGGTCGAATTTCGAAGTAAAAAATACTTCGAAATTCGACCCTCGAATTGAAATCCTTTGACTTCGAATATCGAAGTCAAAGGATTTAGCGCTAAACGTTCGTTCAATCGATCGAAGGATTTTTCGTTCGATCGAACGATTAAATCCTTCGAATCAAACGATTCGAAGGATTTGAATCCAACGATCGAAGGAAAATCCTTCGATCAAAATATCACAGGCAAGCCTATGGGGACCTTCCCCATAGGCTAACATTGACTTCGGTAGGTTTTATCTACCGAAGTAGGTGGTCGAAGTATTTTTTAAAGAGACAGTACTTCGATTATCGAATGGTCGAATAGTCGAACGATTTTTACTTCGAATCGTTCGAATCGTTCGAATCGTTCGAATTCAAACGAATTTAACCCAAAAAATACTTTGAAATTCGAAGTTTTTTACATTCGAATTCTTCACTCGAATTTTGTAAATCTGCCCCTTAATGTTTAGCTTTTCTGAGCATTTGTTTTTAGATGGGGTCAGTGACCCCTATTTGAAAACTGGAAAGAGTCAGAAGAAGGCAAATAATTCAAAAATGATAAAAAATAAATAATGAAGAGGAATTGACAGAGTTGCTTAGAATTGGTCTATAATATATTATAGTTAACTTAAAGGTGAACCACCCATTTAAGTGTTCTATTTTATGTGGGTATATTATTGCATTTTATATATTCATTTATCAAAATTGTATCTGGTTTTAGAGAATTTTTCAATAATGATATTATAAATAATTTCTAGGTGATATTAGTTGCTGAAACTTGCCAGTACGTTTTTTTGTAGTGCCCTTTGTTTTTATAGATATTTTTGCTTGGCTAGAGGAGAAACGTGTAAGGCATGAATCCTCTGTGAACAGCGTTTCAAAAGTACTGAGCAAAGACTTAAAACTACAGTAATTATCAGTAAAAGTCATGAACTTAAAGAAAAAAGAAGTGACGCAGAACGTGCAGAAATGGCATTAAAAAAGAGCAACACAGGATAAATGTAGCAAACAGTAGAATGATAATTACAATTCACAATGGATCCAATGATGGTAAAATATATAAATACCACCAAATCCATTCAGCTGAATGTCATATCTTCCATAAACTCCATACCAAATCTAAATCTTAACTTTAATAGTAAAAAAACAGCAAGCATAGCACTTAGAATTTATTTTACCATTTCCACAGTCAAATAGCATAAAGTCACATGATTGGATTGGATTTGGTTCTAATCAGATTCAGTCAAACCCTGAACCAAAACCAGAATTTGACGCATCTTTAATAAATACATATATTGACAAGAAAGCAGATACTCTGCATTTTCCCATATAAATATTTTAATAGACGTTGGGGTTCCCTTATGAATGCAAGTTGAAGGCCAAAAAAAGACCTTGAATTCAGCAAATTACCATTTTTTTCACAAAGCAACATTTTTTTTACAGAATTTCAGCATAATAACAGACTGTTGTGTGTGTGTTTGAATGGAGTAATTTCCAGTGTACAGGCGCATGCAGTGCATCAGCATAAGTGCGCAGTTTATTAAGTGCAAGACAGTTGCATGAGTAGTTCCAACAAGCAAAATGTCAGACTGGGCCGGTTAGATACTGGGAAAAAAATCTGGTAGACCACGGCCTTAATGGGTCCTGCCGACACAGGCCAGTTCCCCTGACCAGACCATCCCCGATTACAACCACAAAGTCAAGGAGCAAGGAAGTTGTTATGTTTTGGGTAGCCGAGGATGAGTAGAGTATAACAGTGCTTTATTAGCAGAGTCATGCAGCCATTACACAACAGTAAGCTTTCACTTTTAAGCTGTCAGGAAGTATGCACAGTATAAGTCTGAGCACAGTGACATCTACAGTCCATCTGTATAAACACCACAGAAGTAAACAGCATAAACATGGGGGAGGGGGATATATGCGGTGCAAGTTTGGATGTTAAGTGCCAGGAGGAAGGCACCACAGTTCTCATTGCGGGACCTTCAAGTTGCAGTCCCAATGGGGACATAGGGAAAAGGCTGATATCAATTAATTACAGGGATTCATGTGCCTGTACTTTTTACTTTGTACACAATTCATTAAAGAAGTGTGTATTTATTCAAGGTGCAAATTTCAAGACAAGTGTGAGGTCCATACTCTTGTATTCCTCTCTTAAATGGGGCAGAATCTGGTCAAAAACATGCAACTTCATTTTTGAATGATAAATTCTCCCCATATGCACACTGACGGGTGGATGGCAGCAGATTAGTGGTCACCACTACGTGTGACGTTTGCACAAAATGTCTCAGTGTTTTTTATGTACAGATAAGAGTGATTTCAACAGAGGCAGAAACCTCGTTGTAGGATGATCTTGCATTCATTCGGCCACTGATCCTGCAGAGTTGGAGGAAAATGTATTATACAGCATTGCTTAGGTATCCCCGGATGAGGTTTTTAAACTACAGCTCCCAGCTAGCGTAACCCTACATCAGTAATCCCCAACTTGTTCCTAATGAGCAACGTGATAATGCCCACAATGGTCTCAAATCAGGTTCTTATTGTATTTATTTTATACGTTCTATTTTTATAATGCCTCCCAGCTTTAGGCAAATACAGTATAAGAGTCACAAATACATGATTACTGTAATACAGAGGCTGCTGCAAGTTGGCCTTCTTTATTAAACCCTGGGAACATTGTTCACACTGGCGTCGCTCCCAAATCAGGTTGGATTGGAGACCTCTACCCTAAATATTATCCTGGAAGATGTAGTCCTGCTTAACAGGTATCAGATCGTTTACACAGAATGCTTGGGGACCTGCAACTTTCTGTAATTTGGATCATCATAGCTTAATGCTACTAAAATCCATTTAAATGTTAACAAAAACCCCAATAGTATTGTTTTGGTGTCACGCTAATTTAAGTACTATCAGCAAGGACTTAACTTAAATATCATCAGCTGTTGTATTATAACATTTAAAATAAGAACATGTAAGAATTGTTTGTAAATAGAAATCCCCCTTATTTTGGAGCATGAATATAAATAAATCTTATCATTAATCTTATTGTTAAAAGAAAGCAGGACGTTAGTTTTAAAGCTTGCATAAAAAAATAAAAAAATTGGCTATTTATATGATAGCATCCCTTTAAACAGCTAAGTATTGAAGAGTTTCTTACTAAACAGATTCATTGTACATAAAAAAGGGTCGATGTCAAAAGGAATACAAATACAAGTACAGACTGCTCACCGGAAGACTCAGGAAACAAAAAATCCTGAAGTCTTTCTTCCGAAGACAATGCTTATTAAAAGCGTAACTCTGTAAGTGGCAAAATCAATCTGAATGTGACGATGGTTTCTATCACACAGAGGCTGAAAGAACAGCCAAGTGGGAGATGTCTTTGAAATGTCTCTGTCATATCATATGGAATGGAAGAAAATGTTTTTGTAAGAAGCAGGTGGTGATTGTTAACACTAAAGGAAAAAAAAAAGTCCAGCCTTTGTGTTTGTTCATCCAGTACCAAGTATTATCATGTAAAACGCAGGCAGAGAATCTGTTAGAGAGGGAAATTATGGAAGAGACAAGGAAATAAAGCGAAATGCAAATGAATAGGAATTTCAGGCACTTTCTGCTAGATACAGAGGGCCAGACATAAATGAGCAGTTTGATGGCGGTATCAAGCACCACAAATAGGCATTTTGTCATGAAATTGATGCTGATCTATTTAAGGGGACATTCATAAATCTCAGATATGGCCATCAAACCTGCCATTCTCTGCAATTTCCTTACATAAATCTCCCTCTTTACACACTCTCTGACAAAACCATTTCAGCGCAGCACTTTCAAAATTTTTTGCATCTGCCAGTCTACTTTTATTAGCAAATCAATTGTTGGTGGATTTATAGAGCAGCAGGCTGGGGTATATGGGGATTGGTATGAAGCTTAATTTAACTGTGATGCTGGCAATATAAGGCTGAGTGGTCATTTAATAAATTACGTACATTATAATAAGGGACAGTTTTAGGATATGGCAAAAGAACTGGCACTTCATCTGTAATTGGTGGGTGGTAGGTAAGTATATAGTGGTTAAATCTTCTATATTCAAACCTGTTTCCGTCCTTCTACAAATCCCATCATCTGCAGGAAGCCAAAGGATAATAAATGGGCATATTGATTAATAGAAGGAGTTAGAAGGAGTTGATGTTCTATGTTAGGAAGAGTTATAGGAAGGTTTTATATGGAGCAATTTAAGGAGTTATAGCAGAGTTATATGAGTCAATAGGAGATGCTAGTGATGGGTTAGAAAGAGCAATAAAATACTTGTAAGAGAATAACTGTATGTTCCACTCGTTTAGGCATTATATAGTAAGAGGCTGCACCCAACACAAAAGGTTATAGAAGATAAAGAAGCTGAAATCAAGGCTTTATAGTGCAACCGAAAGCTTGTAATAAAGACATATCAGTCAGTTTATACACAAAGATCTTCTTAATCACTAAGGGATTCCCTTTGTGGTCCTGGAGCAAAAGGCTTCTGTGATTGGCTTTGGGAAGGATGCTTTTGGAAACTGACACCTTGACATTGAAGTGTTATTTGAAGCATACCAGTTTGGCACTATGGAAGTAACCTCAGAAATAAGTTTATGTTTCTATTATTGCTCTCCAGGTGGTTAT
This sequence comes from Xenopus laevis, assembly GCF_017654675.1. NCBI lineage: Eukaryota > Metazoa > Chordata > Amphibia > Anura > Pipidae > Xenopus > Xenopus laevis. The sequence goes on from NC_054383.1 coordinate 85,163,909, forward strand.
GAACACTTTGGCACTGGACTGTGAGAGAAATTTACCAATTCAAATTGAGAACATTATGCCCCTTGATATTAATAGATCTGTTTTTTTACAGTGAGAGCTGTGAAGATGTGGAATTCTCTCCCTGAATCAGTTGTACAGGCTGATACATTAGATAACTTTAAGAAGGGGTTGGATGGCTTTTTAGCAAGTAAGGGAATACAGGGTTATGGGAGATAGCTCATAGTACAAGTTGATCCAGGGACTAGTCCGATTGCCATTTTGGAGTCAGGAAGGAATTTTTCCCCCTCTAAGGCAAATTGTAGAGGCTTCAGATGGGTTTTTTGCCTTCCTCTGGATCAACTGGCAGATAGGTAGTTAATAAAAAAAAAAAGGTTGAACTCGATGGACATGTGTCTTTTTTCAACCTTACTTACTATGTTACTATGTTACTATGTTACTATGTTCTTAAATACTTGTTATTTAGATATAAGATATCTGATTTTATGTATCCTATCTGTCCCATTTTGAACAAGCACACAATAATATACAGAGAACCTTTTTGGTGAAGCTGTGGGTGCAGTCATGTGCAATATTTAGAAATATTAGTGTCTGTATCAATCAACCCACTGTGCAGTCACAGGAGAGAACCTGCTTTCTACCTCTTCTAAAATCTCATGTGTAGTATTCTAGCAAGATCCTACTGCTGATGTGACAAATAAAACGTAAAATATTTTATCATATATCCACTGTTTTGATCCAGAGAAAGGCAAAAAAAAAACAAACCCAGCCAGAAGCCCATGCCAATTATGCCTCAAGAGGGAAAAAATTCCTTCCTTCTAGATCAAGCATTTGACACTCATCTAACATGAATTTCATACAATCCAGACTCTCACATTTATAATGTATATCTATACTGAAACCACAATATAAAAGTGCATGCAGGAAATATCCAAATTCAGCTATCAATAGATGACATGAGAACATAAAGAAGAGAAACTCCTGACAATTCACAAAATATGCCCAGGAGGTCATGGTGGGTGGGATGTATCTACCTGCTCAGAAGATAAGGAAGTGAACTGCTTCTTCCCCTGACATCACACCCCTCTATTTCTCCACCCCCAGCCCAGCTTTCCCCTGCCTTAACTCATTCCTTCTCGCCCAATCACAGCTACATCTGATTCTGCCAATCTCTAAACATAAACCAGTGTAATCTGGCTGCTGGTCATTCAGATCCCTTGTCATGCAGCGCCTGCATTTATAGCTGCAGGGTCTGCTTCTTCTATATTTCCTCAAGTGACCAGGAGCAATGTATTCATCTGTTCATGGGATCTGTGAGTTGCAGCTGTAGGATCCTCAAGCTCTAGGTGTGGGTGCCTGTTGCTATCTTTAAAGGAATTGTTCAGTGTAAAAATAAAAACTGGGTAAATAGATAGGCTGTGCAAAATAAAACATGTTTCTAATATAGTTAGTTAGCCAAAAATGTAATGTATAAAGGCTGGAGTGATTTGATGTATAACATGTCAGTCTGAACACTACTTCCTGCTTTTCAGCTCTCTTGGTTTACACTGACTGGTTACCCTGGCTACCAGGCAGTGACCAATCAGAGACTTGAGGGGGGCCACATGGGTCATATCTGTTGCTTTTGAATCTAAGCTGAATGCTGAGGATCAATTGCAAACTCACTGAACAGAAATGTACCATGTTGCCCCCCTTCAAGTCGCTGACTAACTCAGAGTTATAGTGCTGAAAAGCAGGAAGTTGGATTCTGGCTGTTTTATTAGACATCTGTTCACTCCAGCCTTTATACATTACATTTTTGGCTAACTAACTATATTAGAAACATTTTTTATTTTGCACAGCCTATCTATTTATACAGTTTTTATTTTCACACTGAACTATTCCTTTAAGAAAGAAAACCTGAGCCTGACCTTTTGAATAATATTTTTTTTTCACATGAATTGGTCATCTGGATGAAAAAAAAATGAACTGCAGGATGTTTTAACTTAAACGCAATAGCAATATGTTAGGCAAATGATATTGCCTTGGATTCTTCGTCTGAATAGGCACTTGCAGCAGTACTAACACATTCACAATGCAGTATTTAAACTCGTCAGACTGGCACCCACATAGCAAGTGAATCATTGCTGCGCTATAAAGAACTGGGAGGCAAGGCGACTCGTGTTAATGTTTTTTTTACCTAGCCCATGGTTGCAAAGACTAGAACAGCTCTTTCCATCACAATAATCAAGACTTCATTTATGCGTAGGCCAAACATATGTGGACAACCAAAAGCCAATTATCTAAGTAACTTGAGGCCTACTTTTTATGTTTCTGCTTTATGTTTAATGCAAAAACCTATAATATTCCTATTAGCAATGTTGTTTTTCCAATTAGAGTATTGTACAATGTAGCTCATTTTACGGCATTAATAATCTGGCTCCTGAATGCTGCATAATATGTGTATATGGTAGGAATTAAAAAGGATTTGATGCTTAGAAAGCACCTACAGTACATTTCTGCGACTGAGAACAAAAGGTCACATTGTGTGGACTCCCTTGACACTCTTTGCAGTGCACCAGTATGCTAATAATTACCTTGTTATGATTCATCTTTATTGCCGCCTTTGTTTTTGTTTTGACGTGAATAGGCACCAGGATTTACTTGCGTTTGGCTTCATTTGCTGTGATTCTCATTTGGCCTGCAGAAGCATCAGGAATTTTACACGGCATTCTCTTGTCGCCTCATTCTGTACATCAGCAGAAAGAAGCTAATGCCTCTGATCCATCAAATGCCTTTGTGCAGTGCCTCTCTGCATTATGTAAGTGGCTAAAGCCTGGAATCCTGGGATATGCGTTCTGCTCCTGTACAGGGTACATTTGGGAATAAGCACAAATTAGAATAGTGCACTAAAGAGAACAGAGCACTTAAGCATAAAAATCACATCTCCCAATTGCAGTTAGCTATAAACACGGCACAGAGTAGGCCAGACTTGTCAGAGGTAGCGTTTAGGCAGCTCCTTGATACGCCACCACTCTGCAATTGCCTTTCATTTGTCTCTCTGCTGTGTATAACCATAAGCAACCCTGTCTCCTGCTAAGTATCTACGGCTAGAGGAGGATTTTTCATAGAAAGAGGGAACGGGCGCTTACATGTGACAAGAACCCAGAGGAGCAGAGCAAGGAATCTGACACAGTGTCCTTTACCTCAAGGAAAGATGCTGCACATTTTTCAGGCAGAGCAGCTTGTCAGAACCATACCTCACAGCAAAACAACAGCTGCTAAAAAATAAATCAAGCTGTGAAAATGCTGGTAACAGGGACTTCCTGCGCCCCTTAGGAGATATGGGTTTTTTTCCCTCACTTCTGCTTCCAGAGATGGGGTTGCAGTGTTAGTCAGCTTGAAGCTAAGTGAGATGTGGGCACCCAAAGGAATATACACTGTAAATGTAAAGAAACCTATCAGTTTGGTGCTTCCAGGGAATGTTCAGCGCTCTGAGACTGCGCACCGCTCTTTAGTACTAATCTTGCATGAACAACGCATCGCTGGGGTGCTAATCCTCTGGGTGCCCTGCTAATGTTTCCTACTAATCTTACATGCACTTACTATAGCTACAAGAAATATTCATGTAGTTTAAATGAAGTCTCACCCTATACGTGTATAACTTACAAGTTATTATTGGTCTTACAATAAGCATAAGGTACAGTAGTGATTTGTATGACAATTGGGGAACAGAGATCTGCAGGATGTTCCATCAGGGGAGGATTTAAAGTAGGCTCCTGGGCGGAAATAATAGCTAAAAAGAAGGAATAAAATGAATACTTACAGGTGTAGGCATCGAAAATGTCATGGAGAGTTTTAATTATTTTAAGCCACCATTGACAGGCACATTATTGTTATTTGCAGTTTGTACAAATGTAAATGACAACTCCAGTTTATAATATAATCGGGGGAATGTAATAAAAATCGCTAATGGAAAAACTATTCGCAATGCGAAAAGTTATGCCTTTGCGCGAACAAATTTAGCTTTGTGCGAATTCTATATAGCTTTTGCAAGCCCGGAAACTGTTTAGCGACCACTTCCGACAGTGAAAGACCGTTTGCGAATTTTATAGTTTGCGCCAATGCGCAGTCAATGTAATAAAACTTATTACTGAAAAAGTCGTTATGTTTGCTCCAAAAGATTACGACACCTTCAAGCACTTCTTGTGAGTGCGCAATTAAAATTCGCAATGCGCAATTAAAATTCGCAATAACAGTTTAAGGAATAATATTACATTTTGAGATGTGGATTTTTAGTCTTATTGGTGCGAATTGTTTTGCTCTTTGCGACTTTTATTACATTTCCCTCAATGTAGCTTAAACTGACCCTGCCTGCACAGGAAGCCCTATGTCACTCTACTGATAGTGATGGGCAAATCCGTGGCATTTTTTATAAAAATTTGCACATTTTACGGAAAATTTGCAAAGCGGCAAGTAATTAGAGAAACGCATTGAAGTCAATGGGCGTCAAAATAATATGAATGTGCAACAATTTTGACGCGAGCAACAATTTTAATTGCGCGACTATTTTGTCCAAATGCGTTAAAGTAAATGTGCATCCGAATAATCTTGATGCGCAACAATTTTTTAGTGTACGACTATTCTGATGCGGATTTTTGGCTGGTGAATTTTGCCAAAATTTGGCAAAACGTAGAAAATTCCCGCAAATCCATGCCTGGCGAATTTATTTGCCCAGCACTATCTACTGAGTCTTCTCCCACACCTCCAAGTGCCATGTGACTGGTTAGTCCACTGCCAGTTGCACATCTCATGCCCTGTGTATATGTTAGGCCACTGTTTTCACAGATATATTCTTTTTGCATGTGACATTTATTTTATATTATATATAATGTATCATGTTTGATACTGGATGGTATATCAGTTATATTAGTAACTTTGCTGCCCTTTACATCAAAAGTATATTGTATTGCCCTCTTTGCACTTGTATATTGTAGTTGTTCTTGGTGCCACTGCCTTTCTCCTTCACCTCCTCTCTTGTTCCAAATGTAGCACTCTTACACCAATTGATACAGGCTATTGTGGGAACCCTGGAGCTACCACCACCTCCAAATTAGACTGTAAATCCAGGGTTTTCACAGCAACCTGGAAACCAGAAGCCAACTGGACTTATAGAATTTTCAGTGTAAATGTACCCAATTCATGTCAAAGTGTAAGTGCAAGTATGCCAGTTTTCAAACATTTGCCCAACTACATCAGATTTTGGGAAGAACACTGCATTGTGGGTAAAAAACAATGTTTTTATGGTATGGTAATTAAATTACCCCTTATGTGTATATTTTAGTTTATCTGTACTATTTTTGTGCTCTACTGTTTTGTATTGTTATGCCTTAAACTGTGGTGCTGGCCCCTCTGAATCAGCATGAAACAGAGTAAATGTAAAAGTACGTGCACTGAAATCCTCTCTTCACACTTCCGTATAGTTGAGCTTGGCAACACTCTTCTTTCTGCCTTCTGTTCCGAAATGGGTGCCACTGTACCTGACCCAAAATTAGATCCAAAATTCCCCCTGCATCATGCATCAAATGACAGTAGACTTGCACCTAAATAATCAAGTTTAGATATTACATAATTAGTGTAAAATGTGAAGAATTTGGACAGAATAAAAAAGAAAAGAACAAAAAGAGGAAAAAAGCTTTATTAGAGGGAACATAAGTATATTTGTAAAGGCCTTTTATTGTAGAATTATCCACAGATTGATGTACCATCTGTCTCAATATGGAAATTTCTGCCACCACATAGTGTATTTAAAGGGTGCTAGCAACTTATGTTCTTTTTGATTCTCCAGTGTTTTTTAGGTAGGCATTTTATATTTTATAGAAAGATGATCCTTTGAATTCCTTCTCTTGTTCATCCAGGACCAAATGAAGTTACATATATATAGTATATAATAATTGTGTTATTGGGGATATTAGGTAAGGGGTAATAATATTTGTCACGTTCATGTATAACAGTAAAAAAGCATTGACTGGAACTTTGTACCCCACACCATCGTTTGCCAGAGGAAAAATTCACAGCTTCCTATTCACGTATAGGGCATTTAGGGATATTTTACTGGCCTGGCTGGTAAAAATGATGGTTGATCCCAATGTTATTAATAGGAAGAAAAGATAAATATTTAGGAAGGCCGGTATTTTTTCCCAGAAAAGGTGGCAACCCTAGCTACATTTTTTTTTTATTACCAATATGACAGCTGGTGTTTGACATATGGACTCTGCATGTACCTATATGAATTTTATTTGCAGGAGGATCACTACCGGCTGATCTGAGTATGTACTGGGCACCAGCATGTGGGCAGCACCAAACCTAAATGGAATATGAGAGAAGGGCAGTGTATTTAGACATTGAAAGGTATTGTACAAAGTTCCCTCTGAGCTGTGCTACCTTAAGACACATATACTAAATAGGAAATGGTTATTGGAAATGGTTTTGCTATTTATATGTATATATAGCATATTACCATGTTATTATATTACTCTTTTACTACCGTATATGTCAATGTGATATGAGTGATATGAGATATTAGGATACAAATCCTTTTTTATTAAAGTTTTCTTTTAAGAACATGTAGTTCCTCGTTAAATTATATTTTATGCTTGGAAACAGCATTAAAAATGATAATTGTTTATCCATGTCATGCTTTGGAATAATTACCCTAATAGAATATATTACAATAGAATGGAAGGTAATTTTTTTATGTGCGCGTGGTGGGTTGTCTATTTTAAGATAAACATCCTGCCATTTCTTTAACTATTCCCAATAGGCTTATAAATATATCACTGTTGTATACTAATTAGTCCCTGTACAAAATCCTAAAGGTATATATATATATATATATATATATATCTATATATATATATATAGATATATATAGATATATATCGTTTATATACTGTATATATATTTACATATATAGTTGACAGTTGAGTTTTTGTTTGTTAATCTTGCTTTTTGGATGGTTGAACAGTGCCCTGCAGTCATGCTGTACTGTTATGATAAGGGTCATTCAGAGATTCGATGATTTTGATGTGTTGTGACAACGTGGCATTAGTACATGCTGTTAATAATGTATGTGCCAAATCCCTTCAGGCAACATGCCTACATTGACATTTGGTGCCCTGAAAAAGCAGGAAGCTCTGTCCGGTGTCACTCTGGGATTTTCTTTGGCCAAATCAAGTGGATTTCAGAAAAGGACTTTTACATCTGGCCAGATTGATATTTTTAAAGGAAAATGGAACACCTTCTTGTTACTAAACAGACCATAGCTATTTGTTAACTCTGTCCCTATAAGGATAATATACCTTAATTATATCTGCAGATATGGGATCTCTTTAGAGAAGTCATTTTAAACAAATAATTATTTTTAAAATAATTTTCTTTTTCTATGTAATAATCAAACTGTATTGTGTAAGTACTGTAAGTAAGTAAGCTGTGTAAATTCCTTTTTCTTTTTTTCTTTTTAAATACTTTTTATTGAGTTTTTGCAATAAAATAAATTGACTTGACTATTTGACAATGGATTTGTCAATCTATGCAAATCCATATAAATAATGTTCAGAAATTGCATATGAACAATAAATAATGATAACGTTCTTTCAGTTGTAAATCCCATTGTAACAAACGACAAAACAGGTACCTAGGGGTTTCCAAAGGTGTTGATCCTCGCTCTACCATCAAATAACCCCTGAATTAAAGGTTAACCTATCTGACCAATGAGAATATGCCCTTACATAGTATTTGAGATCTACTCAGCAGTACATTGCAAAGACAAAGAGTAAGGGCTTTCAAGAGTTCTGAGCTTGGTTATTTCATTGTCCCATTAACCTTATCTGATTTTCTGGGTAATGCTATGTACAGGTCCACCTACCTATCTGAGCGCACACTTAGAAGAAGATCCTTGGGGAAACTGCTTTGTGTACAGCAGAGGTTTGTATGTCAAAACCCAGAAGTAACCCAATGTTGTGACTGGATGCTTACTGCGCATGCATCCGCTGGATTTGCAGGAGATACTGGAACAGATAAGCCAGGGGAGCTCCTCCTGCTGCAACACTACCCTAATACCACCCTCCTACACCGCTACCCCATTGCTCTGGGGAGGGCGGACGGGAGCTGTTCAAGGTAAAAGAGAACATTCCTTCACTTCCTTCCTCCTTACACCCCTCATGTCTCCACCCATTCTCACAACACCCATAATACCTAATGCCCATAATATAACACCTTCTTTCAGTTTCCTACTTCCTAGCCCTGTCATAACACTGTTGTTCCTAGTTCACATTTCACTCCCAAAGGGCATTCTTTCCACTCAAAAGCTCTGACTACATTATTATGCACTGTTGCCTTCCATATCAACCAATTGAAACCTTCCCAGGCCTCCCCCTTTCTAGCTTAGAAGCTGTACTGGTGCCTCGTTTGGAAAAAATGGATAACATGGGAAATATAGATGTAGCATAAATAGGTAGGGCAATGTACTGTACATGTTATTGCAGAGCTAAAACACCTATCCCTAACTATAATATATCTTTGCTTTCCCATTGACTCCAATGTATTTCAATGAGATTTTGTTTTTTCTGGAATTGTTTGGAGAAGCAAAGCAGGACAGTTTTACTCATCAATGATGCTTACTTCAAAGAATGACGTTCATTGGCATCCAAAATTTGTATTACAATATTTAAATGGTTGTTCACCTTTAAATTAACTTTTAGTATGATGTATAGAGTGATATTCTGAGACAATTTGCAATTGGTTTTCATTTTATTATTATTTGTAGTTTTTGAGCTATTTAGCTTTTATTCAGGAGCTTTCTAGTTTGCAAAGGTCCAAATTAACCACCCCTTGAAATGTGGTATTGTTCTATGTTGCTTCTGTTTCATGTAATTAGTGCTCCATCATAACAGCATTGCTTTACTCTGCATCTCATATCTCCTTGTAGTTTAATAAAGGTTACACATGTTGAAGGATTGCTGAAGGATTATAGAGGGGGGTGAATTATTTAATTTCTGACTATTTTGCTCAGAACTAACTTTTCAATAATCACCACTAAATTAATCTGTGATCACCAAATATTTCAAAGGTCTAGTAAACATGGCTCATAATTATATTTCATGTAAGCTTATGGCTGTATTCAGAATATAAGCTGTTCTGAAAAAATTGCCCCAGGAGACTTTTCGGCAGTAACATTCATGTGCTCTCTTTGACAGTTATTAAGCTTTGTGTATTTTGTTCTTTTTTCTTATTAAGTATTAATTAAGTGAAACCAATCCCTGTTTGCGTAGGTGAACTAAATTCCGAGCGTGGTAACTTTTCTAACAGTTTGCAATATATCTTTAAACAGAGGGCACCACGCAAAGCAAAATTAAATGGCTGTAACTTTTATTAGACATACAACATCTTTATCATGTTGCTAAAAAGCATGATCTACTACGTTATACAAGTAAGTTATGAATATAAATGGATTCTGTCATGCACCAGCTAATACTAGCAGAATCCTGGATTGAATTACATTTTTTTATTAAATCTGACATGGGGCTAGACATGTCAGTTTCCTAGGTGCCCTCAGTCATTTGACTGTGATAAATTTAGTCCCTCTATACTGCTACACTGCAAGTTGCAGTGATATCGCCCCCTCCTACTGACAGGGTATGTTCTGGTGAGTTCCAGAAAGAGGTTGTTTTCACCCAGGCTCATCTGGGTCTGGAGGACTTTTGCTGTTTTGAGTGCTTAGGCACCCACCCACTGTTCTCCCATTCTTCCATATTGGCTCTTTTTGTGCTGCTTCCATCATGAGGAAGACACTTTTGCCCCCTTGTGTGTTGAGGGCCCACCTTGGGTCTAGCAGGAGGGCTACCAATAGAAGGTCTATGCTGAGGTGGAACAGATTGTGGGGGGATGTCTGGGTGATAACGGTTTCAGCAGCCCCCTAAGCATTTACCAAGAGGGATCTGTTTTTATGTTGGCTAGCCTAAGGTTTGTTTCAATTGTGGTTCTAATGATAATCTGGTAGAAAAATGTCCAGTTCAAAAATGTAACTGCAATAGAATTTGGTGCAACCTGTGCTTTATGTTTGTTCATGTCCACAGGTCCTGACGTTTGGGAAATTTTAGAGCAAGAGCTAGGTCAAGAAGTACAGAGTAAAGACAAAAATCTTAGGGGACAGCTAGAAAGTAGCAGCAGGGGGAGGGAAAGCAGAAAGGAAAAGACTACTGTTAATGATCTGGAAAGAACTCTTAGAAAAAATGTACCTGTGGATGAGGAATGGAATGTATTGAGAAGGAAGTCTGGTAAGGTTAAGTCTACCTTAGGTAAAATGACAATTACCAATACCAGTAGAAATCTCAGATCACCTACTAATATCTTTCACTGGGTTCTCTAAAAGAAGGAAATGTTTATAGAAGCTCAGTTCAGCACTTCTGGAAGAAAATTTTAAACAGACATTCAAAGAGTTCTTCCTGAACCAATGGTCTAAGGTAGATTTCTATGACTCCCCTACGGTGGGAGGATGCAAAGAAGTTTTTTTTCAGTCTCTTTCTTTCAATATAGGGAGGAAGAAAGAAGCATCTTGTCAATCTCTGGTGAGGGAGATAATGGTAAGGCTAATTGGGAAGATAAGTTAGATCCCATCTCAACAAAGGTTCAGTATTAGTCATTCCTAATTTGTTTTATTTATTTTTCTGTGTGATGCTATTGTCAGAGGCCTGCTATACCAAAATGTATAGTCTCTTCTTTCAGATGCTTTGGGTAAGCAGACTAAATTCTTTTAAAAGGACCATCACCTTCTTGCAGCAATCTAAATGAGGGTTGGGAATGATTTTCTCAATGGCTTTTTTTTCTCTATTTTTCTGAAGTATAACTTTGGAAATTTAGGTCAAAGAACTGAATCTTTGTGGGAAGAAAGTATTAGGTTATAGATATCACCTTTTGTTAAAGGTTGGCTGATAGGAGACAGGATGAAGGGGATCCGTGTCAGGGGTGACAGACTCCCACCATACTTAGCTTTGTCCATAAAGAATAGAGGAATTAAATATGACCCCAAGAAAACAACTTTATTTAAGGTTCCTACAAACCTTCTTCTGTACACCCATGGCTTTGAAGGCCTGTTTGAATGATGTCATGGAAAAAAGCATTTGGTTTCTAAATAATAGGGGGCTTCCAAAGAAATTGTTGGACAATGCTTAGATTTCACTCCATGGGAAGCTTTTTGTTAGAGGGAACGTTAAGCATTTAAAGGGGACCCATCACCCAAAAGAGTTATTCAAAATCATATTAGTCAAGCAAAATGATCTTTAATTACACTATATAAATTATTTGAATCTTGTTTCCTTCAGTCTGGGAATTCATAATTATAGCAAGCAGGCAGGAGTCATTTTGTGGACACTGTTATTAAGGAAAGCCTTGCATCATCTCAGAATCTTGTTTGTGCACCAGAATGGGGGACCTGATGTCCATCCCCATGCCCTGGCTACACAATTAAATGGTGAAGAGAACGGGGGAATGTGTGGAGAGCAGTGACATGTAGGAAGTGCTGAATGGAAAGTGAAAGTAATTGTCTGCCCGCCTAGGCATAGAGGAGGGGCAAACAATATTTGATTGACAGCTGAGATTTTTAAATGATCTTACAACAGCTACGAATGCTTTTATAAAAAATAAAAATTAGATTTCATGTTTAGTATGTAAAGGACTTTTATTATACATTTTTTTCTGGGTGACAGGTCCACTTTAAGTGTTGTGCAGCAGATGAAACACAGGAGCATTTTTCCAAATTACAAAAAACTCTAAGGAAAAGGCTGGCAAGGACTGTGTCTTTCTCCTTCCTTAAATGTGCTACATATGCAGAATTATGTTATGGAAGTGTTAACAGAGACATAATTATATACAATGATACAAAATATTAATATACTCATAAGGAGATTTTGTATATAATTATTCCAATGATTTCTCTGGAATATGAAGTCAACTGACACTAGGAGGGGTGTAAAAGACGGTGGGTCAGGTGACGAATGTCATAATGAGGTATATGGAGAAATCAAATCAAAATATGTCTCTTTAGGAAAATGTTAACTTTGAACTTGGTTAATTTAGATTAATTGCATTATATGTTATGTTTCTTGTGAATTAATGTTTTATGTATTTTATTAGTTAATTTTATAAGAAACAAAATTCCTCAAAACCTGCATTGCTAAAATGCTCCCTTGCCCCACCTAGTGGTAGATATGAGAACACCACTCAATAGTAAAAATCCAAGTCCAGTTAACCCAAGTCAGGGTAACTTCAGTTACATCGCTTAGGAGAAACAGTAGCCTACCTGAAAGCAGTTCCACTGTGAAGTGCTTGCTCTTGACTGCACATGACCAGGCAAAATGGCCTTAGTTGGCTGCTCACATACCAATATGACATCTATTAAATAACATTTATTGGTTCAATAATACCATTTTAAATGGCAGCATGAATTACTTGCAAGGTACACAGTGTAATTTAGTAATAAAACTATACCATACAAATTACAACAGAATTCCTTTAATAAAGCAGTTTAAAAAGTTTCCTTATCCTTAGCATATGCCTCTCTGTGGAAGGACATTTTATTTATCAAAGACATCTAGGCAGAAATATGTGGAGGATGAGCACAACTGAATAGTTTCAAAAGGCATTGACATCACTGAAAAAGTCTAGCAAGGGATCACTTTCCAACATTTTCCCCTCTTTCATATTTTTGCTCTGGCCATCACATAAAACATGCAGCTCTACACCTGTCACTCACTGGTGCATAATGGCAAATTGTGCTATGAAGAAGGATTATCTGTCGAAATCTCAATCCATTTGATAATTATGTGCAGTTCTGCATGCTGTTTGGCACCTTCATGCATTTGAGACGTTGCTGGGTTCATTCCTGGCCCAGTAACATTTGGGTAAGCTACGTTTTAAATCACCTTAAATACTGTACATTTGCACTTAAATCTTATATACATGAGAGAGCAGAAAAGTTCACATTACATTATACTGTTTTCATACGCTTTCTCCTGCCTCCCACCTGTCTCTGTTTGAGTGTTCAATGCCTCACACGTTAAAAATGATATATGTCATGCAGGAAATGGCACAGTCACTGGAAATGGAGGATGAAGGTAATTGTATTGATCCGTGCCAAGACAGAAATCATCTTAGGGGAATGGATTTGATTGATAGCATTTTTATAGTATCTTTCTATCTCTTAATATTTATGTTCCTTTATCAATTGCAGTGGAGAAAATTTGCTAGCTATTATCACTTTGTTATGAGTATGAACAGTAAATATGTTGCTAAACACATGAGCACTAGAGGATGAATTGGCACGGATCTTTATTGCAGATGATATACTGGCTGCCAGAGAGAATTGGTTGGATGAGTTTCTAGACTATTATAAGTGAGTTACCTTGTCTGCACTGAGAATCCTGGTGGAATTCCTTTATAATGTCCTAGACCTTCTGTCTGCGCTCAACATTGTCTTCATTAATATCACTTCATGTTCAAACCACTCACATGGGCAACGGCTTCACATAAACTTCTGTTCTAAATTGTAATTTACCCCAATGTTGATGTTAATTAAGAAACATGCGATTAGGTTTATATTTCAGTGCTTGCTCATTTAAAGTTTTTCAGCCTGTATCTGGCATTGCTTTGAGAAATAAAGTAGCAGCTATTGGACCTGTCATTTACTTGGGTTTAAGCTGATCTGCAGTTGAAGGGAATTACTTTGGCAACTGAAAACAACTTGTGAGGGGGAGAGAAAGAGAGAGAATATAGTCACAGCACATGTGGGAGAACAAAATAAATAGGGCTCTCTGTAAAGTGTGATTTTGCACACGGTTCGCTATGTTTGATACTAGAGATGTCGCGAACTGTTCGCCGGCGAACTTGTTCGCGCGAACATCGGGTGTTCGCGCTCGCCGGAAGTTCGCGAACGTCGCGCGACGTTCGCCATTTTGGGTTCGCCATTGTTGGCGCTTTTTTTTGCCCTCTCACCCCAGACCAGCAGGTACATGGCAGCCAATCAGGAAGCTCTCCCCTGGACCACTCCCCTTCCCTATAAAACCGAAGCCCTGCAGCGTTTTTTCACTCTGCCTGTGTGTGCTGAAGAGATAGTGTAGGGAGAGAGCTGCTGCCTGTTAGTGATTTCAGGGACAGTTGAAAGTTTGCTGGCTAGTAATCGTTTTGATACTGCTCTGTTATTGGAGGGACAGAAGTCTGCAGGGGTTTGAGGGACATTTTAGCTTAGGTAGCTTTGCTGGCTAGTAATCTACCTTCTACTGCAGTGCTCTGTATGTAGCTGCAGTGGGCAGCTGTCCTGCTTCTGATCTCATCTGCTGACTGCTGCAATAACAGTAGTCCTTGTAAGGACTGCTTTTATTTATTTTTTTGTTGTTTTACTACTACTACTACTACTACTATAAGAGCCCAGTGCTATTAGTCTAGCAGTGTTGGGGAGTGGGACTGGTGTGCTAATCTGCTGCTCCTAGTAGTTCAGCAGCACCAACTTTAATTTTTTTTTTTAATATTCATTTTTTTTTTATTTTACTTTTTTTTATTTTACTACCGCTGTAGTAGTGTATAAGTTGACCTTTTAGGCATTATTTGCCCTGTAGGCATTATTTGCACAGTGTTTTCTTCAACCCGCCATCTAGCTGTGTGACCTTGTTCACATTCTGTCTAAATATCCATAATATTACCGTCTCCAGAAAAAACACCGGAGTGACTTTTTTCAAGCAGCCATAATATATTTTACGTAATCCGTATCCACCGCTGTAGTAGTGTATACGTTGACCTTGTAGGCATTATTTGCACAGTGTTTTCTTCAACCCGCCATCTAGCTGTGTGACCTTGTTCACATTCTGTCTAAATATCCATAATATTATCGTCTCCAGAAAAAACACCGGAGTGACTTTTTTCAAGCAGCCATAATATATTTTACGTAATCCGTATCCACCGCTGTAGTAGTGTATACGTTGACCTTGTAGGCATTATTTGCACAGTGTTTTCTTCAACCCGCCATCTAGCTGTGTGACCTTGTTCACATTCTGTCTAAATATCCATAATATTACCGTCTCCAGAAAAAACACCGGAGTGACTTTTTTCAAGCAGCCATAATATATTTTACGTAATCCGTATCCACCGCTGTAGTAGTGTATACGTTGACCTTGTAGGCATTATTTGCACAGTGTTTTCTTCAACCCGCCATCTAGCTGTGTGACCTTGTTCACATTCTGTCTAAATATCCATAATATTACCGTCTCCAGAAAAAACACCGGAGTGACTTTTTTCAAGCAGCCATAATATATTTTACGTAATCCGTATCCACCGCTGTAGTAGTGTATACGTTGACCTTGTAGGCATTATTTGCACAGTGTTTTCTTCAACCCGCCATCTAGCTGTGTGACCTTGTTCACATTCTGTCTAAATATCCATAATATTACCGTCTCCAGAAAAAACACCGGAGTGACTTTTTTCAAGCAGCCATAATATATTTTACGTAATCCGTATCCACCGCTGTAGTAGTGTATACGTTGACCTTGTAGGCATTATTTGCACAGTGTTTTCTTCAACCCGCCATCTAGCTGTGTGACCTTGTTCACATTCTGTCTAAATATCCATAATATTACCGTCTCCAGAAAAAACACCGGAGTGACTTTTTTCAAGCAGCCATAATATATTTTACGTAATCCGTATCCACCGCTGTAGTAGTGTATACGTTGACCTTGTAGGCATTATTTGCACAGTGTTTTCTTCAACCCGCCATCTAGCTGTGTGACCTTGTTCACATTCTGTCTAAATATCCATAATATTACCGTCTCCAGAAAAAACACCGGAGTGACTTTTTTCAAGCAGCCATAATATATTTTACGTAATCCGTATCCACCGCTGTAGTAGTGTATACGTTGACCTTGTAGGCATTATTTGCACACTGTTTTCTTCAACCCGCCATCTAGCTGTGTGACCTTGTTCACATTCTGTCTAAATATCCATAATATTACCGTCTCCAGAAAAAACACCGGAGTGACTTTTTTCAAGCAGCCATAATATATTTTACGTAATCCGTATCCACCGCTGTAGTAGTGTATACGTTGACCTTGTAGGCATTATTTGCACACTGTTTTCTTCAACCCGCCATCTAGCTGTGTGACCTTGTTCACATTCTGTCTAAATATCCATAATATTACCGTCTCCAGAAAAAACACCGGAGTGACTTTTTTCAAGCAGCCATAATATATTTTACGTAATCCGTATCCACCGCTGTAGTAGTGTATACGTTGACCTTGTAGGCATTATTTGCACACTGTTTTCTTCAACCCGCCATCTAGCTGTGTGTATTATCGTTTCCAGAAAAACCAACTGAGTTTTTGTTGTTGTTGTTGTTTTTTAAAAAATAATGCCAGGCAAAGGCAGGCCGCCACGCAGAGGCCGTGCTAGGGCCGTGCTGCTATGCAATCCTGTGGCCCTAGCAAATTGCCCAGTTTTAAAAAGCCAATGACCCTGAACTCCCAAAATGCTGAAGAGGTAGTTGACTGGCTTACACAGCACACCCCATCCTCTACCGTTTCTAACTTTACCACAACATCCTCCTCATCCTCCACTGCTATGGCCACCCCACGTAACACTTCCTCCACCACCGGTGCCCCTTCTTCACTGGGGTCAGAGGAGTTATTTTCCCATGAGTTTCTTGAACTGAGTAATGCGCAACCATTATTGCCAGAAGAAGATGAAGGAGATGAGGACCTTACACCAGATTTAATTCTGGCAGAGAACACGACAGAGATGGACATAATGAGTGATGAGGAGGAGGTCCCCGCTGCTGCTTCCTTCTGTGATGTGTCAGAAGAAATTGATGCATCTGAGGAGAATGATGATGAGGAGATTGATGTTTTGTGGGTGCCTAGTAGAAGAGAGCAAGAGGAGGGTAGTTCAGATGGAGAGACGGAGAGTCAGAGAGGCAGTAGGAGAATAAGACTTAGAAGAAGCAGGGAGGACAGCCCGCAGGGATCAGTAGGGCAACAACATGTATCGGCACCTGTGTTCAGCCGGCCAACGCACCCGCCATTGCCGCCAATGCCGCCAACTTCTACTGTTACCGCCAGATCGCACACTTCCAAAAAGTCAGCAGTGTGGGATTTTTTTAATGTGTGTGCCTCTGACAAAAGCATTGTAATTTGCAATGAGTGCAGTCAGAAACTGAGCCTTGGTAAGCCCAACAGCCACATAGGTACAACTTCTATGCGAAGGCACATGAGCGGCAAGCACAAAGCACTTTGGGAGCAACACCTCAAAGGCAACAGGCAAACTAAAAGCCACACTCCTTCTGGTCCAGCATCTTACTGCTCTACCTCTGCTCTCCTTGACCCGTCTGAACCACCCTCCACTCCGCCTTCCACCTTGACCACCTGTTCCCATTCCCAGTCATCTGCCACCAGCCAAGTTTCTGTGAAGGCCATGTTTGAGCGTAAGAAGCCAATGTCTGACTGTCACCCCCTTGCCCGGCGTCTGACAGCTGGCTTGTCTGCACTCTTAGCCCGCCAGCTTTTACCATACCAGCTGGTGGACTCTGAGGCCTTCCGCAAATTTGTAGCAATTGGGACACCGCAGTGGAAGGTACCCAGCCGCAATTTTTTTTCTAAAAAGGGAATACCACACCTGTACCAACATGTGCAGAGCCAAGTTACCGCATCTCTGTCACTTAGTGTTGGGCCAAAGGTCCATATGACTACTGACGCATGGTCCTCCAAGCATGGTCAGGGCAGGTATGTCACCTACACTGCCCACTGGGTGAACTTGGTAATGGCTGGGAAGCAGGGAATGGGTAGCTCAACAACAACAGTGGAGTTGGTGTCACCGCCACGGATTGCACGCGGTTCTGCCACCACCTCTACTCCTCCATCGCTCTCTACCTCGTCTTCTTCTTCTTCTTACTGCTGGGTCCTCCTTCTCCTCCTCCACACCTGTGCACCCCCAGCTCCCCCTAGGCTATTTCGACGTGCCAGGTACGCCGTTGTCACGCTGTCTTGGGGATGACGTGCCTGGAAAGCAAAAACCATACCGGATCTGTACTCCTGTCATCTCTGCAGTCACAGGCCGATCGGTGGCTGACCCCACACCAACTGCAGATCGGAAAAGTGGTGTGTGACAATGGAAGCAATCTGTTGGCAGCGTTGAGACTAGGCAATTTAACACATGTGCCCTGCATGGCACATGTGTTAAATTTAATAGTCCAACGTTTTGTCTCCAAGTACCCAGGATTCCAGGACGTTCTCACCCAGTCCAGAAAGGTGTCGGCCCATTTCAGACGTTCCTACACAGCCATGGCACGCCTTGCTGACATTCAGCAGCGCTACAACATGCCAGTCAGGCGTTTGATTTCTGACAGCCAGACTCGCTGGAATTCAACGCTCCTTATGTTGGAACGTCTGCTGCAACAACAAAGGGCCGTCAACGAGTACCTTTTTGAACTGGGTGGTAGGACTGGATCTGCACAGCTGGGGATTTTTTTCCCCCGTTACTGGGTGCTTATGCGCGATGCCTGCAGGCTCATGCGACCTTTTGAAGAGGTGACAAATATGGTCAGTCGCACCGAAGGCACCATCAGCGACCTAATACCCTTCGCTTTATTCCTGGAGCGTGCCGTGCGACGAGTGACAGATGAGGCTGTAGACCAGCGTGACGAGGAGCTGGAAGCGCACGATTTCTGGTCGGAATCACCAGAACGAACCCAGGCACCTGCTGCAACGCAGGGAGAGGTGCCAGAAGTGGAGTCAGAGGAGGAAGGTGGCTTTGTGGAGGAGGAGGAGGAGGACCAACAGGAGCAGGCTTCCCAGGGGGCTAGTGGTGACCTTTTGGGGACCCCTGGTCTTGTACGTGGCTGGGGGGAGGAGACCGTGGATGATGCAGTCCTTGATAATGAGGAAGCGGAGATGGATAGCTCTGCATCCAACCTTGTGAGAATGGGGTCTTTCATGCTGTCATGCCTGTTGAAGGACCCCGTATCAAGAGGCTTAAGGAGAAGGACCTGTACTGGGTCGCAACGCTACTAGACCCTCGGTACAAGCATAAAGTGTCAGAAATGTTACCAACATACCACAAGTCCGAAAAGATGCGGCATTTACAAACCAGCCTGCAAAACATGTTGTACAATGCTTTTAAGGGTGATGTCACTTCAGGAACTCATCAACATTCCAGGGGCAGAGGTGCCAGTAATCCTGCCACGAGCACACCTGCAAGGACAAAGCCCTTTGGCCAGTCTGTAACGTCAGACATGCAAATGTTTTTCTGTCCAAGGCAGCGCCACAACCCTTCTGGATCCACCCTCAAAGAACGCCTCGACCGGCAGGTAGCGGACTACCTGGCATTAACTGCAGATATCGACACTCTGAGGAGCGATGAACCCCTGGACTACTGGGTGCGCAGGCTTGATCTGTGGCCAGAGCTGTCACAATTTGCCATGAACCTCTTGTCTTGCCCAGCCTCAAGTGTGCTCTCAGAAAGGACCTTCAGTGCAGCAGGAGGGATTGTAACTGAGAAGAGAACTCGCCTAGGTCACAAAAGTGTCGATTACCTGACCTTTATTAAAATGAATGAGGGGTGGATCTCGGAGGGTTACTGCACGCCGGAAGACTTGTTCTGACTTCTATGCAGCTGTCCTTCTCTTCAAGCCTCATGACTCCACACACAGCTGTCCTTTAGCGTCCTCCTCCTCCCTCCGCCACCGTTACAAACTAGGGTGCAAACCCTACTGGTTTAATTTTTTCTGGCCTCTGTGCTTCAGTGGCTGCAACCAAAAAAACTGGGCAAACAATGTCTACAAGGTCAACGTATGGCAAAAAAATGACTATTTTCAGCATTTATATGGCATATTTTTTCTGGCAACTGTGCTTCAGTGGCTGCGTCCAAAAAAATGCATATTTTCTGCATTTATATGGCATAATTTTTCTGGCCTCTGTGCTTCAGTGGCTGCAACCAAAAAAATGCATATTTTCAGCATTTATATGGCATAATTTTTCTGGCCTCTGTGCTTCAGTGGCTGCAACCAAAAAAATTTATATTTTCAGCATTTATATGGCATAATTTTTCTGGCCTCTGTGCTTCAGTGGCTGCAACCAAAAAAAATGCATATTTTCAGCATTTATATGGCATAATTTTTCTGGCCTCTGTGCTTCAGTGGCTGCAACCAAAAAAATGCATATTTTCAGCATTTATATGGCATAATTTTTCTGGCAACTGTGCTTCAGTGGCTGCGACCAAAAAAATGACTATTTTCAGCATTTATATGGCATATTTTTTCTGGCCTCTGTGCTTCAGTGGCTGCGGCCAAAAAAAACTGGGCAAACAATGCCTACAAGGTCAACGACGTTGACCTTGTAGGCATTGTTTGCCCAGTTTTTTTGGCCGCAGCCACTGAAGCACAGAGGCCAGAAAAAATATGCCATATAAATGCTGAAAATAGTCATTTTTTGCCATACGTTGACTCAACGTATATGGCAAAAAATGACTATTTTCAGCATTTATATGGCATATTTTTTCTGGCAACTGTGCTTCAGTGGCTGCGACCAAAAAAACTGGGCAAACAATGCCTACAAGGTCAACGTATGGCAAAAAATGACTATTTTCAGCATTTATATGGCATATTTTTTTCTGGCAACTGTGCTTCAGTGGCTGCAACCAAAAAAACTGGGCAAACAATGTCTACAAGGTCAACGTATGGCGAAAAATGACTATTTTCAGCATTTATATGGCATATTTTTTCTGGCAACTGTGCTTCAGTGGCTGCAACCAAAAAAACTGGGCAAACAATGTCTACAAGGTCAACGTATGGCGAAAAATGACTATTTTCAGCATTTATATGGCATATTTTTTCTGGCAACTGTGCTTCAGTGGCTGCGTCCAAAAAAACTGGGCAAACAATGCCTACAAGGTCAACGTATGGCAGTTGTTTAAAGAGAACAGTAGATTACTAGCCAGCAAAGCTACCTAAGCTAAAATGTCCCTCAAATCCCTGCAGACTTCTGTCCCTCCAATACAGAGCAGTATCAAGCAGATTACTAGCCAGCAAACTTACTATCATCTGTCCCTGAAATCACTAACAGCTCTCCCCCTACACTATCTCTTCCAAGCACACACAGGCAGATTTTTCAGATACATTTTTGCCCTTGATCCCCCTCTGGCATGCCACTGTCCAGGTCGTTGCACCCTTTAAACAACTTTAAAATCATTTTTCTGGCCAGAAATTTTTTTTTTAGATGTTAAAGTTCGCCTTCCCATTGAAGTCTATGGGGTTCGCGAACCGTTCGCGAACCGCTCGCGTTTTTGCGCAAGTTCGCGAATATGTTCGCGAACTTTTTTTCCGACGTTCGCTACATCCCTATTTGATACCCACAATGCAGTGTTTTGTTTTTCTGATATTATTGCAATTATTAGTATGTAATTATAAAACAACAACATATTCAGCAGTGTTGTGCAATAAATTAGTGTATACGGTACATTACACATACAAAAAAACATACAAAAACAACCACAGATACAAGAGGTAAAGCGGGGCCCTGTCCATAATAGCTTACAATCTAATATAAATACTGCGTCATTGCACTCACCGCAAATGCACATTCAACATGTCAAAATGAACGCCATTGCAGGTGCACATTTCAAGAATTAGAAACAATTGCGTACAAATTTTGGGGATTGCATCATTTCCAGCACGCTGAGTTAATATGAAGTGTGCACATTATTCACGGGGCACTAGTCTGCTGCACTTCTTAAAGTAGCCCGGAATAAATGCCTGATTGAACGTGGCCAGCTCCAGAGTTTCAAGGGTCAATACTCACATTTTTGTGGGATTCATCAGTGGAGGGAGAAAAAAAGTGGTGGTGCCAAGTGCAACTATAGTGAAGTGCAAGCACTGGAGTAACTATAGAGGAAGCAGACCCTAAGGTGGCTGGGGGCACAGGGGGGGGGGCAGACCACGGGGCCTGCTTCCTCTCTAGTTATGAAATTAAAGAAGAAATTAATGAAATTCTCCTTTATTACAGCCTGGCAGGGAGTGGAGGACTCAGTTGTGCGGGAAGCAGAGGGCTGGGTAAGAGTGGCTGGGTTTTGGGCACCTCTGAAGTTTTTTTTTTTGCAGAGGGGCCCAGTACATGCTTTTACACAACTGGTGCAATCGATGCAAGTATGGCGTCAATACGTCCAACAGCTGCATTCGTTTTTCCAAAACTGCCCTGCAACTGCAGCTGTGGTTGTAAATGAGCCCTTATGTGTGAGTGAACATCAGGTTGTGAGTATGTGATGGATAGTTAGTACTGAACTAGTAATAAGGTGCAATGGTGTTTTCTTCAATCAGAAAGACTCAACATGTGGCTTCTCCACTCTCTGGTGGCATTGGCAACTTTCCAAGATTCCTGATTTCAAAATAGCATATCAATATCAACTCCAGGGTATTAAAATGCAGGGACAGCGCCTATAGTGTAATTTCCCTTTATTTTTTAAAAGGTTTTAAAACGTATTGCACTTACATAAGTCACACTTCTGAGCGCATATCAAATCCAGTCTTATACTGCAGATCATAGACGTGAACTTTTGCAATACAAAGAGATGGATTCTGCTGGCTTCTCCCTCTCCTGTGTGTTCCACCTGTACATCCACTCACTGCTAAGACCGGAATTGATGTCACACCTGACGCATTTCGCTGAGGTCAGCTTCTTCAGAGATATTGATATGCTGTTTTGAAATCAGGAATCTTGTAAGTTGCCAGTCCCACCAGAGAGTGGAGAAGCCACATGCTGAGTTTTACTGATTGAAGAAAACACCATAGCACCTTATTTTAAATCATTTTATCTTTTGAAGCAAACACTACAAGCACCTTGTTTGACTTAATTATAATTTTTTTTGGAGCACCTTGTAGAAATCACTATAGCACTTTAGAACACACACGGAAAATCTTTGCATAGACTTTCTATGGTTCAAGACACACACAGATTAGTGTTGTAACACTTTGGTGACTGCACTGAATATTAACAATATTGCACTAGGATGAGTACACTTGTATGCCTGTGTGAGTATATGACCATGGAGCTACCACCACCCTGAATGTGGCAGTAATTCCAGAGTTCCCATCAATATCTGTACGTAACAGATTTGTAACCAAAGGATGACAATCTAATACCCTTTTAATTCCACCTGCTGAAAGTAATGCAATCCACACTGAAAATGATAGCAGCACCATGCTTGACAAAAACCTGCACAGGCAAATTGCTGTTTTATGCCAGATATTAAAGGGGATGTAAAGGCTAAAATTAAAGTTCTTGAGTGTGTTTGTGGAGGCAAATAAAGCAATTACAATGCATAAACAAGTATATAAATACTTATTCGCCAGTTCAAGTCCTTTTTTCTCTAGGGGGCAAATTCCCTAAACAGCGAAAATTTGGCAGCAACAGGTTTGCAGCCATCGCAACACTTCGCATCGTAAATTTACTAGGATCAATAGCGTCAGTCTCTTTTACTTACAAAGTTATGAAATCTGTGAAGCGCCTGAATGATGTCACGCTGGTGAATTTTCGCTAGCGGTAGTCACTTCCCAATTAGGAAATCTGACCCTAAGTGTCTGACATTGGCTCATCTTAGTCCCTCTGAAAATCCACTCTTTCACACATTGGATTACTTACTGCTAGGGGGCACCTTATGATCCCTATAGAAATTTTTTGGAGCATACAACAGGGTAACAAAAAGAGCATCTCTATGCTAATTGCTGGATCTCCTGCAAGTTATTTCCCCTTCATTGAGTAGATCTTTTATACAATTTTCATCCAATTCATTTTAATAAAATACTCATTATTATGCCAAAAGGGAAAAAAATATTAATGAATCCAGTGATTTTCTACAGTTGACTTACAGCAAATTGTTAAAAAGCAAAACAGCTTAGCATTAACCATTGCTTGTGCAGAAAAATTATGGGAGACCTTGAAGATACAACGCACACTAAACAATGTAAAAGAAATTGCAAAAAATCTGCAAATTCTTCTAATAATAACAAAGCCTATTTTCTCCTTTGGAAAGATACAATAAACAGCAACACCGATTGGATACACAGACCTGGAATCTGAAAGGCATTTATATTTTTCAGATAAATAAGTATATTTGCTCTGGTACAAAACTATACAAAAAATTGATTAATGTCTACAAAATGACAAGGGCGATTTCCAGCCTCCTCCACCTTACTGTAATGTTAACTGTGCTGGCATTGTAGCAGTGGAAAGGAAGCCATTGGGAGCACAGGGTAATAATGACTCCTCATTCACATCATCAATCATACAATCAATCCAACTACATTTAACCAGCTGAGAAGAATCCTTCAGATTTAATGACTCTTTTCAAGGTTGACCTGGATCAAAACAGCCTCTCTGGTTCCAATAACTTCCAATTACAATGTCCTAAAAACAGTTAGAAAGATACATTCAGGGCTAGGCCTATACAGCACTAACGTCCCTGGCTAGGGAACATTCTGTGATTTGGATTGCACTGCTTGAAAGGATATTTTAGTCTGTGCTGGCACGTACTGTAATATTTATTTCAAACACGGGTTACTAAGCATAATAGTTTGCCTATAATTACTAATTGATGTTTGCTCCTATACATAAAATAAAATATTATTTTGAAGGAGAAATAAGGGGTCATTTATATCTGCTGTCATAGTTGCATTTGTGCCAGTCTCCCCACATTCAGTTGTGTGTGTAAAAGCCCTGGGTGCTCTTTGCACTTCTGTACAGTTGCACTCAGTGTCATTTATTTCTTCTTGACTCCCGTTTGGAATCAAGCACAGTTGCACCTGTTGATGCAGAGGAACCCTGGAGCTACTATAGACCAGACCAAAACGGCAAGGACCAAAAACAATTGCCCACCAGCAGCTGTGACAAAACACTTCTGACAGCATTGCAGATAACATAATTTTGACATATGGAAACAAATCCCCATAAACCTTTTTTTTAAACAAAATACAATAATACTATTACAGTGCAATGGGCGGGGGGTGGGCTGATCGGTTGCCATTATGGGAGACCAGAGATGTTGCTAAGTCCGCACAGTGCTCCAGGTGCCTGTGACGTTGCAAGATGAGGAGAGTAAGTGACTTCCCTTTCATACAAGCCCTCCTTTAGAGACCTTTACCAATATTTACCCCCCCCACCCACATTCCCTGTCCCATAGTTCCCTCTGCTCCCAGCACCTCCCCACAGTCCTGGAAACCCTTTCGTTACCCACTTTGGTGCCATATGATTGAGTTACTGTTTAAGTATATTTGCAACACCAGTAGCATAACTTCAGGGGCCCTGTCCACCCCGCAAAAAAATTTCCGGGACCCCTCTATACATCTGCATGCATGATTATTGCGGCTATACACACAGAAAAATTGTAGCTCAAATCTAGAAAGTGTTAAATGAAAGCAGGGTTGCTACAAATTCTGTCCTTATTCTATTAGGATAATTTAACAAGTAGCACTATTTAACAAGCTCCAAAATTCAAAAGCGCTCACCCTGGGAATACTTTGACCTGGCTGTAGAAACCCCACGTCCCCAGGTTCTTAACCCCGCTTAAACTTGTAAGGAAATGTACTCACCGAATGTGTCGAGTGGCCAGGGTGCATCGCCCCCAACCCGTAGCAGGAGGTGAGTATAAACTTGGAGAAGAATCGGCAAGCACTCCTGGAGCCACTTATGAGGTAAAAGGCAACTTTATTTCAGCAAGTTAAAAACATGAAATCCTGATGCGTTTCGTATCTTGAGATACGTAGTCATAGGTATAATTGCGGTTGACCTAAACTTCTCTGCTGCACATACTAGCGAGTTACCAACGATCTTCCTGAATCAAATACTGGCAAGGAAGCGGACCCACTACAGGCCCCCTGTACCCCCACCCCTGTACAGGGCCTGCTTCCTCTATGGTCTTTTTTTTTTATAGTTAAAAAAATCTTTTATTGATCCCGCAAGTCATATACTTTGTTTCTGCCATTCGTGTTGAATAAATTAAATATCACATTTGTAAAGTGCAATTTTCAGACACAAATCCTCATATTCCCCGCATAATGTAAAGCTTTTAACCAGAATTCCAGTGTCATTGCAGCAGTGGCACGCAGTACAATAGGGCCGATCAAAACAAGTTTTGCGAATTTTTTAGCCGTTTCGCAAATACTTGCGAATGTTGCTGTGTTGCGAATTTATCGTGAATCAAAGCGAGACAGATTTGCCCATCACTAGTGTTAATACATAAACTTGTCTGCGCCCATTTTAGCATACCAATCTTGCAATTGCAGCCATAAATATACCTTATTTTTCTCTTAAAGGAAAACTATACCCCCAAAATGAACACTTAAGCAACAGATCATATTAAGTGGCATATTAAAGAATCTTACCAAACTGGAATATATATTTAAGTAAATATTGCCCTTTTACATCTCTTGCCTTGAGCCACCATTTCGTGTTGGTCTCTGTTCTGTCTCAGAGATCACCTGACCAGAAATACTTCAACTCTAACTGTAACAGGAAGAAGTGAGGAAGCAAAAGACAGAACTCGGTCTGTTAATTGGCTCATGTGACCTAACATGTATGGTTTGTTGGTATGTTTGTGAGTACAGTGAATCCTACGATCCCAGGGGGCGGCCCTTATTTTTTAAAATGGCAATTTTCTATTTATGGTTACCCAATGGCACATACTACTAAAAAAGTATATTATTATGATAATGGTTCATTTACATGAAGCAGGGTTTTACATATGAGCTGTTTTATGCAATATCTTTTTATAGAGACCTACATTGTTTGGGGGGTATAGTTTTCCTTTAAAAGCTCCTTAGAATTGTAATACCTCTGTCTCTAGAATATATGTCTGCAATCTTGGATTCAGTTGAGTCATATTCCTTCTTTGTCCTTCTACAGTAAGGAAACTGCAAGTCCGGAACAAAAGTGAGATTGTGGCTTTCTGATGTGCAGCTGAGCCCTAGAAAAAAGTCCAAAAAAGACATTGACAATTGCAGGGTCGAACTGGGACAGAGGGACATTGGGAAAAAACCTGGTGGGCCTTGGCCTTCATCTACGCCACCAACCCAGACCCGCTCCCACCCAATTGGCACTCTGATGGTCTACGTACAGGGAAAGGGGGTTACGGCTCTGCAAGTAGAACTCCAGGACTGATGCTGGGGCCCCAGGGGTATGTGGAGAGCCCCTGATGTAGCAGCCCCAATAAGACAATTGTAAAGAAATTTGCTGAAAAATTGTAAAGAAATTAATGAAGAAGGAGACCAAGGTATTTACTTTTTTTTTTCTTTTGCAGATGTCTTCGATTGTACATGTAAAATCTCCAAAAGTACACAAACCTAACTACTCATGGAAGAGAATTCTCCAGTAGGAATCCAGTCTACCAGTACTATGTCAGTCATCTTGCTTTGATCTTACATAGGGAGATTGCTGTGCACTTTCAGCTTAGCAAGATGTCAGTAAAGAAGTATAATGGTATTTAGGCTTTTAGTGCTAGGAAAATTTAGTTTAATGTCTTCACAGAAAATTGCATGAACAAAGAATAGGGAGCTGGATTTTCAGTAGATGAGCATCAAGCATTAAGTGGTTTCTTGGCCTTTCTGAGCTGGAGAACCATTTTATGCAGCTGAGTCACTTATAAAACCAGCCTTGATGTTGCACTACTACCTCTTTCAGCATTTCTAAACAATACATAAATATGGGATATGTAGACCCAATAGTTTTTGGGGGAGCAAAGAAAACATTTGAGGTTAAAAGGAAACAACAGAAAGGAAAGCCCTGGAGCTATAAGCGCAAGGGCTGCATGACAAGGGAGCCAAATGACCAGTAGCCAGATTATACTGGTTTATGTTTAAAGATTGACAGAATCAGATGCAGCTGTGATTGGATGAGAATGAATGAGGTAAGGCAGGGAAAGCTGGGCTGGGGTGGAGAAAGAGAGGTATGTGATGTCAGGAAAAGAAGCAGTTCCCTCTCTCTTGTGGTAGGACCTTGCCAGAGAGAGAAATGGGTTTCTCTCCTGTGACTGCACGAAGGGTTGATTGGTACAGACGCTACTACTGCTTGTGCTAGGTGACAGCCTGCTTTGATTTCCTATCATCGAAACACTGCAGATTCAGGGCTGGCAGCAGGGTTGCTGAACTTCTCTCATGGTGGGAGATGCAGTTCCTGCTGGTAGCAGAGTTTGGGGCCATCCTCTCTGTAGGTAGAGGCAGCCTAATGCATTGGGTTAGGCTGGTGAGGTCCTATTTATTTAATAAAATATGAATACATGCTTTTACCCAATTTCTGGCTTTTGGTGTTTACAATGTGACAATGGGGTTCAGTTGGATGTCTGAAAGTGAAGGGTCAATTGAGGATTCCCTTATCAATGACAATTCCTCTAGTCAGTTCTTTAACATATAGCCTAATTTATCAGTGTTTCATACCATTGAAATGTGCTGATGCCTCTAGAACTGACAGGTATGTACAATACTGTCAGCATGCCCCACTACATGGTGATATCTGCTTTATGGCACTTTTGGAACACATAGTAGGACTGTGTGCCAACCCTATATATTAAAACAGTATGTACCTACTCTTAAGACATAGAAAGGTCAATACTGACCCTGTGCCAAATTGTACTCTCCACAACATCATTAAATGGCAGCACTGCAAAGCAACACAACATTCACATCAACACTATATATTTTGCTGCAAAAAGCTATTTTTTTTTTTTTTCTAAACCGAGCAGTCTGTAATTGAGCTCGCAAAGCAGTATGTATTTATTCTCATGAGCGGGAAAGCTTGATCTGTGTCATGCTCACAACCTTTGTTATCTTCGCCTTTAGCTACTTTCTTTCTGCTTAAATCCTTGGCTGTCAAACTGTGACTTTCACTATTGTCAACAAATGTATTTAGAAGGTTAAATCCTCACCATTTAATGGTGCTTAGCGATAATGATTTCTGAGTCAAAGAAGGAAGAAAAGGCAAATACACACGCACAGTGATGAAATGATCACCAAAAATATCCCAACAGAATTATCAGAATAATGTTTCTAGTTTACAGGGCCTGGAAGCAGAGGATAATTCCCATCACAGCTGAAAGAATTGTGCGCTTCTGTACAACTCTGGAGGGGGAAATATGCAGTTCTGCAGCACATAAACACCATTATTTCTGATGTATTAAAGATAAATGTCTAAATTTGTAAATAACAAAAAATATGTCTATCTATCGTATGATACTCTGGTTATATATATTCTCTATAAGTAATACAAAATGATACCATTAAAAGGAATCTAATGTTGTGTCCTCAAGCTTATTGTAAAGCTGCAATACACACCTATATAGACATTTTTTTCTCTAGGTCTTGTGTTGTAAAAGTAGAATGTCTATCCTTAATATTAGTATTATTCATGTTAATGCACTATGTTGTAAAATTAGTATGCCTATCCTCAATATTTGTATTATTCATGTTAATGTAAAGCACTATTTTGTTTTTAGCCTCCCACCACTTGTAATCACTTGTTTCTTTAAATTGAGTTTACGAGCTCAGTATAAACAAACTGCTGCAGAGATAGATCGAGAGGTAGATAGATAGATTGATAGATAGATAGATAGATAGATAGATAGATAGATAGATAGATAGATAGATAGATAGATAGATAGATATATGGATAGATCGATACTGTAGATAGAGCTCCTAATTAATATAGGAAAAAAGTATGTTCAGCACAAGCTATAATAAGTCTTTTTTTTTATGGAATAGATTTCTAAAAAGCATTTTAATAAAAAACTTACTGCTTTTTTTGAATATAACATTGTACTGTATATGTGTATATTGTTTATCATTTTAAACTCTCTTGTAAATTCCAGTAAGGTTCAATTGATAAAATACAGGGCATTTTATATACACTTTTAACACTAAGCACACAGCATCCGCAGGGAAAGAGGAATTGATCCAAACAGAGCTGTCTTTTATTAACATGGGCCATTAGGTCTTTAGTGCAAAGTCAGCAATTTGAGGTAGATACTTTCTGAAGCCCTCGGGCCTCACTGCTGATGTAGGGCCGGCTGGGATGGAATAAGATATGTGTGGCACCATGGGAGCACTGTGTGCACATTCTCTTGTATCTTTTTTCATAGCAATAAGAATTGCATGGAGATTTTTCTATTTAAACCTTTCTATTTAAACATTTGACACTCCAAATCTATTAAATGTATTCCATCACTCTCATTTTCCACATTTAGAAATGTGTTTGATTCCATGAGGTTACTGTATACCCATATCCCTCTATGCAGAATTCCTAGAAGCATCTCAGGTCTAACTGTTTGCTTGTCTTAAAGGGGTACTACCATGGGAAAACATGTTTTTTTCAAATGCATCAGTTAATAGTGCTACTCCAGTAGAATGCTGCACTGAAATCCATTTTTCAAAAGAGCAAATGGACTTTTTTATATTCAATTTTGAAATCTGATATGGGGCTCAACATATTGTCAGTTTCCCAGCTGCCCCTAGTCATGTGACTTGTGCTCTGATAAACTTCAGTCACTCTTTACTACTGTACTGCAAGTTGGAGTGATATCACCCCCCTCCAGCAGCCTAACAAAAGAACAATGGAAAGGTAACCAGATAGCAGCTCCCTAACACAACATAACAGCTCCCTGGTAGATCTAAGAACAACACTCAATAATAAAAACCAAGTCCCACTGAGACTCCTTCAGTTACATTAAGTAGGAGAGATAACAGCCTCCCAGAAAGTAGTTCCATCCTAAAGTGCAGGCACAAGTCACATGACTGGGAGCAGCTGGGAAACTTACATGTCTAGCCCCATGTCAGATTTCAAAATTAAGTATATAAAAAAATCTGTTTGCTCTTTTGAGAATTGGATTCAGTGCAGAAGTCTGCACTATTAACTGATGTGTTTTGAAAAAAACATGTTTTCACATGACAGTATCCCTTTAAGCTACAGAATAGGAGATCTAGGTGCCCAGATGATTTAACTACTTAGTGATGATATATATACAATTTAGTTCTAAAAGGCAGGAGTTACGTATGTCTGGTAACTGCCATTTCTTTCTAGGCAATCCATGTTAGCATATTAAACTGGTACTATTTCATTATTAGATGCTAGTGGAATTTCTCTAATACAATTATTTGTTGGCCTGGTCATTTTGAAGATCAAAATAAAGCAACCTGTTACAACTGACTTAAGGGTTACATACACATATAAAGACACAAAGACGCAGGGGTTATTTACTAAACTACAGTCTGGCTTTTTGGGGCAAAACTCAAATTTTTCTGAGTCCAGAATCCGAAAATCTGACATCTCAGACCTGCGAGATTGTGTACAAGTCAATAGCAGAGGTCCCTATCCTATCCCAAAATCCATTTCAGACTTTTCAAGCAAAATTTTTAAAAATCTGGCTTTTCAGGGAAAAAAACTAAAAATAGAGTGATTTGGGAACCAATTAAATCTAGCTTCTTTAATATTAACTAAGGTGAAATCAGGTATCGGAGTTTGGTCGTGGTCTTTTTATTTAAATTTCGCAGACTGGGCCCTTTCATGCCAAAGTCATGAAACTCAGACTTTGCATTTTATAATAGGAATTCTTAAAGCTACACTTTAAAGGAGAATTCAACCTGTAATAAAAACCCCTCCCCCCTACCCTGGGTATAACCCCCTCCCACCTCCCCCCCAGCCTTCCTGCCCCCCCCCTCCTCGGGAAGTTCATAAACCTACAGCATAGATGTAGAATTTCATCATACAAAAATGGCTAAATAATAAGATAAACACTTGATCATTAGCACATAAAAGATCTGACGCCAAGGAGACCTTGTCTGATCTGATCAAAGGAAGACAAGTACTCACTAGCTACTTAAACTTACAAACAAATGAGATGACAGTACTATGGATATGGTAATAAAGCTGACAAAATGTTAGCAAGAGCACTAAAAAGCACTAAAAAGAGATCAGTAAATGATATGCAATTCATATTTGCCTCTCTAACTCTTTTAGAGAATTATATGATAATTTGGATATGTTGCTGAATCCATTGGAGATTTCTTTTGAACCCAATCTCACATATGGGCCTCACATAATGTATAAAATAGAAGTACAGGTATAGGATCTATTATGGTAAATACTTGGGACCTGAAGTTTGGGATAATTTGGATCATCATACGTCATAAGTCTGCTAAAAATTATGTACACAGTAATAAATCCAATAGGATTGCTTTGCCATTTGTTTTGGATTTTTGTAGCTCAGTTACCATCAAACGCAAATGTACTCTTATTATAATATTTTAATATAGCTTTTGCTAACCTGGAAAGTATTTATTATATATTTAACATTTACAATTTTTGTTTTTGTTACATTTCCCCCAAATAATATATATATTATAAAGTATACCTTTGCCTGAAAGGTTCTATTATCTAAAAATGAAAAACAAAAAAGACCAAGGGAGTGCTCATGGAATACTATTCACCATTCTATCCATCCATCCATCTTGAAGAAATCCTGTGTGGTTTATATGTTTCTCCATCAGATTTTTTCTCACTTTCTTCCTGTCAGCATAGAAACGCCAGCACTTCTTCCTCTTATTTTTTTTTCCTCCAATCTCTACCTAATGCTTTTGCTTATTAACCTTTATTCTCCCTGAAATGAAGGTCTTTTACACAAAGTCAGATCTAGATTTCGTTGGTATTTTTCCTGTTGCATGCTGTGTCTTTCCTGATGCTAACACCCATTACTCTTTCTTCCGTTTCCCATGAGCGCAAGTCCCAATGATGTACGATCTATTTGGGGAGAAACCTGGCTCTGCTTAGGCATTATATACATGTCTTGTCTGGTCCTGTTGATAATACCATTCTTTAATATGCCCACAAGGATCTTTCATTCCCTTCTTTTCATTCATAGCCAGAACTCAGTGTGAGCAATATCTCCAGATAACTTAGAGCATTTGATTGTAGACCCCTCTGTTGTTTTAGTTGTTTGTAGCTTTTCATTTTCTGGGTTTAATGGAACATAGGCACATGGAGCTGGAAATCAGAACAATCTCAAAAGAAAAGACAAAGACGAATGATTGTTCTAAGTGAAAGGAAGCACCCCTTCTGTGTAGCCCGTGGCAGGATTTAACTCACTCTAGTAAGGGAGATTCACTGCAATGCACATGGCATTTATCTTACAACCACATCAATAGTTAGAGGAGGTTTGGACAGAAATCCATTTGAGAAAAGATAATAGACTGGAGAAGTGTTGAAAATGGAGGGCAAGGCATTATATGAAAAGTCTGGTCACACATGCGGATGCAGCAGACCAAACTGTGGCATCCAGACTGTGGATGAAGTATAGACAGGAAAAATTTATTAAACCACCCGAATAAAGAAAATCCTGTATATTTTTATATGTATGTGTTTGGCCCCATTGCCATGTGCTGTGTTTGAACATATTGAATAAATGTAACAGCATTAATTATTGAAAATGATTTCAAAGAATGCATAATAGTTAACAATTTTTTATTATGTTTCACAATCTTAATACAAAAGAATACGACTTACAGATTTGCCCTAACATTGATCACAACCTAATGAAAACCTAACGAACTTCTGATTCTTTTATCAGCAGTACATACTGGAGTCCTGGTTGCATTCAAAGTTGATATTTAGGAAATAGCCAGGTCCAGTCGTGCCATGAAGCAAGATGAAAAACCATGGCTCAGATGGCAGTACGTGGTCAGTTACCAGGGGAGGCGTAAACTCATTTTGAATCTTCTAGTACAGTAAATGCAGACCAGATGAGGGGGGTGGCATTAGGGTCCCTGTCTCAGGTGGCAGCAGCCCCAGAAATGCTTCTGGGAATAGAGTGACCGAACCAGAGCCAACCTCTTTAAACCTAAGGAACTGATCTATCATTTGAAGCAGCGTAGGTGGATCGTCATGGTGAGTACAGTGAGGTTGTGGAATGCACTGCAGTATGATGTTATGATGGCTGATTCTATTTATGTCTGTAAGAGGGGCTTGGATGTTTTCTTGAGGAAGCATTTATATCCAAGGCAATTGTAATTTTAAGATCTCTTAATATATGTAGATATTAGTTTATAGAAGTTGCTTAAAACATACAAATGAGTCAATTTCATGCAATACAAACCTGAATTTAAAAAAACGTAATTGCTCAAAATGAACAAGTTTATAAATGCGTGAATACCTACATCGTTATAGGTATTATGTATTATCATCACTTATTTACAAATAGGCTTTATCTGATTAATTGTAGACTATTCTTGCTCCCCTCAGCTGCAAATGTATCACATGTAGGGCCGGAACTAGGGGTAAGCAGAAGACACAACTGCCTAGGGTGCAACTTTGGTGGTGGGGGGTGCTGGATAGGTACTTTTTAAAGAATCTTCGGCTAACCTCTTGTCCACTCTCTTGTGCTCTCTCCCCCACTTCTTAGAATGTCTCCCCCGCGCAACGTCACTATGCATGCATGCGCACATGGCTGGCAGGTTACCTAGGACACCCAGTCTGCTTTTTAGAAACAGTGTGGATTGTCCAGCTGGTGAATAAAGCACTCCATTAAATATTTGCAGACAGCAAGCAAAGGTATCCTGCTTAGTTCCCTATAATGTGTGTAGTAGCTTAGTATAGAAGGTCAGAATGTGTGTCTGTCTAAAAAAACATGACGATTTGTGTACAAAAATTGCACTGCATTAGTAAATGACTTTTATAATGTTTAGCACTGAATATGGGGCTAGCATAAATACTCTTTTAATAATAGGGACTCACAATATCCATACAGCCCAATACAAAATCCTCATATCAATTATAAGCCGTGACACTATAGGAAAAGGGATACTGTATATAAATGGGATTTCAAATCCACCAATAACTTATGATCCCCTTGGGGATAGAAAGAAAAATGTAATAATAAAAAGGTGGAACAGAAAATCCAACTACCAATTATAAATATATAATAAATATATAAAAAGATATTTATTGCCCTCTACAGTAATACGAAGAATTAATCACATTAATCACACTAAAAAGACCTGGCCAGCCAGATTGATAATCAAGAGCTTAAACACAATTCATTATAGACAGGACTACAAATATTATAAAAAATATATATGGCAGGTTGAATTAATACAAAAATATTCACTTAAACAACCCCAGAATTGAATGATAGAGGTAATTGTCAGTTATGTGAGTGCAGGAGGTTTATAGTCACTCAACCATCCTGAAGGGTTTAATGAGTTTTTATGGACCTTTGGGAGGTGGTATTAAATAGGAACATAAGGTGACCTATTAAATAAAAATACAAATTCATTGTTATTAATGACTTGTGCCTCCCTTGCTGCTACCGAAATATCCCAATATTCCCTCAAATATATTTTCATGGAATCCCCTGAAAGGACGTTTAGAACAATCACCTCTTAATAACCTTATTTTCTCATTGATTTACACTTCCCTGTAGATATAAGTATACAGGTATAGGATCCCTTATCCGGAAACACGATATCCAGAAAGCTCCGAATTACGGAATGTCTGTCTCCCATAGACTCCATTATTTCCAAATAATCCAAATTTTTAAAAATGATTTCCTTTTTTTCTGTAATAATAAAACAGTAGCTTGTACTTGATCCCAACTAAGACATAATTAATCCTTATTGGAAGCAAAACCATCCTATTGGGTTTATTTAATGTTTAAATGAATTTCTAGTAGACTTAAGGCATGAAGACTCAAATTACGGAAAGATCCGTTATCCGGAAAACCCCAGGTCCCGAGCATTCTGGATTACAGGTCCATACCTGTATATATGTAGTTTATGTGAGTGTATGGAGGGGTCAGTGTGTGTATATATGGGCACTGGTTTTGGAGTGGTTGCACTTGATGGACGTTGGTCCTTTTTCAACCCAACATAAGTTGATATAAGTCATGCACTGTAATGAATTCCTTATTCTTTTAACCTTATTTCTTATCCCTAACAAAACTTTCTCTGTTTGATTTCCATAGAGTCTCTCTTGACTTTATTCAGTTTAACAGCCAACTGTTGTTCAAACTAATTCAAACTATCTGACTCTTAATAGTCACACACCACATTACCCACATTTTTAATGATATTTTCAAGCTCTCTATTTCTAGAAGGCTAACAGTTAAAATGATAGTTACATAGTTAAGTTGGGTTGAAAAAACACCAAAGTCCATCAAGTTCAACCCCTCCAAAAGGACTCTAGTGCACATATATACACATTCTTATACAGACCTACCTATACAATCCCATACATAAACGATATTTACCAATATCTATACTAATTGTATATTTTAGTATCACTATAGCTTTGGTTATTATGCTTGTCTAAGAAATCATCCGACCCCTCTTAAAGGCGTTAATATATTCTGCCATAACAACATTACCTGGCAGGGTATTCCACAACACATCCACACTGCCCTTACCACAAAGAACCACCTACGCTGCTTTAAATGGAAGTTCTTTTCCTCTAGTGACTAGAGAAGATGGACAGCACTGCTCTAGTCTAAAGGGGTGGCCTGTGGTGTTTTGGTCCTTTTTATCGGAAAAAAGATTTCCTGCTTTTTATTTATAATGTCCTTATAACGTGTATGGAAAGTCTTCTTTCCATAGAAAACAACCCCAACCTTCACCGTCTATCCTCATAAATAAAGTTTTCCATCACTCTAACCAGTTAGTTGCACGTCTCTGCACTCTCTCTAGCTCATTTCTATCCTTATTATTGGAGCCCAAAACTTCTATAACCCTTATTTAGTTACTGTCTCTTTAAATAGCAATTAACCCTTGGCAATCCAGGGCCCTGAGTCCCTTTTGCGTATGGAAAGTACTGGGAACTGGGAGTTACAGCGCAGTCTCAACCTAAGGGAACACTGAGGAGAACACCTCAGGGATTTCCATTAGGAAAAATAAAACACACAGTTTGCAAATGAAACAGATATAAACTTTATTATAAAGTATCTGTGTCATTTGAAAACTGTGTGTTTTATTTTTCCTAATGGAAATCCCCTGAGGTGTTCTCCACGTGTCCCCAGTGCAGGAATGCATTGTGTATTAGATTGCCCAAGTTCTTTCACTACTAGTGAAAGAACTTGGGCAATCTAATACACAATGCATTCCTGCACTGGGGACACGTGGAATCTACCTAACTCACTATTAGGTACCTTACTGTTTCTCCAACACAGTCCTTTGTATTATCAAAGTCCCAATTCTCTGGAAGGGGTTAATGACCACACGGTTCAGTTCAATTGAAATGTCCCTTCCCAAGAGCTCTTATACCCCCAGATAGTGCTACCTTTGCTAAAAGTACCTCTCCCTTTGGAACTTAGCACCCGCTCCCACATAGCAGGTAAATGCACCAGACTTGTCCTATCCGTGCCAGTATCCTGCCTTGGGTGGGTCACTCACCGGGGTGCTCCAAGAGGCAATCTCACTGGAGATTACAGGCAGCTCTGCAGCAGGATCAATCTCACCAGTGGCACCTTTCTCCTCCTGAGTCTCTAGCAGCTTGGCAGGGAACAGGATGGGCTCTCTCTGTACTTCTAGAGATGCAGCAGCTTCTCTGCACTCTTGGACAGTCTCCCAAAAACTGGTTCAGCATAGAACCCCTATTAAGCTCTGAGACCCTGTACATTTGGCTCCAAAGTCAGGCACACCCTCTTTGCCAAGGATGCGCTGGGGCGCCCAACCGATTGGTTGGCTCTCCAGCCTGTAACTGGGCTGGATGATGTCACAGACAGAAATCATGGGAAGGATTTACCTTATCCCCTACACTGCACTGCAAACTCAAGGTGGAAAAAAAAAATGTTTTTATCCCTCGAGTAAATACCCATTTTATGCAAGAATTTATTTGCTTTAATAGCAACAGAATGACATTGCCTGGAATCTACAAAAATCCACAGGTCCTTCTCATTTAAGGAAACCCCCAACACAGCCATGGGTAGACACATTTATCAAGGGTTGAATTATGAATTCATGTGAGTTTTTTAAAACTCCCCTAAGCTCCCATAAATTCGAAATTCGACTTACCAAAATCAATTTTTTTTAAATTTAAACAACCCCAAAATTCTCCAAAAAATACTCAAATGTAAGAAAGGCTGCAAACATCTCCAAATTGATCCCTGGACCTCTCCCATTGACTTAAACAGTAATTCAGCAGGTTTTAGGTGGTAAATAGTCAAATTTAAATTCTTAAAGGGCCAGAGTGTGATAAATCTCCAAAATCGAATATGAATTTTTAAAAAAACTCAAATCGAATTTGGATAACTCCCTAATCAAATTTGACCATTTGAATTCAAATTTTCAATTTGACCCTTGATAAATCTGCCCTTAAGGGTATAACTTGCATTAATATTATTTCTGGCAGAAATTTATATTATTTCTGCCAAATGGCGTAACATTGCATTTATCAACACT
Source organism: Xenopus laevis (assembly GCF_017654675.1). Taxonomy (NCBI): domain Eukaryota; kingdom Metazoa; phylum Chordata; class Amphibia; order Anura; family Pipidae; genus Xenopus; species Xenopus laevis. The sequence continues at coordinate 85,202,388 of NC_054383.1, forward strand.
GAACCTCATTTTCCAGTTTGCTGCCCAGTTTTCCAATTTAGTCAAATCTCTTTACAAAGTGGCAGCATCTTGCATGGAACTTATAGTACTGCACTATTTAGTATCATCAGCAATAATAGAAACAGTACTTACAATGCCCTCTTCCAGGTCATTAAAAGCTACCTGTCACCTGAATTTTTCCCCCTTCAGAGGTGCAGGAAAAAATAGCCCCAATAGAGTTAATCTACCCATACCAGACTGGAGCTCCTAGTGTGGGTGTTGCCATGTTAAGGCACATGTATGTACATAATTGTGTGTGTTGTCAGCTTGTGAGGTACCTACCTCAGATGCATGCGCACAAAATGCAAGCAGGGAAATTCTCTCATTATCCACATCTACACTATACAACTCCTGGGGGCAAATTCACTAAGCGCCGAAGCGCCGAAGTGCCGAACGCTAGCGTTTGGCATTTTCGTTACTGCGCAAATTCACTAACGAACGCTGGCGTAGTTTCACTAGTGTTACTTCGCACCCTTACGCCTGGCGAAGTTTCGCTAGCGACGTAACTATGCAAATTCACTAACGCGCGCAGTGTACTGAACGCTACCTTTTACGCTAGACTTCCTTCGCCACCTCAGACCAGGCGAAGCGCAATAGAGTATTTAGGGATTGCTTCACAAAAAGTCAAAAGGTCCCAAAAAACGCTGGCGTGTTTTCTACATTATAGGTGATAGGCTGAAAAAAATCAAAACATTTTTTGGGGCTCCCCTCCTTCCCCCCTACATTTCCTGACTCATGGCAACTTAACTATACAGTGGGCACATGTGTAGGGCAAAATAAAATTTTTATTTGATGTTTTGAAGGTTTTCTAGGCATTTGTAGTGCTGATACGTATTCCTCCATTGAAATTTGAATTTGGCGCCATATGCAAATTAGCCTTTGCTAGCGTAACTTCTCTTTACTTAGCGAATCAACGTTAGCGCAACTTCGCAACCTTACGCTACCCCTGAGCGCAACTTCGGATTTTAGTGAATTTGCGAAGCGCTGGCGAAACTACGCCTGGCGAAGTGTGGTGAAGTGCGGCGAAGTTACGCCTGGCGCAACTACGAATCTTAGTGAATTTGCCCCCTGGTGAGGTGGCCTAGCACTGGGGAGGGCTATTTTTTGAAAAAAAAGTATATTGTTTACCACAACTGAAGTGGGGGCTCTATTAGCTCACATCATGGGGGGAAAAATCAGATGACAGGTGCCCTTTAATAAACACGTTAAAAAAGCAAAGGACCAAGGACAGACTCCACTAACAACACTGGTCCAAATAGAAAATTTTCCATTTACCACCACACTTGTAATTTATTCTTCAGCCAATTCTCTATCCAGGTACAAATAAATATTCCATAATCTAACCAGTAACCTTCTGTGTGGCACTGTATCAAATGCTTTAGCAAAGTCTAAACAGATCACATCTGTCCCAGAGTCAGGGTCATAAAAGGCAATTCAAGTAGTCTGGCAAGATCTGTTACACATAAAACCATGCTGGCACAAACTTGTAGTATTGTGATTTGCATTGAATTCAAATATCTTAACCCTTTATTACCCCTTCCAAAAGCTTTCCTACCATTGACGTCACACTAACCAGCCTATAGTTTTCAGGCTGAGAAAGAGATCCCTTTTTGAATAGTGGCACCACATTAGCAAATCACCATCCTCAGCACATGCCAAACCTCAAAGAATTCCTCTCTATGCTCTCATAATGCAGCACACAGAATAGTGTGTTTTTATTAATGCAACTCTACCTGCATTCAGCAGTTTATAAGGAATGAAAGGTGCCTTTCCTGGACCTTCCTATAAGTTGCCTTTCCTGCACCTGTGACATCACTATGATCTGGTACACTGTGCTCTGACATGATGACCCCTCTGTACAAATGCAGTCTTCCCAGCCCCACTTCTGCCCATGCTTAACTTTATATTTTATGTATCTTTATCAGCTTTATGGTCTGACCAAATGTAGGACCAAAATGATGCACTTTTTACACTACATGTTTTAGCACCTAAGAGATGCTCAGAAGAGAACCCTCAATTTGCTTATTGTTGCTTTATGTTGTGGTGACAATTACACTTAATGAAACATCAAAACAGGCAATACCCTCACTACTCTCACTCCTGCACATCACAATATAGACGGGCATTACTCTCACATTCACACTACAGTTCTTGGAGATATCCAGCACTAGGCACATGTGTTCCAGGCCCATATAAAACTGGGGTCATTTCTTAGATTGTGAACCTTAGTGCAATTTCAGTAGTCCCTGGGGCAGTGGTATAATATTTGGAGCTCAGGCCGTTTTCTCTGCCACAAAAAATGTTTCTAGGCCCATGCTGAAATCACCTGTGACCCCTTCCCCCTGCAAGTCCCCTAAACAGAGGAAGCAGACCTGGTCTTCCATACGGAATAATGGAATTAACATCTGAATCAAGGGGTCTATTACATACATAGATGGAAGTACCTTCCTGAAAAGAGTCATAGCACACTTAGTGGGTTATTTATCAAAATCCGAATTTTCAGATTTTTTAAATAAAAAAAGTCAGACCAAACTAGAATCCACGATTAACCTGTATTTATCAATAAACACAAAAAAAATGGTGACTTTTTCGAATTGTCACACGAAAACCGCAAGTTTTTCAGATTGTTGCACGAAAACTCAGAATATTTCGGCCTGAAAAGTCTGAATTTTTTGTGAAATCAGTAGAAAATCCCAAAATGTTTGCCGTATCATACGAAATCCAGCGCAGACAATAATATCTTCAATTGCAAATAAGACTTCTACAGGACCTTAAAATGTTGAAGATTGAGTATTTTCGGATTCAAACTTTTTGCAGGCCCTGGGTACAATAAATCTCAAAAAATTTGAGTTTTTTTTCCACTACGAATTCGGATTTTATAATATTATTTATTAGTGCTAAAGTTTTTAGCTTCTAAACTTTTAATGAATAACCCCCTTAATTTTTTATCCAGCTTTTCTCTTGTGAGGATAGAAACGAGTGTTTGGATCTAGGAGTCGGCTTTATATTGTTTTTCTGCTCTTGGTATGCAACCTGCATACGACATCAAAGTTCAGGTTGGTTTGGCAGAAACATATGTTTTAATCAAAAAGCACTTCTGCTGCATATTAATTATGCAGATTGCATGAAATACAAGTGACCACTTCAAACTGAAAGATTGCTTTTGCTGAAGAATGACTCTGCCACTCTGGCACAAATGGGCACCATTTCTCTCACAAAAGCAAATATGTGAAATACACCAATGGAGGGTTCTGTGAGCTTTCTTTATAATAAATATTACCATTGTTGCCAGTCATCCATCCGGAAACAAATGCCATCAGAAAACTAAAGGTTACAGTTACAGAATTTCATTTCAATTTTAAAAATGAGGTTAACCTATCCAAAGGTTGGTAACTTGGCATAAACCTTAGAAATTGTGAGAATAAAACAAGCTGAAAATTGAGCAAAAGAATAGGAGACGTGGACAGAGCTGGGGACGAATAAGTGAGACACACTAACAGGGAGGTAAGCATTGGGGAGCACTAAATGATTGACAGGAGCTATGAAGGGAGAAATGAGACAAGAGCTATGAATACACAAGAGATATACGAAGTGTAGGATGAGAGAGCGTGCGTTAGGCAAGAGGCAGCGAGGGAGAAATAGGAAAATCATGCCACATTTCTGCTGCCAGACACGAAGGGTTCTCCCAAGGAATGCTCTTAATTTCTTGGCAAGAATAACACGAGCTGAAGGATTTACTAGGTCATACAGGACATGAAGGCTTGGCTAAAGCAAGAGCTGTGGTATTAAGATACCAGCACTAACTACTCAGTGAGCAAATTAAAACAGAGACTGGAACCAAGCAGGAAATTAGAGCAAATGCTGGGGAAGGATGATAGGTTTTTCTCTATGTGTATATATCTGACTATCTGCATAGTATGGACTGTATGCATTTATTTATTTAGTAACAAAGAGTCCCTTGGGGGATACATATTGATAAAAGCACAAAGGACTCACGTTGTCTTAAAACTGTTAATTATTTTTGTTTATGATTAAAGATGTGCAGGGCTGTCATTGCAAAAGGACAAAAGTTTTCCGGTGTAAAAGCAGAAAATACAGCATTCATCCATCATGGTTTTTTACATTTTTTTCCCCAAAGTAAGTTCAGCCAGAACTTAAAGGGCATGTAAAGTCTAAAATAGAATAAGGCTAAAAATGCTGTATTTTGTATAATAAATGAACTTACTGCACCACAAGCCTAATCAAACAAATATTTTAAGCTTTCAAAGTTGGCTACAGGGGGTCACCACCTTGTAACTTTGTTAAACATCTTTGCAAGACTAAGACTGTGCACATGCTCAGTGTGGTCTGGGCTGCTTAGGGATCGTCTTAAACAAAGCTGCTTGAGTTCTGCATGGCTGGGAAGTAAGGCAGGGGCTCCCCCTGCTGTTCATAAGTATTGGAGATAGGTTTCTTTTTCATTAAAAAAAGTAAAGATGGGATTTTATTTTTTTGCCTTTACATGCCCTTTAATTGCCGCTTGATTTTTTCCCATTGACTTTAATGCGGGCTCTGAAGTGATATAAAATAATGGTGTCAAATGTACACACTTTATTTTTCAGCATTAATCATTTGGCACAGTATGATAAATCGAAAAGTAGAAATCAAAAAACAAACATTGCCAGTCAATCAATGTCCTTCCATGAGGAGGGTGAATCCTTCATGAAGTAGGCAGACATCTTTATCATTGCAGCAGTCTCAAAACCTCCTGTCATTATTCCTGATTTCTTCCTTGCTTTTAGATTGACAAGATTGACTGTTTGGTTTTATTTCTACTGCATCTGAAAGTGTAATTTCATTAACATTTAGGAGTTTGTTATAAATTGTCTGAGCCTCTTTTGATTTTATTTTTATGTATTTTTACGAACAGGTTTGGCATTCATTAATCGTAAACCCCGTTAACTAGAAATCGCTGAATTAAGGGAAGGCCATCTCCTATAGACTCCATTTTATCCAAATAATCCAAATCTTATTTTTGTCCTTTTTCTCAGTAATAATAAAACAGTGGCTTGTACTTGATCCCAACTAAGATATAATTAATCCTTATTGGATGAAAACCAGCCTATTGTATTTATTTTATGTTTAAATGATTTTCTAGTCCAAATTCCAGAAAGATACAGTACCCTAAAAACCCCAGGTCTGGAGCATAACAGGTTCCAAACCTGTATTTAAATGTTTTTTTTCCCTTTTCCAAGTTCATGCTATTTCCCTTTTCCATAATTGAGTATTGATACTGCATCAGTACATTAATAGCTTTAGGTATGGGACCTGTTATCAAAAATGCTCAGGAACTGGGGTTTTCCGATAAGGGATCTTACTCTAATCTGGATTTTTATATTTCAAGTTTACCTTAAAATATTTAAAATATTACATAAGGATCTTTAAGGGTTCTTTATGGGATCAAGTACAAGGTACTGTTTTATTATTACAGAGAAAAATGGAGTCAAGTTTGAGCTACTTAATTATAATGGAGTCTAGGGGTGATATCCTTCCCATAATTTGGAGCTTTCTGGATAACGGATCCCATACCTGTATTAATATAGATATTCTAGCTGCTACTTCAGGTTTAGGATCCGTTATCCGGAAACCCGTTATCCCGAAAGCTCCAAATTACGGAATGGCAGTCTCCCATTTTATCCATATAATCAAAATTTTTAAAACATTTTTTACTTTTTTAGTGATGGACGATTAAATTCGCCTGGCACTAATTCGCAGTGAATTTCTATGTTTCCCCGCCGTCTCCAGCGAAGATTCGCCGGCATAAAAAAATTTGGAGGCGCGTCCGAAAAGTCGCTTGCATCAAAACCGTCGTGCGTCAACACTATTTGGATGCCCATTGACTTTAACGCCGGCGTCAAAATTGACACGGGTGTCAATTTTCAAGTTTCTCTAATTTTTTGACGTTTCACGAATTTCGCGGAGAAATTTGCCCATCACTATCCTTTTTTTTCTGTAAACAAAAAAACCGTACATGACCCAAACTAAGATATAATTAATCCTTATTCAAAGCACAACCAGCCTATTGGGTTTATTTAATATTTACATGATTTTATAGTAGACTTTACCTATAGTATAGGTATGAAGATCCAAATAAATGGAAAGATCCATTATCCGGAAAACTCCAGGTCTCAAGCATTCTGGATAACAGGTCCCATACCTGTACTACTGTTCCTGGGAGAATGAGACCTCACAGTGCATGATGGAATTGGTATTTTATGCACATCCTGGACCTGATATATTACATATTGAGAGGACATACTTTTCAGTGATACACTGGCACCTATAATAGCTGACTGCACTGTTAGATGCCATCACAGTCTCATTTTGGGTACTAACTGCTAAGTTACTTTGCACATAAATGAGTACAAAATTGCACATATTAGCACACAAAATTCTATGTAGCTTGGTCCTTGCTGAACAATTACATTTGCAACAAAGGTATTAGAGACTGATATATGAGATGTTATATTCTTGATGGGCTACTTGACTTATATAGATAGTATTTGTGTAACATGCAGTATATGTATTACAGGTATGGGACCTGTTATCCAGAATGCTTGGGACTTGAGGGTTTCCGCAATTTGGATCTTATCTATTGTAAGTCATGTAAAAGTTAAATAAACCCAATAGGCTGGGTTTGCATCCAATAAGGATTAATTATATCTTAGTTTGGATCAAGTACAAGGTACTGTTTTATTATTACAGAGAGAAAGGAATTATTTTTTAAAAATATTAATTATTTGATTAAAATGGAGTCCATGGGAGATGGAGAGCTTCTTGATTATAATTATGTTCCTTGCTGTTTTGTATAAGGTATAAACGGGTGAATGTAGTCCATGAGTCACATTGAAATCTAGTTATTTTCTGTATAAATGTCCTATTTCTTTGTCACATGAAAGGCAGCAAATGAAATTTATGAAAAGCAAGTAAATGTTTCAGGTTCCTAATTTACAAGTCTGTCTGTAGAGACACTATTGTCTCTTTGAAGAGATATTTTAATCTTGCATTAAAGGCACGGAGTGCGGATGTGTGGGACGAGGTCAGGGAGGTCTGGTTTTTAGAGTACTTCCAAGGGTTGCCATGGAACTTGTTGAATCTGACATCACAAACAGAGATTGTGGAGAAATGAGATAACCTATGTGATGGGTTCTTCCTGACAAAGGCAGTTGATTTCCTTTGCTTTGCTTATGGAACTTCTTGGCCTTTGTGCAGTAATAACATTGCTCGGGTCACCATGGCGATTCACTGCCCATAAAAGACCACAAGGACACCTGAAAGAAACAGCGTGTTGTAAATCACATTACCCAGAACAAACAGAAAATTATTATAAGCTTTGTACCAAATAGCATTGTTTGCTTGTCAACTCTCTGCTCTCCCCACCACTTAATATGTTTTATACTGACAGACCCCTGCTCCCACTGAATAATATACAAATGCTCATAATTCATGCCCCTACAAAATCCATCAGACACCACCCCCTCTCTTTTACACACACACATATCCACAAACCTATAAACTAAACTACCAAATACACACACACTGACCTGCAACTACAGTGAAGTTATGACAGAGGCGTATTAACGGCACGCTGCCCCCCAGGCAAAAAAAGCCCAGCGCTCCCCTACTCTGCGCTAACTGCGACTTCTGCTTGCCCACCCATATCCACTGCTCTCTGCCTCACACACAAAGGGGCAAATTCACTAACCTCCGGAAATAAACCAGCTACGGCTTCGCTCACATCGCCACACTTCCCAGGTGAAAATTCGCCAGGACAAGGCTAATTCACTTAAATGCGAAGTTGCATCCAGGGCGCCGAACGATGGCAAAGTTTTGCTAGCCTTAATTCGGCAAGCAAAGCGAAATTGCGCTAGCGTTGGCTAATCTGCATACGGCGGAAGTTAAAGTTCAATGGACGTATATGTTGCAGCAAATACATTACACAACACAAACCCAGGGAAACCTTAATGAAATAAAATAGACTTGTTATAATGCCCTACACATGAGCCCAGTGTATAGTTTATGTGCCACATATAAGGAAATGTAGGGGGAAGCCGGGTACCCTAAAAAAAATTACGATCTTTTGCAGCCTATCACCCTGAAAAACAAAAAAGTTGCCAGTGTTTTTTGGGACTTAGAAAAATGTTCACATTTTTTTTAATAGCGCAGAGAGTGCAATTGCCCCCCCTGGACCCCCTCCAGCACCAAAAAGCTGATCGGGGGGTGGCAAATATACTGGTTTCAAGTGGAAGCAACAAGATATCCTAATTATGGGAGCTGGCCTGTAATTCATGTTAGTAGTTCTTACTAGTCTAGTGTTCACAAAACTTTTTTTTTTAATAAAACTTGACTTGCAACTCCCGTTAGGGCTTTCATAAATCCGCCCCTAAGTGTTTTAATTTTTCTGGAAACCTGCACTACTAGTGTTGAACCACAAAGACTCTAATACATATGATATGTTAATTAGTACCCAGCTACATGTTGTACAATTGCTGGAGTAACTAATTTATGGGATTTTCATGAAACTTTAAAATCATAATAAAAACCTAATATTTTGGCACCCGAATGATTTGAAGTTTAGTTCTCCTTTAAACATTTGAAGCAAAGTACTATTTTTTATGCTGACTACTGATGACAATAACAAATATTTGTTCCTAAATCCCCAGCAAATTTTTACATCAACATAGGTTTTAAAAAATTTTGCTTTTTGACTGTGCAGCCATCTATCACCAAATATGACCATTCTGTGGTTAAATAAAGTGTTATGTGATCTTATAAATTCAGCGGATGAAAAGTTTTATTAATATTTACAGTACCGGAGAAGTTCTTAATGTAAGCAGATAATGCTATAAAACAGGTGTACATGTTTTTAGTGAGGGCTCCATATAACACCTTAGCACTGAACCTCAGCTGTTTTCATGTGTATTTGCAATTATATTACAGGTATGGGACCTGTTATCCAGAATGCTTGGGACCTGGGGTTTTCCAGATAATGGATCATTCCATAATTTAGATCTTCATACTATAAAATCATAAACAAACCCAATAGGATGGTTTTGCTTCCAACAAGGATTAATTATGTCTTAGTTTGGATCAAATATAAGGTACAGAGAAAAAGAAAATAATTTTTTAAAATTTGGATTATTTGGTTTTTGGATACCGGATCCCATACCTGGATTGGATATTTTGACACTCAGCAATATACTCTTCTGTTTCCCTTTATTTGAAGTGTGTGGCTTAGTGCTTAATGCAGTTATTGATGTGTGGACTATATCATTGCAGGAACTGGCCTGACAGTAAAAGTGAAGAAGTTACACCTTATTTGATGCATCACTCCAGCTGATTTTTAGAAATAAGCCTCTTTTCCAGAAGGGCATTTCAAATCAGAAAAGTGACATCTGCTGATATGGTCCCTGAGTGTGTGAATCCTTCAAAGCATAATTAGAGAAAGGAAAAGATAGAAGTCTGAGCAAAGAGACCCCCAGGGATGGAAGGAAGTTTGCAAAGAAATATGTTAATCAGAGCAGCCATCGACTTGCATCTGTTCCATTGCTATTCCAAGGAATCAACTTCAGCACATGACTATGGCTTCTCTATAAAGAGATACCAATGCAGAAATACATTTTTTTTTATTTATGGAAGGATATGGGGTCATTTAAAGTCTTCAGATCTTGAAGTAGGTTGCAATGCATAATGCTCTTTGTGTGATTATTTTTTTATTTTTTTATTTGGAGTGCATATAAAAAGTTCCATCACAACTCCCATTACTTGTTTTCTGTAATGCAGCAGTGTAGTTGTTTCCCAGAAAGCCAAAGTCCATACACACATGGATCCTGTGTAAATTGATGGCAAAAAACAAAACTCTAAGCTTCTGTTAGTGGACTTTCCTACAACTTGTATTGATTTCATTAAATCACTTAAAATTTCTTCTGGAGCGTCTGGAGCGTACGAAGGAGGCAAGACAGGTTGTTTAAAATCATGACAGGGGCAGCGTCAATCTGAAGGGCCCCTCCCAACAACACCAAACGCCCGCGAAAATTCACGGCAAAAATTCGCCAGTGTCAAAAAAATTTTCCGAAAAAACGGACGCCGGCGTCAAAAAAACGGGCGCCGGCGTCAAAAACGAGACGCCGGCGCCATTTTGCAAATTTTTCGCCGTTTCACGAATTTCGCGTGAAATTCGCAAATTTTCCGGTGAAGCGAAACGCCGCAAATTCGCCCATCACTAACCATCACATTTATCTAATATTTAAAGGGGACCTGTCACCCTAAGAAATAATTTCAAATTCTTTTCTATCATGTTAGTTGAGCAAAATAAACTTTACTTAAACTGTATTTATTATTTAAATTTTGTTTCCTTCTGTCTTGGAATTATACAATCACAGCAAGCAGGCCGCAGCCATTTTGTAGACACGGTTATTAAGGGAAATTGTGTATCACCCCAAAATCTTGTGTGTGCACCAGAATGGGAGACCTAATGTCCATGTGCAGTGCCCTACACAATTATAGAGCCTGAGGAGGGAAGGGGGAATGTGGGGAGAGCAGTGACATCTAGGAAGTGCTGAATGGAAAGTGAAAGTAATTGACTGCCCCTCCTCTATGCCACGGGCATAGAGGCGGGGCAGGTAATATTTGATTGACAGTTTAGATATTTAAACACCTTTATAACAGGTATAGATGTTTTGTTGAAAAAATTTTTTGGGGTTTCATATTTAATTTGCAAAGGACTTTCATTATGCAGCTTTTGATGTATAGGTGACAGGTCCACTTTAAAGGGCATGTAAAGTCTAAAATAGAATAAGGCTAAAAATGCTGTATTTTGTATAATAAATATAAACATGAACTCACTGCACCACAAGCTTAATCAAACACATAATTTATGCTTTCAAATTTGGCTACAGGGGGCCACCATCTTGTAACTTTGTTAAACATCTTTGCAAGACTAAGACTGTGCACATGCTCAGTGTGGTCTGGTCTGCTTAAGGATCATCATAAACAAAGCTGCTTGAGTTCTGCACGTCTGGGAAGTAAGGCGGGGCTCCCCCTGCTGTTCATAAGTATGATTATTTCCCTGCTCAGCTTGGTGTTTACTGAACACAAATTAGGTATTTCCTTTGTGTAGTAATAGATGGGTGAATATATTCAGCAATACACCAACAGATACATTAGTAAATAGTCTTTCCCACATGTCAGCCCCAGAGTACTGGATTGTCCAATGGTGATTCTAGAGAATACACACTACTCTGAGTCATACAACACTGGGGTTCCTACTCTGGTGGATATAGCCTGGGGATTACTAACCTCACTAAAGGTGGCCATATACGTGCTGATAAAAGCTGTTGACAGACCAAGTTGGCAACTTATTGGCCAGTGTACGGGGCCATCCAATGGACTTTCTCGACCTATTACTAGCCAAAAATTTGCCAGATGTCAACTGGGTAGGTTTAAAAATCCTGTCGGACCGAGACTGCATTGGTTTGTTAATGCAGTCCTCAGACAGAACGCCTGCATTCCCGGAATTGTGATCTGATCATTGAGCCCTGCAGCCTTGATCGAATCAGCCCAATATCGCCCACATAAGTTGGGCATATCTGGGCAACGAGAGGATCTGCAGATGCATGGGCACCTTAATTCTCCTAGGTGGAACTCAGTACTGCTCACTAGACCCAGCTATCTTACATTAGCTCTGTTATTGGTCATTAGTCTAAATCCCATCCTCTCTTTGACCCCTTATAAAGGGACAGCACCACAGGTTGAGAACCTCTGACTTACAGGTTTATTGGAGCCAAACTCTTTTATGGCAAAACTACAATGGATTATGTTATAAAGTTTTATTTTAGTTGAATGTATCTAAAATTATATGGTCTTCATTCTATGTTTTAATTCATACTATGCCACAGTTCTCTCTTAAGTCTTATGTTTGGTGCAAAATAGGGAACCAACCATTCAGAAGTGTGCAGGTAATTTATGGATAAATACTTGTGTAAATGTGATGCAAAAAGCGTGAAAGATTTACTGCAGACTACTGAATTACTAAGAATACAATGTATAATCACCCCCTATGTCACAGTGACTCGGAATACTTGTTTTACAAGTATGGAATGCCATACAAATGTTGCTTTTGGAACTAGAAAATGATTTTCTCCCGCTGTATTGTTCTGATGATGTGCAGACATCTAATGTTATCATTATTCTTTCAGGATAAGAATACAAATTTTCAAAATAGGACTGTTACCCAAGTACTATTGTTATTTAATGCCATAAAGAATACATAGAACTCTCAAAAGACCTTTCATGCTTCAAAAAAAAAAAAAAAAGGCTCCTGAAGGTGGATACACTGCGGTCACAGTTATTGAATGAACTGATATATGAACACTGTTAAATATATATTGCTTGAAAAGGATGAAAAAAATCCATTTTGCATTTTAAGAGAATCCTTCGCTTTTAATGTTTTTTTTCCCTCCCCCTACCATATTTTCAAATACCTATATTTCTCTGTTTTGAAATTGGCTGCAATCCACATTTCAAATGCTGCAAGAAAAAAATGTAAAAGATTGACTTGTAGAGATAAAAAGAAAATGATTATTTCTATGTAATGTTGATGCCTGGCGGTAGATAATACGGTGCTGTCCGTCTCCGCAAGAGCTCGGCTTGTTCAGTCAAAGAGTCCACCAACAGGCTGTCCGCAACGCATAAAAATTCTGGGGAGGTTAATAGGCTGCTGAAAGACTATAGTTACAGATAATAAAGAATGAAAATACAGTCTGATGGCTGGTAGCACAAACATGGCTTAATAGTAATCAAAATAACAGTTTTTTTAGCTTTGGGCTATTCTGGAAAAAGCTATGTTTTACTTCTAACAATATGTTTGACCTTGCGCCTCCCACCCTCTACGTTTCTAATGTGTGTATCTTTGGTAGGGCCCTTTCTAAGTTCATGGGAGTAGCTGGAAGGAAAACTAATAATAAATAAGATGCCCCCGCCAGCAACATACTGTGTCTAGGAAATAATCAGTATTCACTTTCTTTCATTTATGTCTACCATAATCTGCAAGCAAACAAGGCTTTTATGGAGTGAGCAAGAAAGTCTTAAGGCATATAATAGAAAACGTGCACTGCTTTTTTTTTTAACATTAACAAAATTGGTAGAAAAATATACATCCATATTGCAAATTTGAATTTTAAAAATGACACTTTTTTTTTTAAATGTGTGAAAATCCAGGGCAGCCAATCAAAGAACAGCACAGATAAAGCACATTTCCATGCTCACTTTCCATAGCAGAAACGACAATTATAAGTGTTATAATCCTGTAACAAGCACACTTACTCCTACTGAAATTCAATGGCAGTGTAACAGACACTGGTTTTGCTGTGTTGCCTGGGAAACAAGCTTCTTTCTTTGAAATTCTATTTAAAGTGATGCTTTTTTTTTCTTACATGATATTAAGCCTTTCTACAAAATTCCACACATTTTTTTGTTGATCTTACATAGTGTAACGGTTCATTCACAATAGAAACTTTCAGCAGAAATTGATGGTAGCTTTTTATTTTAATGTAAAATGCAGATGACTTTCAGATTTAATGGCATGCCAGTCCAAATCTGGCCCCATACAGCACTGGACCATCAATATACAATATATAATATTAAGCCTTTTCCCATACAGGCAAATTGTTAGCAGATACTTGTAATGGTCATTTTTTCTATATTCTCACATAAGGACATCATAGGCTTTTTAACCCATATAAATCCACAGCTATATAGAAACATTAATCACCCTGTGAAACATAATCTTAGGCTATACATAGTGTGATATAAATTGGCCATCCATGACCAGTTGCCCTTATGGTCATGTACACAAGGAATTTTTTTAACCCGTCTTTAAGAAGTTTTGTTTAATTGTCCATAAGTATAGCTTTGAATTAAAGCAAACTGAAAACAAAAGAAAGCTGTATTTAACTAAAAGGGGTAGTTCACCTTTAATTTAACTTTTAGTTACATAGTTACATAGTTCCATAGCTAAATCGGGTTAAAAACGACCATCAAGTCCATCAAGTTCAAGCCCTCCAAATAAAAACCCAGCATACACACACCCCTCCATACCTTCACATAAATGATATATACCCATATCCATACTAACTATAGAGTTTAGTATAACAATAGCTTTTGATATTATGTCTGTCCAAGAAATCATCCAAGTCCCTCTTATAGTCATTAACTGAATCAGCATCACAACATCACCCGGCAGTGCATTCCACAACCTCACTGTCCTGACTGTGAAGAACCTCCTATGTTGCTTCAAATGAAAGTTCTTTTCTTCTAGTCTGAAGGGGTGGCCTCTGGTATGGTGATCCTCTTTATGGGTAAAAAGGTCCCCTGCTATTTGTCTATAATGTCCTCTAATGTACTTGTAAGTGTAATTATGTCCCCTTGCAAGTGCCCTTTTTCCAGAGAAAACAACCCCAACCTCGACAGTCTACACTCATAATTTAAGTCTTCCATCCCACAAACCAGTTTAGTTGCACGTGTCTGCACTCTCTCCAGCTCATTTACATCCCTCTTAAGGACTGGAGTCCAAAACTGCACTGCACACTCCAGGTGAGGCCTTACCAGGGACCTATAAAGAGGCATAATTATGTTTTCATCCCTTTAATGCCCTTTTTATGCAAGACAGAACTTTCTTTGCTTTAGTGGCCACAAAATGACACTGCCCAGAATTAGAAAACTTGTAATCTAAGAAAAACCCTAGATCCTTCCCAGTAAAGGAAATGCCCAACACACTGCCATTTAGTGTATAACTTGCATTTATATTATTTTGGCCAAAGTGCATAACCTTGCATTTATCAACATTGAACCTCATTTTCCAGTTTGGACCACTAGTCCAATTAGAAAATTTTCCATTTACGAGCACTCTTTGTAGTCTATCTTTTAGCCAGTTCTCTATCCAGGTACAAATACTATGTTCCAGGCCAACATTCCTTAATTTAACCAGTAACCTTCTCTGTGGCGCTGTATTGATTGCTTTAGCAAAGTCACAATCACTGCCATCCAAGAATCGAGGTCCCTGCTTCCCTTCTCACAAAAAGAAATAAGTTAGTCTGGCAAGATCTATTATGCATAAAACCATGCTGGCACAGACTCATAATATTATGATATGCTATGAAGTCCAGTATCTTATCCTTTATTAATCTGACAAAAAGCTTTCCTCATATGTGTAGACAGACAAAAATATGAGTTCAAAATTTCAGCTTTTTTTTTGTTCTCATCAACCAGCTGACCCAACTCTAATATTAAGGGTCCCACCCCTTCCTGCTTAATTTTTTTACTATTTACATATTTAAAAAATAAGCCATGGAACTCATCCATCCTTATTTGTATATGCAAATTAGGGTTTGGATTCAGTTTGGTATTCAGCCACATCTTTTATGAAGGGTTCGGCCGAATCCAAAACAGTGGATTCGGTGCATCCCTAGTAATTTGGACCGTAACAACCAACTAAAATTGCAAAACGGAGAGCTGCTGATTAAAAAGCTAAATAACTCAAAACAAATTAAAAAAATTAAAACCAATTACAAATTGTTTCAGAATATCACTCTCTACAGCATACTAAAACTTAATTTAAAGGTGAAGCACAATCCTTTTAAGGCAAGCATGGTGTATTCTGTGCCTGCAGTTTTCAACCGGCAAGGAAGCTCCTGTACCCTCCTGTGAAACTTAAATGGCAACTGTGTGTCATTGCTCATATGGGTGTTTTTGGGCTTGGACAGGCAGCTTCTATTAGAGCAATAGACAGGCTGTGTACTCAAACTAGAATTTGCCTCTGAGTAATCTGTTGTCCTGTAAGAGGTTTATGAGGGTTCAAACTGGGCACCTTTATTGCATTTTTGCTGAAGTGGCCTTATTAATAAAAAAACAATTGCCCCAGCCCTGTCCAAGGTCATGCACCACTTGCTATTATTTGGCCTATGTGTTCTAAAATAAATACATTCTTTTGACATATGAGGATTTTATCAACAGAATACCTGCCCTTAAGGTAAATTATAGTTATAGCAGCATACCATATTCAGTGTTGTGTAAAGCAGATGGTCTGTATTCCATACAGTTGGCAAATACATGTTGGAAGGAGGGGGTAACAAGCTATGCATTATCAGTTAGGGGGATGTTTTTTATTTGGAACAGATAGGCTTCTGGTATGTTATAGTTTAGGGACATATACACATGATTTGTGGCTATTAAATAGTATTCCATACAGCACTTTAGGGAAACTGCTGGGAAAAAAAACATGAAAGGTCACAAAGTCTGATACCTTCATATTATGATCATTTACACATTTTGATTTTATCTGCTCTTCCCTCAACATTCAGATTTCCAAATTTTTACTTCCAAACTAATTCCTAGATGCTAGAGTAAGCGGTACCCTAGTAACAATACAGAAGTTGAATTTTTAAGCTTCAGAGCTGCAGAACAAAACGCTGAAAAGTCAAAGACAACAAAAAATAAAACAAAGACCAATGGCAAGTTGGAGACACTCACATGTATGTTGTAATAACAGTTATTTTTTAGGTAAACAGGTAAACAGACACTTTTCGGTTAGATAGCCAAACACTGATTACATCTTACTGACAATCATTTCTACTGTTATGTCTAGCATTCTTTCAAGTATGGATCAAAACTGTTGATCATAAAGATTTTGGTAGAGAGTTTTTACTAGGAATGCACCTAATCCAGGATTCAGTTGGGATTCGGCCAGGATTCAGATTAAGATGAATCCTTCTGCCAAACCGAACTGAATCCTAATTTGCATATGCAAATTAGGGGCGGGGAGGGAAGTCGCATGACTTTTTGTCACAAAACAAGGAAGTAAAAAATGTTTTCCCCTTCCCACCCCTGATTTGTATAGGCAAATTAGGATTCGTATTCGGTTCCGTATTCAATCGAATCTATCGCAAAGGATTCGACCGAATCCAAAATAGGGGATTCGGTGCATCCCTAGTTTTTACCTTTTTAGAGCATTTGTAAGTAGAATTGGTGCTTGATGCTGAGATGAAATATAAAACTAGATTGTTAAATAGTGGCTGCAGTATTTATGCTTTACTGCTTCAGCAACCGTACTCACAGCTGCAGGTACTCAATACAGATTATTGATACACGTAATTAATAAAATGCACATGCAGAGGAACATGAATTTTAGTTATTTGTCCACCAGGGCTATTTATCACAATATGGTTCCAAATTGTTATCTTCATTCCACTGTAATAATTTACAGTGATCACACACAGGCCAATAAAAGATGCCAACTTGGTCCATCCAGAAGTAGTTGTCAACTTATTGGGACCCACGGAAATCGGCAGGTGTGTATTTCACCTAATGAGTAGATGGTCAAATAGCACAATAATCCATTCCTTTGGTGACCTTACTAATTGAGCAGATTATTATGTGTATGGGCAGCTTTACAAAGTATTCAAATGGGGCTCATTCATTAACTAAAAAAGTGAGTGAAAAATTGGAAGTAAACACAATACAAACGTAAACAGCATAATTAAGCCTGCAACAATCAGGGATAAATATGGAGATGGACATGTGTGTTTACGCACTCTTAAAGGGGTAGTTCACCAGGTTTTTTCAGTTATTTATCTTTTTGTTCATTAGCTCTCCAGCCTGGTTTTTTATCAGCTATCTGGTTGTTAGGGTCTTATTTACCCTGGCTACCAGGCAATGGTTGAAATGAGAGACTGGAATATGAATAGGAGAGATTACAAGGCAATCTTTTTCTGTCTGCTGGGGTCAGGAAGGTAAATAATTCGATAACTATAAAAAATTAATCATGAAAATCAATTGCAAACTTGCCAGGAATAGGACATTCTATAACATACTAAAAGTTAACGTAAAGGTGAACCACACCTTTTAAGTGGTGAAACCTATTGACAGTACAGGGTTTCCTTGTATGAAAGATGATCACAAATCAACGCAAGAGCATTGTTTTTTATTAGTAGCAATTCTCCAGGTGAAAAAATATGGGTGTGTAATACAGGGTATAAGTACATTTGAGTGCAGTATGTGGATACACAGGCTAGAACCCATCTTGAATTATCAGAAGAGGCATCACTGAATTAGGGAGCTTCAAGATTCTTCTAGCTGATCATTTTTAGAGGTTAAAGAAAAGTTGAAAAAGATGAGGGCTACCATATGAAGCTAATAAATCTGGTAAGCTGGTAAACAGAGTCACGATACAGGTCACAGGCTATATTCTTACAAGCTGCATCATTCATTATAGGTTTTTAGAATTACTAGCAGGCTTAATGTTTATGTAGAGCCTTTTTATGGTATAATAGGCTGCCTGATATAACAATCATTTCATTTTCTGACACTGTAGCTCATTATATTTCACACACTCAGCAGCGACTAGGTTTTCTGTATTGTTCTCTATCCATGATCTATCTTTACCCTTCAAAGCCTTGAAAGGCTTTTTCTTTAATCTTCACTTGTGATTATTGATATTTTTCATTAAGAACTAAACTAGCAAAATTCTGCAATTTTCGTTATTTCTTTATAAGAGTAAAGAAGCCGCCAAGCGCGGATGATAAACAAAGCTAAAATACAATCATCTCTGAGACAAGCCTTTATGTGTCTTCCATCAAAGCAGCGCAATGTACTATTGATTAACGTTCTTGCGGTAATTCAGCCCTTTAACACCTCATCTGCTTTCTGCTGCCAGTTGTGTTAAAATGAACAGAATTATAAGTTAATGGCTTATAACGAATACCTGTTTCAGCTTTTGTGTGGTGTGCCTGGCTCTGCGACTCTTATTATCCAGCACTCTTTGAGAGCTTTAGGGACAAGCGTATGCATTCATTCCAGTCCCCTAAAAATGAATTTCTGGCTCTGAAATCGAATTTAAGAGAATGAAAAAAATGTAGTGCCTAGTTTGCTGTTCTTATGAAAGAGACAAAGAAAGTCAGATTAAAGGCTGTTTGATCAACCATTGTTACTAGGTTTTTGTCAAACTGCATCTTCCAACAATTCCAACACCAGGGATACAGCTCAACACGATAGCTAAGTGTCAGCTTCAGGCTGAACATCCATGTTACTGACAGATGAAACTTAAAAATAGATTCTGCATGCAAATATAGGTTTAAATTTATATAGTGTATATATATATATATATATATAATATATATATATATAGATATATATAGATATATATATAGATATATATTCATTCTGGGTGCTGTGCTTAAATTGAAAACCTTTTAGTTCGCCAGTTAGAATAATAAAATAATAATAAAATACCAGGCAAATAGGTGGTCCGGATACTTCCTTTCCATGTCCAGTTCTTACGCCTACTACCGGATGAAACACCTGGAAGCTGTAACCAAGATGGACTGATGAAACACACTCGATAAAGGGTTTATGCTGACCCGAAAAATGGCATGAAAATAAAGCACTGATGTGGTTCCAGCTTTCAGGTGTTACATATGATTTTAACTTTGAAAACCTCTGAGAGCATTTAATTGCATTCGTTTGTTACCTATGGAATGCTGAAATCTAATTGATCAGCTGGATACTGCTGTAGGCGAATATGCAGTTGAGTATATATATATATATATAATAATAATAATATAATGCCACTGCATATGGAGGCCCTATATTTTTTGCACAAGGAGAAGCTGCTGACCGCTGCATACAGGTATGAGATCTGTTATCTGGAAACCCATTATCCAAAAAGCTCCAAATTATGAGAAGGCCATCTCCATTTTTAAAATGAAACTTTTTAAAAATTATTACATTTTTCTCTGTAACAATAAAACAGTATTGTGTATTTGGCCCCAGCTATGATATAATTAATCCTTACTGGGGACAGAACAAGCCTATCGGGTTTAATGAATGTTAAATGATTTTTCAGTAGACTTAAAGGAACAGTTCAGTGTGAAAATAAAAACTGGGTAAACAGATAGACTGTGCAAAATAAAAAATGTTTCTAATATAGTTAGTTAGCCAAAAATTTAATATATAAAGGCTGGAGTGAACAGATGTCTAATAAAACAGCCAGAATCCAACTTCCTGCTTTTCAGCTCTATAACTCTGAGTTAGTCAGCGACTTGAAGGGGGGCCACATGGTACATTTCTGTTCAGTGAGTTTGTAATTGATCCTCAGCATTCAGCTCAGATTCAAAAGCAACAGATATGACCCATGTGGCCCCCCATCAAGTCTCTGATTGGTTACTGTCTGGTAACCAGGGTAACCAGTCAGTGTAAACCAAGAGAGCTGAAAAGCAGGAAATAGTGATCTGACTGCCATGTTATACCTCAAATCACTCCAGCCTTTATACATTACATTTTTGGCTAACTAACCATATTAGAAACATTTTTTATTTTGCACAGCCTGTCTATTTACCCAGTTTTTATTTTTACACTGTAGAATTCCTTTAATGTATAGATATCCAAATTACAGAACAATCATTTATCTGGAAAGCCCTAGACTCCTGAGCATTCTGGGTAATTGATCCCATACCTGTATTTTCTGTTTACTGCATGACTCATAATGGGGCAGAGCCCCAGATGAATGAGATTGTATGTGTTACATGGTTGGTGTATTGTGAAACATTCTTCTTGATATAAAATCCTTTGCTACATGAACAGGATTCTTATCAGAAAAAGCTCAATAAGGAAGGAATACAAAGGGATATTGGTTTATCCACTAGAGAAACAGAAATCATATAAAAAGAAAGGTAAGATTTCCTTTTCAGATATGTTCATCTGAACCAACACCCTTTAAAAACCTTGCAAGCAATATGTTGTTTGCCGTCTATTGCTGAGCACCAAACAACCCTGATCAGCCTCCTATTAGGTGGATGTGATTATTTAACTTTCTTAAAGAAACATAAAGGCCCTGATTGTAGACTTCCATTGAAGATGGAATCTAATGGCAGAGCAGTACTGAAAAGGGTTACCACCTGTCCGTATTTCACCCGAACAGCCCGGTTTTTGGAAGGGCTGCCCGGGTGAAAAATTGGGAAATCCGTACAGGACATGACATGATGATCAGCCAATCGCTGATCGCCACATCATGAGTCCCGCCCCCTACATCACCTGGCCCGCCCCCGACGCCACCGCCCCGACTTCACCTGCCCTGCCCGTTTTCCCGAAACAAAAAAGGTGGCAAACCTAGTACTGAATCGCTTTACAAAAAAAAGGGCCGGTCATTTTTATAAAAGGTATGCGAAAAAAGCATAAATGAAATATACTGCAAAACCATGAAGCTCCATTGCATCCTTATGATTTATATAACACCATGCATCTCTAGTGATGGGCGAATTTATTCGCCAGGCGCGAATTCGCGGTGAATTTGCGCGTTTTTTGAAAAAACGGATGCCGGCGTCGAAAAAACGGGCGCCGGCGTCAAAAACGAGACGCCGGCGACGTTTCGCGAATTTTTCGCCGTTTCGCGCAAAATTCACTATGCATCTCCATTACATAAATAATCCATTATAAAAAGCTAATGTGTATATTTATAAAGGTGAGTCGTTTTTGTGTCTTGCCACAATAAAGCTGGTCACACGCGTACCATTAAAATCATAAGAAATTCAATTTGCTTGATCCATACTGATACCTATGCACTACGGATATCAGGAATCAATTGTACAGGTTTGAAAATGTCAACACAGGGTCGGCCAGTGCATGACGTACTACCAGGTAAAGAAATGTAAAGTAGACTAGTACTGAATCGCTTTACAAAAAAAAGGGCCGGTCATTTTTATAAAAGGTATGCGAAAAAAGCATAAATGAAATATACTGCAAAACCATGAAGCTCCATTGCATCCTTATGATTTATATAACACCATGCATCTCTAGTGATGGGCGAATTTATTCGCCAGGCGCGAATTCGCGGTGAATTTGCGCGTTTTTTGAAAAAACGGATGCCGGCGTCGAAAAAACGGGCGCCGGCGTCAAAAACGAGACGCCGGCGACGTTTCGCGAATTTTTCGCCGTTTCGCGCAAAATTCACTATGCATCTCCATTACATAAATAATCCATTATAAAAAGCTAATGTGTATATTTATAAAGGTGAGTCGTTTTTGTGTCTTGCCACAATAAAGCTGGTCACACGCGTACCATTAAAATCATAAGAAATTCAATTTGCTTGATCCATACTGATACCTATGCACTACGGATATCAGGAATCAATTGTACAGGTTTGAAAATGTCAACACAGGGTCGGCCAGTGCATGACGTACTACCAGGTAAAGAAATGTAAAGTAGACATACAGTAGTTCTTCTTCATCATCTGATATTCTCATCCACATATTCCTAATACAGGGGATTCTATTAATCACACAAATATTCCTGATACAGGGGGATTATATTAATCTCACAAATGGTTGTGTATGATTATTAGTAAACATATTGCTTACTTTTTCCATATATGCAAATGTTGCAACAGTTCCACACTAAACCATTTCTCTCCTTGACAACCAGTTTGGATTTCCACGATCTTTACTGCAAATGAGATTTGGCGATGGAATGGTAGTACGATTTACAAATTATGGAAAATGATAGTAGTTTAATTAGGTTTTTTTTGGTAATCTGCTTAGACCACCTGTGTACAACATAATAAACAACATAACAAAATAAATGTGGCCTGCTTAAAATATATTGTGCCTACTCCTTTAATTAAAAAAAAACAATGTTTTCTATAATGAAAAAAACACATTGCATTTTTTCCATACTCACTACCTTCCCAACTGTAATCAGGAAAGTAAATAGAGATAATAAGCTGTGTATAAAAACAGCTAAGGAATAAGTTATACTTATACATATATATCTCAAATAAAACAATAAGTAGAATAAGGTAAAAGACTTATTTTATTGAACTCTTTTTACTCTAATGAAATGGAATAAACATCAATGCTGGTGTAAAAATCCCTGTACACTTAATAAGTTCAGCTTCTGTCATTATCTATCTGCTTGGAACTGTCTGCGTGTTTATCCACTGCACTCATATGTTGCTACTGTATTTCCATTGTGTACTACAACAATAATTAACCGGCTTGTCAAAGATTATTATCACCTTAGAATATTCACATCTTGCTGATTTATTGCTGACATTCTGTGCAGCATATTTCCATTTCAGAATAAATGCACGTTTCTCAACCTACAGTGCGTATCCTGAGACACTTTATGCTTATCATTTTGATACTTCTGCAAAAACACCTTGACACACATCGACATATATGAATATAATACATTTTTATAAAGCCTTCCTTGAAAGAATCTCTTTTGATGTAGGGGATCATTGTTCTTTCTGTGTTCCAGTCTCAGTAGTCTATTCGTGTTTTGTCAGTCATTTAGATGGAAGAAAACGTTAGAATCACCTTTACTGCTTAGTGAAACATTCTGAACTGCAATCTAAACATGTCTGCAGAAATAATATACTGCATTTGTTGTTTTCCCACCCTATAAATACACACAAACCAGATACCTACATCTTAACGTCTATCTACATTCTATACTCATTAGATTCACGTATTAAAGGGGATCTTTTTATTTTTCATATGGGGTTGATTGAAAGAAATATTAATCTTAAATATATAAGGGGTCATTTACAACCCCTGGGGCATAAGTGCAAGAGCAAAAAGAGAGCACCCCTTTTTGATAACTTAGCAGCTCTTGAACCTCCCAGGTTTGTTACTTTCTGATTGAAAATTTTGTGCTCCAAGCAGATTGCAGCTTCTGGAGACGCAGCCAAGCCCTGTCCTTACCGTCTGCCTATGGGCAGGTGGTAAATATAGGACCCCAATGCAAATTGCACCTCCTTCTGCTTCCTAACTTGCACATACAAATGACATGCAAGTTAGGGGTGTGCACCCCCCTGCCGACCCCAAGCTATCAAACTAGTGATTAACTGTATTTTTAAAATGCAAGGAAAACCTCTATTCTAGCTGATTTATACAACATATATCCTCGTTGTAATATGTAGATTATGAGTTTCACCAGGTTTTAGTAAAAATGATAGTGATGAGCAAATCTGTCCAGTTTCACTTCACTAAAAATTCACGAAACTGGAAAAAAAACGCGAAACGGCAAAGAAATTGCAGACCGCATTAAAGTCAATGGGCGGAAAAATTATTTTACGAGAGACAATTTTTTAAGCGTGCAACAGTTTTTCTCACTCTGATGCAAAAACACCAGTGGGCGTTTTTGCCGCAGTTTCACAAAAAAATACGCAAATGAGGAATTTCGGCACGAATCCATGACTGGGATTAAAATTCGCTCATCACTCAAAATTTGCAGTGGTGGTTCTCCATTTTCCAAAGAAATGCAAAAATCATTAGAAAGCTGTAATACTTAGTGGGTTAGGAACCTTTAATAAATGTATGGCAATTTGTAACAACTGTAAGTGAAGTTCCTTACTTCCGTACGTAAATGCAACCAAGGATATTAATTAAGGAGGTGTCGATACAAACTGGCCTAAATCAGCTAGCATGCAGTAGATTTTATAGGATTTAGGAAAAACAGCACAAAATAAAGTCACCATGTCTTACCTATCACTCTACTGTGTATTTTATAGTTGTGGATTACTTTTCAGACTGAACTTTTACAATAAAAATGCATCTGTTACAATTGAGAATATATGATTTGTTTTATTTAAATTGCCAGAAATTACAAAAAAAACATTCTCAAAAATTTAAAAAAGTAAAAGCTGCCAAGTTTATTTAGAAGTCAATGGCAAGTGATGTCAAGCAAGCAAGGATTTTTTTCCCACGGAAAACTTGATCAATTTGAGGTTTTGGGTTGTTCACCTCAAATTCACTGATTTGAGTTGTATCCATTCAAGTTTTCTCTTAAATAGGAAACAATTAATGTTGTGAGTTCATTCCAGGTATAAAAAAAACCTCACAAACTCTAGAAATTCAACCTTCTCATTTAAGGGGGCCCCAGTATGCTATTTAAGGGCAGATTTATCAACGGTCAACTTCCGATTTTTTATGTGAATTTTTTTTTTTACTGTAAAAAAAACAATTATACTCACAACTCGAATGGGAGATTATTTAAGAAAAAATGAAAACATCTTATATTCAATCGAATAGTCCCGTCCCGAAACTTCATATCAAATTCAAATTGAGTTTTCCCTCGAATGCCAGGAAGGCAAATGGTTCAACGACCTCTGCCATTGACTTGTAAATGAACTCGACAGGTTTTCCATGGTGGAGGTGTGATAAATCTAACATTCAAATTGATATTTAAATTTATATTCGGATTGGGGGATTAAAATTTGAATGTGTGAAATTGACTCCAAAAAAATAAAAAAATGCAAATTCAAATTTACTATTCAACCCTCAATAAATCTGCCCTAATGTATAATTCACATTTATGTTATTTTTACTGAAGTGCATGGCCTTGCATTTATTGAACCTCATTTGCCAGCTGGCTACCCAGTTCTGCAATTTAGTCAAATCTCTCTGAAAATTGGCAATATTCTGCCAAATAGATACAGCACTTAAAGTGCCAAAATCGGTGTCATTAATAAACAAATTTCTAAGCAAAGTAGCAAGGACAGGTCCTACTAATAAAAGCCATTCTATTCCCTTTATAACTGCTTTTTGTAATCTATATTCAACCAGTTCTCTATCCAAGTACAAATATGTTCCATTCCTTAATTTAACCAATAACCTTATGTGTGGTAATGTATCATATGCTTAAGAAATCTCTGAGTAGTCACATTCACTGTCACCACCATGTCTAGGCTTCTGCTCACCTCCTCATAGACGGCAATTACATTTATCTGACAAGACACACTGTGCAATGCATGACATACCCCTAATTGCATGTAATGTCACCAAAGCAGTTGCCACAACTTACCAGCACTAATTGTCAAGCTCCATCAGCAGATGCCATGTGATCTGCTGTGATTTCCATTTGGGTTGGGAATAGGTAACAACAATCAAAGTTTCCCATATATCATAGCCCTTATTTTAATGGGCAATTAAGTTGTGAAATTTCCTACACAGAGATGGTAATGCGTGAATGATTGGTGAATCTTGGGGAATTGGCAACAACAGGAGTCACCGATTGAGGATATGGCCACATAATTGATTCAATAATATTAACTTAAAACTTGTATAGACATTAATATGCATGAACCACATTTCACAAGCACATACAGCCTTCACAATGATGACATTTTAATAAGTTCATGCCTTCACTAGGGGGCAGATTTATCAAGGGTCGAATTTCGAATTTGAAAAGACCAACCAAAATTCAAAAACCAAAAATCAAAGTTTTTTTTTTTGGCAAAATAGGTCAGTTTTCGATCGAATAGGGCCATTTTTGATTGAATTCGAATTGTACAAATCGAAGTAATATCACATTCGAACTGTACAAATTGAAATTTTCCCAAAAAAGTCCATCAATTGACTCCAAATAGGTTCTAGCAGGTCCCCCATGGATTGAAACAGCAATTCGGCAGGTTTTAGAAGTCGACTTTTTAAAGAGACTGTACATGATAAATTTCAAAATTAAAATTTTTAATTTTTTTCAAATTCAAATCAAATTTGGACTATTCCCTAGTTGAAGTACACAAAATTATCTTGAAATTCGAATTCTTTAATTCGAATTTTCACTTCGACCTTTGATCAATCTGCCCCTAGGGGGCATATTTATCAAGGGCCAAATTTCGAATTGAAAAAAAAAGACCAACCGAAATTAAGTCGAAGTTTTTTTTTGGTAGGTCAGTTTTTGATTGAATAGGTCTGTATTTGGCTGAATTAGAATTGTATAAATCGAAAGAATATCACATTCGATCGAAAAAAACCTTAGATTTCTTAAAGTCCTCCAATTGACTCCATGGTGTCTTAAAAATCAAAAAACATATGCAGTATTATTAATTGTGACCAATACCTTCAATTTATGAAGGAAAATGATACAATCAGCACAACTGAATTAAATGGTGAAACCTCAGAAAATAACAAGTTTATATTGCTTCTAGTGGGCACTTCTGAAAAACATTTAATACAATTACATGCATTTCAATGAAAGTATCTACATTCACAAAATAAAATGTGCAGTGTAATCCTAAATCAAGTGACGTACTAAAACATAAAACCATAATACAATTACTGTATATCAGGAAATATCTTTCCATAACTATTCAGACAGGGAGCTGTATGGTTATATGTAATGTTGTTTTGTATAAAACGAATCTGAGTAAAGCAGCTACTGTAGATATGTTACCTATTATCCACAATGCTTGGGACCTGGGGTTTTCTGGATAAGGGATCTTTCAGTAATTTGGATCTTCATACCTTAAGTCTACTAGAAAATCATATAAACATTAAATAAACCCAATAGGCTGGTTTTGTTTCCAATAAGGATTAATCATATCTTAGTTGGGATCAAGTGCAAGGTACTGTTTTATTTTTACAGAAAAAAAAGAAATCATTTTGAAAAATGTGGATTATTTTGATAAAATGAAGACCTTTTTGGTACTTCTGAACTTTCTGGATAATGGGTTTACGGATAAAGGATCCCATACCTGTATTAAAAGTGATGTTCGTTTGTACCCATAATTATACTGCTTAAAGGGCCAGTACCATAAAAAAAGTGAATGGGCATAATTTACAATTAGATAAAGTATACTGTCACTCACAGTACAGTGTCTGTGTTTGCTTCAGGAGCCATATCATTGAAGTCAATTGTTCTGAAGCAAAGGGCCGGCCTTGCTACCTTTGGCGGGTTCTGGAGAAGTGATGGGGGGATCATCGTCAGTTGGGGTGAAATTTGTGGGAGGCCTTTTTGCTCTCTTAGTTGCACTTTAAAGTCATGCTTGGAGGTCATTTAGGGTGATATTTGGTAGGAAAATATATTTACTGTCCTAGATATTCATGGAGCTGAGGCTGAATGTCTGATAAATGTTTTCCTGTAGCCTTATTATGTGCTAATGGTGAGCCTACTAGGTTGATCTTCCAAGGAGGTGATTAAATGAAAAAGGTTTGACAATGAATGATTTAAGTGAGTAAGTTCCATTGCAGCACGGGAGACAGCCTTGCAATATCCATTTAGGCTTTTGGCCCAACTTTGCATAGCAGATAACTAGTAAGCCCCTTGCAATATAATGAGTTTATCATTTAAGTGGTTATGGGTTTCTGGAGAAGTTGATCTGCCTTTGATGCTTAATCTCATGCTAGAGATCCTGGTTCAAATCCTTGTGGCAGGTTTGGATGACCCTGTGTCCTGTCCTACTTACCGTAATTTGGATGGCTGGGTTAAATTCTATAAAACCCTTTAAAGTGTTTTAAGTGCCTTTGGATTTAAAAATTATATATACATATACTGTACCCTCAATAATGAAAAACTCTCTCTCTAAAGACATATTTTATTTGTATTTGCAGAGCAGACAGATACAATTTATAAATGTGCGTAATATATTTTCACTTTTCTAGTGCTATTGGTTCTTTTATTTTGTATCTCTGTATAAAGTGCAAACCTCAGTAGAATAGGGGCTTAATGTCACTGAAGCTTCCAGTGGTCTTATTTCAGTTAATGGTAGTGCTGCAATCTGTATAAGCAAAACCCTGAAGAGAAATGCAAAAAGACAAAGAGATGGACAGAATTCCCTTAAAGGTTAAAATAGGCATTTATTGTACAAATATAGAGATTCAGGTTTCAGTGACATTTTGGACAAAACAACATTCTTTTATCAAGTTTCTTTTTCTGTACCTTACCAGTATTTTCTTTAAAATGTCTCTTTAGCTAACATTACATCAAAGACCTGACTTAGCCATATCGGTGATGTAAATTTGATAAAGCAGTAATTGAAGTCTCACTCAAGCTGGCCATACACTGGTTGCCATCCTGGCCAGACTGAGTTGGAAGCTTATTGGCCTTAAAGACTTTTTAGTCTATAGGATATCAGTTGGGAATATTAGAACATTCTATACAGATCTGCAATGGGCCTGATCCAATGTTCAACCTGTGTGTTTGAAAAACACTTGTTTGACATCCCCCATCCAATATGTGGCTTCTCCTCTGTATGAGATATGATATGAGTCCTGGTGCACTTTATTATTGTTTTAGACCTGTGCATTGGTCATATTCCTTTCTTAAATTTCAGAGGGTAGACACATAAAGGAAGGGTTCTTGCATCTTAGCTTTCTCTAACACTGGGAGAAAACTTCCCCAAAACTGATAATCACCTTCAGTCTCACAAGCTAATAGAAAAGCATGTTTGTAGTAGATGTTTCATTGGCATAAGTTCATGGTATCTTTCATTAGAGTTGATCATGCTATGGGAAGTGACATTTGCAACCCAATTCAGTAGTCCATATCACCAGTGATGTTACAGAAATAATGACTGTTCTTGCACACAAATTGTAAAATGCATTGAAGTATGGTGCAAATATACCCTACCTTGTCAGGATATCACAATAAACTGCTGCCACCCTTTGCCAGAGAATAACAACTAGGATAAAATGATTGTTATCCTCATTTTAAACTTAGGCAACTATAGGTTTAAACAGTAGAGTAGCAAATTAAGTATCCCTTTAAAAGAGAGCCGTCATTCTTTTTTTCTTACTGTATGAATTTCAAGTGCAGGTGATAAGTGAGAATGAACTAAACCAAAGGGCCAGATTGAATTCAGTGAGTGTTTATCACATTAAAACTCAAGGACGAGATTCAATTCGAGGAGAAAAAACTTTTCTTCAAATTCAGTTCCATTTTTCCCCCATAGACTTCAATAGAGTTTTCACATGATAAACAGTGAGATAAGTTTTTCTGAATTGAATTGCATCTCAAATTGCATCCTGTCCAAGACTTTTTATGTTATAAACCTTTTTCTAATTGAATTGAACATGGCCCAAAATTGTGAGCACTCCTTTGGCCACCATGTAGATAAAAGCTGACTTTTATTAATGAGGACATTTTAACTTGTTGGAATAAAGTCAGCTTTTATCTACACGGTAGCCGAAGGAGTGCTCACAATTTTGTTTGTTTGGTTCAGTACCACACCCCAGCTTAGGGTGAGTGCATTACCTTCCTTATGTCAATTGGTATTTGCCGAAGTTTATTGGTGCTGGCAGACTGTAACGGTGGGCACCCAACACCAGAACAAATGCCAATCACCCTGGTCTCAGCTTTTGCTTCACCTGTAGTGTGACCGCCTTTGGCCTCGGGGCCTCGTGAGGAGCCCTCAGCTACTTGGATGCCACCAGGACTTGAACGAGAGGTGCAAGGCTATAGGTTCTGGATAGGCAGAGGGACATGACTGTAAAGCAAAGTCTTTGGGCAGAAGGTCGTAGTACCAGGTGTTTAGGCAAAAGAGAAGTCAGATCAGGCCAGGTCGAGGCAGGCAGAGAATAAATGTAGTCAGGCAGGCAAGGGTCAAACCAGGTAGTCAATCAAAGGGTTAAGCAAAATCAGAGTCGGTATTCAGGCAAGGGTCAGGATTCAGAAGTCAGGATAGTCAACAAGCCAGGCAGGGGTCACAACAGGAATCAAAACAGGTTCAGGAAACAGCAATTTTAAGCCTTTAAATCTCACAAGAATGCGACGCGCTCGCCCGAAGACGCCGGCGCCTGCGGCCTAATGGAAGCCGCTCGTCGTGGTGGGCGTCCCCACCGAGGGTGCGGCGGGCGTCCCTGCTGTTCTCCCACTAGACCACTAGGTACGTTCCTTACACAGACCCATAAATAGAGGACCAGGGGTTTATTTATACAGCCGGGTCAAATGAAGTTGAAGTTGACTTGAAGTGCTGAGTCGGAGTTTTACACACCTGATCTAAAGAATTTATTTGGTCAGCATTTTAGTTAACCTAGATTTGAGAAACACTTAATTCATTCCTTTGATAATTATGAATGTACATAGAATGTGAGTAAAGATACAATGTGCTGTGCCAAGTGTGTTTTTATAGACTAGGAACATACATTTAAAGTGTTACTATACACAATGAGAGAACCAAGACAATATAAGTCCAGAAATAAGTAGGAAACTAAGTTGAGGAATAGAGAACACCAACTTCTGAGTGGTGGTCCTTGCTGGGAATAAAGAAATATGAGGGGCTGGTATGTTGTCAGGAGGTGTGTATGCCCCTTACTAATTAAAAAAGAGGTCTTGTGAGTGAGTAAACCCTTAGGATACCAGTGTATGCATAACCATTATAATAATACTACTGTGAAGTACACAGGCAACTTTACTAAGTGGATTCAATATTAAAGGAGAACTATTGTGAATATGAAAATGCTTCAGCATCCTGAATTAAGAGGTTTTCTAAATATAATCAATTAAAAATTTCTGAAATAATCAAGTTTATTTTCACTATCCCGCTCTCAGTATGTATTTCTCTTCATTCTCTTTTCATGCAGGAGTTGGGTGTCAGATAGTCATTGACCGTTAGATCCAATTTATCTTTTTCCTAGACGATGCATTCGAGCTCACTTATTTAAATCACCAGACATCATGTCTCTCTACATGCAGGATTTGTGCAAATTGCAGTTATTTTGTTAGAATTTGTTTGAATTGGAATCAGTTATTTTAGTGAGCTCTAATACATCTGCTAGGTATGGAAGCCCCCCATAAGATATATCGGATCTAACTCTCAGTGAATATCTGACACCTAACTGCTGAATGAAGACAGAATGAACAGAAACAGATGCTGAGAGAGGGATAGTGAAGATAAATTTGAATATTTCAGAAACGATTATTTCAGAAACTTGTTTATTTCAGAAATGATAATTTCAAAAAACTTTATTATTTCAGAATATTTAATTGATTATATTTAGAAAGTGTCTTATTAAAGTATGATGAAGCTTATGTTAAGTTTTCAATTCAGTGACAGTTCCCCTTTAATAAAAGTGCATTTTGGATTTTTACTGTATGAACACTGATCTACAATATCATCACAACTCTGCACAGCCTTCTAATTATTCTTTAAAAATGACCCGTTATTGAAACCTACTGTGCCTCTCTTCTCTGCGCGCTTTCTGAGACTATATGCACTTGTCATTTTATTTTGTTCTAATAATAAGAAATTCAACCTTTAACAAATCGAACTACATACACCAATTAATTCTACATTACTTCATAATTGTCACTGCAGCCAAAAGGTCCCGTATCATTTGGTGGAAAAACCCTTCAGTTTTCGTTAATTTTTTAGGAATAACATTTCAAGGCAGCTCGAAAATATCTTTAGCATTTTTGCTGGAATGTCCTGGTTAACTGAAGATCTCTCTTTGATGTCTTAAATGTTAATCCCCAGACATCGAAGTCCAAAATGAGGCTGTGAGTGTTCATTTCACAAAAAATCAATACTTATCTTTTCTTTCTTATGGTCTCTTTCCACATAATGAATTGTGTCAGGGAGCAGAGGTGCTGCTGATGATGGACCAGGCTTTGGTGGAAAAACCAGAGAATGGGGAATCAGATGTTATTTAGGCTGAGGAATGCTAAAGCCACTGTCACAGTTAAAGGAGATAAGTGAGGTTTGGGATTTTAATGCTTTATATAGGAGTAATTCAGATTTCACTATGAAATCCCTGAGACTGTTTGAGAATGAGGTGCTAGTGAGTGTAACAACTCTTTAACCGCCGAGACTGATCTATTTCACAGAGAGCAAATAAGCCCTTCCTCGTAGAGGACCCCTGGTGAAACAAATAAAGAAAGAAAGTGTCATGTAAAATGTACATTACAGTATATGCAGAGTTCTTGAATAAAAAATAATATTTATAAATTGTTTTGATAATAACATTTAAATACGAGTTATAGAAACAAGTTCTCCCTCCATGATACAGGTTATTGCATTCAAGCCGGACTGGCAATCTGTGGGTTCTGGCAAATGCCAGAGGGGCCGCTATAAGGTGCCATAGAAAGTCAGTATTTAGTGGGCTGGTGGGGGCTGTTTGGGCCTCTGTGTGAGCTGATTGGGCCCCTGTGTACCTGAAATGCCAGAGCCTATTTTAATTTCTCAGTCCGGAACCTGATTTGCATCTGTATTACATGTGCTGAATTTGACAGGGACAGCTTTTGCAAATACATGGCTGAAAAAAGTTCCCGAAAATAATTTAGGATGAAAATATTCATCATGGTCTAAGATTTCAATACACAGTTAGAGGAAAGGGTACATAGAAGGTAAAAAGATGGTGTTTGCTAAGACAAAAGTACATGGCACAATTTGCCATGTTTGGTACCCAAAATGCAGTGCTGTGTCCCATAATTTCAGTGTCATTGCAGTGGAGTGCACAGATTTTGCTCAGTGGAGTTGCTTCTGAATAGTGTAGTTGCAGAATTGGACATTATTGTCCTCAAAATAGTGGGAATTTAGTAAGCTCCAGTGCTTGGTGTTTAAAGGACATCTTTGAATTATTCCATATAGTTGAGCTCGGCACTGCTGCCTTCCATACGATTCCTGTTTGCAATTTTGCAATTTCCTATTTCAAATTGATGCAGGGTAACCCTGGAGTTGCCTCCACCTCTGAACCAGATGGCCCCTCTGGGATTCCCACAGAGGCCTGCATTAATCGCCTTGGTCCTGCTGCTCTAAAAACAAGAATAAAGTTCATGCTAAAAATTATGCCAGAGGTCATTTTCATCTCAATCGATTCGAAATGCAAATACAGTATACCTGCATCAATTTTGGCAATTGTTTCAGGCACAACTCCTCCTGGCAACCACAGTAATGCTAGAATTATGGGGACTTTTTATTTAGGGGACCTATCATCTGATGGGTAAATATTTTAAATAAATGTTTATTCCTAATTAAATGTATTTTACTAAACATTTATTCTCTGATCTTACATTTCAACAAAGTTCCTCATTGCGATGTTGTGAGATTTCTATGATAAATCTCTGTAGCATAATTAATATTTCAGGCCAGCCCTTTCTAAACATCATCCCTGATGTAAACAGCAAGGTGTTAATTCTGTGGATGTTATATGAAGAGCAGGTAGAGTGGCAATTCCATTATTTTCCTTAATGGCATTGCTTTTAATTTTTGCTATATCCAGTTTCATTCTCAATTACTGAATTAAATCATGAGAAAGGAAAAAGAAAAAAAAGAAAATTATTACTGCCAGAAAAACAAAAGAAAATTACAACAGCCTGCCAGTGATACATAAAATTAGGTCAATTTAATATAAAGAAATAAAAAATAATTAAATCACACATGAGGATAGAAATAATGTTTTAATTAGATTTTTTTTATTTCCTTTGATGCAGATGGTGGTCTCCATCAAATTGCCACCCTGTCTATAATAATAATAATAAAACTCTCAAGGAGTTGGTTTTGGCTTATTTTCAATTAAATAAGACCTCACAATGCATGTGGCTCCTTTCAGCTGAATTATCAATCAGTTATTTCTATGGCATTACATGATTGCCGTCTTGACATTGTAATCCCAGGCTAACGCTCGGTACAAAAATATTGATTTGCTGAATCAAAGTAAAACAAAATAAAACAGTAAAATGATTTTCATATTTGACGACTTCTCTATTAGAATGTGTTATATTGTGCTATAATTGATCCGTTTTTGTGCCTCTTCAAGGAAGCTAAAACCTTTAGTGAAGGTGTGCTAGCTTTACATGTCAGTATTATTGCTAATGCTGTACAGTTTGTTGTTTTGCTGTAATAAAATTTTCTAATACATATATAAGGAACATTTCAGTAAATGTAAGATTCAATGTCTTTTGAAAGGGTTTTTATTCAGAGAGTTGTTGTTCCTGGGTTAATCATTGAATGAAAGAACCATTCTCCTTTTATTTACCCTTTACTATTTGTTTAACCTTTTGCATGCTGTACATTAAAATTCTACATTTATGGATTCCAGGTCGTTCAATGTGGGATTGCCTGGCAAATCAGAATCCTGCATGCAGAAAATCATGTTAGTGTGTAATTTTAGGTTTTTAAGAATTTTAGCTTTACACGCTTGACTGCAAAGAATCCTTATTACTTCCCATATCCCCCTTATTGTGTTTAAGGTGTGTACCAAGCAGCTCAGTAGCATGATATTCTATGATTGGGGATGTTTTCAAGTGGGGCCAATATTTGTAGTTGTCCTATTAGAGGTAGAAAAAAATACTAGCTGTATCCTTATTTATACAGGTATGGGACCCGTTATCCAGAATGCTCAGGACCAGGGGTTTTCCAAGTAATGGATCTTTCTGTAATTTGGGATCTTCATACCTTAAGTCTACTAAAAAATAAAATATTTAAATAAAAATAAATATATATTAAATAAACACAATAGGCTGGTTTTGCTTCCAATAAGGATTCATTATATATCAGTCTAGATAAAGTACAAGGTGCTATTTTATTATTACAGAGAAAAGGAAATAATTATAAAAAAATGCAGAGCTTTTTCAAGTTTTTTGAAAAACGGATCGCCAGGAACAGGGCTGGTCCTATCAAATGTGGGGCCCAATTGGAACCATGTTGGCGGGACCCCTAGACAAAGTGTTGCTGGCTACTGACACAACAAGTATTTAGGAAAATAAGGGCATACAGGCACAAAATAGAAATGGAAGGGGCAGACAAGGTAAGAGAGTGAGAGGGATGAAATAGGGGCACATAATAGGGGCACACAGGGTAAGAGAGAGAGGGAGGAAATAGGAGAGTGGACTGGGCCAATTAGTTTGGGGCAGGCTGGGCCGATTCAGCTTGGGAGCAGGCATGGTTGGATTGGGGGCAGGGCTAGAGGAAAGTTGGGCCTATGAGAGTTGGGGGCGTGCTAGACCTATGGAGTTGGGGCATAGGCTGGCTTATCAGAGTTGGGGGTGGGCTGGACCTATGGATTTGGGGATGGGCTGGACTCTCAAAGTTGAGGGCAGGCCAGGCAGCATCATGTGCTGGGGGAAATACTATCTGTGCTGCCCTCTGGTGCGGGGCCCCCAGAGGTGCGGGGCCCTATTGGGCCCAATTGGTCCAATAGGCCTAAGGCCGGCCCTGGCCAGGAAGCCGAGGTATTTGAATGAAGGAACCACGCAAAGAGTTTAGGAACTCTCGTGTGGTTTTAGTAGCTGAATGCTCAAGCATTTCTTTTTTAGAATTTCTATCTTCGCCCATCCATGGTGGGGCAACCGATTGTTGCAAAACCAGCAACTGATTGTTGCGGCTGGCTACTGAATGATATTTTAAAAATCCTTTTTTCCCACTAGTGACAAAAATGAAAAGCCCACCAGTAGGGATGAACATAATATTTTACCACAAAAAAAACCCATATATATGGTATGAAAAAACACATATTGATTCTTCATTGGACAATTTTTTTGCCATTTTGCGAATTTTCAACAAAGCCAAACGGCTCAGATTCATCCAGGTTAAAGGTGACAAACTAATTTTTGTCATAACCTGCTCTTGGATTTTTTTTTCCTTTAATGCCATGTGACAGCTTTAGGGGGCCCTAGGGTTCCAAAATAGGAAAAATATGCAATAAATATATTGTAAATATATGCTGTAAATCCAGCAGTGGAACTGGGGGGTTGGGTACCCCGCTCCTAGACAAAGACTGTTCTGCACACTCAGGTAGGGGAAGGTGTTGTGTGCTCAGGACAGCATTGAATATAAAGCCGGCGCTCAAGTTAACCGGCCTTCACAATAGCTCAGAATTATTTCAGTCCACTGAACTGTTCACATAAATATACAATATATCGATTGTGACAAGAGTTTAAAATGCTTTTAGACATTTCCTGTTCAAGTCATATCACAAATGTACAAATTGTCACATTTATTTCGAGTCCACACAGATATATTTTGTATAAATAATGGGAAAATCAGACTCTCTGAGGGAAGCTATCATTTTTCACGGTTCTTATTGTGTTGTCTGTAATAAATCTGTGTCAGTGAAATACAGTGCATAATATATGTACTGAAAATCTGCACATTATGTATAATATAATAAAAGCAACCTTTGTGCCTCCAGTCTTCAGATGCAATTTAATAGATTCTGGCTCTAACAACATTCTCAGGATTCCTCCATTTCCAATACTGCTGTCAATTTAAAGTTGACATTTTGACAGTTTGATTTCACATACGATAGAACAAACTAGCGTTTTCCAGAATATTTTGATATATGCTATGTAATTAAAATATTATGTTGAGAATGCGTTATTTATGGACATAAGTCATAAGGTACAGAGTAGTAAAATAGGCAACATGGAGGTGCTCACCAACAAAGTGGCACCTGTGCAATTACTCCTCTAAAAAACAAATTTACAGGAATTTACAGGAGTCACATACAGTAGGGGGGTTATTTACTAAACTACCAATGCAAAAATTGGAATTTTTCTGAATTTATTAAACCCTGAGTCTGAATCTGAAAATCAGGCATCTCAGACCTGTCGAGGTTGCATATAAGTCAATGGGAGAAGTCCCAATGATTTTTTGATGTGTGCTGGGTTTTTGGCAATACCGAAAAGTTTTAGGAGTTTTCGGGCAAAATTCTTCGTTTTCGGATTAAAAATCTGAAAATATTGTGCAAATCGGATAAAAAATAAAAAAAAAATCACGAAAATTTTTTTTTTCACAATTTTTTCAGATTTCTTTCCAGCAAATTTTTTTTCTGGAAAGTGTATTAATAAATAAGCCCAAAAAACCCGTGCAGATTTGGTCAGAGTTTTTTTCAGAAAATATTGAGATAAATAATTAGAGTTTAGTAGATCAGCCTGGGGCATTATAGTACATGAAGCCCCCCCACACTCTGCTAATTCAGTGGGGGTGTAAATTTTTTCTACATAAATTCATATGTCTTTATCCTCTTTTAGGGGGTAATTTATAAAAGTCCGAATTTATCTCAATATTTTCTGAAAAAAACTCCGCCCAAATCCGCACAGGTTTTTTGGGCTTATTTATTAATACCCTTTCCCGAAAATTTTGTTTGTGGGAAAAAATCTGAAAAAAATCAGATTTTCATGATTTTTTTGGATTTTTCATCAGATTTTCACGATTTTTTTCACCCGAAAAAAAATTTTGCCCGAAAACTCAGAAAACTTTGGGGTATTGCCAAAAACCCAGCACACATCAAAAAAATCATTGGGACTTCTCCCATTAATTTATATGCAACCTCGACAGGTCTGAGATGCCGGATTTTCAGATTCTGACTTTTTCATCCTCGGGGGTTTAATAAATTCTGAAAAATTCGTGATTTTTTTAAAAGTCTGATTTTATATAAAAAAAAACACAGATTTTTCATGATTTTTGCAATAAGAGTATAGTAAATAACCCCCCTTAGTGTCAAGATTTGACTGTAAAAATTCACTTAAAGGACCAGTAGCACCAAAAATACAAGTGTTCTATGCGTTTAAATATAGTTTACTGTTACCCTGCACTGGTAAAAAATAAGATGCTGAGAAGCCATTGGGTATTTAAAGGTCATGTCAAACCCAAAAAAAAAAATTTGCCCAGGCCTGGATTTTTTTCGGCAACAATGGCCCTAAGGGTGGCATAAATTAAGGGGTGGCATGCTCCCCACTCGCACAAGTGATTTGTTTGATTCCAGAGAGACTAGCGCTAGTGTTCTGGCAAGAAGAAAGGATGTGCATGCACGTGATCCTTTGGGAGGGGCATCAGAGGACACTGATCTCTGGGCACCTCAGGGCAAATCCAGCCCTGAATTTGCCTAATAAAAGAAAACATAATTCTAAGCAACTTTCCAATATGCATAAATGAAAAATGTTAGTACACCTGGCTGTTGTTACCTTTTATACAATGCTGCAATAGTTCCCCAGATAATCAGCTGGCTTGTCTTACATTGTACCAACGGTCTGAGCCATTAGGAGAGAGAATAGAAAGGGACAGATACAGTAATTACTGCTTTCAATAGCAATACATATACAATAGAAAATGAGTAATACATGTATATTGCAAAGTTGCTTAAAATTAT
Source organism: Xenopus laevis (assembly GCF_017654675.1). Taxonomy (NCBI): domain Eukaryota; kingdom Metazoa; phylum Chordata; class Amphibia; order Anura; family Pipidae; genus Xenopus; species Xenopus laevis. Next base: position 85,241,324 of record NC_054383.1, read on the forward strand.
GTTTTCTTTTATTAGGCAAAATTAAATTTTTTATATTTTTCATGGGTTGACATTCCCTCTAATTAGCATAGGGCAAAAAGAAACATACTTCCTCAGCATATAACAGATACGAGTGCTCATTTTCTAAGTGCAGTTGTGTTTGCCCATTTGTAGGTGCAGTCATGTGAATCTATGCCATTCATTGAAGGTTCTTTCATCTAAAGGAGCTCTTTACACTTGCACAATAGCTGCACTTGGCGCCACTGCTTTGTCCCACCTTCTGTTCATGAATTGAACTTAAATGTGCCTATTGACACAGAAGAACTCTGCTCCAGTATTCCAACAGCAGCCTGAATCAGTAGACACAGCATACATGCACCTAAAGGATCAGGCACAGACATCATTCTGGTAATGACACCAAATGGGTATCTGATTCAAGTTGGAACGCACTCCCAGTGGAGCTCATTTAAGTGCATCAGTCACTACATCTTCACCTCTCTGAAGATGCATTTTGAGCAAAAAAACACAGACACAGTGATGTAGACATTAATAACACAAGATAATTATCAACTGTTCATTTTTTTTATTTTTGTGTTTTTTTTAAAGGAGAAGGAAAGGCTAAAATTAAGTAAGCTTTATCAGATAGGTCTATATAAATACACCAGTAAACCCTCAAAGTAATGCTGCTCTGAGTCCTCTGTCAAAAGAAACACAGCATTTCTTTCCTTCTATTGTGTACACATGGGCTTCTGTATCAGCTTAAACCTCCAGGGCAGGGCTTGAGCATGCTCAGTTTGCTCCACACTCCCTCCTTCCCTCCCTGCGGTAATCTGAGCTCAGAGCTATGAGTGAGCAGGGAGAGACTCAGGCAGAAAGTGACGTCATAGGTAATATGGCAGCTGCTATCCTAAACAAACAGAGACAATGTCTAGAGCTGTTTACTATATGTACTCTGCAGAATAAATATAGTGTTATAGCTTGCACTTTTGTGGCTAATCTATTGGTAATAAACTGCTTCGGTAGCTTTACTTCTCCTTTAATTATTAATCTTTTTTTTGTTCAGCAGCTCTCCAGTTTGGTTGCTAGGGTTCAACTTAACAAAGCAACAGGCAATAGTTTATACATGAGACAGGAAAATGAATAGAAGAGGGCATGAAAAGAAAGATGTGTAATAAAAAGCAACAATAAAAATAAAACTGAAACCTTGCAAAGCAATCATTTTTGGGCTGCTGGGGTCATTGACCCTCATTCGATAGCTGGAAAGAGGCAAATAACTCACATGCAACAATGTTTATAGACCTGTGATTATTTATTTGGTAACAAATAAAAGATTCCATTTAAATTTGAGGTATGGTTAGCTGATAAAATGAAAAAAAAAATCATATGGTCTTCAAATGAAACATATTCTGGCGCCTGAATTAAAACTGCCCAGTATTTCCTATACCTAAAACGGTCAGGTCCCTTTATTGCAATGCAAAATGTCAATATACCACCAAACATTTTAAACATTTTTGATTTACATTCTTTTTCTTTAAACAAGGCCCCAGTATGAATTTCCCTGGGCTTTATACGTATGACCTTGCAGTTAACTCATTGCCTTCATATTATTAACTTTAGGAAATCTAAATGCAATGAAGACATAAACAGTTGAAAATTCCATAATGAAATCTGTGATTCAACTGAACATTGGGACATAAATGTAATTTGTTAAAGTGAGGGAAACCATCTGTAGAAAGCTGTGAAATGATGACAGTTTAGCACCACTCTGTCCCCAGAGCTCTGCGTCTTTACAGCAATTTTATTGATAGCAAAAGGACAAAAAACAAGATTAATAATAAAAATGCTTTTCTGAAGAAAAAATAATGGTCTTGAATAGGACCTTTTTAGTTGGAGCCCAGAGACAGTTACTGCTGTCATAGCCTGTCAGATGGCAGAATTTTATTTCATAATTTGACAGCAAATACAAAACTATTACTTATTGTCAGTATATTTCCTGGCCATTAACATCCACTGAGGTATGAAATCACGGACAGTTGACAAGATTTTTAACTGTCCGTAGTTACTGCCGTGTATAGAAACCATAACGAATATTCTGCTGTAATTTGATCCACAAAGACCTTTTCCGCTCATTTTTTTTCCCTTAACTCATTAAGGTTGTAACAGGGACAGGAGAAAAAGTGCCTTTGTCTTTGTCTAATTTTAGGGGAGTAGTTGTAATTAGGAATGCCATTCACAGCCTGTTGCATTTCCATTTTTTAAAGTTGACTGTAGAGCAGTGTTATAGTCGGGAAACATCTGGAGAGCCAGAGGTGTTAGATCATATTTATTTTTGCACTTTAGCAGAGTTATTCTGTAGGAAAGATCAGCATGCTTCTATTTAGTTGCAGCATCTCCACGCTGCCCCTTTAAAGTTGGTCTAATGCCTTTAAAATGTTGTGTTGTCTAGGAGGACTTGCCCCAATAAAACCTAGTGGGGAAAGGTAAGCCTGTGAGACCAATGCTTTAATCAGGAGACACTTTCCAAGGAAATATAACCATGCAGGGAGGTATGCTTCTAATACAGGGGGTTTATTGGCTTCTGATTAAACTGGCCATAGCATATAGGGAATTTATATTGTAAGCTCCACTGGGGCAACTACTGATGAATAATCTCTGTGGCACTGCAGAATATGTTGCCGCAATATAAATAAAGAACAATTGAATGAAAACAAGGAGCTGGCTTCCAGGAGTCATTATTACTACCTATCCTTCTTCTAAGGGAATATGTTATCTTTATTACTGCCTCCTGGTAGCTCGAAGAAGAGGAATCTCCCACCCACTTCACCCCTTTCTCATTTCCTAATGTCAGTTGTATTACTACTAGGTTTATGTAAACTTGTTTTATTTTGTAAAAAAAATCAAAAATGTAATTAATGATTTACGTTGTTCCATTATTATTTGTGGTTTAAGTAAAGCTGCAGCTGACCCTTACACATATATCTTTGGCGTCTGATTTAATTAATTTTGATTGGGATACAAGTGGTTGTGTGGGAGGAGATAGTAAAGGTTTCCACAGTCTCAGTATTGTTTCTCTAGTTTTCCATAATATTTGCCTTTCAGAATATAATTATATATATATTATCTAATATATTTATTATTACAACATTAGTCAATTACTTTGGTTAGCATTCAGTGTACAAGTAGCGTGATGGATTATGGACATGAAACTTCCTTGTGGGAGTGAAGCACTGGGAGGTTACTTCAGAGGCTGAAAAGATATCACTGAGTTGACTAAAGGTGGCCATAGATCTTTTTTATCGTAGGACCTGAAATGATTTTTTAAATGCATGATTTGTCCATCAAAAAAAATAACTATTTCAAGCAATATCATCTAGTTGAAGCTGGGAAACTGTGGGTAGCTGCCAGCGATTTTCTGACCGATGTAGGATGAAAATCGTTGTTTAGTGCTAGGGTTCCCACCTTTATGCGGCTCACAATCTGGACAGGCGGTAGGGCCATGATGTCACAGGGGCAGATCAGTGACATTGTGGGTTGGGCGTGCTACATCACATGGGCAGGACTATGATGTAGCAAAAAGCAATTGACTGATCGACATGTCAATCGGGATTTATTATTTTATTTATTATTTGGAAAACCGGCCAGACTGTCTTGACCCGGGCAGCCCTTCTGAAAACTGGACTGTCCGGGTCAAATACGGACAGGTGGCAACCCTATTTGGTGCCCACTAACCTCACGATGATTTGACAGATTTGTCAGATCGCACGGAAATTGAACGTCTATGGCCTCCATAAGATGTAACGACAAGCACTGCTGGTTGTAATGGGTTGACAGAAGAGACAAACAGAAACATAAAATGCCACAGGAGTCATTCTTAGAAACACTAAGGAATAACTGTCATATAAAAGCTGAATCACTAAACGAGAAGAGCAAAGAAAGATGTGGCAGTGTGCAATTCAGTTCAGCAACTGAAAAACAAACAACACTACTCTAAATAAAATATTATTTCCACTTCAGACTACAGTTGAGAATCTGATTAAGGGCCCCCTACACAATATCGAAATAGATAATGATCTGATAAAATTAGCCATGCATTAAAACTCTAAATCAATACAAAATAGATATTCAGTCACTTATTCATTTCTGTTACAAACTAAATAAAGCAATAAAAAACATTAAATGGATACTGTCATGGGGAAAAAAAATTCAAAGCACATCAGTTAATAGTGCTGCTCTGCACTGAAATCCATTTCTCAAAAGAGCAAACAGATTTTTTTTTAGATTTAATTTTGAAATCTGACATAGGGCTAGACATATTGTCAGTTTACCAGCTGCCCCCAGTCATGTGACTTGTGCTCGGATAAGCTTCAGTCACTCTTTACTGTTGTACTGCAAGTTGGAGTGATATCACCCTCCTCCCTCCCCCCCCCCCCCCCGCCCAGCAGCCTAACAACAGAACAATGGGGATGTAACCAGATAACAGCTCCCTAACACAAGATAACAGCTATCTGGTAGATCTAAAAATCAATAGTAAAATCCAGGTCCCACTGCGACACATTCAGTTACATTGAGTAGGAGAAACAACTGCCTGCAAGAAAGCAGTTTCATCCTAAAGTGCTGGCTTTTTCTGAAAGCACATGACCAGGCAAAATTACATGAGATGGCTGCCTACACATTAATATTACAACTAAAAAAATACACTTGTTGGTTCAGAAATGACATTATATTGTAGAGTGAATTATTTGCAGTGTAAACAGTGTAATTTAGAAATAAAAAACCCCCAGTTTTAATAGTGTTAAAATAGAATCTGCCATATTTCTTTAAAACACCTTAGATGTTTCCAAAAAGGTCCCAATCTCAAAATGATACGGATCTGTTATACAGAAACCCGTTATACAGAAAACTCCAAATCTCTTCTGTACCCTTCCACCATTACAAGGTGAGAAGGAGCTAGAAAAAAACTATGAGATACACTAAATCAATCCCAAGGTGAATTTGCACCTGGTTCGAAGGCTTGAGTGAAATGTGTTTTATGTCATCTGAGATAATATCACACAAGAATAAAGCACACGCTAGCTGGTCAGATGGATGCTGCAATTTAAAGTTGGTAGATAACCAAACCTTATTTTCTACATGATAGTCAGGAACAGCTCAGGTATGTCTATCAGTAATTTGGTTGGAGAATTTTTATTCCTTGGGTAGAGTTTTGCCAATCTTACTGTATAATCGCAGTGGTCACAGTAGGATCTGGAGAACAGGCTGTTTACTGAGGAATGTTTACTGAGGAATGGAAATTGGTTTAAACAACTGGCAAAGAGCAGTGATTGATCAGTAAAGTTTCTAAGGAAGCTGTAATACTGCAGGATTAGTACTTACCAAGTAACTACTCACATGCAATGTTCCCTTTTATTTCCTGAAAGGTCAGGTGTGCAGGAAAATGATTTTGTACACACTAATGCCGCGACAACATGGACGTTTTCGGCGAGATCCGAAGCGCTGCAACAAAACGCCTAATTGCATGCGACGGAAATAAGGTAAGTGAATGCAATGTCTCATGGTCAGGGGCGTAACTATAGAGGAAGCAGACCCTGCGGCTGCAGGGGGCCCAGGAGGTATAGGGGCCCCATGAGGCCCTAATTCATATACAATTTCAATAAATATTGGAGAAACAAGTCAACCTCTAAACATTTTGGGGGCCTGAAAAATAATTTGCTGTGGGGCCCAGTAATATCTAGTTACGCCACTGCTCATGGTGACGCAGCAATGATCCCGTGCGACACGACTGTCAGATGCAGACGCTGCCTCTGCATCCGACAGTCATGCTGCGTCAGATGAACTGTGCAACTTCATCTGACATTTCCATTACTTACCTTATTTCCTTAGCTTGCAATTTGACACCGGTGTTTTGTTGCAGCGCGTCGGATCGCGCCGAAAACATCCATGTAGTCCTACACCAAATGATGTGTGTGCTTGGAAAGTTTTTGCAGCCTGAGCTCTCAGTTTAAAGGAAATATTGCACTTGTAACTCTTCATACATTATACATTTGCTTGTCTGTCTATCTCCCATTTTATTTTGGTATAAAACCTAACATTACGATGAACCTTTAGAAAACCATGAAAAGTTTTACAGAAAGTAGTGATTTAGAGAAGTGTTATATCACAAATTAAATACTGCAACATGCATATACTGTGCAAGTGTCTTTAGTATATCCTCTGTTGAAAATCCAGCAAAAAGTGTAGAGTTTAGAAGTGAATGTACTTAAAGTAACACCTGCCCTAGGTAGGGTTTAATTACAGGACTCCCTTGTGCATTACATTCCCTTGCACTCCTGCTTTGCCCTTCTTGAATGACACACAAGATAGGGTAGTGCCACATTCTGCCCACAGAAATCTTTAGGGGTCACTTACGACTAGGGATGCACTGAATCATTTATTTTGGGATTTGGTTGAATCCCAAATCTTTCATTTGAGTGAATCTCAAACCAAATCCAAATACCAATTTGCATATGCAAGAACCCTTTTCGTGTGAGTAAGGGCTCTTACAGACGAGCGTTTTTACCTGCGCTCCCCTGCGTTCCGTTTTTCTACATTCAACCGCAGGGGAGCGCAGGAATAGATGCATTACATTTTTTCCAATGGGGCTGTACTCACACAGGCGCGTGTAGGCGCCGAACGCAGGTTGAGACGCAACATGCTGCATTTTTCCTGCGTTCGGCGCCTACACGCGCCTGTGTGAGTACAGCCCCATTGGAAAAAATGTAATGCGTCTATTCCTGCGCTCCCCTGCGGCTGAACGCAGAAAAACGGAACGCAGGGGAGCGCAGGTAAAAACGCTCGTCAGTAAGAGCCCTAAAAGTTATGTGTTGAATACACCGTTTCTGAGTTAAAGGGGTGGTTCACCTTCAACATAACTTTTAGTATGTTATAGAATAGACAATTCTAAGCAACTTTTCAACTGCTCTTTGTGTGTTTATTTTTTATCGTTTTTTTTACTTATCTGCTTTTTTCTTCTGACTCGAGCTTTCAAATGGGGGTCACTGACCCCATCTAAAAAACAAAAACAAATGCTCTGTTGCTACAAATGTATTGTTTTTGCTACTTTTTATTAATCTTTCTATTCAGGTCCTCTCCTATTCACATTCCAGTCTCTTATTTAAATCAATGCATGGTTGCTAGGGTAATTTGGACCCTAGATACCAAATTGCTGAAATTGCAAACTGCAGAGCTGCTCAATAAAAAGCTAAATAACTCACAAACCACAATTAAATGAACAGTTCAGTGTATAAATAAACACTGGGTAAATAGCTAGTCTGTGCAAAACAGAAAATGTTTCATAATAGCCAGAACACTGCTTCCTGCTTTTCAGCTCTCTAACTCTGAGTTAGTTAGGGCTCTTACACACGGCCGTTCCGACCTGCGCTCCCCTGCGTTCCGTTTTTTGGCGTTCAGCCGCAGGGGAGCGCAGGAATAGACGCAAGTCATTATTTGAAATGGGGCTGTACTCACTAAGGCGCGTGTAGGCGCCGAACGCAGGAAAAATGCAGCATGTTGCGTCTGAACCTGCGTTCGGCGCCTACACGCGCCTGAGTGAGTACAGCCCCATTTCAAATAATGACTTGCGTCTATTCCTGCGCTCCCCTGCGGCTGAACGCCAAAAAACGGAACGCAGGGGAGCGCAGGTCGGAACGGCCGTGTGTAAGAGCCCTTAGTGACATAATTTTTCAGTGAGTTTGCAATTGATGCTTAGCATGTAGGTCAGATTTAAAAGCAAACATTTATGACCCATATGCCCCCCCCCTTAAGTCAATGATTGGTTACTGCCTGGTAACCAATCAGTGAAAACCAAGAGAGCTGCAAAGCAGGAAGTAATTTTCTGGCTGTTATGTTACACATCCAGTCACTCCAGACTTTATACATTGCACTATTCATTACATCATACTAAGGGGCAGATTTAACAAGGGTCGATTTTCGAAGTAATAAATCGAAATTTATCAAAAAATCGAAGTTTATTTTTTTGGCCAAATAGGTCAGTTTTCAATTGAAATCTAACAGCGTAAAGTAACAGCGCATTCGATCAAATTCGGCTAAAAGTTTTCCAAAAAAAACTTTGATTTTTCAAAGTCCACCAATTGACTCCACATAGATTCTAGGAGGTCCCCCATAGGCTAAAACAGCAATTCGCTAGGTTTTAGATGGCGAAGTCAAATTTTTAAAGAGACAGTACATAAATTTCGATATTCAAATTTTAGAATTGTTTTTCAAATTCAAATCGAATTTGGGCTATTCCCTAGTCGAAGTACACAAAAATTAGCTGGAAATTAGAATTTTTTTTATTTTAATTTTCACTTTGTTAAATCTGCCCCTCAAAGATAAAAAGGTGAACAACTCCTTCAAGTTCATTGTTAGGGTCATCATTTATTTTTTGCTTTCTGAGTTACCCATTTTTGCAATTGTGCCAAACAAGCCGGAAAATGAAGTAACCTAGCCAAGTATACACATAAGCAATGAAATAACCCATAATTTTGAAAAAAGATCTCCTGAAGTTCATTCACATTCTCTTTTCCATGTTCCATTCTTTCTGCCCTTTGCATCCCTATGCATTATGGTTATATATTTGTGATCAATTATTGAGCACACAAAGGGGCCCAATTACTTAGCAAAGGAATAGAATAAAAAAAGCTTCAAATTTCGAATGTTTTTTTTGGCTACTTCGACCATCGAATGGGCTACTTGGACCTTCGGCTACAACTTCGAATCAAACGATTCAAACTAAAAATCGTTCAAATATTCGACCATTCGATAGTCGAAGTACTGTCTCTTTAAAAAAAAACTTCGACCCCCTAGTTCGCCACCTAAAACCTACTGAAGTCAATGTTAGCCTATGGGGAAGGTCCCCATAGGCTTTGGAACAATTTTTAGGTCGAAGAAAAATCATTCGATCGAAGGATTTAATCGTTCGATCAAAGATTTTTCGTTCGATCAAACTATTTGCGGTAAATCCTTCGACTTCGATATTCGAAGTCGAAGGATTTCAATTCGCTAGTCGAATATCCAGGGTTAATTAACCCTCGATATTCGACCATAAGTAAATTTGCCCCAAAATGTTTTGAGACAGAGAGTCTTCCAGCATCAACTTGGCCAGCCTGCTTGTTAAATTATGAGTATATTTACTCCTAAAATATATATATTTGAGAAAAAGATATTCTCTTCCACAGTTCATATGTCCCTTGGGGCCCTTTTGCCTATTGTTACATCCTGCTGCTCAGAGATTAGATCTTCCTCTGCAAACTGTCTATTCTCATTACATTTTTATGATTAGTTTATAGATAAGCAATATCTAGCTCAATCTATTTTCCATCAATGTATGTGATATCTTAATTGTATCTCTTAATTATAATCACTGGGTAGATGCCTGGCATTGTTTAAATTGGAAACATTTAAATGAACAGCATTAGTCAATGGGTATGATATGAAGTGGCTGCTCAATATCTGGATTCCCATTCATGTTCAAATTAGTCTCCATATTCCCACCAATCTCAAATAACTGTGGTCACACCCATTATGTCACCTGGCGTAGGTTTTGCAGCAGTGTATGAGTGTGTTGTTATCTGTAAAAAAATGTCTTCACCTTATATGTAAGGAAAGAAAGGAGATAAGAGCCACACACACTTTTAAGATCACAGGTGCTCAACCCATTTATAAACAGCCATGGAGCGTGACAAGAAAAACAAGATATTATCCAGTTTTCCTTGTCACACTTTGCGGCTGTTAATAAATGGGTTAAGCAACCTTTATCTTAAACAGTTTGTACGGCTCATATCTATATTCTCGTTTTGCTTATGGTTGATGCCCTGCCAAACATTCAGGGAGAATAAGGCACAAGGAAGAAAAAAATGTATGCTTGGAATTGCAGTATTATTTGTATAGTTGTACCTATACAAGCTTTATTTCCTTTAATAACAGCTAAGGTGGGGTTATATATGAAAAGACTTATGTCACCAAGTCAATAAACCTTTCAGTGTGGGGTCATTTCACAAATCACCTCGGTAGAGCTCTTTGTTCACATGTGTCTGTGTACATTATTTACTATTGGCCAGTTCTATGAATGGGAATAGACTGTATTAAATCTATTTCTTTCACTCTGCCTTGCCATGTTTCTACAGTATTTCAAATTTAAAAGACCTGATGAAACGGAGAATAAAGAACAAAGAATAACAACTCTTTCTGCATGTATTAGTGGGTATACGCTACACGGTTGAACATGTGCTTATTCGACACATATACCCTATTGCGGTGATGACCACATTTTATTTTTCACAATTTATAATGACCTCTGATGTTCCCTTGTGAGAATAGTAGGCAATTTATATTATATGATCAGGATCCACAAGCGTGGCCATGAAAAATAAACCATTCAGTTGCGTCCATTTGCACAATACCACAGAATAAAAATGAAAAAGCAGCAGCCGAAATATGCAAATAACAATCCATGTATGTGATATGATGTCTTAGAATAAATAGTTAGCTACCATGGTGTTCTTTCCACGTTATAACAAAATAAATGTATTGGGACAAATTCACTAACCTCAGGAAATTCGCCAGCGAGAGCTTCACTCACATCGCCACACTTCGCCAGGCGAAAACTCGCCAGCAACAACGATAATTCACTAAAATGCGAAGTTGCGTCCAGGGCACCGAATGATGGTGAAGTTTCAGTATCGTTAATTCGGCAAGCAAAGCGAAGTTGCACTAGCGTTGACTAATTTGCATATGGCTGTAAGTTACATTTCAATGGACGTATATGTTGCAGCAAATACATTACATTACACAAGCCCAGGGAACCTTAATAAAAGAAAATAGACTTGTTATATTGCCCTACACATGAGCCCAGTGTATAGTTTATGTGCCATATGTAAGGAAATGTAGGGGGGAAGCCGGCTACCCTAAAAAAATTACGATCTTTTGCAGCCTATCACCCTGAAAAATGAAAAGTCGCCAGCGTTTTTTGGGACTTAGAAAAATGTTAAATTTTTTTGAGGAACTCCTATCTACTCTATTGCACTTCGCCTGGTCTGAGGTGGTGAAGGCAAGTCTGGCGCAAGAGGTAACGTTTATTAAAATCCTCATCTTAGTGAATTTGCGCAGTTACATCCATTCGCCAGAGAGAAAATTCGCCTGGCGTTAGAGTGCGAAGTAGCGCTACAGTCTATCTCCTTCGCTAGCAAATTTACGTCAGCGCCTGTTAGTAAATCTGCAAAGTCCCGAAATGAAGTTACGCTGGCGAATTTTTGCCAGCATTAGTCACTTTGCCCTTTAGTAAATTTGCCCCATAGTGTTCAGCCTATCCAGTACAGCTGTTGACTTTAACGCCCTTGGTATGAGCAACAGCCTAAAAACAAGGCCGTTTCTTTCTGTTTCAGAGTGCTGGATTCCACTTCCCGGCAGTACAGAAGTAAACAACTGGTTATTTTTTAAAATTACATATATTTTATTCTACGAGAGTTGAAGTTCATTTAGTGCTCGGTTTCTTTTCCACTTTACTTATACATTCAGTTGGAGGTGTTGGAAGAAGTGCGGCATTTATTCATACTTTGAAGGACTCGGGAATCATTCCCAAGGTCACTCATTTGATGATATGCATTCTCATTGTTCATCATTACCTCAGACTTATGTGAGCCTCCCTATAGAAGAACAGCATGATTACTGGGACCGAGATTGCTGTCTCGCTCGGTATTCCGTTGTTCGCAAACACAATGGTTGAGTTGATAATGCCAGCCTAAACTCTAGCCACTGGGGACCTTTTACAATTTGAAGATCTAATCATTTTAAAATATGACTGTCTAAGATAGATTTGAAGAAATTGATCTTGTTATATTTACAGAGAGTGACACAGGCTCATCTTTAGATATTAATGGCTTTGTGTGTTTGCTGTGCACAGAGCAGCTACATATTCCAGTGTTCCTGGTCACCGATTGCTTTTATCATCTTACTTTATCTACATTTTTTTTATTCTCGGCAATGACACAGGGCAATTATTTTGCGAAAATTGCAGTTCTCCTTTTGCTGCCTCAAAACAAGAATATTCTTGCAGCCCAAGCTTAGACACCTATGGATATTTATCCTCTGCTAAAGAAGTCACAGATTTTATGGTCATCTCGTGAATGATTTTTGACAGTACAAAGTACAAAGTACAGCGCACAATGACAGAGTTTTCACTTGCAGAATTTCCAGCATAATACATTATTGTACATTTCTTAGCAGTTATTCAGAACAAGGAATGTTACCAAACCTTAAATAGATGTATTACAATGTAGTTAAAAATCGAAATCATAAAATTCAAATGTAATTTACTTTATTTTGCTATTAATAAGCTAGAACGTATCACAGCAAACTGCACTATTCCCAGCACTCTCTATATTGTAAGATGGGATGCAGCACCCTGAATCTAATTCAGGCAAAGTCCAGCACCCTTGATATCCGCTGTTATGTTAACTGATGGAGGGATACTGGAAGGTGTAATTCTAATGTAGTCAACCAAAGATTGTCTCTTTCTGGTCAAACCCCATGTTTTTTTTGTTAAGGAATACAATAGGCGGTACATTATTATAATAATAATAATTATTATTATAATAATAATAATAGTAATGTAAGAAATAAGAAATTACATAATCACCCATAACTTATGACATCACTAAGCATTGTTAATATAGTAAATAAAGTACACCCTCTTGTAAATTAAAAGGATATTATAAGTTACCGAGGAGTTTCATGACCGTGTAAAAAGTGTTTTTATGCAGGTCATGGAACTCCGAGGTAACTTCTAAAATCCTCATATTTTGCAACTGGGGGTACTTTATTTATTATAATACACAAGTTTCAGTGAATCACGTGACAGAAATGACATCAGAACTCACCGGTTATAACTGATGACATTAGAACTCACCATTTATATGGATATAATTTACAAGCTATTCATGGCTTTTGTGTATTATAAGGAAATAATTTACAGGATATTCATGGCTGTGATATATATATATATATATATATATATATATATATATATATATATATATATATATATATATATATATATATATATATATATATAATATATATATATATATAATACACAAAACCCATGAATATCCTGTAAATTATATCCTTATAAACATTGAGTTCTGATGTCATCAGTTATAAATGGTGAGTTCTGTTGTAATTTCTGTCACATGATTCATTGAAACGTGTGTATTATAATAAATAAAGTACCCCCAGTTGTAAAATATGAGGATATTAGAAGTTGCCTCGGAGTTCCATGACCTGTATAAAAAAACTCGGCCTTCGGCCTCGTGTTTTTATATGGTCATGAAACTCCTCGGTGACTTATAATATCCTTATATTTTACAAGAGGGGGTACTTTATTCACTATATATATATATATATATATATATATATATATATATATATATATATATATATATATATATATATATATTCATATACATATATACATATGACATGTTTATTTTCCAGTTTCAAGCAAAGTGATATGTAATACTGTATGTTTTTGATATCTATTGAGGTTGGGAGCAGACTCAGAAAATCTAGGCTCTGAGTTAAGGATGGAGGTTCATACAGTATATGGACTGGCTTATCAACTAAGAGGCTTCAACTAATTTTCTAAGGTTATCAACTAATTTTTGTAACTGTGGCCAGGTCAATCCTATGTGCTATAAAGTACCTACTTCACCACAGTTCTTCAAGCATTGATTAAGGTAGGCCTATTTTAAATTCCCTCTAAGGCACACAAAGCATATGGCCTGTTTTATGGCTTTTGTGTTATCTGATATATTTTATCTTTGTATGAAAGGAAACAAGAGTGACCTTTATGTCTTTGAAGTTAATTTCAATGGTTTGCTTCTCTGTTTGGAGTATCTCCATTCTACTCTGGAGTGTTTGTTTAAGCAACTATTTTTTAAAATTTGGATCGTACCCATTACATAGCTAAGACTTTGCAGTTTTAGACTTTTTGTTTTAAATAAAATAAAACAAATAAGACCTCCTCCTTTAACCCATTGATTTTTTTTTGTCACAGGTAATCAAATGGTTTCAGTTGTTTCTCTCTTTCTAAACTGTTTATTTGCCAAACTTACTGGGACTGTTTTTTGTTGTTGTTTTTTCTTGTTTTAAATGTTGTATTATTTAAATGTCACGGAGACTGGGTTGGGTTGCCACCTTTTCTTCAGGCCTGTACCCCCAGTGATATAAAGGGTGGGTCCTGGAAGGGGAAGAGCCAGGCATCAAAGGGGCAGGGATATAGAGTATAAAAATCTGAGTATTATCACATAGGTGTGGAAACTGTTGCCACTACCTTAAGGATCTCATTAGGACTGCTTTCGGGTAGGCTGTTGTTTCTCCTACTCAATGTAACTGAATGTATTACAGTGGGACCTGGATTTTACTATTGAGTGCTGTTCTTAGATCTACCAGGTAGCTGTTATTTTGTGATAGGAAACTATTATCTGGTTACCTTCCTATTGTTCTGTTGTTAGGCTGCTGGGGGGGGGAAAGGGAGAGGGTGAAATCATGCCAACTTGCAGTACAGCAGTAAAGAGTACCTAAAGTTTATCAGAGCACAGTCACATGACTGGGGGCAGCTGTAAAACTGACAATATGTATAGCCCCATGTCAGATTTCAAAATTAAATATAAAAAATCAGTTTGCTCTTTTGAGAAATGTATTTTAGTGCATAATTCTTCTGGAGTAGCACTATTAACTGATGTGTTTTGGAAAAAAAAACATGTTTTCCCATGCCAGTATCCTTTTGGTTGGCATTCGGCAGTGGTCCCTGGTAAAAGAGATAAAATCAGAGATTGTACTGACAGAGCTTAGCTTGATGTTGTTCAGTCTGGAAGGATCTGTCTAGTCGGCTATTTTGTTTTGCAAAGCTGTTATAGGGCTATGAGTTTTAATAATACTTTACTCCGAGCTTTTGTCTGTCTCTGGGTCACTGAAGTCTAGGTAGGAAGCATCTGGAGAGGACTAGGTTGCGTTTTGGGGTTTTTTTTGGTGCAGAGATCTTCAGCTACTATACATAAAAAAGCAGCTAGTTGAATAATCCAGTTTAAAGATACTTGGTCCTATATTTGTAGACTGATTCTGTTCTGCACGGAAGGACACATCGATCAAATAGTATTGGTGGCACACTATCTACTCCAAGTTGTTTTTTTACTTATGAATAATGAGTGCTAACACTATGTAGCACTGACATTTTGCAATATTTCCCCAGTATGCTGCAGTATAGTAACATATATAAAGAGTAAAGATGGACCACCTTGCCATAGGCTTTTCCTGTTTTGTTCAGTACTAGGACAGGTTCTGAAGATGTAAACCCAAGTTTAGAACTAACATATTTCTGTTTTGCATAAGCCTTCCAATAAAACAGGAGATTTAATGTAGGCCACACTGATAAATTAACCAAACAGAGCTTCCTATAAATAAATCTTGTCTATTCAAGGGATTAGTGTACTGCACACTCTAATAACCATAATCTGTCTCTGTTACCAAGGTTAGGGACAGAGGTTGTGTGATCTGAAGTTGAAGAGGATTAAGGAAGAATATGGTATTTTTGCTGCCCATTTCCCAATTGGTATGCTGCAAAATGTATGTAGGATTATTACATTTAGAATTATTTATTTTATCATTTCAGCAGAGATGGGGTTTTAGGAAGAGAAGAATGAAAACAGCACAATACATTCTTCATTGCTATATTATAATGCCTGCATCCTGTGCAGTTGAGATTCTATTTTAAGGAGGCTGATCACCAAATATTTTAAATTAAATCAATATTATATTTCTGTTTAGCATGATGACTTTTAGTTTATTATTTCATTTAACAAACTGGCAACTGTTGGCTGATTCCTGGTTTCTTCCAAGGGTAATTAAGCTTTGTGCTACATCATTGGAAAGTGCTTATCACTATGTCTATATGAAGTATATTTTCCAAGCTTATAGTATTTATTTTTAAGATTTGTTATGCTCATCTCCCTCAGTTTATGTATGCAGACTTTGCTTTAATGCAGGCGTTGTTAACCGACAGGCCCCCAGATGAAGTTCAGCACCCTCCACCTTGTTGGTGCTTCTGGGAGTTGTAGTATATTGTCCAGGTCTAACTATTCATCTAGCCAGGTAGAAAAAAACATTGTCTATCAGCCAAATGGGACCATGAGCAAGGTTCATAGACAATAGCTCTCAATGTGACCAAATCTTTGGCCCAAAGGTCAAATGTGGAGCATTTGGGAAGATCTATGGTGAGTGATATGTAGAATCAGTGATTGCAATGTGCCAAAAATGCTAGGAGAAATGTCTTGATTAGAAATTTTCAGAATATAAATAAAAAAACAGTACATTTGATATGCTTTTAATTAAAAGGAAAAATTCTCTTTATTTTGTATGCACACTTCTGTAAGGGTGGATCTATATGCACCATTGCAATAGCAGTAGTCAGTGCTGGGAAAACTGTGCTTAAAGCTTAAAACTCCAATTGCAGGAGCAATAAACATGGAAGCAGATTTACACAGTTCAGGTAGGATTCTTGTTGGAGGATTATTTTGCATTTATTTTGGGCCCTGGAGAGAGTTGTAAACGTTTTTTTTCTAACAATTATTGCATGTTTTACATTTTTTCAGAAACTTCAGAAAGACGGAGAAGCAGAGGGAGAGTGAAGAACAAATGGAGCGAAGAGTTGGAATGGGAGATCTAACTATGCAAGTTGTAACTGGTTTGAAGAACTGTACCATGGGTTAGCAACTGGAAGTTGTAATTGGTGGAAGAGAAGGAAGGGAGGTCCAAGGGGCCTTTTTACTAATATTGAAATTCCTAATTTTTCCCAAAGCATTTTTTTTCTCTAAAAAATTCAAGATTTATGAAGAGTAAAAACCATGTAACTAGGGATGCACCGAACCCACTAATTTGGATTTGGCCCAAACCCCGAATGCTTTGTTAAAGATTTGGCCAAATACCAAACTGATTCCGAATCCTAATTTGCATATGCAAATTAGGGGTGGGAAGGGCAAAACATTTTTTACTTCCTTGTTTTGTGACAAAAAGTCAAGTAATTTCCCTCCCTCACCCTGATTTGCATATGCAAATTAGGATTTGGATTTGGTTCGACCAGGCAGAAGGATTTGTCCGAATCCGAATCCTGCTGAAAAAGGCTGAATCCTGCCCGAATACCAAACCAAATCCTGGATTCGGTGCATGTAACACTCTAATACAAAACATTGGCAAATAAAAGTTGTCGAAGTCCCGTAGAAGTCAATGGGAGCTGTGCTAATCCTGTTGGACTTTTTTTTAGCCATTCTGACTTTTAGAGGTTTTCTGATTTTTTTCAGTAGTAATTGTCCAAAAACCTCAAATTTTTAGAGGTTCTCAAGGTATTTGTAATTCTTTCCAAGATTGTTCAGTCATTTTTTTCAGCTGTACTTTTTTATATGTGGATCTTTTAACAATTTACATGGGATTTGTGATTATATAGTTATATATAGTTACATATATAGTTATATTGGCAGGGGCAATCCTGGCCCCTTCGCCGACTGAGGCAGCTTAGTGTCACTGCCCCCCACTCCCCGGTGTGCTCACCTTTTTGCGCTGAAAAGGGGATGGGGGGTCCACGAGGACGGCGGAGAGGGCCAGGACGCTAGTGCAGACAGCATGATTGCGCTCTCTGTGCTAGAAAACTGGAAATTCAGCTCTTAGAGTACCAGGATCTGCATTTTTGCCGCCCCTGGTACCCAGAGGGGCACTGCTGCTTGAGGCTCAACTCGCCTCAGTGGCGGAACGCCCCTGTATATTGGTAAAGGTTTGCATGGGCGGATTTTCATTAAGGCTAGGGAAGGCTAAGCCTCCCAAACCTATTTGACATGTAAAACTAAAAAACCTTCTCTGTTGCTGACTGCCACTGGCCCTTTAAACAGCAGTAGAAAGCTCCTGTCCTGCCTCTAGACGGATGCTGTAGTAACCAGCTGCACACTGATTGGCTCTTACTGCTTGCAGATTGCCCAATCAGAGTACAGCTGTCTTTACAGACATCAAAATTATCCAATCAGCTACAGAAGTAGGCGGGGCTAAGGAAACTTTACAGACAGGAGGCACCATCCAATGTAAAGACAGATGAGAGGGACCTGCACGGTTTGCTACATACTAAGAGAATATTTATAGTGATTTCCAGAACACTGAATATACATTCTGAGGTCACCTACAGTAGCTGCTGTTCCAGTCCCTGTCACCCTTGTGCTAGTGATGGATTAAACTGTTCCTTTTTTATGGTTTTCTTTTTAGTTTTTCTTACAGTTCTATTATTTTGTTCATTATATGAGTTCATGTGGAGCCCCCATACAAATATATTATCCTGATACATCCTGAGGATCATGTACATAAAATATGTCATACGTTTACCGTTTTTCCTGAGGGTATTATATATAAAATTAGCACTTAGTTTTTCCTCATATAGGTTCTGATGGTATAACTGATGAAATTGGTACTTGGTATTTATCCTGACCTGTTTTATAGTTGTGGCGCCCTGAGGCCTCCTGGTCCTAGTGCCTGCCGATTGTGCGCACCCCCCGTAGCGATGGGCGCTGGGGGACGTGGTGTTCCCTATGTGGCATGCCGCCCCTAATCCGGGCCTTGCCACAAATCCGGGCCTGCCTGTTTATTAAGGATTTATTATAATTGAAATTAACAATTCATTTAGTCTGGATGCATCCTAACCCTAGTGATTCACTTCCTTTCATGTCATATGTGTCTGTACCTGCTCTCTTCTATTGTATATGTTGTATACTCTATCTATACACTGTCTATATTGTGCCTGGGGTGCCAGTAACTGATGTGTTAAATGTGCCTGGTGTCTCTGTCATAGAATGTGTCTGTCTTTCTTTTCATATAATGTGTAGATTTTGGCATTTCCCAACGTGAAAAATAGTCCCAACTTCATTTCTGCACAGTTCCCATTAAATAAGTGGGAGGAAGTAGTTGGGGTAAGACATTTGTACATAAGCAGAGAATCTAATATTAGCTTTAAGTAAGCCAGTGTATGTGCATCTTTATATCAGAAAAAAAAGAGAAAGAGCTGACCCATGTAACTGCACCCTCCCATCCACGACATCCGAAATGGTTAAATTAAAACACAACTTTTAATACAACATTAAAACCAATGTCCAGTGTGCAACTTTAAAATATCAGTTAGCAGCAGGAGACTGATCGACCAGGCAAATAGGTGGGTTCAATTGGTTATATGCTGTTGCACCTATATAACATACTAATAATCGACTGATAGCCAAAATGATCATTTAGCATATTCAATATGCCCCAGTGATAGAGTGTAGTCGCTGGCAAGGTCACCCAGAGGATACCACTTACAGTGCCAACCCCTTCACGTACTTCGAGATCCCTCCCATAGAGTGGTTAGATAGGCGTACTTGTGTCGTTTATGCCGGTGACCCAAGGCCATTATCGTAACACAATGTTCAGTAGACTACAGTGTGCCTCAGGCACATCAAAGCCTAGATTTGCTACTAATGCTGGCCCTCGGATCCAAAAGAGCCTCCAACCCCTTCACCCACAGCGAGTTCCCTCCTGATCCGTGAGAAAAGCTTGTCGTGGATGGGTCAGCTCTTTCTCTTCTTTTTTTCTGACATATGTTTAAATATTTGACCCTGCACACCATCCCCTGTGTTTGATGGTTGGTGCTCCCCAATATCTAACTCTTATGTCCATCTTTAGCCTACCCAAACAATAAAATCACCCTCCGCCTATGAAGGTTTGTTTATCAAGGACATTCCTCATTCTTTCACTTTTTATTTTGTTTGTTTGTTGAAAGAAGCAATCTACTTGCATATATATATATATATATGTGAAGAGTGGTATGATTTGTTGTTTACTTTGCTAGAGGGTGGGTCCACCACATGTAGAACAAAGTTCTCACTTCTTTTTGGCATCTCCAGCACATATTTGATGATTTTGGAAAAGCTGCATCCAATAACATCAATACATCATTATTAAGGTTAGTTTCAAGTGGTTAAAACTTGGAGTATTCTTGGTAATGTAGTCCTATTGTTTTCATAGATGGATGGAAATCCTTCTGATAAAGCTGGCCTTACACGGGCCGATAAAAGCTGCCGACAGACCGAGATGTGTGGGGCGTCCCCGATCGGTATCTGGCCGAAAGTCGGGCAGATGTCGATCGGGCAGGGTTAAAAATCCTGTCGGATCACGGCCTCATCTGTTCGTTGATGCGGTCCCGTGATCCGACCGCCCGTATTGCCGGCATTATTATCCGATCGTTTGATCCTAGGGCCCACGATCAGATCAGCCTGATATAGGCCACCTCAATGTGGGCATATTGGAGAGAAATCCACTCGTTTGGAAAAATCGCCAAATGAGCGAATGAATCTCTATGTGTTTGGCCACCTTTAGAGTTGGTGGAAAGTTTTACTGTGCAATATTGATTTAAAAATACTACCCTGATGTTGCTGGACGACAGCTCCCAGAATTCCTTAACCATGATAATATAAGTATAATGCATTGTTGAGGATTTCAGCAAAGTATAGTATAGTATCCCTTTAAATGGAACATAAAACCGAAACAGAGCAACAGATACAATTTAGTAGACTTGCTACTACATTATTTACATATAGTAAAGGTGTGAGGGGAATTCTGGATAATTATTACTAGTTAACAGGGAATTTTACCGAAAATCCCCTTTATAAATGATGGACCTGCCAAACACCTACATCTAGTAAATGCAATGACTAGTCACTGTGTTAAAATAAATGCCATGATTTGCTGTAATTACAGAGAATTGTGGAAACTGCATACAGTGCAACTTCACATTAAAATCGATGACATTTACTGATGTGGAGGTTAATGAATTTCAAATGAGCCACCATTCTAATTGTAAGACTAATCATATAATTTATGTAATGGCTCGTCACTATGAGGTCAAGTGAGCAGGAAAGACCTAGTGCTGGCACAAAAGAGAGTATATAAAAACCTATTAGATAGTAGCAACGTGAGTCTGTAATTAGAAGGGACAATATAAATCATTGAGCCTCAACAAGAAATTAAGTTTTAAGGCTCTTTTTAACTTTGGCTGATATCTCTCTTTAAAATAAACATTCTCTCCTATATGCAGTCAACCAAGGACATTTGGTGCAATATATTACGGTGGTGGCACACTCTGCTACTTGGGGAGATTAGTCGCCCAGCGACAAATCGTCTCTTCTTCGGGCGACTAATCTCCCCAAAATACCTTCCCGTCGGCTAGAATGTAAATCGCCACTCGGATCATTCCGGCTTTCCGAAGTCGCCCCAAAGTTTCCTTGTGAGGCAACTTTGGGTGGCTTCGGAAAATGAAGTGCTTTACATTCTAGCTGGCGGGAATGCATTTCAGGGGGGATTAGTCGCCCGAAGTAGCAGCGTGTGCCACCACCCTTACAAGTACTAGTTATAAAAAGGGACTGCGAATGGTCATTAACAAGGAACAAAACAACTTAAATACACATCATCTTAAAGAATTTATAATAAATTCAATTCTTAAAACATTATTATTTAGCCAATAATAAATCTTATTATAGTAACTTGTTTATTATTTGCTAATACTAAGAAATGTATCAGGGCTAGTAATGGGTGAATTTCTCCCATTTCGCCCAAAAATTTGTGAATTTCCAGCGAAACGCAAATTTTGATGCCGGCGACAATTATGACGCCAGTAACAATTAGTCTATTAATTGTCGCTGTTGTCAGAATTGTCGTTGGCAAAAAAATGTTGACGTCGGCGAATTATCTCGCCGATTTTGCAAATTTATTTGCTGATGGCGAAATGCGGGAATTCGCCACAAATTCACGTCTGGTGAATAAATTCACCCATCACTAATCAGGGCAGCCTCATTGGGTTTTATAAATTGATTTGTGAAACCAACACAATCATGTGTGTAATCGTGTGTGTGTGTAATCATGTGTGTGTGTCTAATGTTTTGCACTGAAAGTCATGGTCTTGCAGTTCTGTTTGGTTGTCAGTCTACATAAGGATCAAGGATACTGTTTTATAATTACAGATAAAAGGGAAAATCTTAAAATGATTTAATTATTTACTTACAATGGACCCTCTAGGAGTTTGGATTTTCTGGTTAACAGGTTTCTGGATAAGGGATGCCATATGTGTAAAACCAAGTAGATGAGATATTTTGATCTGTACCGTCCTCTCAAAAAGAAAACAGGAGATTAAAGCAGCATCTTTTAACAGCAGCTAACTGGCATTTAGTAAAATGGGATTCATTCTGTAGATAGGTGAGATAAGCAGCTTTGTTCCTTCCTTTTGCTAGAACGGTACAAAATAGTTGTGCTTTCTATTGTGAAATGATCTATGATCCCTTGGTTAAGGGAAACAACATGGCAAGTGCAATTCATAGGTGTAAATGCAAACAGAGTATGGAGTAATTCAATAAAAGATCTTGTCATCCATAGGATACAATCAGATATTTCCTTTCAAACATGTCACCATTAAACGCTACCTATTGATTGCTATATGTTCTAGATCTAGAAAATCTTTGCTTTTGTTACATTACAAAGTCGTTCAGTATTTACAGACACATATCCAATTTATTGTATGTCTCCTGGATAAATATCTTATTGCCAGATCTATCTATAATTAGGGATGTCGCGGACTGTTCGCCCGCGAACTAATTCGCATGAACATCGACCGTTCGCGTCCGCCGAATGTTCGCGAACGTCGCGCGTCGTTCGCCAATTTGGGTTCGCCTTAGCTGGTGCTTATTTTTGCCCTCTCACCCCAGAGCAGCAGATACATGGCAGCCAATCAGGAAGCTCTCCCTCCTGGACCACCCCCACACCCCCTGGACCACTCCCCTTCCATATATAAACTGAAGCCCTGCAGCGTTTTTTTATTCTGCCTGTGTGTGCTTGGAAGAGCTAGTGTAGGGAGAGAGCTGTTTAGTGATTTGAGGGACAGTTGATAGTAACTTTGCTGGCTAGTAATCTACTTGATACTGCTCTGTATTGTAGGGTCAGAACTCTGCAGGGATTTGAGGGACATTTTAGGTTAGGTAGCTTTGCTGGCTAGTAATCTACCTTCTACTGCAGTGCTCTGTATGTAGCTGCTGTGGGCAGCTGTCCTGCTGCTGATCTCTCATCTGCTGACTGCTGCCTGTAACCCAATAGTCCTTGTAAGGACTGCTTTTATTTTCTTTTTTGTTTTTTTTACTTTGCTACTGTAAGAGCCCAGTGCTATTAGTCTAGCTGTGTTGGGGAGTGGGACTGGTGTGCTGCTCCTCCTAGTAGTTCACCACTACCAGCACCAACCAGAGTCAAAATTGTTACAAAGTATCTTATTTGCACCTGTTAGCTGTTCTGAGCTCTCTGCCAAAAGCTAATTAAGTTAGAAACTGTTTTTTTTCTGGCTGTTCAGTTCAGAGAAAAGAGGGACTGGTGTGCTGCTCCTCCTAGTAGTTCACGACTACCAGCACCAACCAGAGTCAAAATTGTTACAAAGTATCTTATTTGCACCTGTTAGCTGTTCTGAGCTCTCTGCCAAAAGCTAATTAAGTTAGAAACTGTTTTTTTTCTGGCTGTTCAGTTCAGAGAAAAGAGGGACTTTCCAGTACAAAAGAGGGACAGGGGGTTGAGTGGTCAAAAGAGGGACAGTTGGGAGGTATGCAAGTGCCACCTAGCTGTGTGAGCTTTTTCACATTCTGTCTAAATAACAATAATAATTCCATGTCCGTAAACATCACCTGAGTGATGTTTTTACAGCAGCAATAATATATTCCGTACCCACTGCTGTATACGTTGCCCTTGCAGGCATTGTTTGCCCAGTCTTTAACCAAGTGCCACCTAGCTGTGTGAGCTTTTTCACATTCCGTGTCCAGAAACATCACCTGAGTGATGTAGTGTGATTTCTGCCCTTTACAGCACAAAACGCAGCGCTGTGTCAACAATGTATTTTTCAGATACATTTTTGCCCTTGATCCCCCTCTGGCATGCCACTGTCCAGGTCGTTGCACCCTTTAAACAACTTTAAAATCATTTTTCTGGCCAGAAATGTCTTTTCTAGCTTTTAAAATTCGCCTTCCCATTGAAGTCTATGGGGTTCGCGACGTTCGCATTTTTGACGCAAGTTCGCGAATATGTTCGCGAACATTTTTTCCGCCATTCGCTACATCCCTATCTATAATATTTTCAAAATTTTTAGCTCAAAGACACTTATCTTTCCATTACCCTCCCTACTAATCTCATGCAGTAAAGCAGAGTGTACCTTTAGGGATGCTTTTGTCCTCGCTGCCACCTGAATGGGTAAACCAGATGCTGAACTTAGCATGAACTGAGATAAATGGTTTATACTGGTTTATATATTCTTTACTGTTTCTGGTGCCCAGGTATTACTGTCCTGAGAGAAGGAAAAGACCACAAACAATTCAACCAGAACAGGCGTCTCTCACATTGTGGTTCTGTATATGAATCATTGTGCCCCTGTGCAAAAGTTTATGTGGGATCAACAATAGTTAAATGTCAAGTTAGAATTAATGAGCAAAAAACAAAGGTCAGTAATGCCTTAGAGTCAGATAAAATTGGGTATAAGTTCCCAGTGGCAAAACACATTTGGCAGTTGAGTGAAACAATAGCACTGCTATACTTGTAAGTCAGTGCCAGATATCCACTGTGAGTACAATAAAGTACAATTGTTGCAATGGAGAAGTCAGTTTATTTATGGTGCAGTATATCAACCACCTTCGATTTTATGAATCAGGTTAGCAAGATCACCCTATTATGTTTTTTTTCAGCCCCCACACCGATGAAACACATGGGATACTACTACTAATACCTAATGCCAGTTTGTAAAAACTATAAGGAGAAAGGGTTCTGCATTGGATGTACTGTAACTGACAATATCTATATAAATCACAAAAAGTGAACAAAAAGAATGTCAAGCAGCATCAAACCAAGCATAAAATAGAGACCAGGTACAAACAGATGTTATCACGTATGGTATCCCAAAACCCAGAACAGACGCCAAGGTTCCTGCTACATCTCACGCTTCTGCCTATAACAGACGCCTTTGACTTTGGGAGGAGTCCTCTGCTACTCGGATGCCATCAGGTCTTACAGTACGAGAACCAAGACGAGAGTTCTGAGCAGGCAAGGGAACCATAATGTGTGACAGGAGGAATAGGGTTAGATCAAAGCATAGTCGAGGAAACAGGCCGGGGTCGATAATCAGTCTGTCAGCATAGTACAGAATCATAGTACAGGCAATAGTCGGGTCAGGCAGCAAATCAGGTCAGGGACAGGCACAGGTCAAGAGACAGGAAAACTCACCCAGGAACTATCCGACAATAGACCTACTTTGAGCAATGAAAAAATGGACAAAGCTCCCTTAAATATTTGAATTTTGAGACAGTGGGCTTTCCATACAACAAATGTATCTCGTTTACTTGCAGTTGGAATATTTAAGAAAAATGCTTTCATCCCTATTAGGGCAACCTATTAGGGCAACTAAATCCAATTCAAATATTTTACTTACAGTCACTTTGTTTTTCACCTAATTTCCTGTTGGAGTACAGACAGTTGAAGTCCGGGTCTGGCCAATTGACAGTTTAGAGTACAAGACAAAAAAAAAATGACCACAAGTTTTAGTGGCCCTAAACATTTTATTATGACGTTATATTTGTCTAGTTATACCATTGGGAGGCGTCTGCAGGTTAGGTATTCTATATCTGTTTACAGGACTCTTTTATACTGTATATTAAAGTATACATCCGCTAAACTTAATAAAGCTTGCTATGCTAATCCTGCTTTGTCTGGTATAGTGCACAATATTGAAAATTAGGGTTTTGAAGAAAAACATGCTGTTCTTCACAGCTGAAAAATGAAATTAATCATTTGAGTATTTGACCTTGAAAGCGGTGTACATTATGGCAACTGAAAAATGCCGTGCTGGAACCTTAAACTGGCTCCAGCAGATCTGCTGAAGTTTATTGCGTATCATAGAATGTACAGAATATGCTTGCTTAAATTATAATTTACAGCAAAATAGTGGTTTTGTGTCTACAAAAAGAAATAAATAAAAGTGTGCCTTACTTAAGGTGCCCCCAGGGTCCAGGATTATGTACGCTTCAGTTTACTACTGGATTTTACTGCTTCACTGGGCTCTAAATTAGCTGTGTGCTGCATTGCTTCCTCTCCCTCCCTCATGTGACCTTTAAAGAATTACATAAGTGAGGAGTTTAGAGGGACTGCATTGTTTTATACTATGTTTTATATGGGTGGCTGCTACTTCTTTAGGACGCCAGGCAGGTGATATATCATGTTTAACACATTCTGAACAGGACTGACAGATACTAAAATGTACTGAATAAGGAATTAAGGAAGATGCGTATGCTTGCATTGGCCACATAAAGTGTTAAGAAACTAAAGACTGAATGAGCTACAAAGACATTTCCTAAAAAGGAAACATTCTTCTGTTTAAATATATCAGGCAGGGGCTCAATAAATAAAAGGAAAATGGGTAATTGGATAGAATGCAAGCTGCTCAAACATGAAGAAATTTTCAGAACATTCAGTTATACGTATTTGTACACAGTGGCCTTGACAAGATGAAGCCAAGAGCTGCAGTCTATTCAGCATAAAGTAAATGGTGCAAAGGAACAAGCAGCATTAATCAGTCCATTAGCCCATATTAATATTTTATATATATATATATATATTAAACTTAGACACGGTGCACACGGACAATCAAAGAGCAATGCCTGTGTGCTGGTTAGAAACATCAGTAGTAATGATCAAAAGAAAAACTGCACCAACAGGACTTCATACAAAATAAACAAAAAAGTTTTATTGATCAACGTTTCGGCTCAACCGCTGGAGCCGTCTTCAGGAACAAAACTTCAGGAACTTGTTCCTAAAGACGGCTCCAGCGGTTGAGCCGAAACGTTGATCAATAAAACTTTTTTGTTTATTTTGTATGAAGTCCTGTATATATATATATATTGACAAAGGCAGTGTCAAGAGCCACAGGAGAGTACCCCATGTTACACTTTAACTCAGCCCTTTTGCTGTATTCCCTTTCATGGTGCCTTCCCCCAAAAACACAACGATAACCAGATGTGGGATTGAAAAGGCCACAGCTTTAATTACATGTTTAGATAAAAATACATAAATACCAACATATCAACTCAACTATAAAACCAATAGTTATTAAATATAAAAACAAAATAAACAAAAAAAAACTTAAAAAAGGGAAAAAAACCATTTTTTCAAGGAATGCCAAGAATCAACCACTATGCACATTCCTGGGCTACCTGACATGCAGGCCACCCAAACCCTAGGGATCAGGTGGTCAAGTCAGTCAGTCACTGTATCAAATAAATAATATGGTTATATGCTATCTGTGGGTGAGTACCATGCTCAGGTCCTTTAGCATTAAGCAATTATCTCAAAGAAAAAATGCATATTTACTCACTTCAGGCATTTATTTGTGCAAATTCACCAAATCATTACAAAACAGTGTTAAATAAATACATTTTTTATATACCTCATGGCAGTGTCTCATCATTGTCTCCATACCTCATGCAAGCCACACCCTCCTGACACGTTTCGCACCACTGGGTGCTTCATCAGAGGATCATTATCAGTCACCTACTTAGCTATATCAACCCTAGCCATAGGTCCCCAAGGCAAGCATTCCACCACCTGCTGTGACATGTTAAAGTCCCCAGGCACCTACATGTGAACCCAATGCATGGTCACCCAAACCCAGTAATCATGGTTGGAGTGCGGGATGCTGCTCCAGCTAATTGTAGGGGTATGCTATATACCCCCTAATCTATGTGAAGAGGAAAATAGAGAAATAGAAAAGGCTAGTTTGGGGCAAGTAATGATAAAGTGATTTTAATTGCTCAGGTATTGACTGGAACACTATGGGAACATGTTTGTAAACTAGTTCTATGTCACAACTTGTTCAGGTACCAACCGGAAATCATTAGAGAGGTTTCAGAAGGGGTTTTCTCTGGATCAACTAGCAGTTAGGCAGATTTTATAAACACATAAAAGTTTGAACTTGATGGATGTGTTTTTTTTTAATCTAACGGGGATGCCCATTTATCAACATGCAGATTTTGATGGTTTTAGAGTTTTTTAAACCTACGATTAAACTCTATCCCTCATATGTAATAAAATGCACTTAGTTTGTCCAGGAGTAGTAACCCATAGCAAACAATAAAATGCTTGCTTTAAAACAGGTGACCAGTAAATGCTACCTGCTTATTGGTTGTAATGTGTTACTACTCCTGGGCAAATTTAATGCCTTGTACAGATTTGCCATGAACATCCGCATTTGGGGGTGGCAAAATTTTTTACAAAACTGTGTCAAAAATTTCCCACATGACTTGTTTCCTTTGCGCAACAGAAAAAAAATACTCGTGACAAATACGTACAAACATCTCCTCTCATTCCACATCAACCAAGGGTATCTGAGCCGTCCTACTATAGACTATATATATATATAGTCTATATAAAGACATACACATAAATATATGGTTTATTTATTTTAATGTGGGATACAAAGCCGTAAATTATAGTATATTGGTGGTCAGATTTATTATTAGGTTGTGCCTGTGTTTGTTAGCTAGTAGTAATATATAAACTATAGATGGTACTTTTTGCTCAAACAGCAACATAGTTACTAAGTGTAGTAGTAGATACCATTACCAATTGACTAGAGGTAATGTAAAAATATAAACACAGAAATTGGCAACATGGAAGCCTTTTTTCTATTGAAAAATCAGTTGTAGTATAGTGAATAGGAGGTCCTCTAACAATGTAGGGCATTTGTGTAGCAGTATACTGAATGAAAAATGGATGTGATTTTGTCCTCTCAATTTTTATTGGTATTGCGAAAGCAGAAACAAGATGCCATAAAAAAAAAAAGCCTATGAAGTCTAATGTAGTGTGCTACAAAAATAACACACACAAAAAAAAATTTGTGCAACAAAATATTTGCGACTAAAACGTTTCATTCATTTTTCTGCAGTTTCTCGAAATGGGACAGATAGTGAATCTACCACTACCACTACCCCTAAATTATTGTCTGTGTGGTTGACAGGTGAACTTGTTTTGCATTATTGAACATTCTCACAATTTCATTCCCAGTGGATCTGCACTATTTGTGGATAGCGTGCAGTCGGCCGCTCATGACCTCCATCGACCCAAAGACAACTATAGTGTAATCAGATGTTGTATAACAAGGAACCAGGATTGAAAACCAGAGGGTAAGAAGTATTGGGAGCGCAAAGAATTATCGCAAATGTTCGGTACGCTCTTTATGTGATAGCGAGAAAAATAAAAATCTATATTTCCTCTTGGATCTAATACCTCAAGGGCATTTTATCCAACTATCTGGTACTTCATTCTCACTGGAGAAATGTATTACATCTATATTATATTACATCCATACTTAACTGTATAACGCCTGCTTTAAGTAGGTGATGTAAATGAAAGAATATTAGGGAAGGTTGATTCCCCTTTTGATGTTGATATTACTCTGTAGTTTGTACCAGATAAAAATCCTACCACAAAAATCCAGTATACATCAAGGTAGCAGTCACAGCACTATGTCTTCATCTGCTACCTTGATGTGTACTGCATTTGATATTTGGCTTACTTTCCTAAAAATAAATTATAGGTCAATTTCAATGTACATTTTTTTCTCAAATCCTATGGCTGTGACTACCCCTGAATTTCAGTAAATATTCCCAAAGTAAAGATGCCTTATCGATTGACAGTTAACCCCTATATAACCAGTTTACAAGACCTGGTGAGGTGATAGCAACTTCAACATCTGACACGGAAAAAGCCTTGTTCTGATCTGCTTCCCATATATTATCTGACCAAGTGGAAATTTAGAGGTTATTGTTGGCTGTTTTGCACATGCAGTATCATTCATCACTGACAAACTGTTCAGTTACCTCTTAGATCTTCATATTTTCAACTTGCAGAGCAGATTTTGCATATTAAACATATGGTGTCCAGCATATTTAGGGATAACTCTGATGTTGTTTTTAAGGCCTTAGGTTGAAAGTGATTATATGTCTTTAGGAGCCTTTTCTTTGTAAGTATAACCCCTTTTATGTTGTACTATACTCATTTCACTATAAACATTTCCTCTGTATCAGACTCTTATAGAAGGTACATTGATGGCTTTTTCCACTTTTGGTGACCCCCTGGATCTTTATTTAGTAATTCCATGGTCAAAATCAGAAATCCAATTATCTATATTCCCTAGAACATCAAAAGACACCCCTCTACAGCATGCTAGGGGTCATGTGGGGTCTTGAATGATAGTTTATTTAAAAAATGTGCTTGCACCAAAGCTTGTTGCAGGAAAGGGCTCATTTGCACTTTGAGCATGTTGAGCCTCTAGTGTACCCAAGGAGAAGAGCACTGCATGCTGCGTTGCATGGGATCCCTGTAGGTAATGCCTACTCTATGCAGTACAATGTACAGTAACCATGACACTTTTGATTTATATGACATTTACCTTTTCTATTTTCATTTGATGTATATTATATTTTACAATGAATGATATTTAACCAATTCAACATGATAGCAAATATAAGTATACTGTAAAACTAGGGATATCATATCAAGGGCTCATTGAATCAGGATTGGATACACAATTGGCTCAGTTCAGATTATTGTTTCTTCTACCATGGAACATTCCTTCCTAGAATTTAAACAGTTAGTAGAATAAACAGCATCCACAATGTAACTACAGTGTATGAGCTAGGCTGTTCTGCAAGGTTGTATACAAAGTAACAATATTAAATAGAAACATTGGGGTTGGAGCAGTGCACCCAGCTAGCCAAGTGCATCTGGCCCCGCCCCCCTGCAACCCAGTTCAGAACACCTGCTACAGTCTTGTGCACTGACAAAGCTTTCTAAAATTTAACTTTTAATAATTCCATTTTAAAAATATGTGAACTCATAAAGCGTGAACCTTGTGACACCCCACAACCACACTGACACATTCACTGCGTGTAAGCATACAGTGCTGGACCGTGTCCATAAAAAACAAACAATTAAAACACCGCAAAGGTGGACAGATGGCAGGACCTTCGTTCAGATCCAAAAATTAGGCTTAAATAGCACCATGCTTGATAGTCAAGTAAGTAACTGACCACAATGGACTGCCCCCCCTCCCTTCCAGTCCCACACAGAGCCCCTGCCTGTCTACGTTGGGAGTGATAGGAGCTTCTCTCACCATCTTCCATCTATGCCGCCTTGCGGTACTCATGGTGAGCACGCGCATGCGTACTGACACACGCGTCATTCACTCGGCAACAGCAGCAAGCCAGATTCAGAGGCCCAGACTGGGGTAGGCAGTAGTGGAAGGTACATGCCTGGCGCCCCCCTGGCCCTAGGCATGTGCCTACTCTGCCTACCCCTAGTTCCGGCCCTGCTGGTTACTTACACTCTCCTCTCTGTGTAGAGAGAACTGCCGTACTCTGTCCTTCTCTCCTGCACATAATTGTCAAGTAGAACTGGGAAATTGATTTTGCCAGCTCAACCCGCAGTCCTGGACTGTTACTGAAATGTTCCGATACTTATCTTTGATCTCCTGCACTGATCAGCAAGAAAAAGATACAAAGTTTCCAAAACTTAATTAAACAAGAGGCTTCTGACAGAGAGCCCAGAATATGTGGCAGGTTCACTTAGACATTTGTAATTTAATTAAAGATAAGCAAAGAAACAGTTGGCAGGCCACTGACTGCCCACTGTCTAGAAAGGAACAGTTTGTTTTTGATGAATTTGACCCCTCTGTGTGTAAACAAATTTGGAGTGCTGTGCTGAGTGAAGTGCTGTATTTTTTCTAGGGCAAGTTGGTTCTGAAAGCATGGACAGTGGATCAAACTTAGGCGGCAGTGTCTGCAAACAGCAGCAACCCTAAGGTTCACAGGTGACCAGCATCTCAAATTCTTTGTTGGAGAGGGAGTACATGGGTTTGTTCAGGATGTTTTGGAAGCCTAAACATCCACTCTTTATGTTTTTATCGCATGAATATAGGGCCATGCAATACATATACAGCACCAAAGGTTGTTTTTGATGTAAAAAAAGGCATGTTTCTTTAACTGGTAGCTTGGTTGATGTGGTCTCCAAGGCTCTAGAGATGCAGAGCTTCATAATTACACATCTAAAGGATATATAAAATGACTTACTTTGTGCAGGCACCTGAAAGATCTCAATAATTGTTTATAACCATGTAGAGGCAGAAATGTAGTGTGGGCGTTTGTGGAATAATAAACACAGGCATGCTGCCTTTACAATTTCTTTTAAACTAGTGCCTTCTTTTGCCCTCTGCATTCCAAAGCAATTGCAGCATATGGTGAACTTGGACCCAAGACGCAGAGGCAAACTTGCAATAAAGTAAGAGGAAGCCTAAAGCTGGGGGTGAGTGCGCATGCTTATTTTCTGCATTAGAGGAAATTAGACAAAAGGCAGGTCAGGGGCTTGTCCAAATGAGCACAGAATGAGGTAATAGAACACGTTATTGCCTGTTCATTACTATGGCCTTCAATGAGATGTCAAGTTTAATTTCTTCTTTAAGCATAGATTTTGAGTAAGAAATGTATTTTCCAAATGAGATTTTGAATATGGGTGCAGAATTCTAAAAGTTCTTAATTAGCCTGGGCTCCTTGGGATTTAAAGGGATAAATCTTCTACAATATATGTGAGTTTATTGTATATTTGGATATACTGTATATCTGAGTAATATTGCAATCCTGGTGTTGCTGGACTATGACTCCCAGCGTGCCTTTTCTGTTGATAATATGTTACCTTATTCTGGGATTTGTAGTCCAGCAGAATGTATTTTCAAATACGTGCTATATATTATACTCATGCTGAAAAACATATATATTGGTTTATACTGACTCTTTAAAAACAGAAAGAAGTGTATTATATGTTTTCTAAACAGAACAGACACAATAACATGTATTTCAGTTTCTTATTTGTTTAGGCCCTTTACACATTTTTTTATAAATAATGTTATTTATCCTGCAAATGATTTAAAGTGCTTGAAGCAAATGTAGCATTGGAATAAAGGATTTATCAACGCATTAATTGCTTAACATTTGAATGTGAAACCCTGTAGATAGCTCTACTTTCCGTTTTATAATTTTTATCATACTCCTTAAAAGGTTATTTTACACATATTGATTTTTCATGTCAAGGAAAGTTTTTTTTTTTAGTATTTTTGGGGTTCAAGCCCACTTTTGAAGTCCCACATTTTATCTTGTTCCCCCCAAAGCTAAACCATAGAAATTAATATATGGAAATGTTGTATTGATTTTCCTTGCATAGCAACAAAGTGTTTACCTTTCTGGCTGCCAATTTATTGCTTTGGCCACTCCACAGTTTTCCAAATGAATACCCAAAAGTAATGAAGTGTAATCAATATTCTAAGGGCTGCTTCTTCTTCAGATCCAACGCGCTGAGAAGAAGCACATGCGTTGAGACGGATGCGCCAAATATAATGTAAGTAATAGAAATGTCGCACCTACAAACTGTGTGCATCCGACATGACTGATGGATGTGAACGCCGGACATTGCCATCTTTATCCGACAGTTGTGTCGTGTCAGATGCATGAAGTTTGTAGGTGCGACATTTCTATTACTTACATTATATTCGCCGCATCCACCCCGTCGCATGTGCTTCCCCTCAGCGTGTTAGATCTGAAGAAGGTGCACCGTTTAGTTTAGCCCTTAAACTGAATAATTCCACAGAATCCATGTCCTTCTAAAAGAAGGCTGAGTTCACTAAATTGAATAGAAATAACCAAAGACAAATGGCTGCGTGGCCATAATGCGATACAACCAATAAACTGAAAATCATGAACTTGTTTTATTTGTTCATTTACATTTATGAGTATCACATGAACAGCTGCAGTAGCAAAGCAGGGGAATGCAAGGAAAATATATGATAATAATGAATCTATGTGGGCAACTGCATGTGTATGTATTTCACAGAAAGTCTCACCTTGTTCATAGAAATAGTTTTGAAAAATGATTCTGCAGTATATTAGTTCAGCTGTAGTGATGGGCGAATTTATTCGGCAGGCGCCAATTTGCGGAAATTCCCACGATTCGCCGCCGGCGAATAGACTTGCAAAACTGCCGCAAAAATTCGCATTTTCGCCAGCGAATTTGCACCGGCGTCCATTTCTTGAATTTTTCGCCCGAAATTCGCCCATCACTATTCAGTTGCTCTTTCTTTGGTATTACAAGCAGTGCAGTCAGAGCCTTGGCTTTAAGGTTACTTTTTTCCTTCATGTTTGTAGTCAACATGGATTATTACAACACAGGATTATTAATCATAATTTGTTCAAGTTCAAGGGTTCCTCCTGGTCTACAAGTGACCAGTTTTATTAGTCTCGCCTGATCTTCACATGTTAATGACTGCCCAGTAGGTGATATAATTGGTTGAGGTTATGATAGTAATAACAGGTCATGTGAGTGTGCAATTCGGACAGAGAATTGGCAAGACAAAGGATGTTAGGACAGTTTAGTGTGCAATTTAGAACTTTGTATTTATCTTTTTTCACTAGAACAAACAATCTTGCTCTATTGAAAATGCCTGGCTCTCAATTAAAAATTGCAATTTTATTTTGCTCTATTGAAAACTTAATATCTTTTGTTTTTAAACTGGCCTCAAAGTTTTTGTTTCCAACATTAAATTCCAAGGCATACTGCTTGTGTTTTGTGAATATTTTAATACCCCTATTTGTTCTACAGATTTGTTGTGATCAGTTCTGGCCGAGTAGTCCCCAATGGAAGAGCTATCCGAGAAGATTATTTGGATCATGACAATGCAATAGTTTTGCTGACACATGTACTGAACATTGTCCTGGAGGGAGACATCTATAATTAACTTCCTAATATCAAGCAGGACTTGGCTGTACTTGTGCTGCTCACTGGATAGACTAGTCTGTATAATTGTACTGTTAACAAGCAAAATGAACACATTGCTGAGTCAGCAAAATTGTGTATTAAAAAATCGATTTTACAGATTTAAAATAAAACTGTTGTGACACATACAGTAAATGGGACAGTGGAATATAAATAGTTCTGCTTACCAAGTGAACTTTTTGTCAAGTATTTTCATTTGCATTTTATATAACTAATTCATAGTTTGCAATATGGACTCTCTAAGCAGGTTTATGTCCCACTCTGTCCTTCTATGCTTAAGGCTAAAGTATACATTGACAATTCTGTGTATCCTACTTCAGGTCTTTTTTTGTAACAATAGTGAGGTCCATACAGAATGATTTTGCAGAAATGGGAGTAGAAGTTGACTAACTTGCATAGAGCCTTGACCTCAGTTCAATTGAACACCTATAGGATGAATTGGAAAGCCAACATTATTGGTGTATTTTTCAAATATTACACTATAAGTAAGGAGAAAGAAATCCAGCAACTTTCACAAACAGAGAAGGTTTCGCAACCAGGTCAAATTGTAATTATGGGTGACTTCAGTTATCCAGAAATTGACTGGAGTAATATGGTAACCAAGTGAGAAAAAGCAAAGCAATTTGTAGATATGCTAAATGACTACTTTTTGTCTAAGGTGGCTCAGGAACCTACTAGAAAAAGATGAATCTTGTAATCACTAATAATGTATGTATGTATGTATGTATAACTTTACTACTAGCATATGCAACACTGTACAATTTTACAACATAGAAAAGTACATACGGAGATGTCAGTATTATAACATTTATAAGTCAGTATAAATACAGAGATTTTGTCCCATTTGGTAAGAGACAAAGTAAGAAGTCCTTGTCCTTTAGAGCTTACAATCTAAGTAGCAATGGTAACAATACACAATTTATCTCCAGCAGTAGTGTTAGTGAACATTTAGGGAATAGGGATCATGCAGGTTTCCTTTGAGATTATGTTGCAGAGATATTGTAGAAGTGAGTGACTAGGACAGTAAATTTTAAACATGCAATCTTTGTCAGTCAAAAAAGTA
Organism: Xenopus laevis; assembly: GCF_017654675.1. Taxonomy (NCBI): domain Eukaryota; kingdom Metazoa; phylum Chordata; class Amphibia; order Anura; family Pipidae; genus Xenopus; species Xenopus laevis. Next base: position 85,277,397 of record NC_054383.1, read on the forward strand.
TCTCTGAAAAATATTAACAGGCAAATACTTTTTACAGGGCTAAACTCAAAAGGCAAAGAATGTTGTTAAGTTGTTACTTAACAAATATGCCTCTGAGTATATGTCCTTTGTAATCAATGAAAGATATATCAGTAGCACAAATAAACCATTAAAGTTTGGTAGTAACGTTAGCATAGAGGGTAGTAGTAAAAAACATGTATCTAAGGAGTTCCAGTTGGGGGTCAGCAAAACCTTTGTACAAGGATGGAAATAAAGTATGCAAATACAAAAAGCAATCAAGCAAGTTAAAATAGATAATGAAAAGGGCAATGCTGCCACAAATAACAAATCCCAATGTACAATTTTTGTTTAATAAACCCAATTCTAATAATTTAAATAATAATAGCTGGTTGTCTCAGGATAAAAATCCAAAAAGGACAGGGGAAAGTAAACAAAGGTCCAGGCCCAGGTGGTATTCACCCCAGGGTATTAAAAGAGTTTAGTTCTCTGATTGCCATGACTGCTTCATTTCAAGGATTAATTTCAAGGATTCTGTGATGCGAGATTGGTGAATTGCTTATTTGGCGCCATTATTAAAAAAGGGATGCCATTTTCAGAATGAAACTATATCCCTGCTATTTTGATGCCTGTGGTGTGAAACCTTAATAGGGATAAGATATTGGAAAACATTTAAATCATAATGCTGTGAGTTTGTACCAGCATGGTTTTATGCGTAATAGATCTTGTCAAACAAATGTAATTACCTTCTATGAGAAGCTGAGCAGAAGCCTAGAAATTGGGGCTGAAAATGCATTTGATCTACTTAGACTTTGCTAAAGCATTAGATACAGTACCACACAGAAGGTTAACTAAATTAAGGAATATTGGCCTGGAACATATTATTTGTACTTGGATAGAGAACTGGCTGAAGGAGTGGTGGAAACCAGGAGTATTGCTGTCGTCAGTCCTCTGATCTAATTGTGAAACTGTAAGTTACATACAGGCAAGCTTCAACTTTGTAGAGAGATTTAACTAATTAAGAGAACTGGGCAGTAGAATGTCAGGTTCCAATTTGATAAGTGCAAGCTTATGCATTTGAGTCAAAATTAGTGATGGACGAATTTCAGGCATTTTGCTTTGCCGAAAAATGTGCGAAATTCAGGTCAATTCCAGCGCTAACAACAATTCTGACGCCCATTAAAGTCAATGGGCGCCTAGAATTGGCGCCAGCATCAGAATTGTCTTCATCGCCAAATATATTTTGGTGCCAGTGAATTTTCATCATCGAATTTTTGCATCAATTTCGCGGATTTTTTAACCCAGGGCAAAACGCGGAAATTCACTACGAATTTGCACCTGGTGAATAAATTCGCCCATCACTAGTCAAAATAATATAAATGCATGTTATAGATTAAAAGTGTGTTGGGGGGGCTCCCTAAAGGGACAGTAATATCTTTTTAACCTCACTTGATTTTAATATACATCATTATATAAACACCAAGGGGCAAATGCATCAAGGGTCGAATATCGAGGGTTAATTAACCCTCGATATTCGACTGGGAATTAAAATCCTTCGACTTCGAATATTGAAGTCGAAGGATTTTGCGCAAATAGTTTGATCGAAAGAATAATCGTTCGATTAAATCTTTCGAATTGAACGATTTGAAAGATTTTAATCCAACGATCGAAGGATTATCCTTCAACCAAAAAAAGTTAGCCAAGCCTATGGGGACCTTCCCCATAGGCTAACATTGACTTCGGTAGCTTTTAGGTGGCGAACTAGGGGGTCGAAGTTTTTTCTTAAAGAGACAGTACTTCGACTAACGAATGGTCGAATAGTCGAGCGATTTTTCGTTCGAATCATTCGATTCGAAGTCGAAGTCGTAGTCGAAGGTCGAAGTAGCCCATTCGATGGTCGAAGTAGCCAAAAAAACACTTCGAAATTCGACGTTTTTTTTCTTCTATTCCTTCACTCGAGCTTAATGAATGGGCCACCAAGAGTGCTGAATCCTGGTGACTGGGAGATTGAGGAAAATGGTTTTTGGAGGGACTCTTAGGGGGGTATTTACTAAAACTCTAATTTAGCTGATGTTTTCATTAAAACAAAGTTAACCCAACTCCCATCTACGAATTTACCTCGTTTATTAAAACTCAGCTTGAAAAAGTCGATGCAGGAAAAGTCTAGACGAAATCGTGTGACAATTCGAGTTGTGCTAATTTTCGAGTGTGATGCCCGAATCACTCGATTTATTTCGAGTTGTCGCCAGACTTTTTCAGATTATTGCACAACTTCAGGGACATCTGCCATTGACTTCTAAATTTTAGGAGTATTTTCTGATTCCGATTGCAACTTTGGGGTATAATAAATCTTTTTTTTTTATTTTTTTATTTTCCTCTAAACATTTGAGTATTCCCCTTTAAAGAAGAAGGAAATGTTAAAACAAAAGTAAGCTGTATTAGAAAGGTCTATATAAATACACCAGTAAACCCTGTTAATGCTGCTATGTGAGTCCTCTGTCAATAGAAACACAGCATTTCTTTCCTTCTATTGTATACACATGGGCTTCTCTATCAGACTTCCTGTTTTCATCTTAAACCTCCAGGGCATGGGCTTGAGCATGCTCAGTTTGCTTCCAACAAATATTTACTGTAAGCAACTACTGCCAGTGTCTACTTAAGTATATAAAGTATTCTCTTGCATAAAAAAGGTAATTTACTTTATACTATCCAGAATCCACTTACTCATTGTAGGAGGTTGATAAACTAGGTTAGAGAAAATAAGCATTTTCCTTGAAAAGGACTGGGGAAAAATGTTCTGGATTAGAACCTGCAGTTTACTCTGGTAACCAGGAAAGGTACCCATGAACCATCCAGAGGTGGAACCCAGTCCACACATGCTCCAGTAAAATGGGTTCATCTGTAGGTATATGCGCAATACAGTGTGGTTTGCAAGGTGGGTGGATTTTGGTGGGCAGAAGTCGCAGCAGTAATCAGTGGCAGCGCCCATGGGGGGCAGTTCTGCCTAGAAGATGGGGCTAGTGGATCAGGAAATCAGGGGGTACTGCCCATAGCCTGACCTTTTTGTGGGTACCTTACCAAAAACAGGACTGTACTGTAATAAACTGGGCATGACTAAGTTCGGTACAATTATAAATAAATATATATATGTGTGTGTTAATATACAGGTTCATTTAAGAAAAATTGCTGTAGCTATAGATCTTAAAGATCTTAAAGAATCAGTATATACTTACCCATATAAATAGTGTACTTGTATGCTGCCTGTTGCTTTAAAGATCATATAATATAATCATAAAATATCACATTTCTCAATGTTTGTATTGTAAAGCAAAAGCAGATCATTATTTTGTTTTCTACCTCCACCCCCCTGTGTGGAGATTGTAAACTCTGTATTAATTAACAATCTAGCTTCCATTCCTTGGTTAATGCCTCTGGCATTCAGACAAAGTTGAGTTAAATTATACACTAGGTTTACCGTATATGTGAACTGGTTACCTAACTGAGAGCTATTATCTCCTGCTTCCACAATTGGTCTGAACAATTTGGAAAATTAAAGTACTTTCAGAAAAAATTGCCCTGTTAAGTGCAAGAAATACGGAAAAATTAAAAACTAATTTTTCATAATTAAAATTGCCAAAAAAGTAGGTTCAACGAAAGCTTTATTCATTTAAGAAGATGATATACTGCTACTTTAATATTTATTTTAGTTAGAGACAGTATGTAATGCTAAAATCCACTTATCATGAAGGTTTGGTTACTCATTAAGGTGTTTTAACCCTTGCTCCTCTGCAAACTGATTATTTACACATTCCTACTAGTTATCCTTACTTTCCCCTCTAAATCTTTTTCCTATTTTTACATCTGATTAATACTCTGTCTTGCTCACATCACTATGGTATATATGAATAGTATAAGCTATGAATCTCAAGGTTAGTGGAACATGTTACAGATAGACAATGTATACCTTGATGGATGCTGACTGCTCCACTGCATTAAGGCATTTAAACTTGTTTCAGACCTCACTAGGTAGGCACCAAACCCACCCAATGACCCCTGAAGCTCATCAACTTTCTTCTGAGGAAAGTTATCCAATTGCGGCTCTAGAATTTATGGTGTGCAATGTTCTTTTTCTGAAAATAATGAGGTTGCTGGCTCTTTAGCTCTGTATCCTTCTGTTATTTAAGCAAGGACAATGAGAGGGATTCTCTATATCAGGAACAGAGCAGCCATAAGGGGGTGGTCAATAATGCTTTTACACAATGTTCCATGAAAAATATATGTAAAACAGTCAGAAATTGATGTAAATGGCCTTATAGGGCTCTCCGTTTTTGGATTGTGACAGTATTCAGAAACATAGCACACTGTTTTTGCACAATCGTTGCTAAAAAGTAAGTTCATGTGGTTGGATAATAGTGAAGGCCTACTGAAGCCTGGACCCTCATGATTTCCTGGTGGGTTAGCCTGTGTATGCCAGCTATGTTTGGGTTGCACATTTATTTTTTAATGGGAACATTAATCGGGAAGTAATACCAGTGTAATAAATCAATATTTGTAGCCAAACCCACAAAAGCATTCAGCAACTCATCCACCAGTGGAAAAAAATCTTGCAAATGTTATAATTTGTGCCTGTGCTCCGTGAATGTAATAACCCCTCTTATTGGAAAAGTCATTGTATTGGTACAAATAAAAATGTCACCTTTAAGCATAATACACAATTCCCAAAGTAATAACAGACTTATGAAGAATACTACATTGCAAAATGCTTTTGTCAAATGTTTTGTTTGCATCCATTGCAGGACAATATGGTCTATATGATTCACTTCAGAATGTGACAAAGCTCATTTATAAACACGGGGCAAAAATTCACCTGAACAGTAACCCATAGCAACCAATGAGAAATTAGCTTTTTTTCAGCAAGCTGTGGGTTGAACACTGTGAATATTTTTAGATCCATTTAAAATAAATAATAACCTATACCATGTTATATTTACTGAACATATCTAGAACCCCATATACAGAATATCAGCAATATCTATTGTGGCACAGTAGCTGGGAAGACTGTAAAGAGAACATGTTTGTAGTGATGAGTGAAAAGAAAAAATAGGAAATAAAATTGATTTTAATGAATTTGGACAAAAAAATCACCACAAAAAAAACACCCGTCGAACTTAATGCATTCGGACAAAAAAAAAACGCCATAAGAAAAAAAGCCCATTGACTTTAATGCATTTGGACAAAAAGTCACATGGACAAAAAAAGTTGGCAGAAGAAAAAACTCCTATTGACTTTAATGTAACTGGAGTGAGAAAAATTGTCATGCATGTAAAAACAATTGTCGAGCATAAAACATTTTGACGCCCATTTTGCAAACTTTTTCACACTTTTTCAACAAAGCAACACGGGATAGATAAGCTCATCACTTCATATTTCTCTCCCAGAATGCTACATCTATAGAATAACAGGGGCTGTGTTCACTGAGGCTAAAAAAGTCAATACAGGTGTTGGGATCGATGAGTGGAAAAGTGGAAGGGCAGTGAGTGAGCAAAATGAGTGGGTGCAACTGAGGAGCAAAAATGTTTGTATTTTCCCTGGATTAAGTTTCTCCAATAGTGAGATCAAAAGCTATCTTGCTTTACAGCAAGGAATCTAGATATCCACTCGAGGATTGTAGCAAGCCTCACAAGATGCACTTCAGGCTTAGTTTTCTGTGTCTGATTTAGTTATGAGAATAAAATAGGTAAGAAGGCTTAGCTGAGGCATAGTTTACAAAATTAATTAAGTTATAAGACACATAACTGTATTAATGTAATTAAGTCTAAAGTATGACAGACAGCAAAGGGGTTATTTATTAAAGTCCGAATGCTAAAAACTTGAAAAATTATATATTTTTTTTACTATAAAATCTGAATTTTTTTTAGTGGAAAAAAACTGAGATTTTTTGTGATTTATTATACCCGATTTATTATACCTGAAATCCGCCATCTCAGACCTATCGAGGTTGTATATAAGCCAATGGGAGAAGTCCCTATTTGAAAGTTTCTGTGGGCTGCACTGGAATTATCCCGAAAATCTGACAATATCAGGGCTTTTTGGGAAAAAAAATTGAATGATTCAGGTTTTTTTATTGAGTTTTTCCCCAATGCGATTAAATCAAACTTTTTAAATATTAAATAAGGTGAAATCATGGATTCTAGTTTGCTTGGATTTCTTTCATTTAAATCAGAAACAATTGGATTTTGATAAATAAACCCCTAACAGTGATTAATAAATGTGAAACAAAGAAATGTTCTCTGAAAACAGTATCTATATAATGATTTATTTGGATATAGTAATTATATTTTAAATGTAAATGATTATACATGAAAGAGTCTCCATCATGTATCACTGGTTCTACAAAATATTCATATTCAGTAGTGTTTACAAATATTACATCTACAATATATTCTTTTATTGTGATAAAACTATACTATCAAACATTATTAGCCTACCTCTCAAACCAAAGGTACCTGGATAATCTCTTCCAATCAAGATGCTGCACATTACAGATTTCACTAAAAGTTAAATTATAAGGCAATTATGATCACAGATGCTGAAAGGACAGATGTTACATCAGATCCCTTCTCATAACAACTCATTTTCAAGTCTAGGCTACTACAGGATATCGGCTGTGATATGTACTGATAATTAGAGTGAAAAGAAATATCTAGGGAATGTTATTGTAATTAGAATCTAAATAGGAGTTTATCTGTAACATTAATTGGGTACATGAAACAAATTGCTGCTCTAACACTTGCCCACAAGGTGGAGCTCCTTCATCATCTAATAAAAAAATATTAAAATATGAACAAATATGTGTTTTCCAAATTGATATTTAGGAAGGGGGAAAAAGCTCTGCATCTTTTAGCAGTTCAGACGTGACTAGACCACTCATCAAGTATATATTTTTTTCTAGGCAAAAGCTTAGACAGTGGAAAATGTCAAATGGGATTCCATTTGACACAGATAATTAATGAAAGAAATTTACCTAATCCAAGCTTTTTGACACAAAAAGGAGCAATAAGTGATGGGATTTAGCAAGAAATTGACTAGTCAAATCACAGAGAAATTAAAATGCCTGGGTGTTTTGATGCTAAAAGATTCTCAATTTAAATATGTCTGTAAATATTAACTTCACATAAAAGATAAATATACTGTGCCTAGTTAAAGACCCGTGATTTTTTAAGAACATCAAAGTAAACAAACGGGTGTTTTTTACTCAACTATATTGGCCCATATGATTCTATGACTTCCATGCCCCAGATTCCAATTAATGTCACAGGGTCTCTTTAAAAGTATGTGCAAATGTTAAGCCACAGTACACATACATGGCTAACATTTTTTCTTTATAATTTCTTTAGTGTTTTTTCTTTATCATTGTGGAGGACTCACCAAAGCATATAAGGGGCTCAGGTGCACATGCCCCAAACCTTCAGCCAACATAAGGTTTCAAAGACTGCAATCTCAACGTTGCATAGACTGGCACAAACTGGACCAACAAAGGTAGTGCAATAAAAAATATTTATTCAAAGAAAAAGCAGCGCACAAAAAACAGCGCACAAAAAAACAGCCTAACGCATTTCATGCCAAAAGGGGCACTTAATCAAAGGCTATGATTAAGTGGCCCTTTTGGCATGAAAGGTGTAAGGCTGATTATTTTATGTAAAATAGAGGATAGCTATCTAGAAGATAAATATACACAACTGGGAACACCAGTCATTGGATCCTGTTGGATCCTGTTGGACTTGTTTGCAATATTTCTCAAGTGCAGTAGCCCATATCAACCAAAAAACAGTTTCCATTGTTCAGCTTAAAGGAAAAGAAAAATCTTGATCACTGGGGGGTGCCAAATATTTTTTTGGTTTCAGTTCTTATATGCAAATAAATGGATTCTAATGGTCTTGTTTGAAACATTCCTCCAGTGGAGTAGTCAATGTCTATCAGTAAGCAGTTTCCATTGCTTAGCTTAAAGATGACAGAAAGTCTTCATCACACCACACACAAACCATGACCTTGACTTTCCTGCAGTATCTCAATTTTCTAGGACTAATCTTTCCTATATTTGTTTAACCATAATGTCACTACCCTCACAGTGACCTCCTTTTTGGGACCTGAGTTGCCCTTGCTCACTAGACCCAGGCCCGGATTTGTGGCAAGGCCACATAGACCCGGGCCTAGGGCGGCACATTTTTGGGGGCGGCATGCCGCCCAGCTTCTCTGTGGGGAGCCAGCGCCAGCGTGTGGTAGTGCGGGCTGGCGATAGGATCGCGCAGAGTGCATGGCCTAGGGGTGCCCGCCCAGCGAATCCGGCGCTGCCTAGACCCCTCTCAATTCTGGGAAGAGGAATTCTTCTTACTTGCCCTCGCAAAGAAAAGCCAGATCCTACTTGGGCCTGGGTTGGTGTTCACTACTACATGTAAATCATTTCCATCTCCAGCACCTAAAATGGGTTACAGGCCCTAGAACCACTCCCGCAATATAAAAAAAACATGCATTATTAGATATCTTTTATAAATGTAGAGACCCTGAGGGTTATGCATTTCCATGGGCAGTTTCTGCCTGTAGTTTGGACAGCTAAAGTGGTCCTTAGTGAGCCTGGGCACCCTTGCTGTGATCAAACCGCCAGACAGGGACACGAGTGGGTGAGCTCAGGGGCAGGAAAAGTGGTAAGGAGCAAGATATCCAGTGGGATTCCTAGTGCTGGAAAAATCACCAAGACAGCCTGCACTACTCCTTAAGAGGGACCTACTTGCAATATTTCAATATTTGAAGGTTTTCTACAATTTGCGCTGAATGTATCTGAAGATTTATACTGCCTGAATGCTGTAACCAAAATGTATCGCCTTGCTCAATAAACATGTTATTGAAGCAACCGTTTGGACTGCTGTTACTTTCAACCTGGTGGATCTGTGCACCAGGAGACACTTAGGATTCATCTGAGAATAAGTTGCTTAAAGGGGCCCTACACATTGTTTGGAGTTGCAGGGAGTTGCTCACACGTTTTTTTTTCTTGCTAAACATACCTTGCACCGGGTCAGGCTTCATGCAGCAAAGTTAGGGTTGTATGTGCACCAAGCCTGACCTGGTGCAAAGTCTGCCATCAACAAGGATTTAAGATACCTAGATATAATAAAGAACAATTCATAATGGTTCATTTCAGCAGAGCAGGGTGCAAAGTGCAAAAACTAGGACTAGACCTCAAAAAAAGTCCCACAGAACATATTTAAGGCTACCACAGTTTTAGAATACAGTCACTGGCCAGCATGGGGGTGGTGGTAACAAAAGGGGTGGTGCATAATGTAGGAGTGGTGGTGATGAAAGGTGGGTGGAGTCATGATGTCACAAGAGGACCAGGGAAGTAGAAAAAGAAGAGTTTGGGTGGGGTTCTGGGTGGATAAAGGGGCTAAACTTTGGATTATTACATATTTACTGGCAAGTACATTGCATAATACCGGCCCTGGCCTTGGCAGGTGTTTGGTGTGGCAACTCTAGACAAAAGAAACTTGATTATAACGCCAGAGGTCTTTTACGTACTGTGTGAATTAAATGGTTGGTGTGCCATTATATGGGTCTATCTTTCTTTGTATTTGATATTCCTAGGATTTGTATTTTACCAATAGACAACACCACCTGAAAGCTATTGGTGTTGCTTTAACCAGAAGTCGGTGTGCAATTTACTTATATTAGCAATTCTGCAAAGTGTAAAAACACGGCACAAAAGACTCATGTTGTTTGTGCTTTGCACCCTGCCCTGCTGTCAGTGCCTGTAGACGGTAATGGAGTGTGAGGAGGTGCAAGTTGTAGAGTTCAGCAAGAATGCAGATGCAAGTGTCTATCGAATGAGAGTTAAGGGGTGCAATTTTGAACACCTTTCTTCTAACATTTCTGTCTGGGGGCCTTTGTAAATCTACATTTTCACAGAGATGCTAAACAAATCAGTCAAAAGGGGAAATTTAGTACTTACTAACACAGAGCAAGGGGCACATTTACTAAGGGTCGAAGTGAATTCGAAGCGAATTTTCAAATTCAAAAACTTCGAGTAATTTTTGGGTACATCAACCATCGAATAGGCCAAAATTCAATTCGAATTGAAAAAACTTTGAATATTCAACCATTTGAAGATCGAAGTACTGTCTCTTTAAAAAACTTCGACTTCGACATTTCACCACCGCAAACCTTCCCGAATTGCTATGTTAGCCTATGGGGACCTCCTAGAGCCTATAGCCAGTATTTGGCTTTTTTGAAAAGTCGAATGATTTTTTGTAAAATTGTACGATTAAATCACACGAATCGAACGATTCGAAGTACGATCGTACGATCTTAAAAATGCTTCGACTTCGGATGTCGGACTACCCTATTCGATGGTTGAATTTCTACGTTTTTTTCACTTTGAAATTCGACCCTTCATAAATCTGCCCCTTGATGTACACATTGTGGGGCTCTTTGTAACACCTACTTTGTATTAGACCAAAAGTAAATACCCACAAAGATAAACAAATCTTTGAATTTCTATGGGTGTTATGTTAAGTGATACCTTTGGATGGTGCTGCATGATATTTAATAGAACAAGAGACTTTCATAACAACTCAGCTTTCTTCTTTAAGTGCTCGATAAATGTTGCACATTAAACAATTTAATTAATTCATAGAAATGGAAGCAATCTATTAGTTCTAGTTCAGTGGTGACAGAATGCTGTACCGATAGATAAAGAAAGCCTCTGAAATGCTGCTTATATTTTAGGTATATTTCTATTGGTCTCCCTTGAACTGTTTGATAATAGGAATGATCTCTTATTGTTTGCAGATATTAATGTTGTGTTATTGTGTGTATAAATAAAGCAAACACTGTCTTAATGTTCCTCTCAGCCCATTGTTAATCCAGCAAAGCATTCATTTTCACTCTTGTTAATACCTTTTAGAGCCCACAGATTGTGCGCACTCTACTGTACCTTTATTCTTCTGTGTGAATAAACTTTTTATGCAGTTAAATCAGCATTTCTTAGGTCTCATTCCCTATTCAAACTCTGAGGCTGCAAACAAAAGAAACTGAGAGATTTTGTTTCCAATTACAGCTGTCATTTTTTTTTTCTCTGTTCGCTGCAGCAATTTTAGGCAAAGAAACATTAAAATCACAAAGATATTGTGAGATTTCAGTACACCACTGAGATCAATAGTGAGTAAAACATTGCTGTGATTACTCAAGTTGTAGAAACGAGCTACCTGCCAATGCAACTGCTGCTGTTAATCACCAACATTTTGTGTAACTTCTTTTTATAAATATAGACTGAATCTTGAGTACATTTATTTGCTAAAATATAATCATAACCACAGTGTAATATTTCTGTAGTTTGTAACATTATAATTTATTGTCAGTTTTGACAAAAGATTGGCATGTAGGTGGGCTGTATCTTAGAGCCCTTAGGTGTTGGTATATCTGTGTGTATAAATACATTTTATTATTCAACCATAAGGGGCAAATTTACCAAGGGTCGAATATGGAGGGTTAATTAACCCTCCATATTCGACTGCCGAATTGAAATCCTTCGACCTTCAATCCATTTTAGGGGAAGACTCCATTTTGATCAAATAATTCAAATATTTTTCATTTATATTAGATTTATATTTATTTGTATAGATTATATATTCATATTTATATTACTTCTATCTCTATGTGATCTTCTTCTTCTTAGTTGATCCCAACTTAGATATAATTAATCCTTATTGGAGGCAAAACATATTTTAGGTATACAGTACCTGATTTGTTTTGTTTGTTAGTATTTAGAGATAATCAAAAGCATGATAGCATGATTTTGCATGCTTTATTGACCTCTTTGTACCTATTAAATGTCTCAGTTAACTTGAATGACTCTTACCTCTTACCAACCTCAACACTAACACTCCTATTAAGGCACAAACATTTAGCTTTGCAACTTCTTTCACTTTTTACTAGGGGAGTATAGTGATGTATATTTGTTAAGTATCATTTGATTTTCCTTCTGTATTTAACTCTTTAAAAAGTCTTTTCCATTGAAAGCAAACCATACAGGAATTGTTTAGTATAAAAATAAAAACGATGTAAATAGATAGGCTGTGCAAAATAGAAAATGTTTCTAATATAGTTAATTAGCCAAAAATGCAATCGATATAGTCTAGAGTGATCAGATGTCTAACATAATAGCCAGAACACTACTTCCTGCTTTGCAGCTCTCTTGGTTTCCACTGATTGGCTACCAGGCAGTAACAAATCAGTGGTTTGAGGAGGGGCCACGGGTCATAACTGTTGCTTTTGAATCTGAACAGTTACTGAATATCCAATGTGCCCCCCCCATCAAGTCACTGACTAACTCAGAGTTAGAGAGCTGAAAAGCAGGAAGTAGTGTTCTGTTATGTCATACATCCAGTCACTCCAGTCATTATACATTTTTGTCTAACTAACTATATTAGAAACATTTTTTATTTTGCACAATCTAATTACCCAGTCCTTTAAGGCTACAGCATGCAAAGCAATGAAAGACTTAACAATTCCCTACATTCTGTTGTGGCAACAGATTAGAGATGGTCCTTTCCTGTTTCAGCACAATAAAGCCCCCTATGAAAAGAATGAGTGCAGAGTGGGTTTGCTGAAATGGGAATGGAAGAACTAGACTGACCTTGACCCAAGTGACACCTGTATGATGAACTAAAACTACCCTGAATGCGAGCCAGTAGTGATGGGCGAATTTGGGGCATTTCGATACGATGAAAATTTGCGAATTTTTCTGGGTGCCGGCGTCCATTTTTTTTTTATGCTGGCGGGAATTCACAGTGAAAAATTCACCCATCACTACGAGCCAGGCATGATTTCCAAAATCTGTGTCCAACTTCTGTAAAGTGCTTGTGGGTGAATGGAAGGAAACCCCACAAAAAGTGTTCCATTTAGAAAAAGTACCCAGGTGCTCGAGTTTACCGTAGAGGCGTAGAACATTGATTGGGCTAGAAAGGCAGAGGAAATGGTAAATGGAAGCCAGGGAAAGGGATATACCCTAGAGTAGGTTACAAAAGTGACGTTAGGTGAAGCATCCCACCCTCCTGTCCTAACAAATGTTTGCAAGATATAAAATTGTATCAGTGTTAGTCTCTAGCAGGTATGTCATCTTTGAGCAGGATGGTTGGCTTACATTGTGCCCAATCAATCCCGTGTTTGGGGCAAAAATGCATATGGTGCTGGTTATTGTATTAGTTTTGGGTTATGTTGTTATTCCTGTAATTCATTGATCACTGTGTTCATAAAGCTGAGGCCTTATCACATCACCCCTGTCTCTGTTTTATTGTGGTTATCCATGTGTATAAAAGGGGATGCTGGTTTGGAACCAAACCAAAATGACTGCAGACTTGCTGCTAAACTCAGAACTTTCTGAGGCTTGAGATAGCTCACCCTTAAACTGCAATTATATGTATAATTTGGATTTATAAATAATATATAATTACATTTTGAAAATGAAGAACCATTATAAATATTATTGTCAAGAGCATTTCTGTTATCGAATAGATTTTTTTTAACTGTTTGCCTTTTCTCTTATTTCATGAAAAAGACAAAATCCCAAGGGGCTCACAGAAGACTGCTCCAAACACTAATATTTAATAATAATTTTTCTTTTTAGACAATGCTCTAGTTGAAGATATGATCTCAGCTTTCACAGCTCCTTTTATGTGATTAATGTGACATCCAGTGGCTGGATAGATTAATAGCCAACAATAAAGTCAGTGGCGTGCTGCGTCCTGCAGGTTCCTACATTCTCACCCCTGCCAGTTACTTTCTTTCATTTGAACTTTATGTCTATTGCAGTCACTAGCTTTTTTTGTTTCATATTTGCTTATTTACTATAAAAACAAACTTGTGTAAGGATTTTATTAAACAAAAGATCAGTTATAAAAACATATGAAACACATTGTAGAAACACAGTACAATACATTTATTTCAACATATTTGCATCAATTTTGCATTATTTTGCTGCAAAAAAAATACAATAAATATCATCAGTACTACTTTTGTTGCTGAATCTGTGGAGAGTGGGGGCAGAGTGAAACAAGGAATGACCCGGGGATCATCCGAACTAGAGAACGTTGAATTAATAAAGGAGAAGCCCCAAATTGAATTTGTTAAATTGATAACTTTAATGGAGTTCTACCCCTTGCATTCAAGTTTATTTTCACATTTTTACTTGACTTCATTTTCTGAGATTCAAGTTTTTAATATACAGGGGCACTTGTTACCTGAAACTTCACAAATAAGACATTTGCTAGATAGACCTCCCCATGTGTATGAATGAGGTTCCATAAACTTAGAAGTCCATTTATCAAAATTTGTATTTGTGGTTTAGTGTTTTTTTTTAAGCTATGAAAAAACTTACTTTTTAAAAAAACACAATTGTCAAGTTATTTATTGAATATCCTTTAAAAAGTGCAAATGAAAAAAAAGCAAAACAAATCCAAATAAGAAAAAGAAAACTCTTTTTCAAGCAACTAAAATCCAGAAAACGGAAAAGCAAAGAAAGATTTTACTAAATGACAGCTCCAATTAACTTCTATATGACCTCACTAGGTTTTAGATGGAGAAGTAATTAGTAAAATATGCGATTTTTAGCAGTAAACATATGATTTGGAGGAATTAAAAGAAAAAGAATGTTAATAAATCACCCGCTGATCAAGGATCAGGTAAACCAAGCCCAAAAAAAAAGTTCAAATCTCATTCACATGTATGCCATGCTCCGTTTTTCACAATTTTTTCCATGATCTTTTTCTTCAAAAATAAAAACCGAGTCACTAAAACCTGGTGAGCTTTTTATTTTTTAAAGAAAAAAAATCAATCACCAAAAATAAAAACAATTGAGGCAAGGAAATGCAAGTAAAATAAAGTCCAATCACGTATACAATATCTCTCTGTCTTGGTTCAGTTTTAAAAAACAATACGCTTTGTTTTAAGGTACAAATGCAAACTTAATTTTGATACTATTGCTTTCATGGACCTTGGGGGTTGTTTACCAAAACCAAAAATTTTTTGGGGCAAAAACTTGAATATTTTGTGGAAAAAAACCAAAAATTTTTCAAGATTTATTATACCCCTAAACTGCAAGAAGCCAGAATCCAAAAATCCCTATGTCCCTATCCCAATTTGAACATATCGTGGTCTGCGCTGAGTTTAGCCCGTTAATCAAAAAAATGTAGGGATTTTTCGAGCAACAACCAGAAAAAAATCGAGTGATTCAGGAGAAAAGTCTGAAAAAATTGTTTGTTCCGGGTTTTCGCTTGATTTTATCGAGTTTTCCACAATCTGATCTTTTTGAGTTATTTTGATGATAAATAAGATAAAATCGTGGATGGGAGTTTGGTTGATCTTTCTTTATTAAAAACATGAGATAAAATCGTATTTTAGTAAATAGCCCCCTTAGTGTTGTTTCATCAACAAATGCATTTAATCTTCTTCTGGAACAAATCTTTACCACTCAGTCCTGCATTGACTGAATAAAATTGTGGGTCCTACAATAAAGTCTGTAGCAATATTGGTCACCATGCATGCCATTTTTAAATACTGCTACCTGAAAATGCTTGATATTGTATAGAAATTGAGGGTTTTGATGCCCTGGAGTACATTAAATAGAATGCAAGAGAATGTTGATGTTGATCTTTTAAAATGTTACTTTCTGAAAATAAGTGTTCTTGTTAGTTGTTGATTCTTGCTGGGCTGCTTATTATGGGCTACTAGCCTACCAGGGAATACATGGAGACATAAATGACAAGAAACAGCATGCTAGAATAGAGAAGGATTTGAACCTGCATTGTAATAGTATGTTTTCCACTTTCTCTTTCTCAAAGTGACTGTGTTTTACGTAGCTATGCTGGAACATTAATTGTGTACTAAAGTTGACAGTGGATTTTTTTTACCCAATTTATTTAAAGCCACATAAATGCAAATTGCTTTATTTTTGTAAGAATGGTTCCTTTTTCACCAGCAGGTGTTTTATGAGTATAGTCATTATGTGTGCATTAAAAAGCTAAGTGCAGATCCACTTGTTAGAACTCTGAAAAGCAATATGATATTATGTCGAAAATGATTTAGCACTTAACCTAGAAGTGTAGCGATGTCTAACTTTGGAGTGGAAAACAGATTTGGTTCTACTTTATGAAGGTTATAGGTGACATTCCTTTATCCTAAAAACCGACTGCATTTGCACAGTCTTAGGCTATGAAGGGTGCATAATCATTGCCAATATTTCTAAAGTGAATATAATGCATTTCTGAATGAAGAGCAAGAGAGCTAAAAATGTGCAAACGTTCTCTATAAACTGATCAGTTAAAAACCTTTCTATTCTTCATACACATTGCCATTCAAAAAGGACATTCACATAAATATGAACTTTTAGAATGATGTAGACGGTTGCATTCCAAAATAATTTCTATTGGTTGCTCACTTGACAAGGGGACTCCTCAATTTGACCCTTTGTCTTGAGCTATCCCACTGGACCCCATTATTACATACCTTAATGCAGGGATCCCCAACCTTTTGAACCCGTGAGCAACATTCAGAAGTAAAAGGAGATGGGGAGCAACAATAGCATGAAAAATGTTCTACGGGTGCCAAATAAGTGCTGCGATTGGTAGCCCCTATGTGGTTTGACAACCTACATTGAGGTTCTGTTTGGCAGTGCACCTGGTTTTAATACAACCAAAACTTGCCTCCAAGACTGGAATTCAGAAATAAGCACCTGCTTTGAGGCAACTGGGAGCAACATGCAAGGGGTTGGGGAGCAACATTTTGCTCACGAGCTACTGGTTGGGGATCACTGCCTTAATGAAACCAGGAGACAGAGATGGGTGTAAAATGGCCACAGCATTTATTCACATTTTATTTAATAAATAGGACTTTGCCAGCTTAACCCAAGGCAATATTCTAAAGCCAGAATTTAACAAGAGATCACTACTATACTCATTCCTTCTTACCTAAACACATGTGATTCTGCCCATCTCTGACCTAGACCAGTATAATTTGGCTGCTGGTCATTCGGATCCCTTGTCATGCAGCGCCTGCACTCATAGCTCCAGGGCTTTCCTTTAATGTTATATATAATTTCTATTGGCTGTTTACTTTAATGGTTTAATTAGCATTTAATGGTTTAATTAGTTCTCTAGTATGGAATGTAAAATATCTGGCTTCTCAATAACCCTACCAACAGACTGGGCTTGAATGAAAGACTGCAGATGAAAAGGAGAGTACCTTAAACAGATTCTGTCATGATTTTTATGGTGTAGTTTTTATTTCTAAGTTGCACTGTTAAATGAGATATAGAGGCAAATTCACCTGCGAAGGCTTTGCCCCACTTTGTGCAACTTCGCCATGCGTAAATTCGAAACAACTACTCTAATTCACTAAAATGCAAAGTTGCGTCTCTGCAGCCGAACGCTGGCGGAGTTTTGCTAGAGTTAGTTCGTCAGCGCAAGCATTTCATACTGAACTTTCAATAACGTTTCTGCCTGGCGAAACTTCGTTAGTACACTTACACTTCAGTCAATTTGAAATGTGGTGGGTTCATGTAGGTTGTATATACAGTACGTCTTTATTAGAGTTGTTGGTGCAAATGCTTGAAGTGGCCAATTATTATTCTTAAGAATGTTCAAGGAAGCATAATAAATGCCCTAGACATGAGCTCACCCTAAAAAAATGTGGCATGACATGGCGTTTTTTAAACTTTTGAAGGCAATTCTGCCTTTTAATTAAAAAAAAAAAATCCAGCTTTTCTAAAATTTTTATGACTTTTTTTTATGATGTCACTGACATAAGATCGAGGAGGATGTAGCTTCATTTTATCAGTTCACCATGTTTAAGCTGGCAAAGGAACTCTGGCAAAAGAGGCAACGTTCTGTAAAATTCACACTTGCAAACGTTCGCCTCAGCGAAAGGGCGCGAAACTGCACTAGTGATGGTCTCTTTCGCTTCTCAGTTGTCCTCTACGCCTGTTAGTAAATTGGTGATATCCCTGTGGATGGGATAGCAAATTTTCACTAGCGACGACCACTTTGCCCTTTAGTTCCCAAGTACAAAAACAAAATTATGAGCAGATGAGCTTAATACGGGGGCCCATTACATTACAGATAAGTAGACATGACTGCATTATTGTTGTCACCATACAGGTATGGGACCTGTTATCCAGAATACTTGGGACCTGGGTTTTCCATAATCTGGATCACCATACCTTAAGTCTACTAGAAAATCATGAAAACATTAAACAAGCTTAATTATATCTTAGTTGGGATCAAATACAAGCTACTGTTTTATTATTACAGAAAAAAAGGGAAATCAGTTTTAAAAATTCAGATTATTTGGATAAAATGGAGCCTATGGGAGATGGCCTTTCCGGATAATAATCTCATACCTGTACAGGGTACTGTTTTATTATAACAGAGAAAAATGTAATCAATTTTAACTTTTTGAATTATTTCGGAGTCTATGAGAGATGGCTGTCCCGTAATGTAGAGCTTTCTGGAAAACGGGGTTCCGGATAACAGATCCTATATACAATGCGGCATATTTTTAAATTTTCTATTCATTTTCCAAAATTAATTATTAACTAAATTCTGTTATTAATGAACAAGTGAATCGTCCTTGGGCAAAGGTGATGTAGGGTTAAATGATAATAGACCCAAAGCTCAACAACTTTAATTTTTTTCTAGGAAACCTGCCAAGTAACATTAGAAAAATATTGTTGAAGAGCAACAGTGATGGATGCTGCAAGCATTTATATTGCATGCAATGTTAAACAGAGTTAAAAGCACAAAACAAAATTAGTGCCCACAGAGTCATTGCCATTGGTTAGGAAAATAGTAAAAAAAAATATGGGCCATCCATCTTTTCCAAAATGTTGTGCTCAGAGTATAGAAGTTATTGGGACCCACAACCAAATAATTTAAATTTTTAAAAATTATTTACTTTTTAGCTTGTAGCTAAGATAATCCTTATTGGAAGAAAAACTAGCCTATTGGGTTTATTTAATGTTTACACGATTTTCTAGCAAGACTTAGGGGCAGATTTATCAAGGGCCGACATGAATTTGAGGTAATTTTCTAAGTAAAAAAATTCGAAATTCAAAGTAATTTTTTGGATACTTCGACCATCAAATAGGATACTACGACTTCGAATTTACTTTGACTTCGATTGGAAGTAAAAATCGTTTGACTATTCGACCATTCGATAATCGAAGTACTGTCTCTTTAAAAAAAACTTTGACTTCAATCTTCGCCAACTTAAACCTGCCGAATTGCTGTTTAGCCTATGGGGGACCTCCTGTGTGTTTTGCTAAGTTTTTTTTAAGTCGAAGGATTTTTTGGGAAAATGGTACGATTGTACGATAGAATCGTTCGATTCGAAGTACAATCGGAATACGATCGTACGATGTATAAAATCCTCAGACTTTGAATGTCGGAGGATTCTATTCGACGGTCGAATTTCAAAGTTTTTTCTACTTCGAAAATTCGACCCTGAAGGTATGAAGATCCAAATTACTGAAAGATCTGTTACTTAGAAAACCACAGGTACCAATCATTCTGCATAACAGGTCCCATACCTGTAATACATTAAATATAAACATATAGAAAATACTTATCAATCAGTGCCACACTGGGCCCCATATACCTCCTAGGCCACCTATCAGTTGCAAGGTCTGTTTCCATTAAAGTAGTATTAAGTAGTATTTTTTTTAGTGAAAAAATCTTGATGTTTAGCTAAGCATTAAATGGCAATGAATTCTTGCATAAATACTACATGATGATCACTTGTTTCTATTATTTACTGTTCAAGGAATTAGTGATTTTTACTAACATTGCAGAAAGTATCACTTAAATCAAGTGATTAGGATAATAAAGAGTTTAGGATAGTATGTTTATAATGTATGATTTGGTTTCGCCATTTTTTTAATTTGCAGCAAATCTGCATAAAAGTTGCATAGAATTCTTGCATTTGTCTAAGCATTAAAAAAATTCCAGCAAGGGACCACTTTTTTGAGCCCTTTCTTTCTGATTTACTAGACACGTGTTACGTCTATAGAAGCCCATTTAAAGCAAACCTTTAATACTTTAACATTTTTCCAAGATGTTATTTTTACCTCCAAACCCAGTAGCACAAATCAGCCCAAAATAACAGTTATTGATTACTTATTTTACCTAATTTGATATCAACCATCCTCACTATATTTGGTGAAAATTATTTTCACCCTATGTTAACTTCAATAAATGGTATGTCAGGGTCTCTGGCCACCAGGATGAAAGTCTTTTACTATTTTCAGAAAAGAGCAATAGTCCGACCAAGCTATAATTGTAGTACACTAAAGCAGGAAGGGAAGAGGTAGCAACTTCTGTATGTAACGGTTCATGCTATATTTAAGTAGTGTGTTATATTCTACCAATGGAACAAAAAGCATCCAACAGGAAGAATCTGCTGTCACAGCATGTCTGTGTATTATCTACCTTTCTGTTGGCACCAATACATCTATTGCATGGCATCTGAAGTATGGATGGCCTTCCTTCAATCTTTGATCTAATGTTGACCAAATTGCATCCCTTCAACCCATTTGCACTATGAATGGATATCCAACTGGTGGTGTGGTGTTGGATTTCGCTCTCCAAGGGACTTCTCCTTGGGGCTTATAGGCTTCCCATTATGGCATCAAAATGTTAATGCAATGTTGTCTATGAATGTGATGTTTTCCCAGTTACCTGGAGCGACTTGAACGGAGATCTGTGTGCTCTAATTTAAAAGACTTTGGGTGAGTTTTTTGGGTGATCTTTCTCCATCTTATGTATATAAGTGATTTTGTGTGGCTACACATTGCTGTTACTGAATACCTTCGATTTTTGAATTTCGTTGTTCTATAAATGTTCACACTTGTCATTTGCATTTTACTTTCAGCTGTACGCGATCATTATTGTTTTTTTCCAGTATTCATTAACTTGTTGTGAATTTAAGTTAGAAAGGCTAATTGTTCGTAAGTACTTCCTGTGGATTGTGTATGCAAAGAGCTTCATACTGTAATTATTATTATTTATTTCATGACAGTGTAATTGCTGTTTCTGTATGGGTTCTATTGCTTTTTCATCAAAGGCTGTAAAAAAATTAATTGACCAGTCAGTGAAGTCATGTCACCTCAATCTTTTTAAATGTGCTTTCCATTTTTATTGTTTTGTTGACACAATATCCTAGTTTTTTTATTTTAAAAATCTTTAGATGAAAAGTATTAAAAATTAATCTTGCAGCTCAGACGAGAGGCGCAAGGGATATTATAGATTAGAATAAAACTGGCTAAAATGATGCTCTTCCTTTAAATCCTCAATCTATTCCACAATATCTCACTAAGGGGTATATATATTAAAGAGTGAAGATAGAGACCACCACAGTCCACTAGCATGAAATATCACCTCTCTCCATTCATTTCTATGGGATTTTAAAGGTGTATTTATCAAAGGGTGAAAGTGAAAGATAAAGAATCCAAAAAATTGAATGGAAAGAGGTGGAAATCACAGGCTTATTTGCCAGGCAACATGGGCGACTGATCTGAAAATGATTTTAGAGAATTTATCTCCAAGTGTGCCGTAGCCCTAAGAGTACCAAATGAAAGCAGAGCAACCACAAAAACCCAGAAAATGTTATGGAGGTATCTAACTTTACAAAGTTTAACCAAAATATACCCAAGATCTCACCCTCAATACAATTTGTCACTTAAAACATGGAGGTTTTCCATTGTAGATCTGTGTACTGACTGTAGGCTTTTTGCCATTTTAATATTTCATTAGTTTGAATACTGGGGAGGATGTGGCCAAACCATGGACCTCGTCCTCTTTTTGTGGAGTTGCAGACACTTGTTTAAAATAAATATTTGACTTGCCTTCTAAATTGATTGTTAAACCTATTCAAGCTTTTCCTGCTCTGACTTGAAGAAAAATTACAAAGACTTGTAATTATAATAATACTTGAAATCATAATAATAACACCCACGTGCTAATAAACCCTTGCATGAATAAAATAAAAAGAAAAACTCTGCTACCGCTGTATCACTTACAGGCGGATTCCATTAATGTCAATTTCAGGTGGCACCAAAAGGTATAAAGTATTTATTGAAAGCTGAAATGTGAGTGTGCCATTACTCCTATTACTGCTATTAATTTGTTACTATCAAAATGCTTTACCTTAACTATTTTATAGATCTTTTACAAATATGTGCAAAGTCAAGTTTGTTAGAAGCCCTGGTTTATTTGTTGTACACAATGAAGAGGTCTAAAGGATAAAATATATTTTACTGTAGGCTTTATTTACCATTAAATACTACTAGCCAACTGCCCTTTTAGTGTGAAGTACTTTACATGGTAATTATACAGACTGTGCAGTACAAATATTTATTTCTATCAATTTATCTATATGTGTAGTGGGTAATGTACCCCTATTGTTATTTATAAAGTTATTATAAACCACCAACGATTTAGGAGACTACTTAAAAACAGGAGGATGGAGACCAAGTTGAATTTTGATTAAATTGTGAGATTGACTATTCCAAACTTGAATAGTCATTATTTAATAAAGAAAAAAGCAGCAAAAGTTTGCATGAAAAAACTCGACAAAAAAAAAACACTGCAGAGTTTCTATAAAAGTCTATAAGTGTCAATGGGAATTGTCTTTCTTTGACTTTGTGATTTCAAACAGCTTTATTTTATTTATTTTTTCCCCAGTTTATTTTAACATTTTCAGATTTCCAGCTTCATAGAAAATTAATACAACAATATCATTTGTGTTTGTGTGTGACTTTTTTCCCCTCAATAATATACAACCATGACTATTCTAGGCAAAATTTTTCTTTAATATGCTTGTGCTCGAGAATAAAAAAAGATAAACAATATTGTTTTCTTTTCTGCAATCATGGGGTTTCCCACCTCAAAACAAATGAGAAATCTGCCCCTAATGTTGATGGGTAGTTTATTGTAAATATCCCACCCATATCCCAGTAGGGAATGCTCTAAAATTTGCTGTGTGTATGGTTACTTTGTAATCTATACGTCATTTTTAGGGGTGTCTTAATGGTGGTTGTTGGCAAACCTACAAACAAAGGTCAGTGTCTGTTCCATATTTAGAAGAAAATATGTAGGTCATGATGCCTTTTTATAGGTCCATGGTAAGGCCTCATCTGGAGTATGCAGTGCAGTTTTGGACTCCAGTCCTTAAGAGGGATATAAATGAGCTGGAGAGAGTGCAGAGACGTGCAACTAAACTGGTTAGTGGGATGGAAGACTTAAATTATGAGGGTAGACTGTCAAGGTTGGGGTTGTTTTCCCTTGAAAAAAGGCGCTTGCGAGGGGACATGATTAAACTTTACAAGTAAATTATAGGACATTATAGACAAATAGCAGGGGACCTTTTTACCCATAAAGTGGATCGCCGTACCAGAGGTCACCCCTTCAGACTAGAAAAAAAGAACTTTCATTTGAAGCAACGTAGGTGGTTCTTCACAGTCAGGACAGTGAGGTTGTGGAATGCACTGCCGGGTGATGTTGTGATGGCTGATTCAGTTAATGCCTTTAAGAATGGCTTGGATGATTTCTTGGATAGACATAGTATCAAAGACTATTGTGATACTAAATTCTATAGTTAGTAGGGATGTAGCGAACGTCGGAAAAAAAGTTTGCGAACATATTCGCGAACTTGCGCAAAAACGCGAGCGGTTCGCGAACGGTTCGCGAACGGTTCGCGAACCCCATAGACTTCAATGGGAAGGCGAACTTTAACATCTAGAAAAGACATTTCTGGCCAGAAAAATGATTTTAAAGTTGTTTAAAGGGTGCAACGACCTGGACAGTGGCATGCCAGAGGGGGATCAAGGGCAAAAATGTATCTGAAAAATCTGCCTGTGTGTGCTTGGAAGAGATAGTGTAGGGGGAGAGCTGTTAGTGATTTCAGGGACAGATGATAGTAAGTTTGCTGGCTAGTAATCTGCTTGATACTGCTCTGTATTGGAGGGACAGAAGTCTGCAGGGATTTGAGGGACATTTTAGCTTAGGTAGCTTTGCTGGCTAGTAATCTACTGTTCTCTTTAAACAACTGCCATACGTTGACCTTGTAGGCATTGTTTGCCCAGTTTTTTTGGACGCAGCCACTGAAGCACAGTTGCCAGAAAAAATATGCCATATAAATGCTGAAAATAGTCATTTTTCGCCATTACGTAAAATATATTATGGCTGCTTGAAAAAAGTGACTCCGGTGTTTTTTCTGGAGACGGTAATATTATGGATATTTAGACAGAATGGGAACAAGGTCACACAGCTCGATGGCGGGTTGAAGAAAACAGTGTGCAAATAATGCCTACAAGGCCAACGTATACACTACTACAGCGGTGGATACGGATTACGTAAAATATATTATGGCTGCTTGAAAAAAGTGACTCCGGTGTTTTTTCTGGAGACGGTAATATTATGGATATTTAGACAGAATGTGAACAAGGTCACACAGCTCGATGGCGGGTTGAAGAAAACAGTGTGCAAATAATGCCTACAGGGCAAATAATGCCTAAAAGGTCAACTTATACACTACTACAGCGGTAGTAAAATAAAAAAAAGTAAAATAAAAAAAAAATGAATATTAAAAAAAAAAATTAAAGTTGGTGCTGCTGAACTACTAGGAGCAGCAGATTAGCACACCAGTCCCACTCCCCAACACTGCTAGACTAATAGCACTGGGCTCTTATAGTAGTAGTAGTAGTAGTAGTAGTAAAACAACAAAAAAATAAATAAAAGCAGTCCTTACAAGGACTACTGTTATTGCAGCAGTCAGCAGATGAGATCAGAAGCAGGACAGCTGCCCACTGCAGCTACATACAGAGCACTGCAGTAGAAGGTAGATTACTAGCCAGCAAAGCTACCTAAGCTTAAATGTCCCTCAAACCCCTGCAGACTTCTGTCCCTCCAATAACAGAGCAGTATCAAAACGATTACTAGCCAGCAAACTTTCAACTGTCCCTGAAATCACTAACAGGCAGCAGCTCTCTCCCTACACTATCTCTTCAGCACACACAGGCAGAGTGAAAAAACGCTGCAGGGCTTCGGTTTTTATAGGGAAGGGGAGTGGTCCAGGGGAGAGCTTCCTGATTGGCTGCCATGTACCTGCTGGTCTGGGGTGAGAGGGCAAAAAAAAGCGCCAACAATGGCGAACCCAAAATGGCGAACGTCGCGCGACGTTCGCGAACTTCCGGCGAGCGCGAACACCCGATGTTCGCGCGAACAAGTTCGCCGGCGAACAGTTCGCGACATCTCTAATAGTTAGTATAGATATGGGTATATATATAATTTATGTGAAAATAGGGAGGGGTGTGTGTTGGGATTTTCATTCGGAGGGGTTGAACTTGATGGACTTTGTCTTTTTTCAACCTGATTTAGTTAACTATGTAACTATGAATATTCTGTAAAAACTACAAGGTGCACATTTATAAATTCTTTAACTCATAACTCAATAAATTGTCTAACAATGTATTGACATTTACACATCGAATTTCAGCAAGTTAACACAATATACCTTGAAGTGTTATTTTAATTATATTTTATTTACTGTTTTTGAATAACAATCGGCATTGTTTTTTTTTTTTCTTAAACTCAAATACTTTCAATGGCATGAAAGGCTAGAGCAAATGGCTCTGTGCTAGATGTACCATTGAACTTGTATGTGCCCTGAAAGTAAAGAAAAATATAAATCCCTTCTATGATTCTCAGATATCCATACAAATATGATCAATAAGACCAAAGCATTCTCAGAGCTACTAGTCCCCAAAAGACAGTGACATGCATGCATTGAACAACATTGTAACATATATCTTTTAAAAATATTTCTTCTGTTACTTTGCCATCAAAGCCATTTGAAAAATGTTTTAGTCTCTATAATTATTTCCAATTTTTAGAGCCCAACACTGTTTAAAGTCCCCAGACACCTTTTCATACCACAAGCACAGGTTTGAACAACACATGATCCAGTGAACTTTCACCACTAAAGACAGGCAACTGCTCTGCCTATTGGTGCTGCTGTCAGATACTCATTTCAATGATTTATTGTATTTAATTTATTCAACCTTCAGATAGAGAACATGTTAGAGTAATTTGGTTATAACCCTGTTCAACTACAGCTGGCTACTCCAGTTAATGCTACTTTGAAATATCAGAAGGATAAAAAAGTCTTTGCCAGACATTTACTCATGGCACTGAGGCCTGCAGATAGGAGGTCTATTCTGAGATGCCACACAGTAGTAGACATCATAAGTATACTTACTAATTAGAATGGAATAACTCCCCTATGAGATTTAGGGAACACGTGAATTTTGTGCATTCACGTATTTACTGTATGCAAATCTCAGTTAATGTTTATAATGCATAGATAAGCAAAGGAAACTAGCCTTTTGGTCATACAACTTGAATCCACCAGTCTTTCTCCATCTATATTTTACTCATAGGGGCAGATTCACTAAAGGACGAAGTGACTAACGCTAGCGACTTTTAGCCAGCGCTGCCACTCGCAGGGATATCGCCAATTCACTTACAGGCACAGATGCCAATTCTCTAGTGAACGGGACCAACGCTAGCGTTTATTCGTTTTCACTCTGGCGAACATTCGTTACTCCGCAAATTCACTAAAGTGTGGATTTTACTGAACGTTCGCCAGAGTTGACTTCATCACCTCAGACCAGGCAAAATGCTAAAAAGAAGCTACATCATCCTCAATCTTCTGTCTTAGATCATATCCTTTGTGCTGAAAATGCATTAAAGTTCATGCATGTTAGTGAATCTGCCCCTCAGATTTTATAATGATCCTCCTGCTTTTTTGATATTACCCACTGCTTCCCCTCCCATCTCCCTCTTTGCATTTTTCTGTTTTATATAGTATTGCTATAAAATAATATATATAAAGGAGTTCTACTTGATGATTATGGTTAGTAATCATAGTTGGTATTGACCCTATTAGTCTGCGTATTAAGATAAAGGTAGAGCCAAATGGAAGGCGGATGATGGACTTCCGACACTTGTCCTTCCATCACTCTCCAGAGTTAGTTAAAGCACAATCAACGAGTGCTGCTTTGGCACTGAGTTTTCAGGAGAGGTGGGAATCAGAACCCATGACCTTGTGGACCTCCCAGTCTGGGGGGGGCATGCGCTCTACCGACTCTAGTACTGGGGAAGGCTCTTTTGGAGACTTACCTCAGGTTTGTATTGACCCTATTAGTCTGCTTACTAAGATAAAGGTAGAGCCAAATGGAAGGTGGATGATGGACTTCCGACACTTGTCCTTCCATCACTCTCCTGAGTTAGTTAAAGCACAATCAACCAGTGCTGCTTTGGCACTGAGTTTTCAGCAGAGGTGGGAATCGAACCCATGACCTTGTCAACCTCCCAGTTTGGGGGCTTGCACTCTACTGACTCTGCTATTGGGGAAGGCTCTTTGAACAGCTTACCTCAAGTTGGTATTGACCGTATTAGTCTGCATACTAAGATAAAGGTACAGCCAAATGGAAGGCAGATGATCGCCTGTTTGCTACCTGTCTGTTGAATACAAAGGCATAGGTTGCATCTTCCTCAGGCTACATTAATGAGTGACAGATATGTAGGGTTTGTTAAAGCGCCAAAGCTGCATTTTCCTCCTGCTACATTAAAGTGTAATCAGCTTCTCAAATCCTTTGTTTTTATTTAAAGTTTTGTACAGAACACTATCCTCATTAAGCAATTTGCAAAGCTCAACTTCAGGCTGATGCTAGGCAAACCCCAAAAAGGGTTCTGTATGGGGAAAAAAAGACCCAAGTTGATGCAAAGGTAAGGGCAAAATGCTAGATGGGGAAGCCCTGTCCTGAAGTATATACCTGGGTAGCTTTGAAGGACAACCATGGCTAGGCAACCCCCAAAAAGTGTTCTGTATGGGGAAAAGACCCAAGTTGATGCAGAGGTAAGGGAAAAATGTGAGATGGGGAACAATCAACCAGTGCGGCTTTGGCACTGAGTTTTCAGCAGAGGTGGGAATCGAACCCATGACCTTGCCATAACCAGAAAGTTGGGCTATGAAATCAAAAATATATATATTCTAATGATGTGCAGGTTTTGATTCTCTTACTTTTTTTTAGTAGCAAGTGCATATCTAAGTTTTAGCAAGAGTATAGCTGGTAATAAATACAAAATGAGCCCAAATTCTTATATACTAGAGGCATTTCATGAGAAACATAGATCTTTCATACAACGAAATCTCTGGAGAATCAGGGTTGAAATACAAATATGTAAAGAACTGTCACGGATGTCAGAGTTTTAACCAAGTCAATTTAAATTGAGAAAATGGGCAAACAATGGATATACAGAGAAAATAAATAAGTGTAGAATCAAATAAATGCAAGATACAGTGAGACGGTGCTCCAGAGGTCATATGTGAACAGACATAATATAACTTGAAAGATACATTTAACAAGATGTTCTGTGTTCATAAACAAAGTTGAATGGTGATTTTAAAATTGGAATCTCCTAAAGAGAAGGATAGGAACATTTATTAGAGTAATATTGCTTGCAAACAATATATGTGTTGGCACCAAAATATGTATAGACTTACAGACAGGCAGCACAAGTAGAAATGCATTAAAATATTTATCTGGTCTGTAACAAGACAAATGTCTATGAAATAAATAAAAGTTATATAAAAGATGCAACAGATTTGTTGAATTAAGAGGAAAGATAATAAATGAATTTGCAACCAAAGAAAAAATACATCCTTCTACACAAAAATCTTTATAAAACCTTTCAGAAATATTGATTATAGATTAGATACATATAGATGAATAGATGTTACATATAGATAGATGTTTTAATAACATAAATGTAAGGTTATTTATTGGGCAGCTTATGTGTATGCAATTGACAATCTAAAGTACTGTTAAAAGGAAAATGGGGTTTTCATTCTTCAGCATGAGCCAAACATGATATTGTCTCCAAACCACAAGGACTGGACAGATTAAACATATTTGCATATTTTTCTCAATTGTATATATATATATATATATATATATATATATATATATATATATATATATATATATATATATATATATATATATATATATATATATATATATATATATATATATATATATACAATGTTCTAAAAGTATATAAAGAGTGGTTCATACAGGAATGGTAATAACAATGTGAAGGGTTATGGTTTAGAGGGTTTACATATAAATAACAGCAGAATTTTCTTTTTTTAACAATTGACCTCTGGTTGGAGACATACTTTTATAACCAGCCCTGTAAAACTGGGGTGTATTTGGGATTTAACCAGCAAATGTCTTGACTTTTCTATGAAATCCAGTGGGTAAACTGTAGGATAGTCCATGAAAATTATAATTTCTGGAGCAAAACTAAGTTTCTTCCCCTGAATATCTCATGTTTTGTATATAAATGAGGAGAGAGTCTCCAAAATCATAATGCTTTTTATGTGGAAACAGCAAACAGAAATGAAACTGAAACTCAAATGGAGAACATTGGTCGGCTCTGTATTATGAAACTCAGGGGGCACATTTACAAAGCTCGAGTGAAGGATTCAAATTAAAAAAACTTCGAATTTCGAAGTGTTTCTTTGGCTACTTCGACCATCGAATGGGCTACTTCGACCTTCGACTACGACTTCGACTACGAATCGAACGATTCGAACTAAAAATCGTTCGACTATTCGACCATTCGATAATCGAAGTACTGTCTCTTTAAGAAAAACTTCGACCCCCTAGTTCGGCAGCTAAAAGCTACCGAACTCAATGTTAGCCTATGGGGAAGGTCCCCATAGGCTTGCCTGCGTTTTTTTGATCGAAGGATATTCCTTCGATCGTTGGATTAAAATCCTTCGAATCGTTCGATTCGAAGGATTTAATCGTTCGATCGAACGAATAATCCTTCGATCATTCGATCGCAGGATTTGCGCTAAATCGTTCGACTTCGATATTCGAAGTCGAACGATTTTAGTTCCTGGTCGAATATCGAGGGTTAATTAACCCTCGATATTCGACCCTTAGTAAATCTGCCCCCAGGAGTTAGAAGTTGCAGGCCTGTTTTCATGGATGGACATTTGTTTTACGAAAAAGTCTAAAGTCCATACTACAACTTAAAGGGCAAGTAAACCCCAAAATAAAAATTCTAGCATTCCAATATGCAATTATTAGAAATTTTTTAGCACTATTAAAGTTATTTGTAAAAAGAATTGAAAGAATATTGAAAGCAGCATTTGCTTGACTCCTGGTCTGTTAATCAGCTGGTATGTTTGTTTAAAAAAAGTATGAGCCATCAGGGCAGCGAATAGAAAGGGACAGACAAACACTGCATTCAATAGAAATGCATATACAAATAACTTAAAAACCCCAGAAACTTTGGAATGAATGAATATTGTAAAGTTGCTTAGAATTATGTTTTCTTTCATTTGGCAATAAATTATTTTTTGGGTTGGCATTCCCATTAAAGCTTAAAGAAAAGTTACAGTAAATTGTAGGGGCATTCTTGAATAAATGGAAGTAAGAGTAATGATTTTTCCAATTGTAAAAAGAAGAAAAGGCATGAATACAGTTAAATAAAGAACAAGCAAATTAGGAGGAAATGTGTGAATGATTTCTTTTTAGCTCTATGAAGTTGCCAGATAACAAATTGGGAGATGTCACAGTGATTTACTTGGTGATAGACAGAATAAGATTTTCTGCTAATTCAAATCCATTAGAAGGCTATACTTCATTTCAGAATATAATTCTTCCTGTCCCCTTAACATTTGCTTTACTGATGCAAACACCATATACAAGAGCACATAGAAACCATGCACAAATGCACAGCCAAGCACATACACACATACATTATAACGCACACAAGCATGAGGCTTGTTACACTACTGCAGTTAATTGATTGTTTACTATAGATTCAATAAAATGAAGATTTTATGACCCAAAGCTGCCTGGTACTCGGTGAAATAATACAAGTTGTTACATATGTTCATGTGGTTCCTGAGGTGTGGTCACGTGCTAGCACAGGGAATCCGGTCATCCCTCAGCAAGGAACTGGGTGCTCTCCCCTATTGCACCTAACACGTTCAATTGAGTCATGTTATAAGACAAATTATAACTGATGTTACCACTAAACACTGTTTATAAGGACAAAGGGGCAAATTTACTAAGCGGCAAAAATTCGCCAGCAACGGCTTCGCAGGCAGTGCAATACTTCGCCAGGCGAAAATTCGTGCAGACAACTCTCACTGAAATGCAAAGTTGCGTCCAGGGCGCCAAACGCTGGCGAAGTTGCGCTAGCATTAATTCAGCAAGCAGAGCGATTTTGCGCTATCGTTGGCTAATTTGCATACGGCGGGAAGTTAAAGTTGAATGGCGGTATATGTTGCAGCAAATACATTGCATTACACAAGCCCAGGGAAGTTTAATAAAAGAAAATAGAGTTATTATATTGCCCTACACATTGGCCCAGTGTATAGTTTATGTGCCATATGTTAGGAAATGTCGGGGGGAAGCTGGTTACCCCAAAAACAATTTATGCTCTTTTGCAGCCTATCATCCTGAAAAAAGGAAAAGAAGCCAGCGTTTTTTGGGACTTAGAAAACAAAGTTCTATCTACTCTATTGCACTTCGCTTGGTCTGAGGTGGTGAAGGCAAGTCTGGAGCAAGAGGTAGTGTTCAGTAAAATCTGCATCTTAGTGAATTTCTGCAGTTACATCCCTTCCCCAGAGCGCAACTTCGCCTGGTGATTGAGTGTGAATGAGCGCCAGCGTCAGTCTCTTTCGCTAGCGAAGTTATGCCTACGCCCATTAGTAAATTGGCAAAGTACCGAAATGACGTCAATTAGTCACTTCACCCTTTAGTAAATTTGCCCAATAATTTAAAGGATATTCACTAAACCACTGTTTATAAGGACATAATTTCCAGGATATTTATGAATCGTCAGTATTATAAGGATATAACTAAGAATGGGGACTTCAGCAGGTACCTTTTTCATACATATGCACTGTAGGTAAGAAAGCTGCTGATAAGTTGGATTCCTATTCAACAGTGTAAAAAAGTTAGGGAACTACAACTAGGGTTATTTGATGAAGGAAACACAAGAGCCTTTACAATGACTTTTAGAATGTAAAACTAGGCACCCTGAACCTCTGTTAATATGGGTTTGCTTCTGCAACTGTCAGACGCTAGGAATATAAATGACACCCTGGCTCTGTTCCAGCTACTTAAACAAATAATTAAACTAAAAGGACTCCTATCCAGCTTCTAAAATAACTGCTTACGGTGCAAGAACATTTGCTGAAACTGAATAATGTGGATGTCTGATTCATCTGTAGTAATAGCAGGTTAAACTGCTGGGGTTGTTCTTCTGTCTGCAGTAATGAACAGGACAAGGAACAGATCTGGTCTTCCTGCTTCAGTGACTTTGCATAAATTAGTAGACTTAGATCCAGGAGATTATCTATATACCATCTATGCTACTATTCTATGTTTAACTATTGAACTCTATGTTATACTTTGGGAAGAGATAATGAGTCAGTAAAGAGTACTATAATGGCAGACATTATGCAAAAATATAGACTAGAAAGCTGAACCTGGAGTCAGTGTACTGAATGGTAAGCAAAGTTAAAGAAACAAGTAAACTGAGCAGTTCAGGTAGGGTTCAGATGATAATACACAGCAAACATTCAGAAATGGAAAGAGGGCCATTATTTTTATGCCAAGTGCAATTTCAAAATATTTTTAACCACAGTGCAGGGATTTTGCCCCCATAATTCCAGCATATTTGCAGGCTCGATGTACCTGACGTAAAGATAAACCAATAGATTAAAATATGCGCAATTGTACTTGCCCTTCACTTCACAGTTGTGCTGAAAATCTTTGTTCCTTGGATTGCGGGACTTCAGGTGCTTGTCATAAGAATATATGCCTGCTTCAGATTGTTGGGATGTAAATGCATTGCACCAAGAAAATCCTGGAGCCACCATCACTTTCGGATCCATTGTACACAATTTACAAGAGGGCTGCTGCACCAAGCGCAATTATGATGTCTTTTTAAAAATGGATGATAAGGACTTTGATTTCTTGTTATAATAAAGCTGTGGCCAACCCTTAACCACATATAATCTGGTATCTGGTGTCCTTTATTTACAACAAAACATTATAAAAATAAATCCAGCAGCACTCCGATATGTGATTCAAATGTTTATTCGTGCCACCAGCAAAGCGACGTTTCGGGCTTTTCCAGCCCTTTATCAAGCCCTTTATTTAAGACAAAACATTCTACTCTGTCATCAATAAAGTAGGAAATGATAAACAAAGAGCAGAAGGAGAAGTTAAAAAATAAGCAGTAAGTGAAAAACAAATGAGAAAATAAAAGGAAAAATAGAAATATAAAAACTTGATTTTCACAATTATCCAGCTACTGCAAGGAAGGATGCACACAGATACAAAATCTTACAGATAACTAAGTACCTTGACTGAAGCTTCAATTTAAATTTCACAAAGGCAAGATGATAGAGGGAAAAAAGAAAAAGATTTCTCAACCTTTTCAAGAGCTGGTCACATTGGAGAGGATTGGGATTAGGGGTTGGCCCAGCAGGAGGCCTCTGATGATGGGAAATAGCAAGATATCGTTCTTATAATAGCATCTAAAAATGAACATGTGCAGCAAGTTTTCCCATAATGTTTGTGCCTACATATACGTTTTGTGATGCTAACATACAGTGCCTTGTATCTTTAGACTGCCAGCAAAACAACAATACACATTGTAAGCAAAAATGTGACCATAGATTTACAATGCTCTCCGTTGCTCAGTTTACAGTGCTACATTTATTAGCATGCAGCATGTTGTACTATGTGGACCAGAATTATCAGCATCACCAAGTACCCTACTGCAAATGCTACTGGTGCATACCAATTGTCAGTTTAATAGTTATAATAATAATTTTTAATAATTGTAGTTCAAAATCAAATTTCTGTAATATAGAAGCAATGTTACACTATTCTCAAAGGAATATTGGAGACCAATGGTCCCAGTTTTCACAATATTCGAGAAAGTTACCACCGCACCCAAACCTGCATAAATATTTTGTTTCCAGTAGTTTTTTATATAGATTATATTTCACATTCATAATTTAACAGTAACAAAAAAACATCCCAGATAGGCCTATGGGGGGTATTGCCAAATCAAAGTAGGTTTCAAGACCATCAACCATTGTTTCTATATAGATATTAGATGCTTACCATACATCTTAGCAACTCATAATTTGTCAATAATCGAAATTAGCCTCTCAGGTTGGAAGCATATGGTGACATTGTCCATCATGTTCAGGTCATTTCCCACTTAAAATTATATAATTTGTCCTGTGAACTACTTATTTGACGTCCACTAGAGGGGATGTCCAAATAATTCCTATATGGATTTTGGCTGCCAAGAGTAGTTTTTGGACAAATTTATTTTCATATTTAGTTAAATTGCATATTTTATTTCCCAATAGTACTACTTGTATGGTTGGTGTTGTATTGATTGATGCCAATTCTGATATCATTTCAATGATCTCCCCCAAAAAAGCTGAAGGTTTTAGGGCAGCAAATGTGATTAAAGATTAATTCTTGGTTAAAATTTCTGGAACACATTGGATCAACTTGTGCAGGGATCTCCAACCTTTTGAACCTGTGAGCAACATTCAGAAGTAAAATGAGTTGGGGAGCAACACAAGCATGAATGTTCTTGGGCTGCCAAATAAGTGCTATGATTTACCATGTGGTAGCCCCTACATGGATTGTTAACCTACATTGAGGCTCTGTTTGGCAGTACACCTGGTTTTTATGCAACCAAAACTTGCCTCCAAGACTGGAATTTAAAAATAATCTCCTGTTTTGAGGCCACTGGGAGCAACATCCAAGGGATTGGAGAGCAACATGTTGCTCACGAGCTACTGGTTGGGGATCACTGAACTTGTGGGTAGATCTTATGTAAGGTTTTTGGTGTGAAGTAGACCGTGTGTAGTACCTTAACAGAACTTTCCCTTAGGAATACTATATGTTGCCACTGTTAGCCACTACAGTATATGTATATAGTGTCTGTACATATATTTGGTAAGCATGGATGCAGTCAGTTTGTACACGATAATACCACGGGGCACATTTACTTAGCTTGAGTGAATGAATAGAATAAAAAATACTTCGAATTTCTAACGTTTTTTTTGGCTACTTCGACCATCGAATTGGCTACTTCGACCTTCGACCACGACTTCGAATCGAACGATTCGAACTAAAAATCGCTCAACTATTCGACCATTCGATAGTTGTAAGTACTGTCTCTTTAAAAAAAACTTCGACCAACTACTTCGCCACCTAAAACCCACCGAGCATCAATGTTAGCCTATGGGGAAGGTCCCCATAGGCTTTCTAACAAATTTCTGATCGAAGGAAAATCATTCGATCCATGGATTAAAATCCTTCGAATCGTTCGATCGAACGATTATTCCTTGGATCGTTCAAACGAACGAATATCAGTAAATATATATCAGATATTCGAAGTTGAAGGATTTTACTTCGACGGACGAATATCGAGGGTTAATTAACCCTCGATATTCGACCCTAAGTAAATGTGCCCCCACATGTTGCTGGCATGGAAGCAGTGCGACAATCTCTTGAAGAGTAGTTTTGTCCTTATTCTGGTCCTCCAATTACTTGAGTTGACATTATACTTGAACTATTTTCATTTTGAACAGGATTATTATTTAAAGGTATCTGGTATGAAAATGGGTGCTGCCATGCACCTGCTTATGCCAATTTATTTATGCACCAGTATGAACAGCGGCATATCTTGCCATACTTTAATGAGAGGTTCCTTTTTTTTTTCTTCGCTACATTGACGATATGATTATTGTGTGCATGCCACTGAATTTCAATACATAGAAATGGTAAATGAGCTTAATTTGACAGCTTAGTACGGTTTATTTTTGACATCCATCCTTATGAGTCATTTTTTGGATGTTGTCCTTATGTTGAATATCAATTTATATATCGCTTAGATTACTCCTTGTGTAATAAACCTACGGACAAAAATGTCTTTTTACATTATGATAGCTACCATCCTAGCTCTATGAAAAAGTCATTACCAATTTCTCAGCTCTGCAGGGTTTTGAGGCATAATTCTGTCCATACTGTTTGTGAAAAACAAATAACACATGTGGACCCAGTTTAAAGAAAGAGGGTACACGGCAGAGTGTTATGTGTGGCTTTAGATAAAGCCCAAAAATGCCATCAGGGGTTAACTAAACAGAATGAAAGCCACTCCGGTATGGACTTTAGTACTACATACAACTTGTGCACAAGGAGTATGGACCGATTTGTTAGAAATCAATGGAATATTATATGAGCTGACAAAGATCTGGCTAGAATCATTCCAGATCCTCCCAGGATTTGTTACAAGAGAGGCACTAACTTGAGTGATATGCTGATCAAACATGATCCAGTGCATTGTTATGTTAAGAAAACGCACACATGGAGAACTGGAGCTAAACCTCTTTGCTTCCAGTGTCCCAAAATGTCCCAAATGTAGGTATATGACACCAGGGCAAACTTTCTTACATACACAAACTGGCAAAAGGTTTATGATTAGACACCATATTACTTGTAGTACTATTTATGTGATATACTAAATTAAATGCCCTTGTGGTTTGTCATATGTGGGAAAAACCGGATCCTTAGACTAAGGATGGATGCACATCGTTCAGCAATAAGTACTGCTTTCAGAGATGGTATGTCAAATAAGCCGGTGGCTAAACATTATTTAGAGCAAAGACACTGACAACCTTTAGTTATAAAGTATTGCAATTG
This sequence comes from Xenopus laevis, assembly GCF_017654675.1. Classification (NCBI taxonomy): domain Eukaryota; kingdom Metazoa; phylum Chordata; class Amphibia; order Anura; family Pipidae; genus Xenopus; species Xenopus laevis. Next base: position 85,314,331 of record NC_054383.1, read on the forward strand.
ACCACATCCCATCGCTGAGTCAAGGTGGCGATAGATCCAAAATTCTTCTCCAGAGAGAAGTCTTCAAGATAAAAAGACGGAATACCCTGGCCCCTCATGGATTAAACGAAAATTGTTCTTTAATGTGTTTTTTAAATCAAAGGTGACTTCCTTCAAGCTCTTGTAACAATATCATTCTATGATACATTTTTTGATACATTTTTTGTAACTGTAATGCTGTATCAGGGGAATGTAATAAAAGTTGCAAAGAGCAAGACAATTTGCACCAATAAGAACAAAAATCCTCATCTCGCAATGTAACATTGTTCCTTAAACTGTTATTACATTGTGAATTTTAATTGCGCACTCTTAAGAAGTGCTTAAAGGTGTTGCAATCTTTTGGAGCAAACATAACGACTTTTTTCAGTAAGAACTTTTATTACATTGACGCAAACTATAAAATTTGCGGACGGTCTTCCACTGTCGGAAGTGGTCGCTTAACAGTTTCCATGTTCACAAAAGCTATATTAAATTCGTGCAAAGCAAAATTTGTTTGTGCAAAGGCATAACATTTTGCTTTGCGAACAGTTTTTCCATTACCGACTTTTATTACATTCCCCCGCATATATTTCTTATTTTCTGTGTCTTATGTTTTTAAACAAAGTAACTTCTTGGTTATGTGGATACTCTACATCTGTGTTGGTTTTAACATTCAATGATTTTTTTCTCCTTGGTACAGGGTTGTCCCCTTTTACTTTGCATATTACCGGGGTAGATGTACAGTATGTAATTGGATGGTGCTCTTTTGTTCATATGACTTTGCCTATTACACATTATTGAGTGAGTGATTCTATTTTAATTAATGTGGTGGTTTAATATCAATTATGGTCTTGAAATAAAATAATGTTTTTTAAAGAAGAACTAAACTCGACCAGAAAAAATCAAGGTTTAATAAATGGCTGATAGCTTTTTTGCATTATTTATTGGCTTCCTTTTACCTAATAAATGTTTTGGTTGTCCTAGCTAACTTGAACGCCTTAAAAGCACGTATTTTCTTACCCACTTCAACACCAACACTTCTATCAAATCACAAAAGCTATATTTCTGAAAGGATTTCCTCATACATTGTAAGATGACTATTCTCTGCTTTTGCTATTTTGTTGTACTATAATCTAAGGGGCCGATTCACTAAGCTCGAGTGAAGGATTCGAATGAAAAAAATTCGAATTTCGAAGTATTTTTTTGGTACTTCGACCATCGAATTGGTTAAATTTGTTCGAATACGAACGAAATCGAATGAATCGAACGAAAAATCGTTCGACTATTCGACCATTCGATAGTCAAAGTACTTTCCCTTTAAAAAAAACTTCGACCCCCTAGTTCGGCAGGTAAAACCTACCGAAGTCAATGTTAGCCTATGGGGAAGGTCCCCATAGGTTTGCTAACCTTTTTTTGATCGAAGGATTTTCCTTCGATCGTTGGATTAAAATCCTTCGAATCATTCGATTCGAAGGATTTAATCGTTCGATCGAACGAAAAATCCTTCGATCGATCGAACGAACGTTTAGCGCTAAATCCTTCGACTTCGATATTCGAAGTCGAAGGATTTCAATTCGAGGGTCGAATTTCGAAGTATTTTTTACTTCGAAATTCGACCCTTAGTGAATCTGCCCCTAAGTATATTTGAGTAATCTGAGGATATCATAATTGCCCAGTAAAATTTACTGCCATTCTCTCAATAGATTATATAAAAAACATTTTATTTTTGTTAATAAAAGTGTCATATTCCTCTCATTTTCTTTGTTATCCCATGCAGGAATAAAGTGTGGGTTGGCTTTGTTTGTAACAGTGTGAACTGATCATTTATATTGATGGGGTCGAATCTGTGCTGTTTTGCTAATTTACTGCAAATTTGTGCCTGGCAAATGTATTTGCCCATCACCAATCATTTATTTCAAAGGATACGTAGATTGTGTCCTATTCCAATGAACAATGGGCCAAATTCACTAACCTCTGAAAATTCACCAGCGACGGCATCGCTCACAGCGCTTGGCCAGGCGTAGATTCACCAGGACAACACTAATTCACTAAAATCTGAAGTTGCGTCCAGGGCACTGAATGCTGGTGAAGTTGTGCTAGCGTTACTGTGCCAATCGAAGCAAAGTTGCTCTAGCGTTGGCTAATTTGCATACGGCGGGAAGTTAAAGTTGAATGGACGTATATGTTGCAGCCAATACATTACACTACACAAGCCCAGGGAAACCTTAATAAAATAAAGTTGTTATATTGCCCTACACATTTTTTAGCCTATCACCCTGAAAAATTTCGGACTTATAAAAATTTTCAACTATTTTTTTTAGGAACTTCTATCGACTCTATTGCACTTCGCCTGTTCTGAGGTGGCGATAGCAAGTCTGGTGCAAGAGGTAACGTTCATTAAAATCCACATCTTAGCGAATTTGCATAGTTACGTCCATTCACCAGGCGTTAGGGAGCGAAGTACCGCTAGAGTCGATCTCCTTTACATAGCTAATTTTCGACCTGCGTTAGTCACTTCGCCCTTTAGTAAATTTTCCCCAATGAGTTATTTAATTGTTGATATGCTTTAGCAAATTTATTATTTGAATAGTGTTCTATAAAAAAAACATTCAAATTACTGTATATGGTTTTGCTAGGACTCTTTAAGCTTAATTCCTCTGTTTTCCCCTGAAATATTTTAAGCCCTGCAATATTACTTATTTCTGAAAGTAAACAATATAAATTGGTCAGAGACACTAATGGTTCAATCAAGGACAGCAATATATCATCCACAAAAAAACAGAATTTATATTCTGTATTGTGGATATTAAATCCTTTAATGACTTTATTTGTTCTGATCAATATTGCTTTTGGTTCAATCACTATCAAACAATGCAGGGGATAGGGAACAGCACTTTATTGTTCATTTTTGAATTTCAGTTGATTGTGGATAAATTGGTAATTTTAAGTTTTCTTGGAGTTGACTATGAAGATTTTCATTCATCTACGTCAAATAGGTAAATCTAAAAACAACTGGACTTGCTGAGTAATCAATGAAGATGTTTCACTACTCATCCGAGCAGCTTCTTCAGTTCAACTGCCGGGATACAGATGTTAGAACAGCATTGTATGTAGCAGACAGGTGGTGTCGAAGGCCCCTGCCTCTATTCAGGGATAGTTTCTCCACCTTGACAGCTTGGAGTTTATGATATAAAGTTTTTTTATTACTGTTATAAATCAGTCTGGAAATTGCATGTATTCTAACAGACTTTTCACTCAGCTTTTTCTGTATCCAATGACACATGGTGGTTATTTACTAAACTCCGAATGCAAAAATCACAAAAAATCCTTGATTTTTTCTTTATAAAATCTGACTTTTAAAAAAATCACGAATTTTTCATAATTTATTAAACCCTGAGGATGGAAAAGTCGGAATCTGAAAATCCGGCATCTCAGACCTGTTGAGGTTGCATACAAGTCAAAGGGAGAAATGATTTTTTTGATGTGCGATGAGTTTTTGTGCAAACTCTGAAAATTCCTCAAAAAAATTGTGAAATTCTTGAAAATCGGATGAAAAAATCCAAAAAAAATTGTGAAAATCTAATTTTTTTTCCTGCAAAGCAAATTTTCGGTAAAATGTAATAATAAATAAGTGTAAAAAACCCGAGTTTGTAGCAGAAAATATTGAGATAAATTCAGACCACCTAAACATCCCTTTATATTATTTTTATGTTATGTTATATTTATTAGTTGGCATAATCAATTATGTTTAAATATCTTCCTGTGCATTGTATTATTCTTGGCCTGATGCCCTTTGAGAAAGTCAATCTCTTCTTCTACAGGATTTTCACATCCTGGTTCAATAACATGATGGGATTATAATTTTTAGCTTGTAATATATTTTCAGAGGGTTTTGGTAATATTACTATGGTGGCTATGTTTGCTTCTGGTAACATAACGAATAAATTATATGTCAAAAAGTAGTATCATTTACTAATGTTATTAGAGACCGATATCTCGCAGAGGCAAGTTATGGGTAGGTGGAAGGCTGAATTCACAATCAGCCCGGGTGCTCCCCGACCTCTATGCACCATTCCAAGCCCGACTAGCGGCAGCAGCACTTGTTTATATACTTACACTTGCTCTGCCCCCTCCAATGACATCATGGAAAAAGCACAGGTATATAACTGGCGTGACAAACAGATAAAAAAAATTCACACAGTTCATTAAACAGATAGTTTACATCATATTAAGTGGCATATTAAAGAATCTTACCAAACTGGTCTATATATTTAAGTAAATCTTGCCCTTTTACATCTCTTGCCTTGAGCCACCATTTCGTGATGGTCTGTGTGCTGTCTCAGAGATCACCTGACCAGAAATACTACAACTCTAACTGTTACAGGAAGAAGTGTTGAAGCAAAAGCCAGAACTCTGTCTGTTAATTGGCTCATGTGACCTAAGAAGTATAGTTTGTTTTATTTGTTGTGTGCACAGTGAATCCTACGATCCCAGGGGGCGGCCCTTATTTTTTAAAATGGCAATTTTCTATTTATGATTACCCAATGGCACATACTACTAGAAAAGTATATTATTATTAAAATGGTTTATTTACATGAAGCAGGGTTTTACATATGAGCTGTTTTGTGCAATATCTTTTTATAGAGACCTACATTGTTTGGGGGGTATAGTTTTCCTTTAATCAAAATGCATATATAGCTGTAAGTGATGTTCTGATACAAAATTCATATATGACTCATCTCAAAATAATTTAATTCATTCTTAAAACTATATAATAACATTCTTCCCTGTTCCACAGCTGCTTTCATGCAATTGTTAAATTTCTTAATAAAGGCAGAGGCAAACTGATAAATGCTATATGTTATACAACTACGGTATATGTATTCATTTACAGTTCTACATAGAAGTATGTATGTATTTGTGTATTTGTTTGCTGTTATAGGAATATACGTTTTTGCTATATTGCACACACATTTGAATGCTGGGCTATACAGTTGTACAAAAGAATTCTTTTGTGCACACAGCCTATGGAAAATTAGAGGGAACATTGTAGGAGACACTAAAAGAGTGCTATAAGAGGAAAGATGAAAACCTGAATAGGGTAGTGTTTCCATAAAGCTACACCCACCCTCCAGATGACAAATACAGTGCCCAGATTCCACAGAACTTTCCTTTGCGGACATTAATGCCTCCAATATCAGCATATTTAGGCACAGGATAGAGAGCAGGCTTAATATAAAAATGAGAATATGAGTGGCATTTCAAGTTCATTTTTTATTTGCCTCTATATGTAGCTAATAAAATAAATATATCATTATTTTTTTATTTTGAGCACTTCCATAGCTTCTGCTTAACCCACTAGCTACTTCTCTGCATGCCGTTCCTTTTACAGTTTTCTTATTTCCTTTGAAATCTTCCTCTCAGTCCTATAATAATGGTATCCTTTCATGATAATCACATGATCTTATTTCATATGGTTGTGGAAAAATAAAAGAAATAAATAAATAAACGAACTAAGTATATAAATACATCTTTTTATATAGAAATTAAGGAAAACACAAGAGAACTAGTTTTGATAAGTATTTCCTAATTTCCTATATTAAGCACAATTTAGCAAAACATTTTACTTTTTTTTTTATTTATTTATTTTTTTACAGTACAGCTTTAGTCAGACAGCAACATAGCATAGTCAGCTTCTTTGCTTTGCAACAAAGGCCCTAGAATTCTAACATGTTATTTTCTTCTCTGGTAAAATACTCTAATCCTTTAATCAGCTGTTACAGCGTCTGCAACAGAGCCGTTGTTATCCAAACTATTTTAAGCATCTGAAACCATTATCCCTGTATTGTAATCAGCAGTTACAGTAAAGCGAGTACCTGCCTCTGCTCCTAGAGTATATCATTAATAGATTAACAGGTCCTGCGGTAACAAGGCAAGTATTCAGTAAAAGGACCTCATGTTGCTGCTTGCAGCAACCGAAAGTTTCTAGTCAGAGCTGAATGAAACAATAGTCTGACTTAGATACATTGTGCATTTTCATCACTTGAGTTCTGGCAGATGGAGTCATAGAGCAAAATCTGTTACTTTTACATTGACAAGCTCCGGCCTCTATTATCAAGAACTTTTTTTCAGGTCTCACACTTAGGACCTCTAATCTCTTGTGTGATATATTTCTGTAAATGGTGTTGAGGTTTTGTGGACAACTGCTGAGCATGATGGCACTTTACAAATAAAACGTAATAATAATTACAGGTGCCCTGCAGTAACAGATAAAATGGTTGGTTACAGTAATGGAAGCCTATTCAAGCTGCTGAAACATCTGCTTCAATTACTGAAATTGTTGGTTGCAATACTGGAATTCCTAGTTTGGCTGCAGAAGCAGATGGCAAAAATAACTGGACCTCTGTTCCAACCAGAAAAATGGCAGATTACGATAAATGGTGTAGGGTCAAGGTAGGAAGTTCCAAATTACAAATGGACTGTTAAGGTAATAATGCTAAGACAGATGGGAAAAGTAATGTAGATACAATGGCTTTGCTGCCAGCAGAAATGGTTATTATTATATACAGGATTGTTGTCTGTTCAGCTATTAAGGGTGCCAAGGTTCCAGTTCCAACTATCAAAATGGCTTATCAAGAAGTGAAGTTAGTCCTTTTGCCCATGAACAGATGGCTAGAATCATGTTGTGTATCATAGAGAAACATGGTTAGATGAAGACCTGTGTCTCTAGATAATTAAACATGCAGAGGGAAGTGCTTCTCTATGTATCTGGTAGACAAGGCTGCATTTCTCAGTCTCTTTTCTGATAACTGTATGGAAGATGTAGAACATCATGTCAGCTGTGTTCCAGAATCTGTAAAATCTGTTCAAAATAGACACAAAATTTATTTTGGAAGAACCAACACCTTGAAAGCCAAAAAGTATTTTTTTCTTCGAAGTGAGGTAATTTAAATAGCAATGCGATTTGTTTGGTTTATTAATAAAGTCCTAAAGTTTTAGGAAACCTTTCTGAAGTGGCAGGAAATCATAAGGGTAAGTATTAAGTCCTTCCTAATCTTAAATTTAAGTTGGGGAACATAATTTCTCATTTTTGATAGCTGGAAAGCCCTGGTCAATGTTCCAAATGCACAGTAAGTGAAGTAATAATCTTCTGCTCCATCTTGTGGAAAAACTGGCTCCTACAGTGTAAATTTTGTGTCTCCAAGAGAGGCCTAGGTTTCTGCTAAATGAAATGATGTTGAGCATAACAGGCCCAGTCACCTCCACCAATGGGTTACTAATCTCTTTTCTAGCTGTCAAAAGGGTTGGCTTGGGTAACAGGCCCTGTGTGTCATCTGCCAAAATGGATGTTTGTTGCATATGAGAGTGAGTTTTATTGCAACTGGACCTTTGTTCCTGCAGTCGGAACTGAAACATAATGAGTGTTCTAGCTCTGGTGGAATTACTATTTAAAAAATAAAACCTGTCTTCCACCTGCTGGAACAATACTAAACAAATTAGCTTCTTGAGCTTTATTGGATGCAATCCTAACTTGTAAGCACAGGAGTAGGACAACAAAAATGCTTTTAGATTGTTCAAAAAAACTATTTGCTTACTGGTTCCAGTATTCATTTCATCGTCCTCCAATGGGTTTATTTTCCAATGTTAAGGCCCCGTTAAATTGAAACAAAAGCAGAGAGCTCACACCCCTGGGTAAATACATTTTGTGGTATCAGTAGCTGTGCTGGGAGACCAACATCTGCTTCAAGGGTCAAAAATCCTATGAAAAAATGCCAGCACACTGAAAATTTGAAGTAGTGTAAGGTTTATTTATCCCCAAAACATACAGAAAAAAAGCAATGTTTCAGGCCACCCGGTCCCTTTATCTAGGCCCCATAAATTGTCTAGGCACCATGCCATCCATAACAGAACAGACATTCAATACATGCTTAAAATTAGGGATGCACCGGATCCAGGATTCGGTTCGGGATTTGGCCAGTATTCAGCCTTTTTCAGCAGGATTCGGCCAAATCCTTCTGCCCGGCTGAACCGAATCTTAATTTGCATAAAATAGGGTCAGGGAGGGAAAAAATTCATATGAAAATTAGTATTCCAATTTGGTTTGGTATTCAGCCAAATCTTTCGCAAAAGATTCAGGGGTTCGGTGCATCCCTACTTTACCTTCTGGGACAATTTAAAGTTGGCTTTATTTATTTTTTTAAAATTTTGAGGTATTTCAGTTATTTAGCTTTTTATTCAGCAGCTCTCCAGTCTGCAGTTTCAGCAACCTGCTAGGAATGCTTGACTGGAATATGAATAGGAGAGGGCCTGCATAGAAAGATGAGTATTAAAAAGTAGCAATAGCAATACATTTGTAGTCTTACAGAGCATTTACTTTTTAAATGGGGTCAGTGACTCCTATGTGTAAGCAGGAAAGAGTCAGAAGAAAAAGTCAAATAATTCAAAAACTATAAAAAAAAATAAAAAATAAAGACCAATTGAAAAATTATTTAGAATTAGCTATTCTATAATATACTAAAAGTTATCTTAAAGGTGAACCACCCCTTTAAGAAAGAATACGATAGACAGGGGTTTAACTGTAGACATAGTAGAGTGGTTGTTTGGGTTGCAGAAGAACAGGCAACCTGAGAAGCAGTGACAAGCAAAACTGGCCTTGTCCCTTTCCCAAAAAAAACTGCAAAATCTCAGAAAAATATGTGAAACTACAACATTTTGCCAAAATTCTCCAAATGCATTGGAGTCAATGCGAAGGTGAAATGACATTACAGTGAAGGCATTTTGTAGCTCTGCAATATTATATACATTGCCGTACCTTGTTAGAGAATCGTCTCTAGAGAAAAGGCTCCCATTTTGCCAAGTACTTCCAAGAATGGCTAACAGCTTCTTAGACAGACAGAGGAAGGGCTAAGTGGTTGGGGAAGGCTCCAATCTGACTGGTTGATTTGGAAGGCAAGAAAAGCATAATAATTGTTTTTTTAATATTGGTGTGGAGGCAGCCAAGAGAGTACAGTGTGCCTAATTCTGAGCTTTGAGAAGGAGACAGCACTTCAAGATGGAACTGCTTTGAGACAGCTGTTGTTTCTACCCTTCTCATTGTACTTCAATACGACCCAAGTCGTGATCCCGAGCAGGGTTTTTCCTGCTTTAGTGATATTCTAATGTCTACAACTAGTTGGGAGCACTTTCAACACTGCAGACGAATCATTCAACAGAGGAGTTAGATAGCTTCTATCTGGTTAGCTGCCCATTGTTCTGCTGATAGGCTGCTGGGGGGCATCTTGCAGTGTAGCAGTAAAGAGTGACAAGTTTATAAGGGCACAAGACACATGGCTGGGGCACCTGGGAAATTGCCAGCATGTCTAGCACCATGCCAAATTTCAAAATTGAATCTAATTTTAAAAAAATCTGTTTGCTCTTTTAAAAAGTGGATTTCATTGCAGAATTCTGCTGGAGCAGCACTAATAACTGGTGTGTTTTGAAAAAAAAACATGTTTTCCTGTGATAGTATTAATTAATCAAACACCTGATGAAATTCTAGTGCAGATTTGTGACAATTTTGCTGTGAGACTGAACCAGTCAGGAAAGTTTACTTATCCATATTGGAAGGTCCAGACTTCTTTATTTTAATAAATGTGTTCCATGCAGAACTTCTCCCTAAAACGTTGGCAGCCCTAAAAATGCCACAGTGGGGCCTAATAATAGAGATAAAGAACATCATTGAAGACTATTTAATTCAACTGCACCCAGATGACATATTTTAATCAGATACCTCTTAGTCATGTTGCTTTTTAGGAAATATTCCCAAGGGTCATTTTATCCATTTAAGAAAATTATAGCCCATGTGAAGAAGTGTTTAACTGTTATGCTTTGTTTGGTAATAGAGGCTGCAGGGTTTTCACACACATTCATACTGCACAATAAATCATTTGAGAGTTGTTAAAATACATAGACTCTCATTAGGAACACTTTTTTTAATTAAAAGAGAAGAATGGCTGATATTAGATCTTATTACAATGATGATACATTTACTACCATCTGCAATTAATCTGAGGGAATTAATCTGAGGCATGTTATCCAGTAGTTTGGAGTCTGTCTTGTTTGTATAATCTGATACATGCTATGTTATTTACTGTAAATAGAAGGTGAGATATACTAAACCTTTTACATAAATGTTTCTTACACATAAGTAAATTCATCTATCTCACATGTCAACATCAGCTGCTCCCATATGCATATCCCTTCACTGGCTCCCAATCTCCCCTAGAATCAACTTCAAACTACTCACACTTACATTCAAGGCCTTTAAGAGTGAAGCCCCTGCCTATGTTTCATTACTGATCTCCATGTACTCTCCTTCACGCAACTTTCGCTCTGCTTCTGACCTTCACCTCACTTCTCCTCTCATCACTTTAGCCTATTCTCATCTACAAGACTTCTCTCGGGCATCTGTTTTTCTCTGAAACTCTCTGCCACGAGCTGTCAGACTTTCTCCTTTTTTCCAAACTTTCCAAAGCTCCTTAAAGACCCACCTGTTTGGGGGCATAGCAGTGTAGAGGGACCAGTGACCAATGATCAGTTTGAATATATCATTGTATAAAAGTCAACTTACCAATAGTGATGGGCGAATTTATTCGCCAGGCGAATTTGTGCGATTCGCCACCAGCGAATAAATTCGCGAAACGCCCGCAAAAATTCGGACACCGGCGTCAAAAACGGGCACCGGCGTCAAAAACGGGCGCCGGCGTAAAACAACAAGACGCCGGCGCCGTTTTGCGAATTTAGCGCAAAATTCCCAAATTTACTTACCAATATTTTGGGACCCTAATTGGAATTTGCTATGGGGTCCAGTAACATCTAGTAATGCCACTGCTTGGAATAAGACACTGGGCACAAACAGTCCAAGGCTGGATCACAGGAAGGCTACAGTTTAAATGTGAGCTAATATTTTTTAAAGGTGGCCGTCATCCAAAAACTGGTTTATTACGTATCATGAATGATAATATAATTTTAAGCAACTATCCAATATACATTAAACAATCATTTTTCAGTGGGTTTAAATTTATTTTTAAATGTCATTGAAGTCTAAAGCTGTGTTTGTTTATCCCTTTCTTTCTCTATGGTTCTTAAAACAATGTAACAGGAGTTAGAACTCTTCCAGTTATTTTAATCAGCTGCCTAGCAACACTGTCAGGGGTCAGAGGCTTGAGTACAGAAAATGTAAACAGAGAGATACTGCTTTAAATAGCAATTACATTTACAAATAACAGTAAAACCATTGTAATGAACGTATATTGGAATGTTGATTATGCACAAAATGGTTTTTGGGTGGAGGACCTCTTTCATATATGTTCCTCTTTATTTCCAAACATTTAATTGTGATTTATTCACACTGCACTTTTTTCAGTTCAGTTGGTATCAGATAGTTCACCAGAAATAAAGACTTTTTCCAATTACTTTCTATGTGTGACTGTTTTTCTAATATTGAAAGTGTCATTTTTCACCTTCTAAAGCATCTCTGGTTGGGGGAGGAGGGTAGCCGACTCTGTAAACCAGTGGTCCCCAACCTTTTTTGCCCCAGGGACCGGGTTTCAAGGAAGACCATGTTTTAAAGATGGGGGGGGGGGCATATAACAAAATATATACTAGTCACAGTGCATATATAATTAAATTATTACATATATAATGCAAATCTAATGATGACATTTTATATTATGCACTTCATTTCTATTATTAATACAACTCACTATAATAGAGAATCAGTGGAAGACCTGAGCTTGTTTCCCTGAAGTTTTGTGGATCTTTAGAAAGCTTCACCCATGCGTTGCTATGGTGACACGGCTTTGAAGAGCCGGCCTGGTTCAGTGCCCCGTTCAGCTAAACCCTGCTGTAAACTATTCTAAATTGATACATCTTTGTCCCTGCTGAGCAGAATCTCAGTAAAGGCAGCTGTTAGAAATGATACAATAGTTGCTAATACTCCACAGATACTGCTTAGAAATGTATCAACTAAGGGGCAGATATATCAAGTGTTGAATAGTAAATTCAACACTTTCATAATTCACATTCAGATTTTAATCCCCTAATTTGAATGTAAATTTGATTGTGAGATTTATCACTCTCGATCATGGAAACATTCCTAATTTGAATATTTGCCACCTAAAACGTGCCGAGTTCATGAACAAGTCAACGGCAGAGGTCCTTTGAGCCATTTGGAAATGTTAATAGCCTTCCTGACATTCAAGTTTTTTTTTCTAAAGAAAAACTCGATTTGTACGAATCGAATACAACTCGAGTGTTCGGGTCGGAACCATTCGAATATTGGACATTCCCCTTTTTTCTTAAATAACCTCCCAGTCGAATTGTGACTATATTTGAATTAAAAAAAAAATTCACATGAATCTGAAATTCGACCTTTGTATAAATGGGTCTTTACATGTTGCAAAATTGTAACAGTTTAGAGTCTGCACCTGGATTTAAAAACACCAGAGGCAGGGACATTTAAACTTTAAACTTAGATTTTGGAAAAACAGTAAAAAATAAAAGATGGAAAGTAATTGAAAAAAGTCTTTATTACCGGTGAACAATCTGAAAACAATTGCACTGAAAAAAGTGTTTGGAAGGTGAACGACTCCTTCAAATGTGGTTGATGTTGACACAGGACAAGCATAAATGAGTGATCAAATTCTCAGTAAATACACATATACAGATATTCCAAACTCCACCTACTCTTAGCTAGTAATGTACACATTCAGTGTAATACCTGCTACAGTTTACGCCTTTAAGCTCAGTCCTGTAAGCACAAAGCTGTGTTTGTTTAGAGGGTGAGGTGTCTCCAAGCAGCAAAGAATCCATCTGAAACAGTATGACTGTTATTACAGCTACAGTTTGGCAATTGTATTCAACTGCTTTTGAACCCAGAGGAAATAATACAAGCAGAGGCCCTGAACGCCATGCAATGAATGTAAGGATATTCAAGCTCTATATTCAACAAAGGTTAAGTAGAATTTTTATATACATTTTCCTAGCTGTGTAAGAGATTACTGTAATTTGGGCCAAAAAGACCTGGATTTATCTAGTGGCAAGGAAACTGTGCTTTCATAAAACACACTCCAGTCCTTGCGTTATTCCACCAAACCTGCTTATCACAGTCTATTTTACGTAATAACACAGGATTTGCAGAGTTTTGGGTTGATTATCGTTCTTTTCCGTGCTTTAAATTTCTAAGTTAAGCTCTCTGACCTTTTCAAACATCCTATTACTTACTCAAAGCAGTTTATTGAAATGCTAGCTCATCTCCCGTTGTCTATAATGAGAATACATCCAGTGCTCCTAACGGGCTGTCAGCACGACAAGGCACAAAAACATTCTTGAAGAATTTAGTAATGATACATTTTTTTCCATTAAAAGCAATGTTATCATTTAAAATCCTTGTTGATATAAAATGTTTAGCAAATCTCTTGTGCAAAGGTACCTAAATGTCACGTCCTCCTTATCAGGCTTAACAATTATAAGTAATGTTTTGACGTGTTTTTGGCTATTCTCGTCTGCCATTTCTCCCTCAGCATTTTTCGTGCATTATAATTCCAGCTTAACGACTGCAGTTTTGAATTCGAAAACAGCAAAGAATGCTGAGATATGAAATGCTAATCTGAATAACCAAACAGCCATTCACACAGCACTGATTTACTAAACCGGATAACAGGGTAGAGAGAGACATTTACAAGCACATAAACAAGACTATAGAAAGGTTTCTGCTCCAGCAAAACATTTTTAACAAGACATTCATTTTCCTCAATAGAATAATTGAAATCCATAAAATAACAAAAATAACTGAAGGTGCAATACACATTTAAGGAAAAATGTCTTTAGGGGATCCAATAAGGGGTGCCAATAGTTGATAGCAAGCAGGGCAAGATAACGACTAGTGATGGGCGAATGTGCACGAATTCCCGCGATTCGCTGCCGCCAAATAAATTTGCGAAACCGCTGTGAAAAAAATGGATGCTGGCATCCATTATTTTGGACGCCGGCGCCAGCGTCCATCAAAAACGAGACGTCGGTGAGTTTTGCAAATTTTTCGCCGTTTCGTGAATTTTTTCGCCGTTTTGCATTTTTCGGCAAAACGCCCCAAACTCTCCCATCACTAATAACGACAGCAGGAGAACAAAATGATATTAAAGATAGTGGCACTCCAGGAGATTCCTAGCGGTTCGCCACCCACATGATTTTCATCTTAATAGATAATTGCTCCTCCCTTAACTTTAAAAGTAATTGTCTTGACCCTGACAGGGCGCTTGTGGTTCAAGGTGATTATTGATTGGAAACGACACAGTAGTTGCCTGACCCATGAGTGCAGCTCATGTAAAAGGTTTACTTTTAGTTGGTCAGATTATACTTTTAGTATAGTTTGAATTCCATGGTCAGATCTGATCTTCCAAGGTATTTTCATGGCTCCCTGCCTGCTGATGATCTCACTGGACTTCTGAGTATGGCATCAGTATTTCAATATAATCTAGTTCACGGACATGTAATATGTCAGCTAATTGGCCCAATAGTGCACATCACTGGTATATGATTAAGTCATGGAGTCCATCAAGCTGGGATTGCCTGCAGTAGCGTAACTAGAGGGGGGTGGGCCCTGGTGCGTGACGCGCAGCCGGGCCCCGCCCCCTCCATACGGCCGCATTTTCAGTGGCGCACAGCCCTGAGGGGGTGCGGGCCCTGGCCCAATTGCACCCCCTGCTCCCCCGGTAGTTCCGCCACTGATTGCTCCCCTCCACGATTAAAACCAGCCACAGAGGCAACAAGTAGTGGAACTGATTCAGAAATTTACTTTAGCCTGTACTTGTCATTAAGTTGTCTTTTGGTATAATGTAGAGAGTGATATTTTGAGAATATTTGCATTTGGGTTATCATTTTTCATTATTTGTAGTTTTTGAGTTATTTAGCTTTTTATTCAGCAGCTCGCCATTTTGCAATTTCAGCAATCTGGCTGCTAGGGTCCAAATCACACTAGTAACCATGCATTGATTTGAATGAGGGACTGGAATATGAATAGGAGAGGGCCTGAATAGAAGGATGAGAAAATAAAAAGTACCAATAACTATAAATGCCTTACAGAGCAGGGGGTCAGTGATAAAGACCAATTGAAAAGTTGCTTAGAATGGGCCATTCTATAACATACTAAAAGTTAACTTAAAGGGATACTGTCATGGGAAAAAAAATTTTTTCAAAATGAATCAGTTAATAGTGCTGCTCCAGCAGAATTGTGCACTGAAATCAATTTCTCAAAAGAGATTTTTTTATATTCAATTTTGAAATCTGACATGGGGCTAGACATATTGTCAATTTCCCAGCTGCCCCAAGTCATGCTCTGATAAACTTCAATCACTCTTTACTGCTGTACTGCAAGTTGGAGTGATATCACCCCCCTTCCTTTCCCCCCCCCAGCAGCCAAACAAAAGAACAATGGGAAGGTAACCAGATAACAGCTCCCTAACACAAGATAACAGCTGCCTGGTAGATCTAAGAACAACACTCAATAGTAAAAACCCATGTCCCACTGAGACGTCTTCAGTTACATTGAGAAGGAAAAACAGCAGCCTGCCAGAAAGCATTTCTTTCCTAAAGTGCAGGCACAAGGCACATGACCAGGGGCAGCTGGGAAATTGACAAAATGTCTAGCCCTTTGTCAGATTTCGAAATTGAATATAAAAAAAATCTGTTTGCTCTTTTGAGAAATGGATTTCAGTGCAGAAGTCTGCTGGAGTAGCACTATTAACTGATGCGTTTTGAAAAAAACATGTTTTCCGATGACAGGATCCCTTTAAAAGTTAAAACGTCTAAACCTTGTTGTATTTCACAACAGCTTTACACACACACACATATATATATTTATATTAGAAAGCATCAGACCCACTCATGGATATAATACAGAGTGTCTTTACAAACTCCCCCACATCGGCGCGGTTCGGTTCTCCTTGAACCATCGTTAGGCTTAAGGAGAACCGAAACACGTTGACGTGGGGGAGTTTGTAAAACTTTAATAAAGGCACTCTGTATATTATATCCGTGAGTGCTCCTGATGCTATTAATACATGTCCCAAATGAGGAGCACCCGGGAATATACTGTATATATATATATATATGTATATATATATATATATATATATATATATATATATATATATATATATATATATATATATATACATACATATACATATTTTTGTGGATATGTCTATATCTATAAACTAATTCGATTTATGTAAGCTTTCATAACTGAGGCACAAAAGCTCTCCGGCTGTATAATTTACTCTGCCACCTCTTATACAGCATAACTAAAACTAATCATGTAATTTCATGTAAATGAAGCTTTGCAAATTCCTGATTGTTCTAGGTTGCGGCAAGTATTCATTTAAGTGCAGCAGTGAATGTACAAGTGTGCTGAGTTTGTAATCTTTCTGAATATATTCTCAGAATTGAATCTTTGTTCATCACAGTAGTGCAGTGGTTAGTAAAACGGCCTTGTCATTAGCACTCCGGCACTTGCGTTGACAAAATGAGCCTATTGTCTCAAGATAATGAAATTATGTCTAGGTGTAAAAAATCTTAACCTGAATGTTACAAAGCTTTGGATTTTTGTTTTTCAGCTCTCCAATGTAAAAATGTAAATTTAGCCTGCTGAGTATGGGTTATGTACAAAGGCCCGCTGTGCAGGTTGTTTTAAGTTTCAGACATGCATAACATTTGGTTTGCAGCAATAGATAAAGATTTTGAAAAGTTGGAAGGCCTCCGTCTGCAACTAAATTCCGAGAAGGCATGTCTAATCCAGAATATGAGTTCAAAGGCACTTCTTATTGTATATTATATATTTGTATTATATATTTGTAATTCTTCTTTTATTTTCAACTTGTCTGTTACACTCTTGTAAAAGTGACAGCACCATCCACTGTCACCACTGTAATGAGCTTTGCCCTAGATCTATATTGTGGTATATCAGTTTTTAACAATTTTTTTAAGTTTTTAAAAAATATGATTTCTTCTTGCATTCGCCAATTACGTCTCATTACTCTATCTGATTAAACAAGCAAACATTTCACCTTCTCAATACTTTAGACGTATTGCACATTCTTGGATAATTGACCAATCCCAAGTCTCCAAAAAGAGTGAGGATCCATGCAAAACATTGCTGTAATGATTTTGTTGCCATATGGAGAATAAAAGCATTCAAATATAAAAAGGTGCTATCATGTTGCAATGGAATCTATCAAGAATATAGCCTGTGAGTTGACTGCAATTTTGTGTTATCTCCGCTCACTACAAATTATTTATGTAATGCCAAAGCTTGTCACACATGCTGCCTGAAAAATCTGTTTCAACATTGACAGTTATAAATAAAATATTCCTTTTATTGCATTTTTAGAGTCTAATTCATGGCATCAAGCAAAACAGAAGGAACATGGACAGCTCTGCAGGAAAGGTAATATAATTCCACATTTATGTATGATTATGTTATATACTGAAACAGTAAATGTTACCCGCTGTTAGACAACTGAATGGACACCAACCTGGAATCTGTAGCATGTCAAGATTTTAAAAATTCCATTATGTTTAGTTAGAACATAGCAGATTTATGTTTGTTTAGTACTGGAAATAACACAGCAATCAGTTGCACTATGTTTGAATTGCTTTGTAACAACACCCTGGTTGAGATGCTTTGTAAATGATTTTAAGCAATATCTCTGTTCCATTCACCTTTATATGCACATAGCTAATTCAGTTCATTTGCAAGGATAGTTATTTTATATAGTTCTGTAGTACATTTAGGGGGTTATTTACTAAATTTCAAATTAATCTAAATTTCAAATTAATCTAAATTTTTATAAAGGTAAAGTCGACCAAACTCCCTTCCAGAAATTTAACAATAATTTTTTGCGAAAAAGTCAGATTGACTAAACCTTGCAACAAAAGTGAGAGTCAATTCGTATTGTACATTTAACACTCCGAAAACTCAAATTTTCGCTGCGAAAACTCGACTTTTCGGATTATTGGAAAAAAACCCCAGACTTTATCACATTCTCCAGTGCAGATCACGATGTCAAGAAACAACTTTAGGGACATCTGCCATTGACTTCTACATGACCTAGACAGGTTTGAGATGGAGTCGTTTTTGAATTCTGATTTTTAGCAGCTTGGGGTA
Organism: Xenopus laevis; assembly: GCF_017654675.1. NCBI lineage: Eukaryota > Metazoa > Chordata > Amphibia > Anura > Pipidae > Xenopus > Xenopus laevis. The sequence goes on from NC_054383.1 coordinate 85,332,551, forward strand.
TAATAAATCTCAAAAAACTTGAGTTTTTATTTTTCCACGAAAACTTTGAGTTTTACCCTTAAAAACCTGGACCTGATAATGTGAGGTTTAATAAATGGGCCCCTTAAGATGCAGCTCCCAGCAATACCTGCTATTTGCTAGTTTACAAGTTTGGGTAATCCTAGCCAGACACTGAGCTCCAGTTCATTTAGTAGCTGAATGGAAAATGCCAGATCAGTGGCCATATATTTCAGAAGATGCTGGAATTCTATTCTGGAGTGCAATATCTGGAGCTCTCCCTTAGGTATCATCAGTGTGTATATATGTATGTCTCTCTAGGGCTTATTCGTCACTGTAACTATAGTTGCTGTTGAGCAAAATACGGATAGTCTTTCCTGAGAATTAATGTCTTTCATTAAAGGTATTTGTGTCCAGTATTGGACTGGCCCACCAGGATATTAGAAAAACTCCCAATGGACCTAAGTGTCAGCGGGCCTCCTGCTCATCCAGCCATTTGCCTTGTATTGCTATACCATTCCCCATCTCTATATGAGGACAAAGAGAAGAAATGGAGGGAAGGAAGTGATTAAGAAAATAAAGAAACCGAATAAAGAGAAAAAGAGAAATTATTTGGAGAGTGGAACAGAGATCAAAAGTTTTCTAGTCGGCTAGTGCCCCCGTCCGACACTATTTGTGCCCAAAGCTGCTTATTTTACTTCCACATAATTGCACTTCACCTCTCCATTTATTCTAGGTATATAGATGTGTGTGTGTGCTTCAACCACCTCACAAGAACCCCTTTCAGTCACAGTGCAGAGCAGTCCAAAGACCCTTGCCAGGGGCCAAATATACAGCAGAAAAGAGAAAAAACTGCAGCACCTCTTAGTTGCAAAATGTGAAAGTTTGTGTTTATTGGTCAGTAACCAACAGGCAACGTTTCGGGCCTAGTCTTGCCCTTTCTCAAGGCTTGAGAAAGGGGAAGACTATGCCCGAAACTTTGCCTGTTGGTTACTGACGAATAAACACAAACTTTCACATTTTGAGACTAAGAGGTGCTGTAGTTTTTTCTCTTTTCTGATCTCTATTTATTCTGTCCTGTCTCCTGTTACACATTATGTGCATCTCCATCTTTTGACACTTTTATATACAGGTATGGTATCTGTCATCCAGAATGCTTGGGACCTGGGGTTTTCTGGATAATGGATCTTTCCGTAATTTGGATCTTCATACCTTAAAGGTCCCCATAGACGCAAAGATTTCTCTTGCCGAACAACCGATTTTAGCGAAATTCGACCAATCCTTCGAAATTATCGTGCGGTTAGTGGGATTCGAACGATCGAACATCTCATTTTTCAGCCAACATCTGTCAGGAAATTGATCGGCCAGGTTAAAAAAGCTTTATCGATCCCAGTGCAATCTATCTATGTTTGCAGGGCCAAGCAGGCAGCTCCCCTTTGTTTTCCTGGCAAAAAAAAATCTTTTTAGTTGATGGACAATTCATACAATCGTGCGATCGGTCCGAGATAATCGTGGTCTCACGATGATGATTGGATCTTTTAAAAATCTCAACATCTATGGCCAGCTTAAGTCTACTAGAAAATCATGAAAACATTAAATAAACCAAGTTGACTGGTTTTGCCTCCAATAAAGATTAGTCAGACCTCTAAGTGGATCAAATATAGGGTACTGTTGTATTATTACAGAGAGGAATTTATAAAATTTTGGTTATTTGGATAAAATGGAGTCTATGGGGACAGACTTTCCATAATTCAGAGTTGTCTGAATAACATGTTTCCGGATAATGCATCACATACCTGTACCAGTATCCAGCATGGATAAACACAGCATACTTGTGCCTAAAGAATCACGCTTAGATCTCATTTTTATGTTGAGTTCTGGAAATTACATAATTCCCATTCTGAAAAAAAGTTCAGCACAAATGCATCTGATTTCAATCAAACCCAATTACACTGGAATTATGGGAAAACAGCTGCATTCTTGATAAAAAGCCATGGTGACTTGCAGTTGATATTGAACTCTAAATGCCAATGTCTGTATTTGTGTGTGATTAAAAATCAGTTCAATAAATACAAATAAGTCATATAAGATAATAAATTTAGTGTCTTCACTGTTAGGCTTAACTTGTCTTGATCTACAGATATACAGATTTAAATTTGCAATTGCAATTTTGTCAGCCTGGTAAGCCTTTTATGAGATACACAGATACACAGAGCATAAGGTAGGGCAAGAGGACAAGGAGGTGTGGCCATAAACCATATCGATTTTAATAGGTGAATATGTGTGATCTAGAAATTCATATTGTCATATTTAGCATTTGCATCCATCATATCAAACATATTTTAGTTAGAAATAGTTACATCTGGTGCCCATAGTCATTAATACTTTTATATCTCAAAATGTCTTTCCATGAAATGACACAACCAATGCAGACTTCTTCCATTTCTGTGCCAACAGAGGAAAATATTTTTTAAAAATCTCAGTTTGGAGTGTGTTCTTCCTTCAGGATCCCTGGCAAAGTACTATTGCCATGTTTTTATCAACTTCAGGCAGGTGTCACTTAGAGGTCCGACTATGAATAATGAGTTGGGTAGATATTTCTGCAGATTTCGTCCATATACTGAAACAAGTTAGATCCACAGGGAATGAAGAATATCGTAATCATTATGAAGAGCTTTACAGCACGTTTCTTATCTTTAAAAAGGGTCTACCAGCAGTACAAGCAATACCTCTTTTTTGCATGAAACTGGACTTTAGATGTCATCTTGTGTGTTTATTTTTTAGTTTAACCCGCGTGAGGGAGCAATATGGGCTTTTACCACGTGCGGAGTGGGATAATCTGATTGCTATGACCTCCTACGAAAATTCAGAAAGACTGAGAAATAAAAATAGGTTCAAGCCTTTCCTGCCAAGGTATGAGTGAAAGCTGCATTATTTATAATAACAGAATCGTTTTTCTTCATGGTTTAGCTGTAATAATATGGTCTGAGCAAATTTTTACTTCTCCACTAGCCATACCCTCATAAATCTGATTTCCCAGTTAACATTTTTTACAATTTGTGCCTATAATTAAAAATGTGCTGTACAGTAGCAGGGCTGAATTTCCCTTTGCTCCACTGAACGATATTCTGATTGTCCATTGGCTATCATCTTGTTTTATATTCTATTTAATCTTTTGAAATACTTTTTAAATGATGTTCCAGTTTTCAGGCTTTAATGAAGATGCCTGTATTCATTTGATTTCACGTAACTAACGAGAGTGATCCTCATTCCTCACTATAAGCACAAGATCAATCACACTACCTGCATGTCTCCATAACCATTAGTCTGCGAGTGTGCCCTGAGATGTCACTCACATCTTCTACTTCACAGGGCTCAATACAAGTGCAATGTGCAAAAATGCACACTTATCTTCTTTTTATTACTCACAATGTAGCATTTCTTTTCCCAATTTCAGCATAATAGAAATTTACCAATGTGACTTGGTTTCTGCTTATTTTTTTCTTGTGTGGGAGTAAGTAGCATAACGTCTGGCATGTAGATACTTACAGCACAAGTATCAATCTTAATTATTTAGGTACAAGTCAGTTATTAATGTAGGTGTAATATGAAAAGGGAACCCTGGTTGATTCTAGGGCTCTGCAGCATTCATACACACTGTGCTTTGAACCTTGTCCACAAATTATCAAGCAGGATAAATTGGAATATTGGACCTAGGTGCAAGTTGCAAGGAGCAGGTATAGACGAACATACCTTTGTGAATGACCTTAAGTCGCATGTAATTGTGCACTTCATTTGGCATTTGCACTTCTATTTGTAAATGAACCCTTATTTGTTGTTAAAGGGTTTGAGTATAAATCACTAACCTTCCATTACATTTTCTCTCCAAGAAGTGCTTGCTCCATTAATAGTCTTTAATACAATAACGAATTCTAGCCTTACATAAAATGTCTTAAACCCAATATATGGCTTGCACACTGGCCTAGGAACAACCCAAAGCTGGACCAATTTTTTTTTTTTATAAAGTCCAGGACCAGAATCTTTAGGTTTCATTTAGTCTACTTTATTACATAAATACATGTGCTGTTCTATTAAGATTTTATAATGTGAGCATTGACAAGGGGACTCCTAAATTGACCCTTCACCTTCAGCCATCCCATTGAACCCCATTGTTACATAGCGTAATGATACACCAGGAGCCAGAAATGGTACAGATGGCCACAGCATTTATGCACATTTATCAAATAAATAGGACCTTGCCAGCCTTACCCCATGGAAATATACAAAGCCAGATTTCCATAAGAGATCGCTACTATGCTCTGCCACTCCACACTTGAGATCAGCACTATTTCAGTCATTCCTATAAATATAGAGATATGAAAAAAAATGTACTCTTCACTATTCTCTTTTCAGCAACCTGTCCCTCTTCGTGTAAGAGTCGGAGTCAGATTATGAATGACAGTTAGGTCAAATACATGTGCTTCCTTTGCCTATACAATGTATTAGAGCTAACTGTCTTTCAAAATATCTGACGGACACAAAGCTGCTTATAGAGAGAGACTGATTGCTGAGAAGGGCAGAGTGAAGTCGTGAACAGTAACTTCATTTTATCATAAAACAGTACATAATTTTTAATTGTTTACATGCAGAATGATTCTTATATAAAACTAGTATTACATTTTGATTTTCACAGTAGTTCCCTTACTTTTAAGTTAATTGTTACTTTGCTATAGAATGTCATATGCAGAGCAACTTTTCAAATGGTTTTCATTTATTTTTTATAGGTTCTGAATCATTTGCCTTCCTCGTCTATCTCTTTCCAGCTTTCAAATGGAGGTCACTTACCCAGGCAGCCAAACAACTATTGCTCTGTGAGGCTGCAATTCTGTTATTGTTACTTTTTATATCTTATCTTTATATTAAGGTTCTCTCCTACTCATATTCCAGTCTCACTGTCTGGCTGATAGGGAAAATTGGACCCTCATTACAAGTGAATCTTGAGATGAGAATTTATGTGGGTGAAATTCTTTACTCTTGTGTTACTAATGAAGAGCATTCTCCATTAAATGCCTGGATACCATTAAGAACAAAAGTACATGCAATATTACATTGCACAGCCTGCATATTATAAATGTAAGTTAATATCTGTGTTTTTACTCCAGTATTCAGTTTAAAGAAGGAAGCAATTCATATTTTGAAAACCTGGTTCATAAAAACCAGACCAGGTAAGCCTTACATTATGACCTTTCTTTTATTAATCACACAGGAAAACACAACAATAGGAAGCAAAAGTTGAAATGGGGCAACCATTATGATCCATTCCTCAAGTATGGAGGAAGAGTCAAGTCACTTAAAATGAAGTTCCAAAGACACTCCTGTCCTCCAATTCTATGCATTATGACTCCATGTTCTTTCCCGCATCAGCATATATCAATATATCTATAGAAAGCAACAGAGCAAAGGGGTCTTGTGGCAAATCAAGTAAAGAAGTGGGGTAATGGATACTCACCCAAAGATATAAGTCAAAAATAGGGGACCCCTTCCCAGTGAAGCTGCTAATGGATTTTAAGTACTCCTAGACAATGTTACACTGTTTTGGTATTTAAAGGAGAAGGTAAGCTTCCAAAGCAATTTATTGCCAATAGCTTAGCCACAATAGTGCAAGCTATAACACTATATTTATTCTGCAGAATGCTTTGGCATACCTGAGTAATCAGTTCTAGAAGCTCTCTGTTTGTTTAGGATAGCAACTGCCATATTAGCTTGGTGTGACATCACTTCCTGCCTTAGTCTCTACCTACTCACTCATAGCTCATGGCTCAGATTAAAGCATGGGGCAGAGGAGGGAGGGGAGGAAGCGAGGGGAGCAAACTGGGCATTCCTAAGCCCAAGCCCTGGAGGTCTGTGCTGAAAACAGGAAATCTGATATAGAAGCCCATGTGTACACAATAGAAGGAAAGAAGTGCAGTGTTTCTTTTGACAGAGGACTTTGAGGGTTTACTGATATATTTATATAGACATTTCTGATAAAGCTTATTTAATTTAAGCCTTTCATTCTCCTTTAAAGTCGGTTGGAGGATTCTGGAAGTTCTAGATTATTTTTTTATTTTTTTTGGCAGCTGTTTCTTTTTATACGGTACCTTGTGGGGTATTTGATATACTTTACCACAAAAAAAAATATTGAAAAGAAAAAAGCATAGGGAAACGTTACTGGCTACTGAATCTTACTGCAAAGTCTGTTATGGGCCCCTGTCCTTGAAATAGAGGATCTGTTCTGCACACCTCGTTGGGTTGTAGAGTCTTATATCTCTATTGTCTCCATTATTATTTGTATACCTTGAATATAAACAAACAAAATACCCTGAAGTACAGTTTCTTCTCTTCACCCAATGCTAAGTAAATTCACAAGCTGTTCCGGAAAACAGTTTACTTAGCAGACAGGGAGTCGCTGAGAAGACATTCTATTTCTTATATGCTTTTCCCCACAATGTGCTGATGTTAAATTATACTGCAAACATCTCAGACAAGTTCTCTTCAATACGGGAAGTACATTAATACACATGATGCATTATTTTTGTAACCAGCTGTATATTGGCGAACGCTGCCAAAATGGAACATCGGCTTTTTAGCTTATTTTAAATGCTAGCTTCATGTTTTTTTCTATTGAGCAGGAGAGAAAAAAATAAAGAAGACAAATCAGTTTTCCGTGAAAATGTACCTGTAATGAAAAGGGGACAGCATGACAAAACAAATCCCAAATTGGTAAGGACTTCACAGCTTACAGACACCCGACCTGAATGCAAATGCACTATTTATTGTATAGTAAAGTCGCTTAGCATTGCCTTTTATTGGATTTCACATTTGAAGTAATTTGAGATCCAATTTGAATCTTTTTTTTTCTTTTCGTCAAGGCAAAGATTTTACTGAATTTCTTTCGCTATATATTTCTTTTACTTAAGGATCTATTTTGCAGTAGAAGGCTTTTTTTATCATTTAAACAACATGGTGTGTCTATTTGAAGCATACCAGAAAGAAGTCTAAGGCCTCCCTTAAGAGAATTCCGATGCTCTTGGCAAAGTTATAAGGGATTGCCTTCCTCTAATCACCTCAACACCACATACCAAGCACTTACTCTCTAAGCACATCCAAATATGTGGGTCTGCCTGTTACTTACAGTAAAAATGACTTGTTCTTATATTGTTTGTATTTTGGGCAAACAGCCCAACAGACAAGTCTGGTATTAAAAACAGAATTTTAACCTAAACAACTGTTGTGTCTGTTTGCTTCAACTAAACATCAGCTTTGCTTTTTATGTATATTTAATGCATACATTTATTTTTCCATAGTCTAGGGACAAACCAAATTATTTTCTAACTAAAAATGTAATAAATTGCCTTTTTTGGTTTACTCTGGGGCTTTAGCTGTACAGGTATAAGACCTGTTATCCAGAATTCCCGGGACCTGGGTTTTTCTGGATAATGGATCTTTCTGTAATTTGGATCTTCATAGCTTACGTCTACTATAAAATCATGTAAACATTAAATAAACCCAATAGGCTAGGTTTGCTTCCAATAATATAAAGTACACAAGCTACTGTTTTATTATTACAGAGAAAAAGAAAATCATTTTTAAAAATGTGGATTAGTTGGATAAAACCGAGTCTATGGGAGATGGCCTTTCCGTTATGGGTTTCTGTATAACAGATCCCATACCTGTACAAGTTTCTCATTGCTAAGACACTGCAGCATTGCTTGTCTAAGTGGAAATGCCAAGCTGCTACTTTATCTTACTGGTTATAGTCCAGAGGTGGGCAACACGATCTGAACTAGGGTTGGTTAAGTTAAATTTTTAACCAGGCCCCTCTGCATGTAATCGTGGGTGTCCCACTATATCCCCCCTGCCACATATATCTTCAGCTCATCCACAATCCTGCACCACACATACCCGCAGGTCGCCAATGCTGCACATACTACCAAGGAAGCAGGTCCCCTGTACCCATGAGTAGTTAAACAGTTTGGGGTACTGGGTAGATACCTCTTCTTCTTGCTTTCCCCTATTATCAGCTGTCAGAAAATAAGTGAATCAGCATGGGTCAGGAGATTTACACATGTTTGTGCGCGGGGAGTGGGGAGGTACATGTGCAAGTGCATAAAGTCATGCTAGAACTCTCTGAAAAAAAGAGAGTGATTCATAACCCATCTATCTAAGTTTCCTGGTTTCCCCCCGCTACCTCATTCCAATACTACTTTATCAAAAGATTTTCAACAAGGCTTTTTTTTTAGTATATGCTGACAATAATTTATGTTGGATCTATGGTGTTTGTTTTAATTCAGTATGAACAAAGGCAGATATGATTGCAAGATATAGAGATTTAGTAAAAATAAAACATGAAGTCAGACATAATGACAAAAATTGATTTATGTTAACATAATGGCAACCATGAGTCTAAATTGCCAGCGGTTGTAGGAACTTCTGACTTTTTTCATGTGGCCCATTCACTTGTATGGTGCTCTGTATATCACAACTGCATAATATGTATTATATACTAGCCCTGATGATCTGTGCTAAAATCAGGATTGCCTTTTCTCTTGTCAATTAGGAACAAGACGCAGTTAGATTCTTCTTAACAAGTCAACACTTTGCCTGGAATTTTATTGATTCATTTACGACTGAAGTTTTGCTGGAAGGCATTCTCCTCGATGTGGTGATCGAAGCCCTAACTCAGAAGTCTACAGTGGTATGATTTATTAGCTTATGTACAACATCAGTTGGAAGCAAGTGTTATGACAGAGCACAGAATTGTTTTCCCTCTTGACTTCTCCCTTGACACATCTAACATACCCATTGCCCAGAAGTATATACAGAGTTGTTGCTTTCTACTTGATAAGGGCTTTTTAGTGTAATTCCTTATTCTGCTTTCCAAAGTACGTGTAATCCTTTTCCTGCTTAGGATACAAGGAAATGATATGTAAGCCTTTTATTCCCTTTGCATCTTATCACAGGAGAGATTTGTCTATATTTCCTGTGAATAAATGATCACTGTACTTTACCCATAAAAAATAAATAAGCCCATGTGAAAGATAAAGCCCGGTAATAGCAACCCAAAAATGAATGGGGCTTAATCATCAGCAGTGTGTTGAACTGGGAAATCGTTATTCCTTTCCAAATGACATATTTCTCCCATTAAAAAGTAAGTCACCCTGACATATTTTAGAAGAAGTAGTGTCATAAAGACTTCCAGTACTGTGATTTAGATCAGTCCCACAGGGCATCAGGAAGTAACTTTTTTCAAATGCCATGCTTTTTATGGAAACAGCATGCATTATTCCTATTAAAGTGTATTTCTAAGTTATTCTTCACACATTTACAGGCTCATCTGAAACCATGGAAATCTGCTAAAGAACTAACAAGACAAAAAAGTTCAAAGTAAGTTTGTAACATCAAATATTGCAGAATATAGTATATATCAGTAATAATACATTTAGCAGTCCAAAATGCTAAATGCATAGGGAAAGGGAAAAAAGAGCAAAACATGTACTGTAGCTGTGTCTTTGCTGGCTTAGTTTTTTGGTAATATGTTCTTGAAAACGAAATTAATGTCCATACCATTTTGTAAAAAAAAAGGATTTCTGCTAATACGATTGTTGCTGATGATAAAACAAGTAAAAAAAAATCTTCAGGGGGCCCGGCTTAGTTGCACGGACTCACACCATCGCTGACTTCTCTTTCAGCACAAACATCAACCTCTTTTGCACCATCGGAAAGCCTCAGCTCCACCCCCGCCGATATAGGGGGATTTCAGTTCCGCAGACCCCTTGGTCTGGGCCACCCTGTCCCCCAGGCCCGTAAGCAACTGTGGGGTCTGCTGTATTATAGTTACACCACTGGGCATCACTGCAGTTTTTGAAATACAGGATATTGCTCATCTGCCGCACATTTGCTAATAATTACCTCTCCACAGTAGTGGTAACAGAAGATACAAATAACAGCATTCTAGTTTGCTGTAACCCTTTCTTGGCATGAAAATCCAGGGCCACAGTGTGGTGCTAACAGTATAGATCCCAAGCCTCCATTAAGTAGGAGATCCAATGGAGATAAATATCTGGAGAGATTTGAGGAGCTGTTGCCCATAACAATCAATCAGATCTTTGCTTTTGTGTTCTAACTTATAGGTGGCTGTTTAAATCGAATTGCTGAAATCTCTCCAGATATTTATCTCCAATGTTAGTAAACATGCCCCTATGGTCTGCAAAAGTCCCAGTGGTAATGGAAAACAAAGAGATTCTTCAAGGCAGAGCAGATGCAGGGGAGCAGTCTGGCAGCTTTAATCCACACTGATGCTTGAAATGCTGGTGTAAGAGAAGGCTTCCTGAAATCCTGAGATCCACTGCACATAGGCTGATGGGTAATACATAGTCCAGATCCAGTGTACACGCTAGCAACTCACTACAGGGCTGAAGTCTTTTCTATCCTACAGGGATTACTTCCCTAGCAATAGCTTAGGCCTGCTCCACTAGTTCCATTCACTATGGTGGCTGGATGGAAAGTTTTAACTAACTTCCTGTGCTCTGACTATGGGATTCCCTATACGGGTAAATATAGGTGACAGGTGACACCCCAGGTTCCTACTAGCAAGTGCAAGTCAATAGGCACACTCACACAAGGAGGGATCCCAGGCTGGCTCTCAGTATTACTGTGCAGAGTCAATGCTTTTCCTACTTCTCATCTTCTGGATAAAGCTCTGCCTCACTTTCAGGTGGTGAGCAGCAAATCCTTCTTGCTGATTGGCTAGGCTGTACTGAAAACTGTCGCATTGCAGTACAAGCAGTGGCCATGTTTTTGGTTGTCACAGGGTTATGCATTTACGGAAAGGGCAAGTAACATTTCAAAATATCTTTCAGTACAGTGTCAATAAATATTAGTATTGGCTGGGCAAAATAAGGTTAGAGCTCTGTCATAGGCTTGGATTACAATTTATCTTGCATTTATAACTCGATTGAATAATTTAGTGCCCTGTTCTACAGGTTATAAAAGGTTACATGTGGCTAGATTTTTGGTACAGCCTTACAGGCACAGGGGACATTATACTGTATCTGCTATATCTAACACCTTTTAATATAGAATTTCCACATTATGCTGTAAGTGTTTGCTTTGCATGGCTTCACACATGCAGCTCAGAATGGAAAGGATGAAATAGTTTCCTATTTCTGAAGAGAGGTTTGTGGAATGACAAAGAATGACAAAGAATAAGGTAGGAAATATATTCCAAGAGAGGTGTGTGTTGGCAGGTAGAGATTGAGAAGCAGGGTCAAATTTAGGGTTGCCACCTGTCTGGTTTTGACCCAGACAGCCCGTTAATCTGAAGGACTGCCCATGTCAAGACTGCCTGCCCAGTTTTCCAAATTAGGATTCTGTAAGATTGACACAGCGATCGACCAATTGCAGATCGCCATGCCATAGCCCTGCCCCCAATGTCACAATCTGCCCCCTATGCATCACAATCTGCCCTCTCCAAGTCATGGCCCGCCCCCTGCCTGGTCTACACTGGGTTAAAAGGTGGCAACCCTAGTCGGACACCAGTAGAAAAACCCGGTGGGTCCTAGCTCTCGTTCGCCCCGCCAGCCCAGACCCTCTCCCTACCTGAACCGCTGCCCCAGAACTCCCTCTGCAGCCCCCGTTGTGGCTAAAGAAGGTACACGCATGCACATTCATTCTGTCAGTTGGTGGCTTAATTGTAATGAATTAATTGCTTAAAGTGGCAGCAACATTTTGTTATGATTAAATTGCTTAGAATTATATCACTAATCTAAAAATATAAATAAATATACCATTTATGGCATATATAAATCAGTGCTAGGAAGGGTAAAGAGAACCACAGATGCAATGCGTGGTTAAAAGATGTTTTACCACTTTGTTTGTGTGACAAAAAGCCATGTGATTTTAAGAATTCCAACTGGATTCAGCCAGGCACTTGGACTTGACCGAATCCTGTTGCAAAAGTCAAATCCTGGATTTGATGTATTCCTAATTTTAATATGCACTGTTAAATTATGACCTATTTTCTTTGAAAACAGCTTTATAATTATCTAAATTTATCACAATCTTAATGTCAGTGGTGGAAAATGGCTGTGCCAGTTTTATTTAAGGGTATAGTGAATGCTGAAATAAAAATAGTCCACTCCTCTACTCTACCTATGTAAGATAAAGGTACTGGAGCATTTTATCATATTCCAAAATTCTATCTTAATAATTTGTGCATCTTTTGGCAGGTTTTAGCAGCGTACTGGACTGATATATCCTTATGGCCAACATCAGTTCAAAGAATGGGAAAGTTTGCATTTTGTTTGCTTCTCTACACCATCACTCTGCAAGAGCTATTCTATTACCTTTATTATGATGAGATACACAGCTTCAGGGTTAGAAACAAAATGATGTCCATGTCAATTTAAAGGTGGAACCATCTAATATGCCTACCAGGCAAGATCTTACTAAAACATGACCATCACACTCTTAGATCAATAGATCACTCATCCACCCCCAAGGAACTGCTGAATTCATGCACAATTAACTAACTTCCATATTTTTCTATCTAAAAAAGCTAATAATGAAAAACATCAAGTTATGGTTTTTGTAAATCCCATGGGTACTGTGTTCTGTGTGTGTGTGTGTGTGTGTGTGTGTGTGTGTGTGTGTGTGTGTGTGTGTGTGTGTGTGTGTGTGTATAAATATGAAAAACTGCAGCACTCCCTAAAGTCAGTACTAAGGTGCACATGTCAGCTACAGCACTGCCTATATGTGTTCCAATATAGAGAACCTACCATTGGCAAAACTTATATTATATGTTATATACTATTTAATTAGCCTGTACAAATATGCCAACTTTTCAGAGTGCTATGGCACCTTTAGCAAGCCACAAGAAAAAATGATATAACACAGTCTACCAAATAAAACCTTATAAGAGGTAACAATGGATAGGACACAAACAAAATAACATCATCATCCCAAAATGTTAAACATCCATTGTAAGCATTCAGATGCTTAGTAACCCACCAAATCCTAAAATAAAAAGAGAAACCAGAAAATGAGAAAGCTACAACTATACATAGTAATTATAATCCTAATTAAATCCTGATAGAGATAATGACCTCAGCTCATGATTCCCCCTTAAGACATGGTATGGGTACATGTTCCAATACCACATATTTCAATTTAGATTATGAACGGCAAGCACCTATAGCCAATAAATGATATATGTGTCTTGACTGGTAGTGTGGTCTTACCAACATGTGTGAGGCCAACATAAACACAAGGTCATGTACCACAAATGTTGTTAAAGTTAAATGTTCCCTGATCTATTATCTCCTTTCTGTGTGGGGAGTCTAAACCATTTCCCTTTAACACATAAGCATTAGTTGCAATAAAGGCAAGGATACATCTCCTGAGACATTTCACCCCAAACTACATCACTACTACCGGTCCGGGATATGTTATTTTTAGCACTCTCCAATGTCCAATGAGGCATGGATGTCACCTACTTGCATCACTGGACCATACAAAGAGACAATGGGGATACATGATATGTCTTTTCTGGCCTTACTGCATGCTGCTTTTGTGCCCTATGAACAGTTGGTTTTGGATAACCTGTACAACAAACTTATATATATGTATGTGTATATATATGTAATTGTATATACATGGATGTGATCCATTATTCGGAAACCCATTATCCAGAGAGCTCCGAATTACAGGAAGGCCATATTTCCTTAGCAATAAAACAGCACCTTTTACTTGATCCCAACTAAGGTATAATTAATACTTATTATAGGCAAAACAATCTTATTGGGTTTATTTAATATTTAAAGTATTTTTAAGTAAACCTAAGGTATGGAGATCCAAATTGTGGAAAGATCCCTTATCCGGAACACCCTAATTCCTAAGCATTCTTTATAACAGGTCCTATACCTGTAATTGTTCCTCATGTCTCTTAGGAACACTTACTTAATATATAACCCTTGAGAATTAGCTAACAGGAATAGAATTTCTAATGTGACTGGATAAAAACTGCTATAACTAAGCAGGTAATTTCTGTCTATACAGTTGTGTATAAAGGGGACACAAAAATATAGATATTCCAGCACTGCCTAACCACATAATAAACCTTGTACAGGTATGATATCCGTTATCTGGAACCCCGTTATCCAGAAAGATACAAATTACAGAAAAGCCATCTCTCATAGAATCCATTATGAGCAAATAATCCAAATTTTTAACAATGAATTCCTTTTTATCTGTAGTAATAAAACAGTAGTTTGTACTTGATCCCAACTAAGATATAATTAATCCTTATTGGGAACAGAACCAGCCTATTGGGTTTATTTAATGTTTATATGATTTTCTTTAGACTTAAGGTATGAAGATTGAAACTATGGAAAGATCCATTATCTGAAAGCTCCAGGTCCTGAGCATTCAGGATAACAGGTCCCATACTGTACTAAGAAATAGATGTGCTGACCACCAAAACACAAACTGCACAAATTTGGTTAATTTACATACAAAAAAGTATACAAAGTTGCACCATGAAGATTCTAGTGCATTTTTTCAATCCACACGTATGAAGTCACTTCCCTTGTTATCCAAAGCCTGTCTACGATATCTTTAAAGTGATGCTACAATTAACTTCTCACCTTTTTCCCTCTTATCATTACTTAGGGGTTATCATAGAGACAAATTAAAACTAAACTAATATTGTAAAATGAGCCAAAACAAGCAACCAAAAAAATCCATAATGAAAGCTACAGATTAAACAAAGTTTACATAATTAAAACACAATCCATAGCATGAGGGTGATATAAACAGGCGACATTAGAACCCATTACTGTTCCATGCAATTGTAAATAATACTCCTTAAGGGTCAGGCCACACATGGCATTTTGGGGAGATTTTGTCGCCTGGCGACTAATCGACTCGTTTTTGCGGCGACCAATCTCCCCAAACGCCTTCCCTGAATATGCGCAGGCTTAAATGAAAAAAACGACGGCGCTAATAACACGCGGCGATTCGTTTTCCGAGGCAACTTCGGGCGACTTCGGAAAGCGAACCGTTGCGTGTGATTAGCGCTGGCATTTTTTCATTCAAGTCACATCCATTGTACTTGGTATCCCAGTTTGTCACATCCATTCCATAAAACTTGTAGCTTGTCCAACAAAGACCCCACTGGGCAGATAATAAAACCTATTCCTCTAACTATGGGATAGTCTGAAGGTTGGTTTGTGAAATTTGCAGGTGAACTGCAAGCGTTTCTCTACCACCAAAAAAATTTGTAATGCAGGACAAATTAAATATATTGCCATATCTTCTAAGAATTTAAAGTAATTGTTCAGTATAAAAATAAAAACTGCGTAAATAGATAATAGGCTGTGCAAAAAAAAATATGTTTTCAATATAGCCAATTAGACAAAATTTAATCAGGAAGTAGTGTCCTGGCTATTATGTTAGACATCCATTCACTCCAGCCTTTATACATTACATTTTTGGCTAACTAACTATATCAGAAAAAAAATATTTTTACACTGAACTGCTCTTTTAATAATCTTTTTCATAATATCATAAATGAGATCAGTATTTATTTGTAAACACTCAATCATCAGGTGATTGTGTAATAAGAACAATCTCACCACCCTTATCTGATGGCTTGATTGTTATATCAAATCTCTGTTTATAAATTCACCAAAACTTAAAGGCAACCCCAAAAATAAAGAAAAAGAAAACATAATTCTAAGCAATATACATTTATTAAAAATGATCAGTGCTGTTAAAGTTATTTGTAAAAACAATTGCTATTGAAAGCAACATTTGCTTAACCTTAACGCCTGCTTGTTACTTTTTAAACAATGTTGCAAACGTTTTAGTTCCCCAACAAAGACAGGTCTGTTAATCAGCTGCCTTGTCTTACATTGTATCAACAGTCTGATCCACAGGGCATTGAATAGAAAGGGACAGACAAACACTGTTTTCAAAAGAAATACATATACAAACAACTAGAAAACCATAGAATATGTGTAATGAATGTATACTGCAAAATTGCTTAGAATTATGTTTTCTTTTATTAGGCAAAATATTATTTTTCAGGCTGACATTCCCTTTAAACTGGCATGAACCCAAGGCCAACCTGTTCCTAGGTGTTCCCCCAAAATATCATGCTTTACTTGCTTGATATAGGTCTCCACTGCAGGTACAATACATTGTAGGTAGCACAAACCCACTCTTTCAAAAGAAACCAAATGTTTGCATAGAAAGTGCATTATCTGGAAAAAAAACTGGAAGTTCCACATAAGGATTAGCAACATAAAGGACTTTTCTAAACTGGGAAAAAGGCATACATAATAACATCAAGCTGAAACAAGTACAAAGGAGATGAGTTATTTGTGTATTAGATGTAGTTCTTGGTTCCTTAACTGTATAATGGACAGATTATATACTACAGGTATGGGACCTGTTATCCAGAATGCTCTGGACCTAGGGTTTTTTGGATAATGGATCTTTCCATAATTTGAATCTTCATGCCTTAAGTCTACTATAAAATCAATTAAACATTAAATAAACCCAATAGGCTGGTTTTGCACTAAATAGGGATTAATTATAACTTAGTTTGAATCAAGTACAAGGTACTGTTCTATTATTACAGAGAAAAAGGAAATTATTTTTTTAAAATTTGTATTACATGGAGTCTATGCGAGAAGGCCTTTCTGTAATTTGGAGCTTTCTGGATAATGCATCCCTAGATAACAGATCTTATACCTGTACATGTTTTTCTGGGGCTGCTGTGTCCCCCAATGTTTCTGGTAGGGCTCTCCATCCTTTTGGTGTTTAATACCTCCGCATCTAATACTTTTGCAGTGTCATTAAAAAAAAGTCACCAATGCTCATATGCCCCCTTCGCTCATTGTCACTTTAAGGTTGCTAGCATCTGCACCAGGACCACGTGTCCCTCTAGACCTTTAGAACCTGCCCTGACCTATTTATAAGTTCCAAAAACAAGCTCATACATTTTGACGGTAGTTCAAATAGTCAGCTATTTGATGTTGAACATTAACTGAAAGTTTCATTGATCCTTTTCCAATTCATTATTGCACAGAGAAACATTTCCAGTGTCACTCATGGATGAAGTGCTGGTTGAAATCTTGAGAGACCTGTCTGTTGATGTAATCAGAAGTGTAATACAAGAGTTTGTGGATGATCACCTCTTGAAAGCTGCCCTTTATAATTTCATGGATGAATTAATTACAGAAGTGACCCACAAAGAATTATCATCCGTGGTGAGTTGCATATTTCTGCAATTGGAATTGACATATTGAAATAAAAAAATAGATGCATTCTGTTACATTTTTTTATTGTAATTGTGGTACCAGATGCAATCCTTTAACTCTTTCTGCTCCTGGGAATCTATGTTTACCTATAGTACTGAATACACCTATATGTAAGCTTAGGTTTTCCTGTGGTTTTCATGACATTTCATTACTACTGGTCAGCCAGTAATTCTGATCTGGTTCTTGAAAGCAAAAGATCGGGGTCTTTATTGTGGTCTACTACACATGAAACAACCTTTAAGGGTAATACAGTCACTTTGTGAAAGTGCATAAACCCCCATATGTAATAAAAGACACTAAGTTTGTCCAGGAGCAGTTACCCATAGCAACCAATAAGATGTTTGTGTTTAAACAGGTGACCAGTAAATGCTAGCTGCTGATTGGTTGCTATGAATTACTGCTCCTGGGCAAACTTAATGCCTTTTATTACATAACACGCTTAGGGTTTTACTTGCCAGATCTAAACTGGCTAAAGATATCCAATGTTGATGCAAGATTATGCATTTATATATAAATGCAAATAGCAGTGTGTTGAGCATTTCCTTAACTGAGAAGGATCTAGGGGTTCTTGTAGATAATAAGTTGTCTAATTCCAGGCAGTGTCATTCTGTGGATACTAAGAAAATAAAGTGATGTCTTGCATAAAAATACCTTGTCTTGAGTATGCAGTGCAGATTTGGGCTCCGGTCCTTAAAAAAGGATATACATGAGCTGGAGAGAGTGCAGAAACATGCAACTAAACTGGTTAAAGGTATGAGAGTAGACTGGGGTTGTTCTCTATGGAAAGAAGACACTTGCATGATTACTTTTTATAAGAACGTTAGTGGGCATTATAGCTAGAGGGAGATCTATTTTTCCACAATAAGGACAGCTGCATCTTGAACAAGCATTAAATCATACGATACTAAAATCTACACTTAATATAGATATTGGTATACAGAGTTCATGTGAATGTTTGGAGGGGTTGGAAATTCACGAAATGGCGAAAAATTCTAGTTTTTGATGCCGGCGTCTGTTTTTTTTACGCCGGTATCTGTTCTTTTGACGCCGGCGAATTTTCGCCAGCAAATTTGCCGCGAATTTGCGCCTGGCGAATAAATTCGCCCATCACTAAGTATTACCCATTATCTAAATGAAGTAAAACTTAATTATGCATTCAATAAAAGGTTTTACATACGTACATGAAATATATATTAAGTAAGAAAATGAAGATATAAATATCCAGATGAAATTCACAGTTTTCCAGTAACTGGAGGGGGTTACTATAATTTTCATTTGTTTTTTAAACTTAAAATTCTCGTTTTTTTCTAGCAATTGTTAAAGGGAGCAAAATCAAAAATGAAAATTGAATATAAGCTTCATATCTGGAAAATAACAATCTTTCTAAATAGATAACAATGGAAAATTCTGTACTGTTTCTCAAATAATTGTGATAATCTTCAATCTCTCTTCATGCCTGAGTCAGAGTTTGAGTTACAGCTCTAATACCGTACATCATTGGTTTGTGCTCCATGTGCCCTGGACAATGCATTAGAGATGTTAGTTGTCGATCAAACACTGAATATGATTTCTACATGAAGATCAAATGAAGAGAGACAGGTTGCTCAGAGGGATATACTAAGGAGTAACTTCAGATAATTTCAGAAACATTGTCTACAATGCAGATTTTTATTCCCCATAATTTAATTCGTAATAAAGTTGTGAGTTGCATCTCACAGATGCTTTAAAACAATGCAAATGCACCTGTGTCTGGTATCAAACCAAATGCAATTTGCATCACTTCCAGCACTTGGAGTAACATTTGCATTTTATACTTGTGGCCCATAGTCTGCTGTGCCTTTAGACATAGCCTGCCTTTTGGGATTATTGCCATGCCCAAGGTCTGCAAATTGAAATGTTTACGGTATAGAAAGATACTGAATGTTATTTATACTAACATCAGACTATGAATAGCTGTCACTTTGAACAAGCTAGTAAGTTGGAAAAAAATGTACAGAATAAAAAAATGTTTGAGTGTTGGGGGTGGTCCAGGGGAGACATTAAGATGCAATCAAGACTAGAAAATAGAAAAGCATACAGTATACAAGAAGCCAACGGATTATAGAAAGGTGTTTATGATCTTTTATTGAAAACATAAAAATTACAATAAAACAATTCAGGTGAACATATTGACTGATGCTACAAATGGTACAGAGTCAGAAAACTGGATTGTGCCCTGCCAGTGTTGAATCTACAGTTAGTAAAGTCAATTCTGCGAGGTCAAGGTTACAGTCGCTTTTGAAAAGCAGCAATGCAAATAGACAAATGTACTGGTTAAGATATCAGGCATGAAAAAGAACCCCCCATAAAATGGTAAAATGTGTAAAAACAGCCAGGTAAGAGATGGAAACTTTAACTTAAGAGCTAAAGAGTTTTGCTTTAGAAACTAGGCAAACCAGCAGGAAAGGCCGTTGATTTTCATTTCCTTTTGAACCAACTCTTACCTCTCAATTTGTTGTTCCAGACATGTTCCTCACAAATGTAATACCCAGGGTTAATGATGAGCAAATCTGTACTGTTTCACTTTGCCAAAAAATGCCAAACTACTGTAAAATCTGTGTAACGGCAAAATTTCGCAAAACACGTTAAAGTCTATGGGGCATTACATGTAAACTTGCCACTGCGTTTATATATTTCTATGTGTCATGACAGCCATTAAACATGAAGTTGGCAGGCACTGCATTTACATACTATCCCCAATATGTAATATAAGGCACTACATTTGCCCAGGAGCAGTAGCCCATAGCAACCAATAAGATGTTTTCATTTAAACAGGTGACCAATAAATGCTACCTGCTGATTAGTTGCTATGCTATGGGCTGCTGCCCCTGGGCAAACTTAGTGTCTATTATTACATAACCCCCTATGTGTATTGGCAGGCATTAAAAACTAAAAATGTACTGTTTAGTGTTTCTCCCGTTTCGTTTCGCGGACAAATTTGTGAAACTCGAAAATTGACACCTGCATCAATTTTGGATGCGCGTCTGAAAAGTAGTTTGCGTCAATTTTGATGCCTGAGTTAAAGTCAATGGGTGTCCAAAATCATTCGTAAATTTGCGGCAAATTCGCCCGAGGCAGATTGATTCTCCCATCACTAGTACTGTTGCTCTGCGCTGGTAAAACTGTTTTTTTGCTTCAGAAAGACTCATGTAGTTTATATAAACAAGCTGCTTTGTAGCCATTGTGGCAGCCATTGGTAAAAAGGAGAAAAGGTTACATAGCACATAACAGATAAAAAAAACCCATTGTATTGGTCAGGGTTTATCTATTATGTGTTATGTAACCTGTGACTTTTCTCCTTTTTTCCAGCTTGATTGGCTGCCCCCATGTCTACACAGCTGCTTGTTTATATAAACTATAGAAGTCTTTCTGAAGCAAACACACAGCTTTTACCAGTGCATGCTAACAGTATATTTATACGGTAATTACTTTAAAATGCTTTCATTTTTTGGTGTTGCCATTCCTTTAAAAATGGAGTTGGCACTGCATTTATATACTGATATGTACTATAGGCAGCACAATATTTTATTAAGGTAGATCTCAAGATGAAGGGTGGGTATCAAGAGTAAATCACAGGGTGACAAAGTCTGGGCACTCTCTGAGCAAGAAGTGAATTATTAGCATGTTTCATGAAACTTTTCACCTTCACAGTGAAACTGTGAAACAGAGATTTGTGGCGAGACCATATATGGAAAAACAATTCACTTATCATTACGCAGGATCTGAATTTCAGTAGAGGACATTGGGAAACGTGCCATTTGGAAGGCCAGCTGTGAGTCTGAAACTCAAAGTCCTACCAATATGACAACATTGATGGTCAAACGGAAGCATAGGAATAAGCTTCATTATACTATGATGTGGCCATGGCCTGCTCTACACCAAATAAGTACTCCTTGGAATTGATCAGTTTTGCATGTTCTGAGGTCTCCTGTATAGTGGCAGCCACTTGGACAAGTCATCAACACTGACAGCACAGTACTAATAAGAGAAGAGCAGCAGTTTGGAGACATCAAACAGTCTGTAGAACAGAACTTTAGTTATTGTTTAGAAATAGTGTATATAATATATGAGAGAGATCACAAAAATAGTAAAACAAATGGGAAAGGAGAAGAAGGAAAAAGAAAAAGGGATGGTTAAATTGATTGTAATCTAGAGGGGCCTTAAAACACACTTACAGATTCATGTTGCACACATGTGATCCTGCTCATTTTTCCCTACATATAGGTATTTGTTAGTACAGATGTGCACTTGACCTTTTTTCCATTTAAAGGAGAAGGAAAGGCATCCTGCACTTGGGGGTGCCAAATGTTAGGCACCCCAAGTGATTGTATTGACTTACCTGAAACCCCGGGCTGGTGCTCCTACCCGGGGTTATACCAGTGAGCACCACAGATTGATCCTCTTCCAGAGTCTTCTTTCTTCAAATTTCCCGGGCCAAATGCATGCGCAGTTGAACGAAATAGCTGACTTTTTAGTTAAAGTTCGTCTTTCCGCTCTGCTGCACAAGCGCAGGCGCGCAAAGGAAAGAGGAAGACAGAAGAGGATCGCTCCGTGGTGCTCACTGGTATAACCCCGATCCGGTGCAGTTTTCTGCTGATAGGAGCACCAGCCCGGGGTTTCAGGTAAGTCAATACAATCACTTGGGGGTGCCTAATATTTAGCACCCCCAAGTGCACCAAGTCTTTCCTTTTCCTTTAAATGGATGTAAACAATCAGTTTACTTGGTTGTTAACACTATTTTTTTCTGAAGACTTTGTGAAAAAGGTCATCTGAGATTTCTGATTTCTTTCCTGAGCATAGAAACCAGATCAGAAGACTTCTTTGTATTTCTTTTGACATATTCTACTTGACGGTACAGTCAGAAGAACTGACCAGCAGGTGGTGCTGTTATTAAAAAAAAAAACATTATATTAGCATCTTAATAGCTTTGGAGCAAAAAATTAATATAAATTGAGAAAGTGCTTGGAAGAGCCCTCTGAGCAATTTTACATTCATTGTATTGCATATCCTTTAACACTGATGCAGGAACTCTTCGTGTCAATTGCATTATCAGATGATAATGCAAAACTAGATTGCCGCTCCTTAAATGTCAGATTTTATCATATGTCAGTCATACGTCCAATTTCAAGGCTTGAGTTTATGAAAACCACCCCATCAGTGTTATTTGTGCTGTTATCTGTGACCTTGATGTAAATGGTGATCATACATATATTGAAAATTAAAGCTCATTCTTTAGTTAGTTTGCAGTGTGGATGTGTTTAAAACTAAGATGTACTGCTTTTTTTCAGAGAAAGGAAGTTGTGGAAGACTTTGAAATAGAATTTTTCCTTGAAAGTATTATTCACCCAGTTATTGATGAAGAAGTAAATGTCACAGTAACTGCTGTCCTTAGTGAATATAATGAGCAGATTTCTGAACTTCAGCAGAATCAGGTAATCAATTTACATGACACATCTATCTATCTATTTATCTATCTAATCAGTTTCTTTTTAAATTGTATCTTAAAGGGGTAGTTGACCTTTAATTTAACTTTCAGTATGTTATAGAATGGCTAATTCTAAGCAACTTTTCAATTGCCCTTCATTTTTTCTTTTTATAGCTTTTGAAATATTTGCCTTCTTCTTCTGACTGTGGCCAGCTTTCAAATGGGGGTCACTGACCCCATCTAAAAAACAAATGCTTTGTAGGCTATAAATGTATTGTTACTGCTTCTTTGTATTACTGGTCTTTCTGGCCCTCTCCTATTCATATTTGAGTTACTTATTCAAAGCAATGCATAGTTGCTAGGGTAATATGAACCCTAGAAACCAGATTACTGAAGTTGCAAACTGGAGAGCTGCTGAATAAAAAGCTAAATAACCCAAAAAACACAAATAATAAATAATGAAAAGCAATTGCAAATTGTCTCAGAATATCACTCTCTATATCATATCATAAGTTAATTGAAAGCTGAACAACCCCTTTAAATCATAGGGCTTGTTTATTAAATTAGGACAAAATTCAGAGTGCATAACCCAAGTAGTGATGGGCGAATTTATTTGCCAGGAGCGAATTCGCGGCGAATTTGTGCAATTCGCCGCCAGCGAATAAATTCGCGAAACGCCCGCGAAAATTCGCGGAAAAAATTCGCCGGCGTCAAAATGGTTTTTTTTCGGCGCAAATTCGCCCATCACTAAACCCAAGTGCAAAGTACAAAACACTGTTTTCCTGCCCACAAGGTGGCTCCCCGATATTTGTGTTGCCTCTGAGATAAGCAGATTATCCAAATTTGATTCGAGTTTTTAAAAAAATTCTAATTCTGTTTAAGAGATTTATTATACTCTGGCCCTTTAAGAATTTGAATTAGACTATTCGCCACCTAGAACCTGCCAAATTACTGCATAAGTCAATGGGAGAGGTCCAGGGATCAATTTGGTGATGTTTGTAGCCTTCCTGACATTCAAGTTTTGTATAATTTGTATAATAATAATAAATCTAAATTGATTCGAGTTTTCGGATCGGTAAAATTTGTTGAGTTTTAAAAATTCAATTTTTTTAATAAATTCCCCTCAATCAAATTTCAAACTCAATCAATTTTAAGGGAGTTTAAAAGATTGTGATTGTACCCCGCTGTGTCTTTTTTAAGGTGATAAGTTGCTGAGAATATACAACCTTTTGGAGTTAAAAAGAACTCACATGAATTCAACCCTTGATAAATGTTCCTCTAGGTGTCATGTACTATCTGCCATGTTTTTTTACACTTTGCTCCCTGCAGAATTGCTGGAAGTGTCTGCACTGTATCAGACTTCAACACAACATAAATAAAGCAATGCCTGTGATTCTGGACACATTTGTTCTCTTAGTGTGATCATAGTGATCTTGCAATTCTGTCTGGACTCTAAAGAAATGACCTCTAATCAAGCTTAGACAAAGCTAAATTAGTGAGATGATCTAGGAAGGCTTTGAAAATGCTTGGAATTCTGATGGAAAATAACTGGTTACCAGATAATGCCAAAAATCAGGGGGGCTTCTAGAAATTGTAGCTAGTAGTTCTGCACTGATTGCATTTAGTTTAAATGCAAACAATTAGCAATCAGTGCCTGCAGCCCAACTTTAAAATATTTGCAGCTCTAAATTTTTCATTAAGCAGATTCATGTCTTTTTGTCTGCCTATATATTATAGCAACAAAGACTTTTGATGCAACAGGCTGGTGTGCAGCTTTTATTAGCATTCACATTATGAACAACAAAAGCAGGGCACTTTTTATGATTAAACAATCAAAGATCCCCAATGCACAAAAGAATATGTATTTCCTAGTATTTATCTTAAATACAATTTACAGGGATCAAAAATCCTTCAAAAGTAATGCAACTTGCAACCACCTTTCACTGAAGAGAATTTAGGGCTGCTTATTGAAATATTAACGTGAAGAGTAGGATAATAACGCATTTATATGAAAGAAGTCACTAACTGAAATACCAAATGGGAAAATAAAGATTGGGAAAAGGTTCTCACAGCTTTGATCTTTGTGGACATGCATGGCAGCTCAAAGAGAAATGTAAAAGCAATATGGCATAAAACCATTTTAATGCATAATAAAAGCAGGAAAAATAGTACACGAGAAACATGTCCAAAACTGATGCATATTAACAAAAGAGAATTACACCCCAAAATGAATTAGGTTCAGCGGATATGTGTCAACTGCTGAGACATGTAGAAAGGTGAGCCAATGCAAAAAACTGAGAGGCATATTTATTAAAGGGTCCATTCACCATTTCATTTGTTAACAAAAAGACAAGTGGTGCAAAAAATGTACTTTAAAGCAATGGAGATTTAAATTAGATTTAAAGAGAACATCAACTTTCTCTAAAACTCTACTTTGCACTCCCCAGTAGACTTTCTAAACTAAAATAAAGAATATTCTTAATTGAGAATGCATCTCCCCAAAATTATGTGAGCAGAGTCAGACTGGGCCAGTGGGACACCTGGAAGAACCCAGTAGGCCTGGCCATCGTGGGTTGCGGCTAGTGTGGGGGTCCAGAGGGGGTTTTGCAGCTGAGGTAGGGGGCCAGACGGGGCCCCCAGTCCAACGCTGTATGTGAATCATTATTACTAAACAGTAAAAACAAATATGTCTAATGCAGTTGAACTTATTGCATCAGCCTTAAGGTTTCTGAAAATGAGTAATTTTCCAAACTTTAATAGCTTTAAAGTTATGCATAGGGGCTCACCATCTTGGATATTGTTAGGAGTGTCTGAAGTAAAATAGTTTAAATATTCGATAATCAAAGTACTGTCTCTTTAAAAAAAACTTCAACTTCAATAGTTCGCCAAATTAAACCTGCCGAAGTGCTATGTTAGCCTATGGGGACCTTCTAATCCATTTTTCTAAATTTTTTGAAGTTAAAGTAAAATCGTTTGATCACACAATAAAATCGTTCGATCAAAGCATTTTACTCCGACCGCAAGACGGTAAAAAAACTTCGACTTCGATATTCGAAGTTAAAGTATAGCCATTCGATGGTCGAATTTCGAAGTATATTTCACTTCGAAATTCGACCTTTGATAAATCTGCCGCTTACTGTACATTTCATTGAGCTTTAGTTCTCCTTTAACACCGGGATTACTGTTCATTTTTTATTTTCTGACTGTATATTTTAACAAAAAAAATAAAAACAGTGGAAGATACAGAGCTGTTTTGGTATCCAAAACTATATTGGTATTATAGGGCCTAAGGGATATAACCCAGCAAGATTTAGGTAGAACTTTTGAAACAATTTAGTGGTACCAATAATTTGCATTATTTTAACCCACGAAAATATCATGCAAAATCTGGTACTGATTGATAGTTAATGCACACACAGTAGTTGGTAAACTAAACAACTGGTGTATTAGTTTCCCTCTTACTTGCTTTTATTTTAGACAAACAAAAACTCCTAACCGCTGGCAATAAGGGCCTCGCTAACTAACTAGGGCAAGCTCAAACTAAAGAAATAATGTCCTAACTAAAGAAACTCTCTAACTAAAGAAATAATGTCATTTACTCAGTCCCCAGAAACACAGTCTATTAAATCTTCAAGCTCTCCTTTAATGTGAATAATGCCTGCTCTACACTACAGGGGACTGCTGCAGGACAGTAGTAAGTGCTGGGCTCCAGCACTACCTCCCTACATGTCATTGCCAAGGGACTAGAGATTTTTTTTTTGTTTTTAAAGTTGAGAATCAGCCCCTACATTGTCAGTCTTGTTTCCAGGCCCAGATTTGTGTCAAGGACACAAAGGTTCAGGCCTAGGGTAGCATAATTTAAGAGGTGGCACGCTGCCCAGCTGCACCTGAAGCTCCCTTACATCCAGAGCACTGGAGACTGGGCACTTGGCAGATATTGCCCGCTGTTAAAATCTCTGCACATCCCTGTGCTCTGGATGTAGGTATTAAAGGAGAACAAGCCCCTCTTAGCTGCCTCTCTTTTCCCTCACTGGGCATTAGTTAAAAAACAACCCCTTGAAAAAATCTGACCCTAAAATGCTGAGCAGCGGAGCTTTAGGGGGCCATCTTCCACTTGTATCTTTCAGGCTCAACGTCAACACAAAGCTTGCTCGAGCATGCACAGTTGGGCCAAGTCAGGAATCAGCTTCAACTGGCTCAAAATGGCATTGAGCACCGAAAGAATATGAAGTGGTGGAAAATGGTGTCCTGCAGATCCGCCGCACTGCCCTGCATTTTAGGGTCAGATTTTTTTTAAGGGTTTGTTTTTTGACTAATGCATAGTATGGGGAGGAAGAGGAGAGGGGGCAATGGCAGGCAATTAAGCAGTGATTTTGGTACAGGGGGTTAAGTTCTCCTTTAAGGATGCGCATGATTGTGAGGAAGGAGGTGGGCACTGGGGGATGACAGCCTCTGGTCACCCTCAATACAAATCAAGCCCTGCTTGCTACTTGCCTGCAGTTACCACTGCGTTAACTTTATAGAGTTAGGAGAGTGTAAAAGAAGAAGTTTTAGGGAAAGTCTATGCCCCTTCAAAAACAGTGCAGCTCCACAGCCACCTGATAAACAAGCATTGGAAGTTTTTGAAAACTTGTAGAATTTTAAATACAAAAATGAAAGTCAGTTTAAGATTGGCTTAAAGTGCTACTAGCACAATAAAGCCACAACAAAGTGTGTGTTCTGGTTGTTCTATTGTGAGCCACCACAAAAGCTCACAATCTCAAGAAATCAGTAGTGATGGGCGAATTTATTTGCCAGGCGCGAATTCGCGGCGAATTTGCGCGATTCGCCGCCAGCAAATAAATTCGCGAAACGCCAGCGAAAATTCGCGGAAAAAAATCTTTTTTTTCGAAAAACAGACGTTCGCCAGCGTCAAATACGGGCGCCGGCGTCGAAAAACGCAAATTCGCCCATCACTAGAAATCAGGGATTCCAGTTATTACTGTATCATGCCGTCATTTTTCTAAAAATCAAAAAATGTATTCTGAAGCTTCTAGAGTACACAAAAAAATGAATTTCTTTTATTTATATTAGGTTGGCATGTTGATTTTAAAACATGTTCAGTGACAAGTAGTGATGGGCGAATTTATTCGCCAGGAGCGAATTCATGGCGAATTTGCGCGATTCGCTGCCAGCGAAACGCCCGCGAAAATTCGCGTCAAA
Source organism: Xenopus laevis (assembly GCF_017654675.1). Classification (NCBI taxonomy): domain Eukaryota; kingdom Metazoa; phylum Chordata; class Amphibia; order Anura; family Pipidae; genus Xenopus; species Xenopus laevis. The sequence continues at coordinate 85,360,580 of NC_054383.1, forward strand.
AATTCGCCTGCGTCAAAAAAAAAATTTCCGAAAAAACGGACACCGGCGTCAAAAACGGGCGCCGGCGTCAAAAACGGGCATCGCGCGAAATTCGTGAATTTTTCGGCGAAGCGAAACAGTGCAAATTCGCCCATCACTAGTGACAAGATGTCCTACAAATCAAAGTCAACGGGGCCTGTTTTCTTCTAGAAATCTTGCAGATTTGATTAATGACAACTTTATTATTATGAGTTATCATTCAATTGTATTCATAAATTAATTACTCATTATAGTCATTTTATTAACATCAATAATCAATCATTTTCAACTCATATTATTATAGACTAATTCAGGAACATTACATTAACTTTTATTGTTTCTCCCCAGTTAGATCTACCAATGAACAATTTACATGAAAAACTAACATTGTTTCTCACTCACTGAACAATTTTTTAATTTCACATAATGGCACTGTTTGGGTGTCAAGAGAATTGGGTAACAATTTTGGCACTGGGCATCAATGCAGTCATACTGGAAAACAAATCTGTGTGCCAGAAAATCTGCAATAGAAGCAGTGATCGCCAGTTTAGTGGAACAACTCTTGGCACAATACATTATCACACTCTACTGCACTTTAGCAAACAGACACCAGATTTGGAACTTGAAATGATGTGGTGCAGAGCTATTTTGCTGTTATTGTGATACAATGGTCATTTGAGCGGGCAGCGGGATTTAAAGATAACTTTGGGGAAATTTTGATATCTAATCCATTTCAGGTGTTAGTCACGTTTGATGTCCAGTTAAGGAAATGACAATGGGCTTTTTCTTTGAAACAAAAATTGCATAACAACAGCAAATTTAATTCTGAATAATATTCAAATAAACATTAATTATATTTTTTTAAGGGGCATGTAAAGGCAAAAAAATAAAATTCCATTTTCACTTTTATTTTTTTTATTACTCTAATTAAAAAATGTGTACCGTTGTTATAATAAACCTGAAGGTATACAGTAAAATTCTCCCTTCATTCACTGCTGTGGATAGGAATTGTCAGACAGTCCCTAACTGCTCTGCAGGGAAACAATCATAATTATGAACAGCAGGGGGAGCCCCCACCTTGCTTCCCAGCCATGCAGAACTCAAGCAGCTTTGTGTGTTTCCCTGTAGAGCAGTCGGCAACTGTGTAGAGATTTGTATTGGATTTTATTTTTGCCTTTACATCACCTTTACTGTTTCCAACTTCGGCTGTAGGGAAGATCATGGAGCCAGATTTAAACAGCTGGGATTCTATTTGGAGGATTATTTTGCGTCGAAGTTTGAGTTGGAGAAAGTTTGTATTAAACAATACAAAAACTATAAAATCCATATTAAATTACATGATAACACAACACATGACAAGAACTCAGTGCAGTCTGCCTATTCTGATTATTAAATAGGTCTTGCTGTATCGGCTTCTGGCAGATATTACAGGTATGGGACCTGTTATCCAGAATGCTAAGGACCTGCGAAAGATAACGGATCTTTCCGTAATTTGGGTCTTCATGCCTTAAGTCTACTAGAAATTCATGTAAACATTAAATAAATCCAATAGGCTGGTTTTACTTCCAATTAGGATTAATTATATCTTAGTTGGGATCAAGTACAAGCTACTGTTTTATTATTACAGAGAAAAAGGAAATCATTTTTAAAAATTTGGACTATTTGGATAAAATGGAGTCTATGGGAGACAGCCATTCCATAATTCGGAGTTTTCTGGATATCGGGTTTCCCGATAAGGGATCCTATACCTGTATTTGACTTGTGCTGTTTTGATAATTTATGACGATCCCTAAGCAGACCACACTGAGCATGTGCACAGTCTTGGTCTTCATAGATGTTTAACAAAGTTACAAGATGGTGGCCCCCTGTGGCCAACTTTAAAAGCATAAATCATTTGTTTGATAAGGCTTGTGGTGCAGTAAGTTTATGTTTATATTTAGTATACAAAATACAGCATTTCTAGCCTTGTTCTATTTTAGACTTTACTTCCCCTTTAATGAAGTTATTTGAAAGATTCCCATAATGCCTTGCACTATTCTATATCATTGCAGAACATGCGAGGAATTGTGGGAACCGGAGTCATGGCTGGAAAGGAGCTAACTACCTGCAACATTTTTCAATAGTTTAAGTTTAGGCCAGCAGTGTAAGGAAGAGCAAATCAGACAAAAACTGCTTTCTGCTGCAATTACATTTCCAAATGACTTTATATATTTGCTTTAATTATACAAAATGTTACATACAAACACTTTCATTTTTTTATTTTCAGAATTAAACAGCAAAATAATTCAGGTTTAATGTTGTATTTCAGATTACGGTCAGTGCAAATAAATATCTAACAGATATATTTATTTTGCATCATTTAATTGGAATGATTGGAACCAATAAACCAGTGCTTTTTGAAAAGGATTCGTCTTCAATTCTGATGGACAGTAAGTGCCAATTACCATATGCTGGATCAGTGTTGGACTGGGACACCAGGGGAACCTGATAACAAGGGCCCAGCCGGCGGAGCCCTAAAAGCTTTTCTTATTATTGAGAAAAACCCTTGTTACCCCCATGTTTGAGACATTCAAATGTAGTTCAAATGTAACTGATCTATATAGCCTAGAAGGTACTGTTTTTGCCCACTAGATGTCAGTTCACTAAGGTCTATGGGAAACATTTTATTCATAAATGCCCATTAGATACCAGTTCACTGGCAACATTCTATTCATAAATAGTGATGGGCGAATTTATTCGCCGGGCGCGAATTCACAGCGAATTCCTGCGATTCGCCTCCAGCGAAAAAATTTGCGAAAATTCAGCGCAGTTTCGCTAAATTTTTGCCAATTTTCCAGCGAAACGCCCCAATCCGCCCATGACTATTCATAAAGATATCACATACAATTAGAGTAGTTACTTCCAAAAAGACACATCCAGGCCAATATATACCTATACTGATATTTATATTCCAGTATGGGAAAATTCTTTATTAGGCCACTCAATATGATATAAACTATATGTTTGTTATGTGTTCATTGTGGGGTATAATTTTTCTCTAACACCCTGTATTGTATTGCCCCATACGTTTCTCGCTGTCCTGACACTCCCAATCTCAACTATGTTGCGCCAGAAGATTTTTTTCTGTTAGTAGCCATAACTATTCTTCAGAAAATTAGTGGAGACAAAGCGCATGGACTTGTCTATTATTTCATGAATCCAAGAACTATTGTGAGTCAAACTTAGCAATATCATGTTTTTCTCTGTATTACTGCTTACACACAGACACACATCTCTGCACACATACACAAACGTGCATATACACAGATAACTTGCTGTTAGGAAGCACTCTAAATTTTTAAGCGGCTTTGTATTTCAGGTTTCATGCTGGATGTTCTTTTAAGACAGCATGTCAGAATTCATCAGGAACAGCAAGCAACCTTTCAGAATTATCCCATGAGACACTTCCATCAAAAAGCCTTTAGCAGAGTGGTATGTGCCTTCAGATATTCCATTCTCAAGCAAATACAAATACTCCATTTTGTCAGGCTAACAATCCCAAAGCATTTCTTTAATAAATGTAGAATAAAAGTATGACGATCTAGTAGATGTGTAATTTAGATAAGAATGCACTTAAAGTGCCATGGAAACACCAGGCATGTAGAGCAATATAATTATGCAGCTTAAGAGTATAATATTTAATTTTTTTGTAAGATTCAAGTTTGGGCACAAGTTTATGCACCAAGCACAATATGGTGACGGAGTAAGTAGCACAGTAGATCATTTAATGGATAGTATGGTTCATTTTCAATCACGCTATTTTGGATGCAAAATTTTGAACAGAATCAGACTTTAATGCTGCACCCTGGAAGTGACATCAAAATTAGGGGAAATCAGGGAAAAGCAGACTTACAAAACCAGGTGCTAATTTGCTCTTGTATTGGTGCATCGCGTGTAGATTCAAATTAGCATGCAGTTGCATTTACACTGGAATTCTGGGTTAAAACACTGCATTGCGAGTAAAAATCTACATGTGCAAATGATCCCGTTTGTCCACTGATGATTGGTCTAAAAAGCCAGTAGCACTAACAAATGAAAACATCATTAAAGCACTTACATATAAGGTTCACGCTGTACTGAAAACATGATATTTGTTTCTGAAAATACCAATAGTTTTTTTTTCTGGCAGAGGGTTCGTGAATATGTATTATATAAGGCTTCACTGAGCACAATGCACCAGGTGGAGCTTTGTTTACATAACGGAGGGAAGATGGCTGAGTACAAAAACAAACAGGGCTTAGATGTGGGTAGACGATGAAAAAAACAATGTATCAAGTAAAATCATTTTCAGTTTTGCCCGTTTGTAACAAGGAAAATGAATTTGCACAGACACTATGAGCTGAACCACTGCAAGTGCTCCACTGTGGCTCAGTCTGTGTGACTACTGGGGATTCAGCATCAAGTATAGTTAGTTCTTTTTAAAAGAAAGGATTCAGTTGTGTCATTCAGATAAGCCCACACCGGGGCTAATCCACTTTTAAATACTTTTATTTTAATCTTCCAAAATAGGGCACATTCAAAAAGCAAAGTGCCAAAAGCTAGCAAAAATTGCCCTGTTTCTTAACCACAATGCAACATACTTTTCAATAATTCCAATGTAACTGTACCACTGCAATCCAGTCCTAAATATTTCTGTCATTCAATAAATTGCATGCAAATGAGCTTGCACCTGTATGGGAAGGATCGCCTTTCGACATAGATTGCATGTAAATGCTTTTCAGATGTGATTCAGTTGAGGCAACATCAAGTTCCTATAGGCACAACATGCATAGGGAGCCCTGTACTTATCTGGAGTCATTTACTGAGCACAAGACAGGATGAAAAGTGGTGTGAACGTCCATGATTTTTGCACTCTGCCCCAATATTTAGCACTCAATTTTGGACCTGCACCCTTCCCATGAATACAGCACTTCCTGCATTTGGCAGCACTCTATTCATCAACAATAACTGAGACTCTTTGTGACTCTAGTGACATTCATTGACACTTAGAAAGTAAGAAATGGACCTATTTATCAAGTCTATGCAGTTTGCTGAATATGAGACTTGTAAAACATCCAACTCTACTCACAAAATAAAAACAAAGGTGTGCATCACAGGACTGAATGAAATAATGGCATTGCTTCTCTTTGTTTCAGGCACTGGAGGTGCTGTTGTCGGAGCTATCTATGGAGATGGATGAAGATATGGAAGATATTCTAGAATATGAGAAGTATATAGAACTGGGAACTAGTGAGAATATTTGAACAAGATCACTCCATTTATGACATTCTCCAACCGTTTACTTCCCATTTGCAATATTTCTTGAATATCTGAGATAAAACCTGCCAAAATGTTGCTTTGGGGCAGAAGTTGGTGTTTATGGGCTCCCATCATCATGAGCCCATAATCATGTGTCATTTTATTTTGCCATGTGTTGGTTGTTAATAAGAGCCTTATATCACAGTGCTTTCCAAAGAAGGCTGCAGCTCACTCCAATTTGCTCCATTTAGCACAAGTATGGCGTTCATCTTGGAGGTTCCCTGCTGATGAAACATGAATGCACAACTGGAAAAAGTTAAGCAGAGATTCATCACATGGTGTCAGCTTTCAACTGGATAGTTTCGATGAATGGTTCAAGGAAAGCCAAAGTTTTGACCACATACTTATTCTATTCATAGACACATTTTATCTGCAATGTATAAGAACAAATAAAGGATTGGAATATAGCCACAGTTATGTCTGCATAGCAGTGCACATTATATTCTGTATGTGGGAAGGCACAGGAGCACATCTAGTAATGGCTTTTTGGTCCAAGCCACCAGTTGTAGTCCAAAAAAAATATTGCTGATAAAGTTATCCTGGGATAGTTCCAACAAATTAGAAAAATAGAAAATAAATAATGTATAAATATCTGATATTTACTAGCTTTCCGGCACTCTCCTGGCCCCACAGTGTGGGAACTGATAAAATAGAAGATTATAATGAAAAATAGATGAACTTTCAACTCCATCTCATACTGGGCTACTCCAACCATTCCACAAACAATTTAGGCTGAACCCTAAGGGCTGGATATTCAAGCTAAATACATGTTGGGACTGTATATATAACTTACATTAATGGTCAGACCTTTTGTGCCCATTTTAGCATTAGAGGAAGAAGCCAGGCCACATAAGTTTCTCCTTATAGAGTTGCACAGAGACAAGCCTATCACCTGCTAATCCTGCTCTACCACTGACAAGAACCCTAGCTCTGCTGTATATTTGCACAATGTCTGGAACACAGATGGGAGGGGAGGTTTAGGGACAAAATAACCACTGGAAAAACAAAGAAAATTTAAAAAAAAACCAAGGGAGTCAATGCACTACTTTTATTGTGATTAAATGCAGTTTCATATATTTTTATAAATAAATAAGTAAAGGATCTCCACTGTTTTAGTAATGTGACTTACTATAAATAGTCACTATTCATATGTACAAGTATTGAACATATTGTCCAGAATTCTCGGGGGCCTAGGGTTTTCCAGATAATGGATCTTTCAATAATTTAGATCTTCATACCTTAAGTCTGCTAAAAATCATTTATACATTAAACCAATCAGGCTTCACCTCCAATATTTATTACCTGTATCTTAGTTGGGATGGCATACAATGTACTGTTTTCATAATTATAGAGAAAAATAAATAATTTTTAAAACTTTTTTTCGATTTGGAGTCTATGGGAGACAGGCTTCTCATAATTCTGAAATTTCTAGATAATGGGCTTCCAGATAATACCTGTGTATTAAAGTTGAAAATATGATTTTGTCAATGTCCACAAGATGGCAGCAAACCCCTAAAAGTGCTGCTTTTTTTTATCATGAAAGCAAATCAATACAAAAAATATATGTTGATTTTTCTTTTCAAGGTCACTTAAAATGTAGCTTAATAATGTCATCAATAAAGGGAAGCCATTACCATGAACCTTTCTGCAGAGCTTCATCTGGCAGAGTGAATCTGCTTCCTATCTTCCCACTATCCTCCCACATTCCTCTACTATTTCAGCTGGTGGAGACACTTTGCCACTCTGTTCCACCTGTCATTCACACAAATGGAAATTATTTGTAAAGGCCAGTGATGTTTTACATTCATGTGAATAACAGAGAGGTATTTCCTTTTTTCTTCTACATGCTAACATGATACAAGGCTGGAAAATGACTACCCTAATTGCATGGGATTAGCTGACATCTCTGTACACAGTTTTGTCTAGTTCCTCACCGATATTTACATCACTCCTTTCTATAACCCCCAGCAGTGTATGGTAGTTCACCATTACAAGGCTATCTTTACACATGCTGAAACCAACTGCTAGCCACACTTCCCTCACCCCATGGCTGCTCAGAAATGAGAGTAGGCTGCAGCATGCATCTAGATTACACACTGTATAGCAAGATGTTGATTTAATATGTGTCACAATGTAAATGTAGATAAGGTTACAGTAAGCACATCATGTCTATTACCACACAGTCAAGTGCCGAATTTACATACATATCACATTGCTTCAAATAAATGATTGGATCCTGGGGAATGAGAGAGGTGTCAACCTGTATCTTGAATACTTGGCTCCACAGATTGATATCATTTGCTGTTTGGCATTTAAGTATTTGGCTATAAAGGGATTCATTTAAATCAACTTTCCATGGCACTCACATTTTGCAGCCAGAGCTGAGGCAAACACTGCATTTCTGTACAGGCACCAGGAGCAATCTCTAGTTGTGGAACTGAGTTCTAATAAGTATAGACTATAACCCAGCTATTACATACCCATATGTTACATTTTCCCGCTTACGTATGTTGTATATAAGCCACTTCATTTTTAATTGGCAGTTGCACAATACGAATGTTGTTGTTGAAAATGTTCAGGAGTTTAGCCGAATATCTGACCTGTCAGTAGGGGTCACACTAGTGTTTATAGCCGCGGCAGGTGCTAGAAAGACTGCTGAGTAATATATTGGCTCCTCTGATTATAAAAACAATCATTTACCTAGCCTTAAAATCCATAAATGCAAAAAGCTGTCACAGTTGGGGGTTAAAAAATGTCAGCCACCAATTGATCTGTCTGGCCCTACAGGCAGCGCCTTTCATTCTAATTCAAGCTGGCACACTGGCATGCTGGGGTTCTGTTTGCCTTCCTCTGGTTCAATATGGAGAGAAAAAGAGTACCAGCATATATATATATATATATATATATATATAACTATGCAAATCAATATGCCATTAAGCCTGCACAGAAAGTAAATATTCAAACACAGAATAACAATTGGAATTTGCACACAGAGCTGCATTCATAACTAATCCTTATAGTTAGCCTTACAGTGTTATGCCCCACAGACTGCTTTAGAGCTTGGCCAACCTGTTGATAACATCATCATTTTATTTATCTGGCACAATAAAAAGGAAGTATAGGGAACACCTGGGCTACTATTTGGAAGCAAATAAATAGATAGATGATACATAGATAGATAGATAGATAGATAGATAGATAGATAGATAGATAGATAGATAGATAGATAGATAGATAGATGATGGATGGATGGATGGATGGATGGATGGATGGATGGATGGATAGATGATAGATAGATAGATAGATAGATAGATAGATAGATAGATAGATAGATAGATAGATAGATACATAGATAGATAGAAAAAGGGTGATAGATAGAGAAAGAGTGATAGATAGAGAAAGGGTGATGATAGATAGATAGATAGATAGATAGATAGATAGATAGATAGATAGATAGATAGATAGATAGATAGATGATAGATAGATAGATAGATAGATAGATAGATAGATAGATAGAAGATATACAAATATATAGCTGTTTAGATAAAGAGATGAAAGATAGATAGATGACAGATAAATAAATAGATGGATAGATAGATAGATGACAGACAGATAGGACGATAGATAAATAGATAGATAGCTAAATAGATAGATAGATAGATAGATAGATAGATAGATAGATAGATAATTAGATCGATCGATCGATCGATCGATAGATAGATAGATAGACAGACAGATAGAAAGATAGCAGATAAATAGATAGAAGGATAGGTGACAGATAGATAAAGAGATTAAAGATAGATAGATGACAGATAAATAAATAGATGGATAGATACATGACAGACAAATAGGCCAATAGATGATAGATAGATAGACAGACAGACAGACAGATATACAGATAGATAGATAGATAGATAGATAGATAGATAGATAGATAGATAGATAGATAGATAGATAGAGATTCAGTTTTATATAGAGAGACAGCAAGACATTTGTAATAAAACATCCAATACCTGCATGTAACAGTCTGTACCATAGCGATTACTATATTGGTGATAGGGTCAGGAGAACCTTGTTTCAACTTTCCCCAAATATTTCACATTTGGTAGTTCACTGCCATCGTGTGGATATTCAATACATAACAGCACCTATACTGATTTTGCTTATTGTGTCTGATTAATTACAGGCTGCTGTTAATTGTGGAACAGTTTGTAATTATTTTATGCCATAGATGGGGTTATTTAAGTCTCCACATTGTAGTTGTTTTGAGTAAATGAGTAAAAACTTTGCAGCTGGTAATTAGCTAATAAATTATGCTTGATGCATCGTACTAGGAGTGCTATTTTACCTTGACACTTATATGAAATTAATATGAATAAAGCAGCTAGACCATATGGCATACACCAGATGGGATACACCCAAGAGTCTTCAGCTTCTGAGTCGTCTGCTTTGGTGCCAGTTGAAGGAAAGCATATATAATTTCAGTACAGGCGTGGGATCTATTATGCTGAAGTCTGTTATTCAAAATGCTCCGAAACACAGGAATGCCGTTTCCCATTGTGTCCATTCAAACAAAAAATCTTTTTTTTCTCTGTAGTGATGATAAGAATAATTCCATTTAGATGTCAAAGAAAACTTATTGGGTCGTCTTTTAATGTTTATTTGTGTTTAGTCACCTCAAAGCACGCTGCTCCAGATTCAGGAAAGCCTCGTCCATAAAACCACATCTCAAGATTCCTTAACAGATCCCAAACGTATGTTAATAAAGGAATACAGGAATGCCATCTGGACCTGTACAGTTCTGTGTGTTTGTCTTCTGAATACATCAGTAAAACAAAACAGTAAGTAATATACAGAATTGCTGTAGAAGTAATACAATTAAGAAAAGTAAAAGAAAGTGATATCCCTTAGATTTACTCCCATATAGGGACACCAAAGTGTACATTTTCTCTCATCTAACTTGCCACACAACTCAAGTTTACTAAAAATCATAAGCATACTTTTTCAAGAGAAATGTGCTGAATTTTCTCCTGGTGTAAATTCTCGCCAGCATATTTTCACCATAACATTGTAACATTGTAGTGGTATTTTTTAGAGAAATCATTAGAATTAAGGACACGTGAAGAGCTGTGCCTGCAGCAATGGCTGCAAAATGAACAGGTTGCAGGTGTACGTGTTTGTAGCACTCTGCGTTAAAACACCATTAGTGTGTAGTTGCGTCTGTGGAAGTCCACATTCTGGTTGGCTGTAACTTTTATTAGGCACATTTGCACAGAATACAGCAAAGTACAATGGTGCTTAGCGCAACTTTACAGAAGAGCATGTTTCGATACAAGTCCCTTTTATGTATGTGTCAATAAATTGCCCAAAACCTTCTTATGATTGTCCCTTCCTTACCCAGTTAAGGATCCTTCCCCTATATTCTCCTGCAAGAAAGAGCCCCAGTCTAATAGTGATACTTGTTACTTCAGTATCGACCCTACAACAGGGTCGCCATCAGAAAACACGGTGCCCCTTATAACAAAAATGTTTGGCCCCCAGGCCCCCACCACCACCACAGGCTCCGCCCTATATACCCCACACACCGAAAAAAATTAGTGGTCAGAGGTCCTCCCATAAAAGTTAAAAAAAACTTCACTGGTGGCCAGCCTCCCACCCCCACAAGTAAAAAAAACCCATTGGTGGCCAGGGTCCCCTAACAAGGCATAAAAAAATTGGTGGCCAACTCCCCCTTACAAGTTATAAAAACATTGGTTGGCAGGGCCCCATGGAATCTTTGTTTTTTAAAAATGGTAGCGAGGCCTCCCCTTAAAAGTTAAAAATACAATTTATGGTCAGGGGCCCCCTTGACCTTTTTTTTAATGGTGGCCAGCCCCCCCCCCTTTACAAGTTAAAAAAAAAAAAGTAGTCAGAGACCCCATATAAATATGGCCAAAAAAAAAAAAGGCCAAAAAATATATTGGCCTCTGATTGTTTAATGTTGGTAAATACAAGGTAGAAATAACATAAATGTGAGCTATACACTAAATGGTAGTGGTTCAAAGCTTTAATAGTCCTCCTTACAACCTCCAGGGCCCTCCTCCTCCTATGACACATCCTGAAAACCTTTTACCTCCTTCTTCCTCATTCTTAAAGGAAAACTATACCCCCAAAACGAATACTTAACTTGTTAACTTAAATTGGCCTACATTGTTTGGGGGTATAGTTTTCCTTTAAATTTGAGGGTGCGGTCAGGCAGGGGAGTGGGTCTGGGTCAACAATGTCCATGGGGGCTGGAGCCCACCGGGTTTTCTCCCATTCTCCCCCTGGCCCAGTCCGACCATGCCTATAACACAAGCTGGTTAATTCTAACTAAAAGCTTAGATATAATTCTCCCTCTCTATGCAGACAGAAGCTTTATCTGTAGATCCCAAGAGGAAAACTAAAACTAATCGTGGCCTTTTGTTTGTAAAGAGAGACATCTACTGGTAAAGTTGTCAAATTAAATTGAATCTGCAGAATATTTAGCAGTATTTGGCAGGTGCATCCCTATGGGTTACGTAAGTATGTCATAGAAGCCCCTCTACTATATAAAACTGAACAATGTTTTTTAGGGCACTTGCAATATTGAGGCCCCTGCTGTTGTATGCATTCTATGCCTTAGTGGCCTCTGTTATCGTTGTAGTTCTTCTTCCCTTATAATTAGGATTATCCTTGACAAACTATATGCAAATCTAAGGCACCACCCACTATCTATCTATCTATCTATCTATCTATCTATCTTTCTCTTCGTCTCTTTCTATCTACTATATATCTATCTATCTATCTATCTATCTTTCCTATATATATATATATATATATATATATATATATATATATATATATATATATATATATATATGTAGATACTCATACACTAACTATAGATTTTAGTATCACAACAGCCTTGGATATTATGCTTGTCCTTTTATGGTTCCTTATGGAAAACAAAGGCCCCATAATTAAAGGTGTTTAAAGAAACATTATATATTATATATAATCTTTTCATCTCTTCTCATTCCCCATTAATGATTATAAGTATGCAAATTTCTTGGCAACGTATTAATAATCAATAACATGTTAAACGATAGACACTGGTCCTGCGCTTGCTATTCTTATTTACCCACCCGCTTTATTTTCCATCTGTATTCCTAGCAGAACAGGTGGAAGCAGCAGAGCAGAGCAATGAGCCACTGAACAACGCTACTCTGTGTTCATAATGAAAAGGAAATTCCTCTTAATTATCAACTAACCCAGAGTCATCAACTGTTGGCAGTAAGAGTCATTATAGTTAAGAAAAACAATTGCGCTAATTACGCAAGCATAAAATGATAATGAATTTCACTAGGTTTAGATTATTGTTCAAAAGCATTATATGGTACCGTGCGATCCGTTGGCATCTGCCAAGTGACATGCAAATACCTAGAGGCAAATGAGATGCTACTCTGTACCTCTAAATGCTAGCACTATTCTTCTGCACAACTAATACTGTATGCTCAATGGTTCACAATGTACAATGCTTACCATTCAATATCCAATATCCATATCTGAGTGTGCCTAGTATCTACTAGCCAGCTGTTACTGTAGTTTGCCCTTTTCTTGTTGTTTTATGCTCAGCTAATGATTTGGCTGCAATCACAATGCCAATATAAGGCTTTGTAAAGTCAGTAGGAGCTTGAGATGGTATGCCTGTTATTGTAGCTATCAATGCACAATTAACATATTTGGAACACATTATTTTGCAGCGGTGGGAGCAAGTGCCTTCCTGAATGAGCACTCTGGTACTCACTCTTGCACCCCTTAGTGCTCTTGCACCTCCCATGGTCATAAATGTATCCCTTTTATGTGTAAAGACATGGGACCTGTTCCAGAATGCTCGGAACCTGGTGTTTTCCAGATACATGATCTTTGCGTAATTTGGATCTCTAGTCTACTAAAATATAATTTAAACATAAATTAAACCCAATAGGGCTTTTCATCCTTCAATAAGGATTCATTATAGCTTAGTCAGGATCAAGTACAAGGTACTGTTTATTATTACTGAGAAAAGTATCTTTAAATATTTGAATTATTTGAAATATTGGTAAGATGTAATACCCATAATTAGTACATAGTATATTGGACTCAGCATTTTTATGCATTCGTATTAAAAAAGGAATTCAGTCACTTGAAATGATCATTAAAATATAAATAACTTGTTTCAAACTGTGAATGGTAAGTAGCTTCAAAAGGCCTCTAGGTGGCAAGGTAATCCTATCATGTCTCCCTCGTTCATAGACTAGATGAAGTAATTAAAATGATTCTTTTTAGCATAGTGTGACCGATTGGCAGTGACCAAACAGCGGGTCTTGCAGCTTTGCCTTTAATTCCAGTTTGTATATCAGACAACAGGCTGCCCATTTGGACAAAACAAAACACAAAATAAAATCCTACTCCTGTCCAGAGGTTAACTAGACACACAGTTTCCTTTCTAAGGGTAGATGCGTCGTGTCAGATGTTCTGAAGAGACAGGAAGAGAAGGTGAAATTGCAGGTAAAAACTACATTTATACGACTGTCGGATGAAAATTGCATTGGCCATACCCTTACACGTCAGTCAGCTATCCTGAGCCTGACATAGAAACACACCAAAGGTATTCACCTGTTCATTACACTGTGGCTTCTAATCAGAGCAGTCTCTCTGAGGAGCTCCCATCTCCTCTCACAGGCCACACAGTGCTGTAAACCAAACTTTTTAACACCCAGCAGCTAGGTTAATTGGAAACCCATGCACATGCTTGCCTAGAGCTGCTGGCAGAAATATTGCTTCTTTTGCCTACAAAATCCCTCACTCCGCAATACATCCCTCTTCCCAGCGTAACATTGTAGTGTGGAGCGACTCTTGCCAGATTACTATGGACTCTGGATGGAGTATCAGCATTAGCATGCAGTAAGCCTGTCCTGTCCTTTACTAGAATTTAACTGGTTGTAGTGAGAGAAACCAGCGTGTTACTACCAGCATTTTTGTCTTTATTACTATGCATCCACTGTAATGGAGCATGGTCAGTAACCAGAGTAAAAATCCTACCCAGCAAATAGTATTTTAAGACTTCCGTAGCCCACTTTATTGCCAAGTATTCTTTCTCCACTGTGGCATATTTTTGCTCCCTTGGCAGTAACTTAAATATAGCACAGGGTCCTCCTCTTCCCCTACAAACTATGAAAGTACTGCACAGAGACCTACATCTGAGGCATCAGTTTGTACAAAAAAATGTTTTGAGACCAACACAGGGCTACTACAAAGTGCAATTTGTAAGTCCCTAAATGCACTTTCAGCTTCTTTGCTCCACCTAGTATTTTCAGGGGCCTTTTTTCCAATGAAATATGTCAGTGGGGCCGCCCAGGTGATAAAATGGGGTATAAAATGTCGATAGTAACCCACTAAACCAAGAAAGGCTCTGACCTGTTTTTTCCGCAACGGGCAAGGCCAGTTTTCAATTGCCTGTATTTTATTTATTTGGGGCTTAACTGTGCCCCTTCCTACCATATAACCGAGGTACTTTGCCTCAGACAGGCATACACAGTCCTGCTTCTCTAAATGACTTTATCACTGCCCCCACCTTTTCTAGATGAGTATCCCAGTCCTCACTGAAAATTACTACATTATTGAGATAAGCAGAAGCATATTGGACATGAGGCCTTTGCAACATGTTCATCGTTCTTTAAAATGTGGCTGGGGCCCCATGTAGGCCAAACGGTAATACTGTATAATGAAAAAGATCATCTGTGTCAGAAAGCTGTTTTCTCCTTTGCAGAGTCCACTAAAAAAATTTGGCAGTACCCCTTAGTGAGGTCTAATGTAGTAAGGAACCTTGCCTTCGATAACCTTTCAATTAATTTGTCAACCCTCGGCATGGGATAGGCATCAAACTTTGATACCTAATTGAGCCTCCTGAAGTCATTACAAAAACAAATTGAACCATCTCGTTTGTGTACAAGCCCAATAGGGCTTGACCATTGACTATGGGATTCCTCTATCACTCGAATTTTTTAAATTTTCTCAATTTCTTGACGTATAGGGTCCCTCTTTGCCTCTGGGATTCTATAGGGTTTAACTTTGACAGTGATTCCCGGTTCTGTAATGATATGAAGAACCATTACATTTGTTTTACCTTGTTTTGAGCAGAAAACATCTCTGTTATTATTTACAAATATTCTAGCCTCATTTTTTTGTTCCGGGGTTAGGTCTTCTGAGACTCTAACATCTGGCTCAGGAGGGGGCATTTTTGCAGCTACAGCAGCGCAAACGTCCCTATCTTTTCAGCCTCACATCACCATTTACTTTCTCTTGTTCTCGATTTTCATCAATAATTTCACCAACCGGTAATATATCATGGGAAGTATTTGGCCTAGCAACTCAAGCATTAGGACCATTTGACCCATTTAGCAGTGTATTCTGACCCCTATGGTTGTCAATCCTTCTTTCACGTTTAGACTTCCAGTTTTTACAGTTCTCAACATTGAGATCAGGATGAGTGAATGGGAGAACTCAGGCTTTGGCTTATTTAATTGTGCTTGTAACACGGAGGCAGAATTAGGGTAGTTGCTTCCCAACACTAGGTGGTAAGGCATATTTGGCACCACTGCAGTTGTGGTCTGGAAAGTCTAATCATAGTAGCCAATTGACATAGTAACTGTAGAATATTGTGCCAAGCAGCCATGAACGCACTTTATGTTGGCTTTTTTTTTTTGCGTGGGGACCAATAGTATTTACAAGACTAGCTGACACCAGAGTATTATCACTACCTGAGTCCAACAGAGCTGCTGTTACTTGTGTACAGGAAATACCAGCTCCCCGTGTTCTCCCAATAAACAATTCACTCTGCAAAAATTGTCCATGGTATTGAAACCAGATTCCATAGGTTCTTGGAACCGTGGACAGTTTGGCTTAATATGTCCCTGTTCCCCACATTCAAAGCATACAATTGTGATTTTACTCACTGGTGCCCCCTTTTGTGCAAAAACATTCCAACTTGAGGCCCCAGTTGCTGATCCACTCCTATCTTGCAACCTCCTTTGGTGTGTCCTACCAGAGTTCCCTGGTTTTGGATGCACAGAACTGCCAGAGTCTTGTCGGACCCCTGCCTGCCTGTTAACTCCTTAGCTGCAAGGTAGCAATCAATGTGTTATCATCACATATCATCACAGATTTTGGGGTTTCCTTGTGCCACCCACTGTCTCAGTCCTGGCTGCAACCCCCTGTAAAAACCTGTCCAAGACAATGGTCTCCACAATTAATGTTGGGAATGAATTCTTGGTTTTAACCACTTCCTGGCCAATCTTGGAGCTTTCTGTTCCTGATACTTCCAGCTGTGGCACAAATTACCAATGTGACGCCAGTTTGTGCATTGATGTCAGCTTTCAACTTGCCTGTAATCTGCTGCCTCCTCCTCACTCAAGTCAAATTAAGCTTTTTTGGGCATCTCCTAACAAGAAGGGCACCAGTATGCCAGTCCATTATGCAGGGGGTAATTTTTCCCTGGTGGCTGTGCGTTCAAATGCAAGGAGATACACTTGTACATCATCCTGTGGGGTCATCTTTTGTAAAAACCGACTTGCGTATATAGCTTTTCCAGAGCCCATACCATGGTTACCATTGCCACCCTCAGCAAGATTCTGTACCACCTGAGCAAGGAGTACTCTGTCTTCCATTTGAGCTTCTGCAACAGCACTCATCTGAACAGTCAACAGGCGGTTTGCTTCGGCAGCCTGAGCATTTGTTTCCTGCTGCACTGAAATTGCCTGCAGAAGGGCTTTAACTACATTCTCCATCTTAGTTACCAAAGTTGGCACCAGCACAAACAGTGGATCCCACTTCTGACACCACGTGTGAACGATTGGCAGTGAAGGATCCAGACAATGGGTCTTGCAACAGAAGGTGCAGCGTTGCCTTTGTATATAAGACAACAGGCTGCCCATTTTAGGGCTTGCAGAGAACAAAATAAAACACAAAATAAAATCCTACTCCTGTCTTTAGGCTAACCAAACACACAGTTTTCCTTTCAAACGCAGTCAGCTATCCTGAGCTGTAGACGTAGAAACACACCAAAGGTATTCACCTGTTCAGTACACTGCGGCTTCTAATCAGAGCAGTCTCTCTAAAGAACTCCCCATCTCCTCTCACAGGCCACACAGTGCTGTAGAACAAACGTTTTAACACCCAGCAGCTAGCTTAATTGGAAACCCATGCACATGCTTGCCTGACAGGATTAACCCTAGAGCTGCTGGCAGAAATATTGCTTCTTTTGTCAAAAAAATCCCTCACTCCACTACAATAGGCAGAGAAAAACAATGTTTACTAAGGGAGAGCCAAGTGAGAAATAAATTACACAATGCCAGTGATTCAGAAAGGCAAAAAAATAGAGAAACAAATTGAAATCAATGGGCAGCAAAAAGATTTTGTGCACCACAATTTTTTATGCTCTCATCAATATTTCTCGCTTCAAATGCATTAAAGTCAATGGGCGTTTTTTTTGTGGTGACTTTTTGCCTCTGATATTTTTCGGGGGAATTTTTGCCACAGTTTCCCGATAAAATTTGCAGATGGAGAAATGCGGAATTTCTCCCAGAATCCATGGCTGGTGCAAAAAATTCTCTCATCCCTTCTGATTGATGTTTCTATTTAGATACTTATTTCTTTACTTTTTTTAATCTGCTGTGCTGTATGACACATTCTTAAACATCTTCTTTGCGAGGGTTGGGGTAAGCCTCCCTAAATCTTAATTTATTTCTTAAACCTAATGCAAATCCTTCAATTCAGTATATCTATATATATATATATATATATATATATATATATATATATATATATATATATATATATATATATATATATATATACACACTATAGGAAAATGGAAAACGAGGTTATTTAAAATTGAGGTTATTATTATCAGTTAATTTACAAAAAACACATTCCTTTTTTTCATTCTTCCCAATTAGAATCACCAACAGACAATTTGGGACACATTTACTAAGCTCGAGTGGATTCGAAGTAAAAAAACTTTGAATTTCGAAGTTTTTTTTGGGGTACTTCGACCATCGAATAGGCTACTACGACCTTCGACTACGACTTCGATTTGAACAATTCGAACTAAAAATCGTTCGACTATCCGACCATTTGATAGTCGAAGTACTGTCTCTTTAAAAAAAACGTTGACTACCTACTTCGCCACTTTAAACCTACCGAGCTACAGTGTTAGCCTATGGGGACCTTCCCCATAAGTTTTTTCTGATCGAAGGAAAATCCTTCGATCGATCGATTAAAATCCTTCGAATCGTTTGATTCGAAGGATTTAATCGTTCAATCGAACGATTTTACCTTTGATCATTCCATCGAAGCATTTGAGGTAAATCCTTCGACTTCGATATTCGAAGTCGAAGGATTTTACTTCGAGGGTCGAATATCGAGGGTTAATTAACCCTCGATATTCGACCCTTAGTAAATGTGCCCCATGATGTTAAATGCTGAAGTCTCTTCCCATTGTGATAGAAATCCACGACAATATAGACAATAATAACGACAATATAGACATAATATTATTTATTAGAGTGACAAGTACCCTCAGAACTGCAAAAAGTAACCTGGCTTGAGACAATAGAAGCCACTACCAGAACTAATTTGTAACCTTCTCTACACAACACAGTTGGGGCTTGTGTATCATTAATGCGACTGGGTGAACAAAGCTAATCAATGATTAGTTGCTATAGTTACTGCCCAAGTGCATATTTGCCCAGTGTCTGTAGATGAATCCTATTGTGTGTTTATTTCCTTGGTCTTTATTTTCTCAACCTCTTTGCTTTATTACTCCAACTTTATTCATCTCTTCTGTGTTCCAATTTATTGTGCTTCTCTTTCCGTTCTCTGTATTTCAGTTTTTCTGTATTTGTACAACTAAATGTAGACTCCCAGTTTGCACTGTACAGACATGTATGGTTTCAATCGTTGAACCATTCTTTTTCCATGAAGTATAATTATGCATAGCCAACATATTTATCTCTGTCTTAATGCAATTTGGATTTGCAGTTCTTGGCATCAGACTGTAGATATCAAGCATTCTTAAATATTTCTCTAAAATTCTTTTCTTATCACTCATTTGCATTTGCCGTGAATATCAATCAGCAAAAAAGTTATAAGCTGTCATTTTAAAAACCTCAGAAGTGCTCTAGTTTTCATAAACGGCAGTTATTTAAAGTAACTAAGTTAATTAGAACTTTTTTTAAAAAATATTTGGGGTTATGCAATAAATGGCACTAAGTTTGCCCAAGGGCAATAACTCATAGCAACCAATCAGCAGGTAGCGTTTACTGGTCACCTGTTTAAAAGCTAACATCTTATTGGTTACTATGGGTTACTGCTTCTGGGCAAACTTAATGCCTTTTATTACATATGGGGGTATGTGTGTTCTCCTCATATTTGTGTGGGTTTCTTCTTGTAACATTGGTTTTATCTCACACTCCTAAGGGTTAGTTCACACAGGGCATTTTGGGGAGATTTGGTCGCCTGGCGACTAATCGCCTTGTTTTTGCAGCGACCAATCTCCCCACTTTGGGCGACTTCGAAAAACGAACCACCGCGTGTGAATAGCGCCGGCATTTTTTTTCATTTTAGCCGGCGCAGGAACAGGGAAGGCATTTGGGGTGATTAGTCGCCACAAAAACGAGGCAATTAGTCGCTAGGTGATCGAATCTCCCCAAAATGCCCTGTGTGAACAAACCCTTAAACATACAGACAGGTTAGGTGGTTCCTAATAACATAGACCCTACTGTGTGTCTAAGGGGTATATTTATCAAAGAGTGAAGTTAATAGTGAAGTTCCGCCACTAGAGTGAAATTCTGCCACTTCCCATTAATTTCTATGGGGTTTTTAAAGGCGCATTTATCAAAGGGTGAAATTTCACTTTCACCCATTGATAAATACGCCTTTCAAAATCCCATAGAAATGAATGGAGAGCTGCGGAATTTCACTCTAGTGGTGGAACTTCACTCTTTGATAAATTTACCCCTAAGGGGCCGATTCACTGAGGGGCCGATTCATCAATAGTCGAATATCGAGGGTTAATTAACCCTCGATATTCGACTGGGAACTAAAATCGTTCGACTTCGAATATCGAATCGATCGATCGATCGAATCGAACGATTCGAAGGATTTTAATCCAACAATCGAAGGAAAATCCTTCGATCAAAAAATCACAGGACCTTCCCCATAGGCTAACATTGACTTCGGTAGGTTTTATCTACCGAAGTAGGTGGTCGAAGTATTTTTTAAAGAGACAGTACTTCGATTATCGAATGGTCGAATAGTCGAACGATTTTTACTTCGAATCGTTCGAATCGTTCGAATCGTTCGAATTCGAACGAATTTAACCAATTCGATGGTCGAAGTACCCAAAAAATACTTCGAAATTCTACGTTTTTTACATTCGAATTCTTCACTCGAATTTTGTAAATCTGCCCCTAAGGGTCGAATATTGAGGGTTAATTAACCCTCGATATTCGACTAGGAATTAAAATCCTTCGACTTTGAATATCGAAGTCGAAGGCTTTAGCACAGATAGTTTGATCAAACGATCGAAGGATAATTCCTTCGATCGAACGATAAAATCCTTCGAATCGAACGATTCGAAAGGATTTTAATCCAACGATCGAAGGAATATCCTTCAATCAAAAAAAGTTAGGCAAGCCTATGGGGACCTTCCCCATAGGCTAACATTGACTTCGGTAGCTTTTAGATGGCGAACTAGGGGGTCAACTTTTTTTTAAAGAGACAGTATATCGAATGGTCGAATAGTCGAACGATTTTTACTATGAATCCTTCGATTCAAAGTCGTAGTCGTAGTCGAAGTAGCCCATTCGATGGTCGAAGTAGCCCAAAAAAACTTCGAAATTCAACGTTTTTTTACTTCGAATCCTTCACTCTAAGTTAGTGAATCGGCCCCTAAATGTGATAGGGACCTTAGATTATAAGCTCCTCTGGGGCATGGACTGGTGTAAATGACATATCATTTCTAATCAGTGAATAGGACATCATCATATAAATAAAGAATGATGATAATAAAAATTTATGTATAATTCATTATAATACACAAAAGCCATGAATATCCTGTAAATTATATCCTTATAAACGGTGAGTTCTGATGTCATCAGTTATAAACGGTGAGTTCTGATGTCATTTCTGTCACATGACTCACTTAAATTTGTGTATTATAATAAATAAAGTACCCCCAGTTGCAAAATATAAGGATATTAGAAGTTACCTCGGAGTTCCATGACCTGTATAAAAACACTCGGCCTTCGGCCTCATGTTTTTATATGGTCATGAAACTCCTCGGTAACTGATAATATCCTTATATTTTACAAGAGGGGGTACTTTATTCACTATATAATAAACACTATATAATACACAAAAGCCATGAATATCCTGTAAATTATATCCTTATAAACGGTGAGTTCTGATGTCATCAGTTATAAACGGTGAGTTCTCATGTCATTTCTGTCACATGACTCACTTAAATTTGTGTATTATAATAAATAAAGTACCCCCAGTTGCAAAATATGAGGATATTAGAAGTAACCTCGGAGTTCCATGACCTGTATAAAAACACTCGGCCTTCGGCCTCGTGTTTTTATATGGTCATGAAACTCATCGGTAACTTATAATATCCTTATATTTTACAAGAGGGGGTACTTTATTCACTATATATATAATACAGATATATGGTCTGTTATCCGGAAATCTGTTATCCAGAAAGATCCAAATTACAGTCCCATAGACTCCATTTTATCGAAATCATCCACATTTTTAAAAATGATTTCCTTTTTCTCTGCACTAATAAAACAGTACCGTGTACTTGATCCAAACTAAGATGTAATTAATCCTTATTGGAAGCAAACCCAGTCTATTATAGGGTGTCATTTGTCCCCAGTACATTTTGTCGACATAAATACATTCTACTGTATATACAAAAATATCCCGGTACACTGAATGAATGTCTTTCAGGATAAATATGTAATTGTGGCCATATACACTGGTAAAAAAAAAGTATATTGTATGACTAAAAAGACAGCTCTCCATTTAATGGAGGTCTTTGTTCAGTAATATTCAGTAATATTATTCTAATATTATGTTACATTTAGGGGTCATATTTTTAAAGCTGTGCAAAAAAGTGGTACAGGTATAGATACAATATTCACAGCGCTTGGTTGTGTAGAAACCTGAAAAGCAGAGTGAAAAAGCAGTATGTCTAGTAACTTATATAGAAAACAACAAAGTACTAGACTCGCTGCAGTACTGCTTTCTTCTCACAGTCTTCAAAGAAGTCTGAATGAAGTCTATTTTCTTTTATCATTTTGGAGCATATTTCAGCAGAACTCTGGCACAGATTCTTTAATAAAATGTCCACAAAAAATGTACTCATGTATGGAAGATACAGTAAATACTGCACACAAAGCCTTTACATACAGAATAAAAGCCAGCTCAGCATTTGTTTAAACACAATATCTGCATCTTTATAAATGGATATGTAGTGCTATAGTAAACTGCTTTGTATTTAGCAGTTTTAGCTACTCCTTTGTGGGCTGATACCACAGATGAGCTCTATTTGTCAGGGGCAAGCCCTCACAGCAGGGTGGAGGCAGGGTTTAATGTAACTGTAACTGTGTGCAATGCACAAGAGATTGGGCGCCAGTAGTTTTATTTTGCTTAAACAATAAACGGAGTTTATTAACCAAAACCAGAGTTCACAATGGAGCATGGAACATACAGTAACACATAGATCAATCAATGTAACAAGGTATACTCACTGTATTAAACATAGAAATACTCTCTGCAAAGTAAAGAGTACACGTAGAGAACTAGGCAGTATGTCAGAAGGTATTTCCCCAATCTTCAGGATTACCTTAGGTGGAACTCAGAAGACTATATACTTCCCTGAGCCTAACACTTAGGCCCTATTATGGGGTCAGTAATGCCCGGGATCTTAATCCCTCTAATATCCTCGTCGGAGCTTTGAGCTGCTCAACTACATACCCTATCTATCACTCCTAGGGGCCGATTCATGAAGCTCGAGTGAAGGATTCGAATGAAAAAAATTTGAATTTCGAAGTATTTTTTTGGTACTTCGACCATCGAATTGGTTAAATTCGTTCGAATTCGAAAGAAATCGAACGAATCGAACGAAAAATCGTTCGACTATTCGACCATTCGATAGTCAAAGTACTTCCCCTTTAAAAAAAACTTCGACCCTTTACTTCGGCAGGTAAAACCTACCGAAGTCAATGTTAGCCTATGGGGAAGGTCCCCATAGGCTTGCCTGTGATTTTTTGATCGAAGGATTTTCCTTCGATCGTTGGATTAAAATCCTTCGAATCGTTCGATTCGAAGGATTTAATCGTTCGATCGAACGAAAAATCCTTCGATCGATCGATCGCAGGATTAGCGCTAAATCCTTCGACTTCGATATTCGAAGTCAAAGGATTTCAATTCGAGGGTCGAATTTCGAAGTATTTTTAACTTCGAAATTCGACCCTTAATGAATCTGCCCCCTAGAGTGATCTATTAAAGGGTATAACTATCACTTCCTATACTCAGGCTGAGTCCACCACCCCTAACCTCTGTGGCCTAACAGAGGAAAGGTTCAGCAGCAATGGCCCTGACCTCATGGTTTTCAAGCCTGGTTTTTCTAGCATCCACTAAGAGAACTGCAGGGATTACATAAGTACAAAGCCCCCATAAGGACCCACTTAGGCGTCAATATCACTAAGAATGTGCCTGTCAACAAAGAGTAAGGGTGTCTAAATTTTCACATCCCTACAGATATTATATAATATGCCAGTTTTAATTTATAAATTGGTTTGGTGTAAATGGAATACCCAGTTAATAAATCAGACCTTAAGCTTTTTTTGTAATTTTTACATCTACATCTCATTAGTAAGGCTTTACAGCTATAGTATCATACAGGTATGGGATCTATTATCCAGAACCCATTATTCAGAAAGCTCTGAATTACAGAAAGGCCATCTCTCAAAGACTCAATTTTATCCAAATAATTCAAATGTTTAAAAATGATTTCCTTTTCCTTTGTAATAATAAAACAGTACCTTGTATTTGATCCAAATTAAGATATAATTAATCCTTATTGAAAGCAAAACCAGCCTATTGGATTCATCTATGATCTTCTAGTAGACTTAAGGTATGAAGATCCAAATTAGAGAAAAATCCGTTATCCAGAAAATACCAGGTCCTTAACATTCTGGAAAACATGTCCCATACCCGTATATTCATTTTATTCTAATTTATTGGAATTTATTCCAGTCTGCTGTTGTTTTATTGGTCATCATAGAAATATAAATAGTATACAAACTTGCCAAAGCTTCATGGTTGTTTTTTGTGCAAGATGCACTCACAGAATATACCTGCACTTTCTTAGCAAGTGATTATATTTTATCCATCAGAAAGGGGAAATACGTGTCCATTACAAATGTATTGTTTCACATTACATTAGGGAAAGCCTCGATTTAAATTCTTTTAATTCTGTTGTAAGACCCCTAACAGTAAATAAATAGATACATCGTGTAGAAGACTTGGAAACCATGCACCAAATACTGATTTCCAACAGTAGAAAAAAATATTTGCATAGAGGATTGATTTAGACTGTCATCCAACCATAATAACCACCCTCCTTCACAATTGTAGTGTATTGACATGGCCTGCAGGGTGTACACAGGAATGAGCCATTAAGGTCTATTTAAACAGTATGTCATAGCATGGACTATCTAAACATTATATTGAGCAGATGAGACTTCAGATGATTCTTTCAGGTAGATGGAAAATGGGCCTGATCCAGTCTATCTTTGGAGCTTTATGCAAAGCAAAGGATTACCTCCAACAGAAAGTAATTTAAGACATGGCGATAATTAATTACGGGCAGATGGGGGAATATAGCAAATGGCATGACTGTAAACTAGAATTCAGCAAGGCTTGTGAATATTTTTGCACTTATTTGGCTTCTAGTTTTACTTTATACAACATAATCATAAACTTTTCTCTGCATTGCCTCCCCCCCATTATTGTGCTGATGCTATGTATATCGCTTCTTAATGGCTTCCAATTACACAAACCATCCAACAACACAGACCATATCTTTTTTATGACACCTTTGAAATAACTTTTAGCATGATGTAGTGTGTGATATTCTGAGACAATTTGCAATTGGTTTTCATTTTTTATTATTGAAGGTTTTTGAGTTATTCAGCTTTTTATTCAGCAGCTCTTCAATTTGCATCTTAAGCAACTAGGGACCAAATTACCCTAGCAACCATGCATTGATTTGAATAAGAGACTGGAATATGAATAGGAGAGGGCCTGAATAGAAGGATCAGGTAATAAATACTGAAACATTAAAGAGATACTGTCATGGGAAAAAATAAATTTTTCAAAATGTATCAGTTAATAGTGCTGCTCCAGCAGAATTCTGCACTGAAATCCATTTCTCAAAAGAGCAAACAGATTTTTTTATATTCAGTTTTGAAATCTGACATGGGGCTAGACATATTGTCAATTTCCCAGCTACCCCAAGTCATGTGACTTGTTCTCTGATAAACTTCGATCACTCTTTACTGCTGTACTGCAAGTTGGAGTGATATCACCCCCTCCCTTTCCCCCCCCCCAGCAGCCAAACAAAAGAACAATGGGAAGGTAACCAGATAGCAGCTCCCTAACACAAGATAACAGCTGCCTGGTAGATCTAAGAACAACACTCAATAGTAAAAACCCATGTCTCACTGAGACACATTCAGTTACATTGAGAAGGAAAAATAGCAGCTTGCCAGAAAGCATTTCTCTCCTGAAGTGCAGGCACAAGTCACATGACCAGGGGCAGCTGGGAAATTGACAAAATGACTAGCCCCATGTCAGATTTCAAAATTGAATATAAGAAATCTGTTGCTCTTTTGAGAAATGGATTTCAGTGCAGAATTTTGCCGGAGCAGCACTATTAACTGATGTGTTTTGAAAAAAAAATTTTTTTTTCCCATGACAGTATCCCTTTAAGAATAAGCGAGGCGGTCTCACCAAGTAATTTTTAATTTAGTACCTCTTGTAGATGGTATTGTTCTCAAATACAGACAAGTTGGTTAAAGGAGTTATTTCATAGTTAGAAACATTTGCCAATACTGACATTTGTCCAGTTGAATGTTTAAAAAAATCTATTAATGTTTGGCCTGATCGTCCAGGCTCACTTTTTGTTCATACAGACGTGTCCTTTTTATCAAGATTCTAATTTTCTCATGTCTTGCAAATGTGTTTAAAGCAGTTAAATATTCCTGGGGATCAAGTAAAATGTCATTCCTTTAGGACAGAAACTGCAACTCAGTAGTTTGGGGGCTGAAGAAAGACATTATTAAAAATATACGTAGGTGGGCAGTTCATTGAAAAGAATTTCGATCATTGGACATTCTCAAGGGAGAACATATTGTAAGAACTTTCGTTTGATGAAAAACCAAATTCCACACATGATGAATGGGACTCTGTGGAAATAGATTGGATAACCTTATCTCTGTAGTTTTGCAAATGGTTACTAAATTGGGTTTTCCAGATATTGTTATTGTTCATTTGGAGGTTAATGACTTGGAAAAATTCAGGTTGATTGATTTGATGAGGCAACTAAAGCATGTATTAGGGATGTAGCGAACTGTTCGCCGGCGAACTAGTTCGCGCGAACTTCGACTGTTCGCGTCCGCTGCAAGTTCGCGAACGTCGCGCGACGTTCGCCAATAGGTGTTCGCGTCAAAATCGTTCGACCATTCGACCATTCGATCGCTAAAATCGAACGATTTTCGTTCGATTCGAACGAAAATCGTTCGATCGAACGATTAAAATCCTTCGATCGTTCGAATCGAACGATTTTCGGATGTTCGAAGTTCGCGAACAGTTCGCGAACTGTTCGCATTTTTTGCCGGCGTTCGCGAACACATACTCGGCGGTTCGCTACATCCCTAGCATGTATTAGCTCAGATCCGCTTGCTATTACCAGATGTATTTGTATTTATCATTTGGTCAGAAATCATTAGCAGATTGATTTGGTTATCAGGCAGGTTTAGACCTCTGGAAAAATGTCAGCAAAAAAACACCTTGTAAAATGAGCTAAGTCACTGAATGTTCTGGTTTATAGACACAGAGACTTAGGGGGTTATTTATTAAAGTCTGAATGCCAAAAACTTATGAAATTTATGGTTTTAAAAGTCCGAATAAAAAAGTTCTCCAACTCAGACCTGCCGAGTTCATGTAGAAGTCATAGATATCCTGATCTGCTCTGGGTTTCGTGAAATAATTCGAATAGTTTGTGGATTTCAGGCAAAAATCCGAAAAATCTGAGTTTTCAGGCAACAAATCGTATGATTCAAATTTTTTCATGATTTTTTTATTTTTTTTCCCACGCAGGAAATTTTCGAAAGAATGTATTAATAGGAAATAGGAAAAAACTTGTGGGTATTTGGTCACAGTAGCTTTCAGAAAATAACAAGAAGATAAATAACCCCCTTAAAGTCATTGGAAACAGGTCAATATATTAAAGATGGCATTTGCTTTTCAGATATCAGCATGGATATCTTCAACAATGGTTTGCAATCAGCTATTGAACGAGCATTGTTTATGGAGGAATGTCAAGTTTATTTTGAGGTTACAAATGAGCTTGACTTGGTGAAAGTTCACATAACATCAGTACCAAAAGTAAGGAGTTAAGATAGTCTGATGGAGTTAATCTAAGAAGGTTCTGGTCAGGATGCTCAAAGAATGGTTTATTTAAGTTGTTTAAGGAATTAATTAAATATAGTGCTACAGCCTGCTTCCTCCACAAAATTCCTAATTAATCATTTACCTGTATTATTTTGTTCTGCTCTACCTTCCCCGTGTGTTAATTCCTGTGTACTAGCAATAATAAACAAACATCAAATATATGATGTTTGTAGAAATGATATTATTGCTCCAATTGCATAGGGATGGGCGAATTTGACCCATTTCGCCAACAATTAGCCGGAGGCAAAATGTCGCCGATGCCCATTTGACGCGCGTCTATTTTTAATTTTACGTGCGCCGCCATACAAGTCTATGGGCGTCATTTCCGCAGCAAAACAAGCCGAAAAAATTCACCCATCTCTAACAGCTCATTTAATTCAATGACAATTTTATGAATATATATATAGCATGAGAATGCTGGAAATATGAGGCAATTTCTGGCATTTTGTTATCAAATAAAATCAAAAATACACATCCATAAAAATCATTCCGATGCACTGACCTGAGTGTGTGCATATGTGTGTGCATATCAATTATTCACAATTTCTGTAATGCCTTCATGGCTTTAGTGTAATATTACTCTGTTTAACAGAAAATTGATGTGAAAATATAATAACTTATAACATTCTTATTCTACAGGTGCATATAACTATATATATATATATATAGATATATATAGATATATATATATATATATATATATAGATATATATATATATATATATATATATATATATATATAGATATATATATATATATATATATATATATATATATATATATATATATATATATATATATATACAATTACAAGAGTCCTCAGCACTCAACCTAGTATCAGTATATTTAAGACAGAGACATTTTGTGCATACTGCTACTAAAAAATGCCTTACCCTTTAAACAAAACAGGGATTGTTTGTCCATATATTGCAATATATTTAAGCTGGCCAACTACGTCAAAGTCATCCCATATCTGGCCAGTCCTATGCTCAATTTTCATCTGATTCATTAAGAATTCTATAGTTTTTTTATACAAAGTACTTGAAGAGTTACTTTAACACATTTCCCTAATTTTACATAATTTTTTCCTGGTCCCCCAAAAAACATAAAATGGGGGTTCTATTGTATAGATACAGATATATTAAATCAAATATATATTTTGAAAACATTTTTGTTGGTGTTTCCATCTATTTATACAGAATAGCTTGTCTAGGAGATCTATGCACATTGGAACAAGGATAATAGTCTGCACTGACAATGCAAATCATGGAGGCATACAAGCGAAAGAGTATTTGCATGTAAACAAATAAGGGAAAAAGTCACTTGGACACATCACAGGCTGTGAAAAATGTCCCTTTTCTCCCCACCTCTGTACAAAACAATATGAACACAACATATTCACAGTTTGTAAACTGCTGGTTGCGGGGAAAGGTTAGTGGAGAGGGAGAGCTTGGTCATCTAAGTGACTGACGACTCCAATAACAGGGACCAACATGGAAACAGGTAAGTCTGGCACATGCACAATACTGGGCACTGAGCTTTGGTGACTGGGAATTTACTGTGGGTTAAAACACAGGATTGTATGAGGTATGAGTTCACCCTGTATTGCTATTTAAGCATTGTAGTTACATTCATATGAAATTTGGTACATTCTACCACTGATTTATAAATATATACAGGAATGGGATGTGTTATGCATGAAATTAAACAGTACCTTGATCCCAATGAAGATAGAATTAATCCTTATTGGAGGCAGAACAATCCTATTGGGTTTAATTAATGTTTAAATTATTTTTTAGTAGACTGAAGGTACAGTGAGCCTTTGAGTAAATGCCCCATGAGGCACAAAACGCGTTAGGATGTTTATATCCTAATAAATGATTTTTCAACTGTAGCTGTGGCTGGCTTTGTGGACCTTCCATTGGCTCGTATTGCATAAAAGTATAACGGTTTCCTTCATTTTAGCTTATGACCCTATTTTTATTCGCTATTGAAAGCAAGATCGGCCTTTCCCTTTCTGCTCTCTGCACTTATAACTGGAGTCTTGGCTGGAGAAGATCTGGATTGTACTACTGCTTTCAAAAGTCCAAACCAGCAGTGCACCACTTTTAATTGCGATTACATTTATAAATATATTTAAAACTATTGAAAATGTTTTATTGATGTATTGCAGGAAGTTGCTTTAATTATTTAAAATGTAATTGTTTCCATTTTTTAATGGCATTCTATTTTGAAAGTCAATACCAAAAAAATGCACAAAGCTACAGTATATGAAACTGACAGTTTGATCATTAAACTAAATTAAGAAAATAAGAAAATTAAGAAAATAATTTACACGCACTGTAAATTTGCAAACGATCTGGTTTTAAAGGAGAAGGAAAGGCATTGTACACTTGGGTTGCTAAATGTTAGGCACCCCCAAGTGATTGTATTGACTTACCTGAAACCCCGGGCCGGTGCTCCTATCAGCAGAAAACTGCACCGGCCCGGGGTTATACTAGTGAGCACCACGGAGTGATTCACTTCCGTCTTCTTCTTTCTTCGAATTTCCCAGGGCAAACGCATGCGCAGTTAAGGAAATAGATTACTTTTTCGTTAAAGTTCGGCTTTTCGTTGTACTGTGCATGCGCAGCTGCGCGAAGGAGGAAGATGGAAGAAGATCGCTCCGTGGTGCTCACTGGTATAATCCCGGGCCGGTGCAGTTTTCTGCTGATAGGAGCACCGTAAATAAAATCACTCGGGGTGCCTAAAATTTGGCACTCCCAAGTGTACGATGCCTTTCCTTCTCCGTTAGAGAGGTTATGTTAACTATTTGAGTTACACTATTGTCGGTGCTATTTATTTTATTATTAGTTTGTTTTTTTATTAATGTAAATAAATGTTTTCTATATCACATTTTTGCTGAACAGTTCCATGTACAGGTGCTGACTGCACTCAGCATGGTAAGACCATGCAAATACCATATACTGTATAGATGCTCTAGGTCAGTAATCAAGTGGTAATTAAGGGAGGAGTTATTTGTACTTTTTGTACAAATTATTTTTTTAAGTGTACTTATTGAAGCATGTCTCATTTCTGTGTCAGCACCTATTGTTATAACTTAAGAGGAAGGATGTCCATATGTAGAGATGGGAACTGCCAGCCACAGGGGGTGACATAACACAGTGAACACAACCAAGGAAGATACTGATCAGCTTTTATAATTCATTGAACGTGAGTGAAAGTGTAACTGGAAGACTTATTCTGGAAGATTTATTCATATTTTTCACAAACTGTTACATGAGACACATGCTATTAAGATATACATAGTTGCTTTATGTGCATGGCAAGTGGGTCCTACAAGTGTATATTTTTAAAGATTAATATGACAAAGTTAGAGATAGAAACCACTAGAAGTGCTAGACTCTTTTGTTATTTTAAAAAGGGGAAGCAACAAATCCACTATTTTGGATTCAGGTGAACCCCCAAATCCTTTGTGAAAGATTCTACTGAACCGAATCCAACCCCTAATTTGCATGGGCAAATCAGGGACTGGGATAAGGTTGCCTCCTTTTCTGGAAAAAAATTCCTATATATTTATCTTTTTTTCCTATTAGGATCAGGCCACATTGGATGTTTTGGGGAGATTCGGTCGCTGGGCAACTAATTGCCCCGTCTTTGCGGCGACCAATCTCCCCAAACACCTTCCCTCATTCTGCGCTGGCTAAAATTAAAAAACGCTGGTGCCAATCACACGCGGCGGTTCATTTACCGAAGACGCCCGAAGTTGCCTCACGAGGAAACTTCGGGCGACTTTGGAAAACGAATCAGAGAGATTGGTCCCCGCAAAGACGAGGCGATTAGTCGCCAGGCGACCAAATCTCCCCAAAACGCCCAGTGTGACATTACCCTTAATAACATTGGGATCAACCATCATTTTTACCGGCCAGGTGGCAACCCTAGACAGGGAGGGAAAAGAGAAACACACGTGTAAAAGGAAATTCTACTTCCATGGAAATATTAATGATTCAGAATCAGATTCAGTTTCAAATGTTGGTTTCTATGTATGCACTAGTATTACAATAAATAATTTGACCTGTTTTTTTTTATTAGTGGTCATTTTTTCTAATATGTATAGCATAAATATTTATATCAAAATATATTCACATATGATATTACCCACTCTTACATAATCTTTCCAGATATTTATATAGGGATTGAGTCATGCACATGTATGTGCCTAAGAATAGGGTATTGCTGGTAAGGGCAGTGGAAAAGGTTTTTTTTATACAACCTGGAGGTATCAACTGTCCATATGGAGAACTGTGACAGTAAAAATGCCCTTCCCCCTCAGCAGCCAATTCACATGGCTTCTTTGTATTGTCTAAATATGTTGTTTAAAGTAGAAAGCAGTGGAAAAAAATATTGAAAATGTAATTTAATCACAGTCAAAGATACTCATAAAAATAATTTTGGTAAAAAAGTCAAGCAATTGAATTGATGTACTTTAATCTTCAGAAAACTGATGTGTCAGAGTTGGAAATTGGTGTTATGAGTAAGGAGAAAAGTCCATTGGTATTTTTTTCATAGACACATCATGAGACGGTTACTATTGCCAGAGGAGAGAGGGGTTATGTACATTTAAAGGGATTCTGTTATTATTTTTATGATGTCGTTTTTAGTTCTAAATTACACTGTTTACACTGCAAATAATTCACTCTACAATATAAAATGTCATTCCTGAACCAGCAAGTGTATTTTTTTTAGTTGTAAATTGGTGTGTAGTCGGCCATCTCAGGTCATTTTGCTTGGTCATGTGCTTTCAGAGCCAGCGCCAGGACGGAAATGCTTTCTGGCAGGCTGTTGTTTCTCCTACTCAATGTAACTGAATGTGTCTTGGGACCTGGATTTTACTGTTGAGTGCTGTTCTACTAGGCAGCTGTTATCTTGTGTTAGGGAGCTGTTATCAGAGCACAAGTCACATGACTCGGGCAGCTGGGAAACTAACAACATGTCTAGCCCCATGTCAGATTTCAAAATTAAATATAAAAATATCTGTTTGCTTTTTTGAGAAACAGATTTCAGTGCAGAAGTATGTTGGAGCAGCGCTATTGACTGATGCATTTTGAAAAAAACATTTTTTCCTATGACAGTATCCTTTTAAGATCACGTAGATATCCCTGCATTAATTGTCAAACTGAATCTAAGCATTCAGATCAGGTCAAAGAATCGTTAAATAATCTATATAGGGAATTTGTGGAATGGTTTTTACATTTGTATCGAAATATATCACAGGTATGGGATCCGTTATCTGGACACCCATTATCCAGAAAGCTCTGAATTACGGAAAGGCCATCTCCGATAGACTCCATTTTATCCAAATAATCCAAATTTTTTAAAAATATTACCTATTTTTCTGTAATAATAAAACAGTACCTTGTACTTGATCCAAACTAAGATAACCTTTATTGGAAGCAAAATCAACCTATTGGGTTTATTTATGTTTACACAAGTTTCTAGTAGACTTAAGGTATGAAGATCCAAATTATGGAAAGATCCATTATCAGGAAACCCCCAGGTCCTGAGCATTCTGGATAACAGGTCCCATATCTCCATGTAATAAATAGTTATGTTGCCTGTTATACAAAATGCTCAGGTAACAGATCTTCCATAATTTGGGTCTTTATAATTTATGTCTACTAGAAAATCCTTTACACATTAAAAAATCCCAATAGACTGTTTTTGCCTCCGATAAGGATTAACTATATCTTAGTTTAGACCAAAGTCCAAGGTACTATTTTATTATAACAGAGAAAGAGGAAATCGTAATTGCATAATTTGGATAAAATTGAGTCTATGGGAGACGGCCTTCCTGTAATGCGGAGTGTATGCACTCTTACCAGATATTCCAAACAATTTTGGGTGCGTGGGTCAATATTGTTCAGATAAGATAATCAAAGGACTCGCACTCCAATTCCTTTTTCGTGAATAAACGTGTTAATTTATTTTTAGTTGCATTTTTCCAACGTTTCGGCCCACATAAATAAAGGCCCTAATGTGGGCCGAAACGTTGGAAAAATGCAACTAAAATAAATTAACACGTTTATTCACGAAAAAGGCGAAAAAGGAATTGGAGTGCGAGTCCTTTGATTATCTTATATATATATATATATATATATATATATATATATATATATATATATATATATATATATATATATATATATAGTCCAACACTCACAGCTCATTCCATCAGTTCAAAGTGGTAAAAAATCTTTATTCCACACTCACATCTACGCTTTTCAACCCTCACGGGGTCGTCATCAGGATGGCGACCCTGTGAGGGTTGAAACTCATAGATGTGAGTGTGAAATAAAGAATTTTTACCACTTTGAACTGATGGAATGAGCTGTGAGTGCTTTCTACTGTTGGACTGCATTACTTTTTGGTTAGAACCCAGCCGTGATATTTTTGAATGGAGAGTGCCGTTGGAGCTGTATATATATATATATATATATATATATATATATATATATATATATATATATATATATATATATATATATATATATATATATATATATATATATATATACTGTATTTATATATATATACTGTATTTATATATATACTGTATTTATATATGTGTATATATATATGTACAATATATACATTTCCCACTTGGACTATGTAATTAGATTGCTGGCAGCCATGACTACTATTAATTAAGCATTACACAAACAATTAATATTTCCTGATACTTTGGCTGATTTGGATGCAGTTTGCAATGGAGCCGTGCTGTCCTAAAGGGGATAAAGGCAGGGCTGAGCTGCTTCTAGAATTTAAATCCAGTGCAAGGTGCAGAGAGAAGCCTAAGAAACAGACAGAGGCACTCTCTGCATTTTGGTATGTGGTTATGGTAAACTACCCAAATAGTCCTCTTGTACTTGAATCTGGGGCATTTGTAAAGGACCATGAGCAAAACAATTTAGTAAATTCCTGCATGTTCCTAATGTAGGTATTTCCAAGTATTTAAATCAATTCACATTTAGAACAGTAGGCGGATCTGTCCATATCCCAAAATGATGCTATGGGGCCAGCCATAGTTTAGCCCTACTAGACAAAGGATATTTACTATTTCAGGTTGCCTAAATAGAAATATTTCCTTATTTATTTTCCTTTAGTCACCAAAGTAATTTCTCATAGAACTGAGATGAATGGCACCACTTCTATCACCAATAGATGGTGCTGTTTAGTTTAAGTTCATAGAGCTTTGCCTCTCCAGCTATAAGGCCATAATTCCCTTGGCTCACTTGCAAATCTGATAAAGCTCAAGTGGATTTCCTACTCCCCATATATTGTAGCAGCTGCTGCAGTTTTGGCACAGAGCATATCAAAAGTGCCATTGCATTCCAGCTGTTCTGTTCTGCTGTTGTGACATTTTGTATGAAGTGAATGTAAATGTACAGGTATAGGATTCATTATCCAGAAAGCTCCTACTTACGAGAAAGCCATCTCCCACAGACTCCATTTTATCCAAATAATCCAAATTTTTAAAAATGATTTCCTTTTTATCTGTAATAATGAAACACTACCTTCTATTTCATCCAAACTAAGATGTAAACTAAGATGTAATTAAAGGGATTGTTCACCTTTAAGATAACTTTTAGTATGATGTAGTGAGTGATATTCTTAGACAATTTGCAATTGGTTTTCATTTTCTATTATTGAAGGTTTTTGAGTCTTTTTATTCAGCAGCTCTTCAATTTGCATCTTAAGCAATCTGGTAACTAGGGTCCAAATTACCCTAGCAACCATGCACTGATTTGAATAAGAGACTGGAATATTAATAGGAGAGGGCCTGAATAGAAGAATCAGTAATAAAGAGTAACAATTAAAATACATTTGTAGCCTTACAGAGCATTTGTTTTTTTAGAAGGGAGTCAGCGACACCCATTTGAAAGCTGCAAAAAGTCAGAAGAAACAAGGCAAAAAAATAGAAAAAATAAATAATCAAAACCAATTGAAAAGTTGCTTAGAATTTGCCATTCTATAACATAATAAAAGTTAAAAGGTGAACAATCCCTTTAATCCTTACTGGAGACAAAAGCAGTCTATTGGATTTATTTAATGTTTAAATTATTTTCAAGTAGATTTAAGGTATGAAGATCCAAATTATCTAAAGATCCATTATCTGGAAAACTCCAGGTCACGATCATTCTGGATAACAGGTCCCATACTAGTATATACAATACTCGTTTATCACATATTTGTCGTCGTATTTTATCACATATAAAGAGACTCTCTGCACAAAAACTGTTCTTTTGCATAATGAATTATACATTTTCATTGGCTCTCAAGGTATTTGTAAATGTAATTGCTACTGATATCTGAGTATCGGACTCCTGAAACAAAATAGCAGAAGGCAGCTGATTAACAGACCTGTGACTTCTGCTACATTGTAAGTCAAAAAATGTTGTTTAGCCTAATGGAAGGCTTATAATTGTAAGCAACATTCCCATGTACATACTAACACATTATTGATGGTTTTAACATTATTTGTAAATGTAACTGGTATTGACAGCAGAATCAGTATTTTCCTTGCTTCGCTGCATTATTCTGTCAGTTCTGACTATTTAAACAATGTAGCAGAAGCCAGATGATTAACAAATCTGTGTGTGAACTGGAGTATGAAATAAGCAAGAGGTCACATTTCATAGGACAGGATACAAAGTGGCATAGATCATTTGGGGGGAAAAAAATAAGGTCCATTAAGTTCAACCCAATGGAATGAACCCCAATGCACATAAATACACATACAGTAATTACTGTATATAGGCCTGTCTATACACTCACATATATATATATATATAAACTATAATATATATATATATATATATATATATATATATATATATATATATATATATATATATATATATATAGATAGATAGATAGATAGATAGATATAGATATATATATATATCCTTGAAAAAAGTCCCAACAGGGACCGAAACGTTTGATAATGATGCAATAAAAGATCATTTGTCTTACATCAAAGGGAGTGCTGGTCTATAAAACATTGATATATATATATATATATATATATATATATACAGCAACAAAAAACCGCACACACAGGCCTTTTCAAAGGTGCAAAATCCAAAAATGATGTTTATTCCAACGTTTCGGCTATTCACTTAAGCCGTCATCAGGACTTAAGTGAATAAGCCGAAACGTTGGAATAAACATCATTTTTGGATTTTGCACCTTTGAAAAGGCCTGGTTGTGCGGTTTTTTGTTGCTGTATACATGTTCTGTTATAACCAGCACCTAGGCATTAACGATTGTTTTGAGTGCACCAGTATTTGGACTATATATATATATATATATATAATATCAAAACAGGGAGGTTGTGGGAGCACTCTAAAGGCTTTAAAGTATATATATAAGTATAATAAATGCTATTGCATATGTACCCAAAACAGGGGTTATTTTGTTACAAAGTTATGATCATAAAATTGATAAGCCACCATACCACGTCAAGGTAAACCCCGAATGGCGGTCCCTAACTTGTTTTATATTTTGTGTGCATTTTAGCATTACCTGTAATCAATGTCCATTGAACGCTGTTTTTTCACTGAGGGCTAAATCCTCCCCAGCCAGCAATCAGGCTTTTAAAGGAGAGATATTCCCAAAACAAACGCCCAATTTTAAAAGCATAGGATCAACACTAGTTTAAAGGGGGGGTATGGGGTGCTACAACCACTGAAGCTATGCCACAGCTCCTGGCTAAATATACAATATCAAAACAGGGGGGTTGTGGGAGCACTCTAAAGGCTTTAAAGTATCTATATAAGTATAATAAATGCTATTGCATATGTACCCAAAACAGGGGTTATTTTGTTACAAAGTTATGATCATAAAATTGATAAGCCACCATACCACGTCAAGGTAAACCCCGAATGGCGGTCCCTAACTTGTTTTATATTTTGTGTGCATTTTAGCATTACCTATAATCAATGTCCATTGAACGCTGTTTTTTCACTAAGGGCTGTTTTTTCACTAAGGGCTAAAGCCTGATTGCTGGCTGGGGAGGATTTAGCCCTCAGTGAAAAAACAGCGTTCAACGGACATTGATTACAGGTAATGCTAAAATGCACACAAAATATAAAACAAGTTAGGGACCGCCATTCGGGGTTTACCTTGACGTGGTATGGTGGCTTATCAATTTTATGATCATAACTTTGTAACAAAATA
The DNA here is from genome assembly GCF_017654675.1 of Xenopus laevis. Lineage (NCBI taxonomy): Eukaryota > Metazoa > Chordata > Amphibia > Anura > Pipidae > Xenopus > Xenopus laevis. The sequence continues at coordinate 85,399,022 of NC_054383.1, forward strand.
ACCCCTGTTTTGGGTACATATGCAATAGCATTTATTATACTTATATATACTTTAAAGCCTTTAGAGTGCTCCCACAACCCCCCTGTTTTGATATTATATATATATATATATATATATATATATATATATATATATATATATATATATATATATATATATATATATATATATTGATACCTATACTAAACTAACTGTAGATGATAAGATCACAATAGCCTTGGATATTATATTTGTTCAGAAGAAGTCATGAAAGCCATTCTTAAAGGCATAGGTTAGTAGTTATAAAGGTTGTATGCAAATACTGGAATTCAGCCTGAAAAACTGTATAGCTAAAGGGCTTCCCTTTCTATAAAGTCCATCCATAGGTTGTTCTTAAAATATGACCTACAGGTAACCCTCTTCACCTGAAGGTGCTCTAACTGTGGGAAGCACCTGTGATATGCCTTCAGGCACTTCTTTAAACAGTTGTGGAGACAAGATGCATGTGGCCTGAAGCTGTTTAGGCAGTTAGGCTATGTAGTAATTAGGGGAGCAAATACAAGGCTCTTTATCTGCCTTCACCTGAGGTGAAAAATGGAAATCCGTCCCTTCTTCTTCTTCTCCTATCATAGCCTACAGTGCTTTATAGGCAGTAATCCCTTTAGTCCACCAACGGTAGCTTTATCAGATACAGCTGTAAGGATGTGATCTAAACACAGTCAAAGCAGGTGAGATTACATTTAGTAGACATGTACTTTATGATAGTGATCAGTTATAGAATATTACAGATTTGGACGTTTTCATGCATATCAGAATCACTTGTACTAATGAAATTTCAATTAAAATTTAATTTAATATGATTAGAAAATATAGTCGCCTTCATTCAGTTATCAGTTTTTTTCTTGGTCTTGTAAAACTGGTAGATTTGATGTAAGGAGGTAGGGTGACAGATCTTTATCAGTCTGTTAAGAATGATTGATTGTTTGGGACCTTGTTTGGGATGTTGTCTACAACAGCCAAGGAAATGTAGGCTTGTTGGGAATGATAATGCACATAAACGCTAGCCAATGTGCCTAGACTTTTGTTAGGGCCAGATTTATTTAGAATTTCTAGTTTTTTATGGCCAAAACTGTCAAATTCGAATAGGGAACTGTTAAAATTCAGTTAGACTAATTGTAGTTGGTCAGATTTTGAGTTCATGGGAGTTCATGGGAGTTTAAAATAATTCCCATGAACTCGAAATTCGACCCTTAATAAATCTGCCCCTTATTTTCTATGGACAGCTGGAGGTCAATTTATACAGTTAATTTCATTTTTGATTTCTACTTCAAGGCTATTGTGTTTATGGAATTACATACATATAGCAAGCCCAGTATGTGCTGAGCATTCACCAGGGTTATATCCTCAATCAGGTTTAGTAAAACCATCATGGAATCTCTCTTGATCAAGATGGAAGGTCTCTCCATATTGCTATGACTGGCAACAGACCAGTAAGACTGTATGTTTGGGCCACCCCATATCATATGGGAAAATTAGTCTAGGTATCTGGGTCACTTTGTAGCTTTGTTATATAAAACAGAATTTGGTAGAAAATATTGGAGGTCTTAAGTCTATTTTACATTTTATTGAACTAAACAATGAGTATGGTTTATTTAGCAAAGTTAGAAGTGATATAATAATAAATAATATCCCATCACGGAAATATATTTTTTCTGGGGGAACAAATGTACAGCAATAAATAAATAAAACAGAAGTTTCATACTGAAGGGCAACATAAAGGAAGCCTTAAGCTGCTTTTATTGCCTTGTTTTATTTCTACCCTAGGCCATAGCTGTGCAAGGCTTTAAAAATTATTCGGAAGCAGGTGTCTCAATGTCTATAAAAATGGATTGTATTTGAGACACTCAAATACAATCCATCTTTATAGACATTACTGGAAGGGTTGACTCCTCCTTATAGTTAGCTATTATATCAGTTATACAGTTCTTTAGAACCTTTTGCATAATCTAGCCTGTATTATTGAGCAAATCAATCAGTTTAAACCACTTACTTTTGAATTGGATGCAAGGGTGCTTTTTATAAAGGTATAGTAACTGTCACACATTAAAACTACATGAATAAAAGGCCCCTCACTATAGTTACATAATTAACTTGGGTTTAAAGACAATAGTCGATAAAGTTTAACCCCCCTCCAGATGACCCCCAGTAGTAACCAATATAAACCAGGACCCGTTTACACAAATCTGCCTGGAGATGTCACAACACTGCTGAACACCATTCTCTAATGATATACTTAGGAAACTTTGTAGTAAGGGAAAATATATTATAAAAATGTTGATGGCTATATTTATATCTGGTTGAAAATCAGAGAGATATCTATTGGGTATGTGTGAAAATCTTTTCAGGACTAAGACCATATCTGGGTGTTGATCCAGTCCTTTCCCTATGGCCTGAATTGGCCTGTTATAATCCAGTCATTGGTGCAAGGGCCAAATAATTGGATCAGCCCGAAATGGACCAGAATTCATGACAAGCATTGCAGTCATGAAAATACTCTATTGAAAGGAAACATTCAGTGTGTTTTCTTACATCAGGCAGAAATCTACACAATAGAACCATTATTATACATCATTTTACACCTGGTGCAGCCTATAAAAGTCAATCAGACAAATTCAGATAGCAAAGAATTTCAGTCATGAAAACAAATATGAAATGCTGTTTTAAAAGCGGTGGAACTGAAAGCTGATTTTCAAGCTACCATCTCTCTGCACAATTGAATTTTACAACTTGCTACACATACACATAAAATCCTTACACAGTTTAGAAATATGTGTGACTTTACACGTAGTCCCTTTATGCAAACTACATGATAACGTTACCTAGAATAGACACCAACAGCATTTTCTGTTAGTGATGAGCGAATCTGTCATCACTGCATTGAAGTCAATGGGCGTAAAAATCGTTTTTATCCGAGACAATTTTTATGCGCAACAATTTTTCCTGCTCCAAATGCATTAAAGTCAATGGGCATTTTTTCTTATGGTGACTTTTTTGTCCAAATACATTAAAGTCAATGGGCGTTTTTTCTTCTGGCAACATTTTTGTCTCGGCTACTTTTTTTGTCGCAACAAATTTTTCCTCTGCAACCTTTTGCTGCAGTTTTGTGATAAAATGTGCAGAAGGAAAAATGCAGAATTTCACCAAAAATCCATGGCTGGGGGAAAAAATGGGCTTGTCACTAGTATATGAATGAATGTCAAACATTAATACATAGTAAAAATTCTGCCTTCCGCTATTAGAAAATATGAGCCTTTAATGAACCTTTCAGAAATTTCCACCTATGCGTAGTTGGAGAGTATTACCCTGAGAACAACCATGAAAGGATTATTATCAGGAGCTAAAAATATTAAACACACCACGAAAAAGCATTTACATAAAGGCCACGTGTGTGTATATATATATATATATATATATATTTTTTTTTTTTTTTTTTTTTTTTTTTTCACTTGTGAATGTACATTTCACTGTAATCGCTGATTAAGCAAACTCTGTGTCATTGCATTGCAATTTGAGGTTTGCATGTGAAAACATCTGAAAAGGAAAGATACCTTTAGGGAATCTCTATAAATTAGAAGGCGTGGGTGTGTCTGACAGAGAATGATAATGAACATTTCACTGGAGTGAATGTAAATGAAAGTGGTGGGAAAGTGAAACAGCAGGGGATCCTACATCCATTGAGCGAGTGATTAGGAGAATTTATACATACATATACATTTGTTTTTTAACTAATTCACTATTCCTTTATGTTGCTTAGGTGAGACTGATTTTATGAACAGCACTTTGCAAGTCATAATTGTGCTTTTTCTCTGATACCTTCACAAGCTAAAAAAAATATAGAATAAATACAAAAACTGCTTTATGTGAATTGTGTTTAGACGATTAGGCTTATGGCACACATTGCATTTCTTCCGCTGGAGGATAAAACTCTGATTCGGCATCCACTTGGTATCTGGGTATATTAACAGCATTGGAATGTGTCAGTGCGCATTACTTGAGCTTGTTAATGCTCCATGTGCACACTGACAAGCAGATGCCATATTCCATTCCTGTCAAGGTGTTGATAAAGATCTCTGGAAGATAGGGATCATTTACAAATCCCTGGGGCTCAAGATAGCATTTCTTAGCTCTAATTTAACAAGCACTTCTTCCCCAGAAAATGCTGCCATCTGCACCAAGTGTCAGGGTAAAAATCTGGTGCTGGGTACAGACCAGCCTTGTCCTTTCACACTGGCATAGCTCAAACTTATATGGAAGTCATAGAAGCAGGAGTGTTCCAGCCAGCTTGTTTCAGCTGGAAACATTAGATACCCACTTTAGTCTCATGAATAAAATTGCCAACCCACCCACAAATGTGTATTTTCCGGCTGAAAACCACCTGTCCCAAGCATTGCCAGGTGGTTTCCATTCATGTGAATGACAGGTGGCACATAGATATATTAGATGTTTCTCCGCCCTAAAGAAGAGCAAAGAAAACATCAGAGGTAGGAGACATGTAGGAGCCCGGTTTTGCATTTGTAAGAGAAACAGATACATGCTGGTATTTTGGTCCCCCATCCCCTTTAATACTACACACTGCTCTTTCTATGCAGTATGGGGTGGAAGAGACTAGACCATATACTTTATCAGCTTTTGCTCATTGTGAATTTAGGTGGAAACACTCCAAAATATGATCATACCACTATTACCAGTTATAAGCAATTATGCACCTAGTACTCAGAATATATACTGTATGGATTACATTCAGCATCCAGTGTAAAAGAATATCATATAACAAGGGGTGTGTTATTCCTTTTAAACCTGCAGAACATAAGTGCGCAGCAATCACAAATCATTCAAAGAAAAGTCAGTCTGTGGCTACATGTTCATTTAAACATTGCTATTCATTTAGCCTGGAAGTATGGCGTACCGTGTGTTTAGTTTAAGCAAAGAACCATCACCATATCATTTGAATGCCGAAGCCATAGAAAAAATGTAGTCAACTGTGCAGGTGCTGCAGCTTTAGAAATAGAAAAGAATCACGTTCAAAACTGTTGTCCTGAGGCGCAGCCTCAGACGATGAAAAACAGGAGGATCATTTAAGTAAATAACCATAGAATGAGTCCTTTTCTTCTTAAGCAAAATGTTCTCCAGCATTTAAATATTTTCACTTAAGGGTCATAGCCAATGTATTGTTAACTAACAATCTCCAGAGATTTCATGTCTAACGAGTGGGGAGTGTAATCTCCGCCTGTTTTGTATGGGTAAAGTGAAAGGTTCGGAAGTATAGTATAAATGCTATATAAATGAACCATAATTCAATGCTTTCAAGTTGTTTTTTCCTGTTGTCTTGCTCTTGAATGTTAACAGAATAATCCAATCATGTATTCCTTTTGCAGAACAATCCCTTTTCATTTGTATTAACTTTTGTAATGTTAAGTAGGGTTGTACCTATCCTGGAATAAAAAAAAAAAATTCAATAATGAGAATTTAAATTGAATTTAAAAATCGGCACTTACTTTAAGGTCACTGTGAGAAACATCAAATGTAGTTTAGAAAAGATCACACATCATACATTGGGCCAGATTCATTTCATTGTGATAAATTATAAAGCAAAGATGTCTTTACCCCTGAAAAGTAATGCGCAATTTTACCGAATTTAATTCATTGCTATATAGAATTAAGTGAATGTAAAAAATGGTCAATTTGGCATAACTGTGTTATCGCCACTTCTAGTTTTTTCTGCTGACTTTGGCGGAAACTGTTGCTATTGATCTTTTTTTTTCGCTAATGGGTACTTACAAATGTTTAGTATTGTTTAAAGTGCATCAATTAGCCCAAGTTGGTTTACCAGATGTTGATTCCTGCTATAGTTAAAACATATGGAATAGTATAAAACCGCTTTATAACTTTAAACATTTAAAAAAAAAACACACTCACAAGTGCGCTGCTTTCAATGGCATAACAAGTCTCCCCAGAAATAGTCTGCCCAAATCTTTACTGAAGCTCCGAAGTTGACAAGCAGACTACAACCAGCATTGTCCCGCTTTACCGCATGTTCCCTTCGGGGGGCTTCTGATTGACATCACATTGCTGGTACCTGACACGTTTCGACTTCCTCAGAGGCTTCAGCGATGTTTAGGTGAATTATTACAAGGGCTAATAGATGTGCATTGAACAATATGAAACGTTTGTAAGTACCCACCAGAAAAATAATGCACGTGGTGTTTTAAGTAGTTGTGGCTATGAACTATACAGCTTGATCTTACTGATAACACAGCACCTTGTGGTTATACAAACTGGGTCAGATTGGGGCATATAAGTATACAATATACTACACTATATTATCTTTTTGCTGTGTACTTGTCTCCCTGGGCTTTGTTAGCACTCCCATTTACTAAAAGAATTTGCTGTCTGTTGCATTAGGGGGAGAACAAGTTTTATTAGTCAGAGAACAACGGGGACCCCAGGGACTTTGGACAACCAACTTTTAAGTATTAAGGTTTCTATGAACATCTTCTTTGTCTGTTCAAATACTCCATGATGTATGGCAAGAAGCCAAGGAGTGAAGAGTTTTTATAGTCCTGTTTGCCATGGCCAAATCTAGTAATAACACTTTCAGATCTGGGTCTTAAAAACAACATTGAAAATGAGCTTAGCGCATTCAATTTGCAAAGATGAAGAGTTAACAGTCATGTGCAAACAATTGGAGATGATTAAATAATTTACCCGGTGAATTAGTGGGATCCATTGAAAGGGTAATGATTAAGAATGATTAGTAATGACAATTGTTAAAAAAAGGCTTATTTAGGATATGTGTAGAGATGTTAATATTTTAAAACATCAAGATGTTTCTGAAGGTTTGTCTTCATAGCTTTAGAATGTGACCAATAATCCAGTACACAAAATATATTGACATGTGAGATTGAACATTAGAATGTGATTGATGTAAGTGTTGTACAAGCATTATAAAGAGATTTGCTCCAAATAACTGTCTCATTGATCACTCATGGTCGTGGCCTGATTCTTAGAGGGACCAATATCACATCAGACACAGCCACTACACAACATGTATCTTGCAGAGACTCATTCATAAGCAAGGATTCATTATATTCAGGAAGCATGCAACGGTGTGTACCCTGTGCATTGTACAGAATTAAAGCTCCATACTTTGTATCCTTTATAACAAAAAAAGAAGAACACGTGAGTTTCGCGAAGAGTTTGAGAATAACAAACATTAAGTAGTGCAGCATTTGTTACTCTCAATATTATAATCCCCATACACTTCAGCAGGAAATGGCATTTGAGCATTACAACTCTTCATTACATACAGTAAATTACTATAAAAGAGCACTACTACTCATCCATGACACAGAGTACAACATACTGTAAAAAAACGACTCTCTGTTTGACCTTTACACCATAAAAATGCACAATACAGTAGATGGGATTTTAAATTACAGTAATCTCAGTCATACTTTATCTTGTTTTGTAAAGAAACTCAGTCTGATTGATCATTGGTCAGAAACAAAGCAATCCAACCACATTCATGGCCAAACTGTATTTGTGCAATGGCTAAAGCTAGCTTGCCTGCTGGCCTTGTATATGTGTTCATGTTTTAGGCATTCAGGTGCTACTGAGGCATACATAATTGCCAGAAAATTCAAGATGTCCAACACATGGACTCATGGTCATACTATTAATGAGATGGTCAGGCAGTAGCACATATGTTTATGGTTAGGATCTGCTCTCAAAACTGTGTCCATTATTTTTATTACAAGCAATTTATCCTCTAAGCAACTCACAATCCACTGGAACTATTTTAGCTGTTAAAGTTGCATGTGCTCTTTGCAGTTCCTGACGCATGGCTTGATGCATGTGCTCACATCAAGTAATGGCTGTAATTCATTGGGCACAAAGCTACAATATGGCTGGGTCAAGGTTTAGGTTCAATTAAGTACCTTTTGGTTACAGATGTGCAATCAAGGCAACAACCTGGACTATAAACTGGACTGCACCGGAGCACACACCCTATTTGCCTATATATTGAAGTGACCACATTCTGTTTTAAAGGGAGTCACTGAAAACATCAAGAATGTTTTTGTTAGCACATAGAGAATGTATATGAAGTCACAATGAAGGTAAAATTGCGAATGAATACAAGAAGCTAAACATGCCAGTGATAACACAGTTCTGGACCATTCACTGACTACAACAATGATGTACAACATTATTTTGCTTGTTGATGTTATATAAAGAAGTTATTTTTAAAGACCCTTATGGGGGTTATGTTACCATTAATGGCTGGATTCTGGTTTTGTTTACATACACTATACATGTATTTTGGTAGAGATGAATTCTTTATGTTCCTATAATTTCCATTCAGCCCTGACAAATACAGGTGTGAGTTGCTTTCTCAGTGAGAGTGTTACAAATTAATGGCTTGTGTAAATGTATACAACATCAAGTCCAAAGACAATTGGCACAATTATTATGCCTTTCTTTTATTCCAATCAACCAGTGAGGGAAATATTGATAGAAACAGGTTAAATATATAAATATGCTGCCAGGGTTTTCTAAATTGTCATTTATTGTGTGGGAAGCCATGACTGATAGTAACTTTCAAAAATCTTTTGTCTACAGTTTGTAAAAATATTTACTTTTAGTTATGCTATGTTTTGTCTGAAAGGGTGTCTTTGGCTTGATTCAAAACAGAGAGATGCTTTGCATATGGTCAGCTGTAAAAATGTGAAACAAATACACTAATATTTGGAATAGACATATTTTTTTAAAATATACTCATTTAGGGGAAGATTTACATAGGGTCGAATATCAAGGGTTAATTAACCCTCGATATTCGACTATCGAAGTTAAATCCTTCGACTTCGAATATCGAAATCGAAGGATTTAGCGATATTCATTCAATCTTTCGAATCGTTCAATTCGAAGGATTTTAATCCATCGATCTAACGATTTTTCTTCGACCAAAAAAACATTAGAAAGCCTATGGGGACTTTCCCATAGGCTAACATTGTACTTTCGGTCGGTTTTAGGTGGTGAACTAGGGGGACAGTAAGAGACAGTACTTCGACTATCGAATGGTCGAAAATTCGAATGATTTTTAGTTTGAATCGTTCGATTCGAAGTTGAAGTCGTAGTCAAAGTCGAAAGTAGCCAATTCCATGGGTCGAAGTAGCTAAAAAAAACATTCGAAATTCGAAGTTTTTTTTATTCTATTCCTTCACTCGAGCTAAGTAAATGGGCCCCTAAATCTGTAATATGCTATTTATTTATTTATTTATTATAGTATTTATTGTACATAATAAATCAATGATAAAGCTGCCTACAGCCAAATAAAGCAGTGAAAAGTTCTGGATGTTTAGCTTTACTAACAGTGTGAATACTGACAGGTGCATGTCTAATTCTGGATCAAGAAAAGGGACATATGCAACTAAGGGGCACACATTTTTGGCTCATGCAATAATCTGGCAATAAATGTCGACACTCAGAGTGCATCACAGGCTTCTTACAGCCCTTCTCAAACTGAAAATACTTTATCTGAAAAAAACTATATTTTCTTATAGTTTGCCTAAATGGATTTATATCTGGAAAACAGATACAGCAATAAACAGTTTACCAGTTACCGGTCATTTCTATGATAATGGAAAAACAATTTGGCACAAGTTCAATATTGGAAAAACAGGTTTAAATTTCCAGATTTACCCACACTACAGCATTTTTACCAGACTTTCACCTTAATAGTGGAAGCCCAAAGACGTTGCACCACTTGAGGCCAATTCATCAGTCTGCGCATGTTTGTGTTGGTATTTTGCAGATGTAAGTGGGGATGTGAACGCCATTGTATCCAACAAGGTGATATACACAGAGATTCATCAAGTAACACCTCCTTCAAAGTAAAGTGGTAAATGCAGATAGCATTTTGGCTCAAGTACAGAGAAGCATAGATACAAGAACCTCTGAGGATAGCATTTAAATAAAGCATAATGGAAAGGTCAACCAGAAGAAAAACAACCTGCAGGAATTTAAAGTTGGAAGTGATGCTTAGGGCTAAATGGATAGTTCTGTCCCACAAACCTTTACTATCCAAAGAGTATAAGGATGACCATATGCCATATTTTATTTTTTATTTAAAAAAAACTTTCTTTTTCCCTTATCACAAAAATTAGCCCTGTCATTGTGAATGCAGTTGTACACTCCTTCTCACAGAGTAATTCATATAATTTTTTTTAAAAAAGGGCAAATAACCCAAGCTACAAATTTCCCTTGATGTGCTAAAGTGAGGTTGAGATAAATGGATACAGTGGTGAAACTGAAAAGAATTATTACATTTTTCAGCACCATGGAAAGTTGGCAGGGATTGTGTAGAGTTGCTTTGCTTTGGCTTTCATACAGATTACTACTAATTCACACTACACTTGAACATTACAGTTCACCCCGCATATTACCGTAATAGGTTGTAAACCTTGCCCCCTATTTGCCTAAATCGTACAGTTAACAGCAGAAAGTTATTGACATTATACTGTTTTGGCATTGTCCATATGAAAAGGTTAGCTGAAAAATAATAGGCACCTTGCAAATCCAATGAGCAGAGCTGAACTGATTGAAAAACAGTTTAATTTAAATTAAATACCTGTGCATGATCTGCTAGCCATACCATATGGTTTCAGCATGTTATTTTTGTGCTACCTCCATATGTGTCTCATTGACATGTTTGCAGATGATGTAACTGGACTTGTTCCAACTGTAGTTATTTGTGACCCATACTTCATTATTTAAGTCTCAGTCCAGAAACAGATCTTTTACATAATGATTACATTTGTCAGTGGTCTTCATAAGCATCAGTACAAATCTTCATTATGGGGCAGATTTACAAAGCTCGAGTGAAGGATTCGAATTAAAAAAACTTTGAATTTCGAAGTGTTTTTTTGGCTACTTCGACCATCGAATGGACTACTTCGACCTTCGACTACTACTTCGACTTCGAATGGAACGATTCGAACTAAAAATCGTTCGACTATTCGACCATTCGATAATCGAAGTACTGTCTCTTTAAGAAAAACTTCGACCCCCTACTTCGGCAGCTAAAAGCTACCGAAGTCAATGTTAGCCTATGGGTAAGGTCCCCATAGGCTTGCCAGCGTTTTTTTGATCGAAGGATATTCCTTCGATCGTTGTATTAAAATCCTTCGAATCGTTCGATTCGAAGGATTTAATTGTTCGATCGAACGAATAATCCTTCGATTGTTCGATCGTAGGATTAGCGCTAAATCGTTCGACCTTCTATATTCGAAGTCGAACGATTTTAGTTCCTAGTTGAATATCGAGGGTTAATTAACCCTCGATATTCGACCCTTAGTAAATCTGCCCCTATGTGTCTGGTATGACAACTAGTTCTATTCCCAACTCCTTTTAAACGGCAGTGTACATCATGAACGCCATAGTAATGTAGACCTCTTGGGGGCATATTTATCAAAGGTCGAATTTCAAATTGAAAAAGACCAACCAAAATTAAGTTGAACTTTTTTTTGATCGAACAGGTCCATTTTCGATCAAATAGGTACAAATCGAAGGAATAGTGCATTAGATCGAATTCGATTCAAAGTTTTTCCCCAAAAAAACTTTGATTTTTCAAAGTCCACCAATTGACTCCAAATGGGTTCTAGGAGGTCCCCCATAGGCTAAAACACCAATTCGGCAGGTTTTAGATGGCGAATGGTCGAAGTCGAATTTTTAAAGAGACAGTACATGATAAATTTAGATTTGAATTTTTAATTTTTTTTCAAAGTACACAAAAAATAGCTGGAAATTAGATTTTTTTTCATTCAAAAATTCACCTCGACCTTTGATAAATCTGCCCTTTGGTGTTCATTGCTTTTTCCTGCAACTTCATATTAAAATGGTTTAAAGTTGATTTCTCTTATTAGTGCAGGTATGGGATCAGTTATCCGGAAACCTGTTATCCAGAAAAACCCAAACTACTGGAAAGATATCTCCCTATAGACTTCATTTTAAACAAATAATTCATATTTTTCAAAATGATTTCCTTATTATTCATGATAATAAAACAGTAACTCGGTATCTCAGCTAAGATAAAGTTATTTAAAGCTTAAATTCTTTTTTAATAGACTGAAGGTATGGGGATCCAAATTACAGAAAACCCCTAGATCCTGAGCATTCTAAATAACAGATCCCATACCTGTAGGTCCAAATAACCATCCCACAGAGAGAAACTGATATCATTTATTTTCTTATATCTAGTTTTCTTGGTAAAAAGCAGATTCTTCTGATATTAACAAGCACTCAAGACTGTTCCTTTAAAGACTGTGAATGTGACATTTTCTCTATTGAGGAGAGGGTTCCCCAACAGGCTACAGCCCTACTTTATCATGATTTCACAGTTTTATAATATACAGACATGTCTAAGGCAGAACAATGAGACAATGTGTTCTTTGGCACCAGAAAAGACTTTTTAAAGCACTCACACACCCACTCCAATGCAAACTTTAGCTACAATAAATATTAGAAGATGTCTCTTCATCAATAACTTCCCTTTATGGTCACTTTTTTTAAAGCTTTGCCTTGATCCCGTCAGTAGGGTATATTGTCATCACATAATAATAAGCTTTGGAAATGAGTCCACAGACAAGCTAGGACTTGGTCTAAAGGCTTGTGAGCAGCTTAAAAGTAAGCGAGTGATACTTTACTTTAAACTCAACATATTTGTTTTAGGTTTCAGAACTTGTACCTCCAATTGCATTTCAAACAAAGTAATCCAGCACCCCGAGGGAGATTTCATGCCCTTCAGGGTGCTATAACATCCAGTCAAGTGGGTTGTACCAGACAGACATCTCTTTATCACAGTGAGACTAATAAACTGTTGGCCCATCAGCATGCTAGTGCTACACAGAGATCTTTGGATAAGTCCTATGTGAACTAACACTTGTGTGATTCTTGTGCCTACAGGGTAAATGTAATGAATGGTGCAAACGATGCTGCAGGTATACTTATCGGTCACTTGTTTGATATAGGTTGCTAAAGCTGGTCAAACTTAACCCTTTATCCTCCTCCAGTTTGCTGATTCTGACTTATTTCTTGCATAAATGAAATTCATCCAGTCCATGAAATGCAACATTTATGAAATGGAAGTGGCTTAATGACACACCATGCACAGGTAGAAATAGGCACACATTCTCAGTTACATTGAAAGTCTAGTTAAGAATGCCAAATAGAACTTTTCAACTTTGCATTGACACTGCATATTTAGAGTCCCATGTTTTCATGTTCTCTGGCTTTTTTATTCAATGATGGGAAATGCTGACTAATTATCTGGCAAGAGTTAGCATACATAACCTCAATTTTTGTTATTCATTCCTTTATTTTCAGGGTATCTTATAAAAACAAATACAGGTATGGGGTAAGCTATCCAGAAAACCCACTTTCCAGAATTATGGGAAGAACATATCATATAGACTCCCTTTTAATCAAATAATTCAGATTTTAAAAATAATTTCCTTTCTGTAATAATAAAACAGTACCTTGTACTTGATCCAAAATAAGATATAATTAAGCTTTTTTGGAGGCAAAAAAAATCCTATTGGGTATAATTAATATTTCAATGATTTTTTTTAGTAGAGTTAAGGTATGGAGATCCAAATTATGGAAAGATCCCTTATCTGGAAAATCTGAGGTCCCAGGCATTCTGGTTAACAGGTCCCATACAGTGCCTGTAACTTAAATTCTAATGAATGATAACTGAGGATCCTAAAGCCTTTTCTGTTTTTCATAGGATAACATAGGATTGAATGTTCTCTGCCCATATCTTGTTTACAGAATGCTGTAAAATAACACTGTGCTAAAGTACTAAAGACTTTTCCTTGGTGTGAGCTATTTTATTTCTTAGCAGTAAAATTCTTCATATTACTTTGATTCAAATTTATTAAATGAAAAGGGTTATTATCTCTGTTTCTCCCTTCCTTACTCTAAACTTAATTAGGAAACAGTTGAATAAATGAGGCATAAACGGATTGAGCCTGCTACTCATTCACTCTTAAATTGTTTAAGACCAGCTAGAAGACCACCTTATGACCATTTTTTTAACGTTATCTCTTTGTTTTTGACATGACAGAAATGCTACTGTATACACTGCATATATAAAGGAGGATGCGCAAACACAAATTAGTCCTACCTAAGGCAGACTATTATGAGTTTCATTGTCTGTATTTGTTTTTCTTGGCCTGACCGTACAAGGAAGCATTCTTCTCTATCTTTTATGGCACACATACATGTAGATTTATGATGTCCTTCTTTTGAAAGGAAGCTTGCAAACAGGAGCATGACATAGCTCCAGTATGCACCTGTCACCAGCCACCTGCTTTATTTACGTGCTCCTTTAAAGAAGCATGCTCTCATTCTTTAGAATGAAAGTACAAATACACACATCTGACATTTCCAAAGATAACAGAGTATAAAATAATTAGTCTAATACAAAAAGTTAATGATATAGTAATGGATCAAAGGAAAGAAGAGAGGAATAAAACAGTAGTTGGAAAAATAATATGAAGAGAAATAAAACTAGGTTACCATAAATATTTAACCTTACGATAGATATAGCGATTCTCCATGCAAAGCCTTCTGCTTTGTAGTAACGAGTGTGATTTATTTTTAACAATCAATATACAAGATACAGAGTAACTCACTCCAAACATTTATTAGTGCAAAATCACCTCCTCTGATGAAGTGCCCAATGGCGCAAAATGCGTCAGGAGGGAGTGACTGTCATGAGGTATGCAGACTGATGGAGGACACTATGATGCAATGTATTTATATTAAGAATCACATGTTTTGATATTATTTGCTGTGATGATTTTGCACTAATAAATTTTTGAAGTGAGTTATTCTGCATCTTTTATATCTTTTGTGGTCTGCTTTTCAATTGATTTGGTGGACTGTCCAGAATCCTGGCTAAACGAATACAACTGATAACACACTACAATGCTATGTATAGGGAGGTAAATACAGGGCAGTTAGAACATTGGTCAACCACAAGCCATGATCTATGTACTACATGTTCACAGGCAAGGTTACACTAAAATGTTATCTGGTCTATAGATGTACAATAAAGACTATAAATAATTTTGTGCTCTCAATAGCAAAATGTGGGGGGGTGCTGACAAATTGTGTTCTATGACAACAAAATTACCTGTATATGTAATTTTATCATTTCATGACTAGGTACTTGATCTTTTTCATGAGAGCCTTGGGAACAGTGATTTTGTCATACATTTATATAAATTGCACTAGTGCATTCCTAATGTTTTTAAAGGAATATATATACCTAATGATAAGGTTGTCCCACTGCACGCCCTACTCAGTTACACACATGAAAAAAATCACCAACAAGAACTCTACTGGCTATAAACTTAATTATAAATGCAGGATAATTCACCATTTAAAATGCTTACTACCAGGACTATTCCAGGTATCTTGCTGTTATCTTACATACAGAGGTTATCATGCTTATTATATTATTTGTGTTTCATTCATTTCATTGCACTGTGAACAAACATGGTGATAGGGGACATACTTGTTCAGTGCTAGGAAAACTGTGCTCAAAGCTTCCAATTACAATTACATGATGGGACTCTCATTAGATGATTATTTCGCATAATAATAAAGCCACGGTCTCGGCGAGCTAGGAAAAAAGTATATAGAGCAATATTGCTTTTCAAATACAACCCTAATGTAGCTGGAGCTAAGGGGGCGATTCACTATGGGTCGAATATCGAGGGTTAATTAATCCTCGATATTCGACTAGGAATTAAAATCCTTAGACTTCGAATATCGAAGTCGAAGGATTTAGCGCAGATAGTTCGATCGAACGATCGAAGGATAATTCCTTTGATCGAACGATAAAATCCTTCAAATCGAACGATTCGAAGGATTTTAATCCAACGATCGAAGGAATATCCTTCGATCAAAAAAAGTTAGCCAAGCCTATGGGGACCTTCGAATGGTCGAATAGTCAAATGATTTTTACTTCGAATAGTTCGATTCGAAGTCATAGTCGTAGTCGAAGGTTGAAGTAGCCCATTCGATGGTCGAAGTAACCCAAAAAAAAACTTCTAAAAATTCTACGTTTTTTACCTTCGAATCCTTCACTCGAAGTTAGTGAATCGGCCCCTAAGTGTAGTTGAGTAGTGCAGCAATGTTTTAGATCCCCTTTAAAAACAAAACCTTGATATTGCTGGACTAAGGCTCCCAGCATGCATAAACTTTGACAATTTGTTAAAATATGCTGCGATTTGTAGTACAGAAAAAACTGAGTAAAGCATGGATGAACAGTGCAGTGCAACAGTGTTTAAATCCCCTTTAATAAAAACTATAGTTGTTTGCCTGAGCAGAAACATTTCCATTTTATTTTGAGTCCAAATATGCAAACAACAAGCCAGCGCTAAACCAAAACGTTTTCCTGAAGCAAGTAAAGCTTAAATAATGATGTGGTTTTGTAAGCATTAATTATGGTATCAGCATATTTATTGCATGGAAAATATTCGAATTCCATAATTATCCGATCTTCTGAGTTGCATGGGAATTCACTGTATGATGTTACTGTTTGCTATCTTGCCCGGGAAATGTTTGATCCTCCAATTATTTTGGTGAAGCACGAATTAATCGCATTGATTGTTAAGTATAGATCTGTCATTACTGGATTTATTACACAAGCTTTGTGATTCTTACTTAATGCTTAATTATTGTTTTCACTTTTTTCTTCTTCATCGAATGTTTTCCACGCAAAGACCATCATTTTATCCAACATTTTTTTTCAACTATGAATTCTAAACAAACTACCTTGATTGTGTCCAGTTGCTGGCCTATTCAAAAGAGGTTGTTTTTTTAAACAATGATACAGTGTCTAGTGAATATTCAGTGCTGAATACTAAAACCAGTTGTCTCTTCATAGTTCCAAGTGACTTCAATAAAAGAATTTACCAGGGAGTCCGAGTAAAACACACAGTCAAAGACCTTCTTGCAGAAAAAAGATCTAGACAGACAACGAGTTCAAGGTTGAATGTAAGTACCATACTTATGTCTGTTGTTTAATGGTATAATGTTAACATATAAAAGAACAAAAGTAGTAAAAGTGATGATAAGGGGTTTTCAACTCTATATACTCTACGTACTATAAACCTGCTTCGAGAACAATAATAGTCAGTTAACAAATGCGCAGGAGGCAAGATGCAACTTGTTGATAAATGTCATACTTCCAAGGGAAAACATATATATATATAAAAAAAAAAATATATATATATATATATATATTCATTCAGTCCAAGCTGCTGCACAAAATTCAGCAAATGCCTGGGTGCTGGAAGAGGATTTTATCAATATAAAGCAGTACAAAAGTAAACCGCACTCACAGGACTTTATTGAAAAACAAAAGTAGTCTTTATTACGACGTTTCAGCTATTATACTAGAGCCGTCTTCAGGAAGTGAAAAGGGCACACTAGAACAACCCTATTTAACAAAGAGATTGGCGACAAAATTAGAAGTGACATCCTCATTGAGTGTAAACAGTTACATACAGTGCTAATCCAGAGTGCTGGTGAGTAAATGTATTACCGATTGTGAAGCGCTAATCAGAATCACCAACAATATATTTACAGTACAGGTATAGGATCCCTTATACGGAAACCCGATATCCAGAAAGCTTCAAATTACGGAATGGCTGTCTCCCATAGACTCCATTTTATCCAAATAATCCAAATTTTTAAAAAGGATTTCCTTTTTCTCTGTAATTATAAAACCGTAGCTTGTACTTGATCCCAACTAAGATATAATTAATCCCTATTGGAAGTAAAAGCAGCCTATTGGGTTTTCTAGGCACGAAGACCCAAATTACGGGAAAGATCCATTATCCGGAAAACCCCAGGTCCCGAGCATTCTGGATAACAGGTCCCATACCTGTGCTATGCTAGCTGCACCTTACGTGATAGATATGACATAAACAGGTGAAAAGGTGAATCAAAAACCCAAAAGGGTAAAACACGTTTGTGTTTATTGCATGACACTAGAAGGAAACAGTGTTTACCCACGGATAGGGATCACGGCTACAATCATCAATATCTGCCCATGTAGCCCATAGTGCAGGGAACATACCTGCTGAAAAAACCCAAATCCTGGTCTAATAACAAACCTGGATTCGGTGCATCCCTACAATACTGTGTATATATATATATATATATATATATATATATATATATATATATATATATATATATATATATATATATATATATATATATATATATATATATATATATATATATATATATATATATATATATATATATATATTACTACAAAAATTAACCCCAGCACTCCAGTATATAGCCGAATGGGAAAACCTACAACTGAACTGTAACATCAAGTAAAAAAGACACTTATAGTTACAAAGTTTGTACAAAACATGCATAAGCTGGCGCGCCCGTCAAGTCAGTGTCCAAGCGTCAGTACTAAGTGAAAAACGATAAAGTGTTATCTTTGGGGGGGGAGAAAGACCATACCTGCTTTTCTCTTTATTTTGCATGCTCTCTTCCAAAGACACCATTAAGTGGGGGTTGGGAGAGCAGGCATTAAGAGGAGAGTCACCTTCCCATAATATAAAAATATAACAACAAAATGAAATGCCGCTCATCATTTTTATTGGGTGCACATGGGTCAGGCTTAATATACATACTACTACAGAAATTAACCGCAGCACTCCAATATATAGCCCCCTGGGAAAACCTATTTTGCACAACTGAACTGTAACTCTAGTAAAAACGACACTGAGCGGCATTTCATTTTATTGTTTTAATTTTATATTATCGGTAGGGTTGCCACCTTTACTCAAAAAGATTACCGGCCAGTGGGGGGCGGGCACAAAAAAGGGGCGGTCTGTGATGGGGAAGGGGGCGGAGCTACGTGATGTGCCGCAAAAGGGGCGGAGCAAATTCGCAGAGATGTCCACAGCGCTGGAAAAAATGTAAGTTCTGTGCGAATTGGGGGCAGGCCAGGGGCTTTTTTTAAAGGGTATTACAAATTACCGGCAACTGCATTGCCGGTAAATTTGTAATACCGGCCCCAGCCTTGGCAGGTGTTTTACCGGCTAGGCCGGGTGTCAACTCTAATTATGGGTAGTTGGCTCTCCTCTCAATGCCTGCTCTCCCAACCCCCACTTAATGGTGTCTTTGGAAGAGATCATGCTGAATAAAGAGAAAAGGTATGGTCTTTCCAAAGATAACACTTTCTTTTTTTTCACTTAGTTAGGACTGACTCTTGGACACTGCCTTGATTGAGCGAGTCAGCGTATGCATGCTTTGTACAAACTTTGGAACTAAAAGTGTCTTTTTTTACTAGAGTTACAGTGCAGTTGTACAAAATAGGTTTTCCCAGGGGGCTATATATTGGAGTGTTGGGGTTAATTTCTGTAGTAGTATCTATATCAAGCCTGACCCATGTGCACCCAATAAAAATGATGAGCGGCATTTCATTTTGTTGTTTTAATTGTCTAAATATATATATATATATATATATATATATATATATATATATATATATATATATATATATATATATATATATACACCTTAACCTTTCAGTCTGCATACGCTATACCAATGTCTTTCACTTCTGGGTGCTGTGAAGTGGTTGTAAAGATAAAAGCACCATGGTGATGCATTGACCATGAGCCGAAACGTTAATGCTTTTATATAATAAAATTCGGTGAATAAAATTTAAATCAAATGATTTCACTGGAGTGTGTGAGACCACGGTTTTCTTTTATATATATATATATATATATATATATATATATATATATATATATATATATATATATATATATATATATATATATATATATATATATATAAATAATTGTAAAGAGGACCAGCACTCCGTTTCCAAAACTCAAAAATTTATTTTAGTCTCATCACAGTGTCTCAGCATGGAAACACTGTGAAACTAAAATAAATTTTTGAGTTTTGGAAACGGAGTGCTGGTCCTCTTTACAATTATTTATATACTATTTTGACCAAGCACCTGAAAAACGACATATTGTGAAGGAGTGCGGGTATCATCTGCATTATTGTATATATATATATATATATATATATATATATACTTAGTCCAACCTGGTGCACTCACAATGCTTTAACATCATCTGCCTGGGTGCTGGTCAAACACCAGTTTACTTACAAATATCAAAGAACCGCACTCCAAGGACTTTGTTCGTGAAGAAAATAAAGTGATTTATAGCAACATTTCAGCTCCCATAAATATATATATATATATATATATATATATATATATATATATATATATATATATATATATTGTATATATTGTAAGCATATGATAATAAATACAAGCCCGCCAGTACTATTATAATTCTGCTTTAAACCAGCTTTATATATCCATCTATAGACCAGGTAACATTTCAGTGTAACCTTGTCTGTGAACATGTAGTACAGAGATCATGGCAAGTAGTTGACTGCCTGTCCTGTATTTACCTCCCTATACATGTAAAGTGAAGCCTTCACCTCTCTATACATAGCTTTTTTAGTGTCTGAAACAATTACTACTTTATAGAATGTGATCAATTGTATTCATTTAGCCCTCATCAGGTGTAAATCTTTGGGATTCTGGACAGTCCACCAAAGCACTTGAAATCAGATCACAAAAGATATTCAGACTCCCAATTGAATTTGCATGCTTTACAACTGAAGATGTTCAACACCCTGATGATCCAACAGATAATCTTTTAAATGCTTCAAGGCATCAAAACAAGGCTTCGAACTACAACTCTATGTAACCTGAAGGGTCAGTTTTGCTTATCTACCATAGACTGAATAATTAGAAGACACTAGAGGATAAACAGTTCAGCCTACTTACTGGGTATTACTCCTTTTTATGGGAACAGGTGCTGTGATGCCCTCCTATTGTATACGTCATAAATTAAAAATAATAATCCATATAGTCTATAAATAGTAAAGTATCTGGTGTGCACTTACAATTAGAATGTGGTTTATCTTATTAATATTGAAATAATATTTTCCCTGAAACAGAATAATAACAATGCTTTTTTGGATTTAAATCATAATGGGACAATAACAACATCACTAAAAGTAGAGCCTACATTAGTAAAGTATGGGCACTCCTGCATTACATACTGGTTAATTATAAAGGAACAATAATAGTCTGTTTTAGTGGTTTTTGAAACCACAAATAAACTAATTTCCACAACAGTCAGTCATTTATCAACAGATCCAAAATGAAAAAGCACAAATGGAACAAGTTGTGAAAACCACAACTTTTTTGACAATAACTACAACTTTTTTGTATTGCACAAAATCCAGCATCAAAAACACCTGAAAATCTCTAAAACCATGAATCAAAGACAGATCTTCCAGTTGTAAAAGGGACGTCTGCCATTTACTTCTACATTATTTAGACAGGTTTTAGTATTTGCAATTGTCATAGTTTTGTCTCATAATAAATCCCAGAAAATGTGTACTTTTTTTTGCAGCTTTTCCTGATTTTTGGCATCAAAAAGCCTGACCCAAAAAAAAAAGCAGTTTATTGAGTTGGACCCAATATGTTATGCATATTACTTCTAAAGTGGTTGCTGCATGAAACTATTCTAATCCAACATTTGCTGACAGTCATAAAACACAGACAGGTCTTGACTGATGCTACTGGATTATACACTGGTACTCTATAAAGTCAGTAGCAAAATGAGCACTAGCTTTATGTAAATCAGTTGTTTATTCTGTTCAATAAGCGTCCACATACTCAAGTAGTATCCATAACCCAATGCTTAAAGCTTTAACATTTATAGGTTGAAAGAATAATATGCAAAGAAACAAAAAAGTGTCCTGAAAATAAATTATTGGATGGAAGGATAGGAAAACTCTAGTAGTAATGCACTTGGCTACTTAAGCCAGTCAAAATGACTTAGGAAAAAAAATACTAGAGGGTTCATTTATAGTGATGGGCGAATTTATTCCCCAGGCGTGAATTCGCGGCGAATTTGCGCGATTCGCGCTGAGCAAATAAATTCGCGAAACGCCCGCGAAAATTCGCGGTAAAAATTCGAAAAATGGACGCCGGCGTCCAAAACGGGCGCCGGCGCAAAAAAACGCTGTTTTGCGAATTTTTCGCCGTTTCGCGAATTTCGCAAATTTTTCGCGAAGCGAAACGGCGCAAATTCGCCCATCACTATTCATTTATAAATAAAACCACAAAAAAATAATACAAAATTGAGTATTCCTTGACATCATTCCTAAAAGGCACCTATTCCCATGCACACTGTGTGCACTTATAAGTACTTGCAGGGGGTACCAGTGCACTTGCCCAGCCTAAGAATCATGCTCAAGGAAACCCTATAGGGGTCAAAATCTGCAACTGATTTACCCCAAATTGCTTACTACTGCTATTATTATAAAAATTGAATGATACTTAGCAATTGCGCCAAATACAAAATAACATGTACCCATGAAGACACTGGAATTTTGTAAATTTGTATTGCACAAAAAATGGCGAAAAAGTGCACTTTGCACCCTGCACGGTGTTTGTAAATGGGGCCTTTTGTCTAGTGCTTTAACAATTCAATATGTGCAGAAATTACTTGCCAGTAAGGTCCTTGCATGTAAGAACTTCACAAATGCAATGGTTAATCCTCCTTTGCTGCAGGGTAGCAGAGGCATTGGTGAAAGTAAAGCATATAGATGTCACTAAGTATATTTACACAGACACAAAAACCCAGAAATAAAAGAAAAATACGTGGATTACTGGAAGTACTTTAAATAATACACAATTTCAAACACCAAATACAGTGTTGTCTGAGGGGTCTTTTTCCCATTATCTTTTCAAATGTCATATCAGTATCAACAAGGTTAGAGATATTGTAATTAGCCTTGGCTTATGCATTCCTTGAAGTTTACATTGTGTGCAGCCAGAAGAAAAACTTGAATTCGTCTGCAATGGCAAATACTTGTGTGCAGTGTTTTACGTGATTGAAATATCTATTATGCATGTATGGAGGCTGTTGAAAGAAAGCACTTAGGCACTGTGGGTCACATTATGAAATAGCAACACTTAAAAGAGACTTTATTCAATGCAGCAAAGCCCTTCCTAGCAAATCCTAGTGAAAGGCGGTGATTCAGAGCATGTGGATAATAAATGATCATGTTAAACCCTGTCTACCCTCATAAAATCATGTCAAGTGTAACTTCTGTAAGATAAAAACTGTTTTTGACATGATGATGCACATGAAATTTACCAACATATAAAAACCAAATACAATGGCACTGCATTATTAATTAGGAAGATCTTTTTGGGAGATTTGTCGTTCATGGTAGCGCAGATTTCACTGTGGCAGACAAAGCTTATAGTTTACCATTCCCTTTAAAGGGATTCTGTCATGATTTTTATGGTGTCGTTTTTATTTCTAAATTACACAGTTTACACAGCAAATAATTCACTTTACCATGTAAAATAAAATTTTATCTATTTTTTTTTAATAAAGAAAGCTCAACCAAACTCCCATCCACGATTTTACCTTATTTATCATTAAAATAACTCAATAAAGGCAGGTCGGGGAAAAACACGATAAAATTGAGCAAAAAATCGAATTCTACGAATTTTTTTCTCTTGGTTTTTCGCCCAAAAACCCAGAATTTTTCAGATTATCGGGCTAACCCCAGTGCAGACCACTATATCTTCAAATTGGGATATGGACATCTGCCACTGACTTATACAGGACCTCGACAGGTTTGAGATGCTGGTTTTTCGGATTTGTGCTTTTTGCAGCATCGGGGCATAATAAATCTCTCGAAAAATTCTAGTTTTTTTTTTTTCATGAAAATTTAGACTCCTCGATTTATAGATTTGTGCCTGCTCCACCCCAGGAGCCAAGCCGGGTCGGCCCTGGTGCGGGTTAGGGTCGGGTGGGGGTGCAGAAAATCTGGACCTGCACATCACTACCACAAGTCACATGACTGATGGCACCTGGGAAACTGACAACATGTCTAGCCCCATGTCAGATTTTAAAATTAAAAATCAGTTTGCTCTTTTGAAAAATGGAATCAGTGCAGAAGTCTGCTGGAGCTGCACTATTAACTGATGCATTTTGGGAAAAAAAACTTTTCCCGTGACAGTATCCCTTTAATGACTACAATGGATTAACCTTTTGTATAGTCTGCCCCCCCTCTCTCTCCCACTCATTTAATCACTTACTATATCAATGCTGATTCCAATAACAACTCATTTTAAAGGACTGCAAATTAATTTTTATGAATCGTGTCTTAAGCATGCTCCTTTATTGATGAATGTTAAAATACATACCCATGTGTGAATGTTCCAGGACTGTGTAAACACGTTTATGCAGAGATACATTATCCCACTAGACAATCACATAATACATTGTATTATTGTGTAAAAAAATAAAAATTCAGGGAATGTGATTTGGCTAGGGTTGCCACCTTTTCTGGAAAAAATACCAGCCGTCCTATATATTTATCTTTTTTCCCTATTAATAACATTGGTAAAAAACCATCATTTTTAGTGGCCTGCCCGGTAAAATACTGGCCAGGTGGCAACCCTAGATCTGGCACCATTTGCCAAGAAAGTGTATTACAGCTAACTCTAAACAGACTTTAAAGAGGTGGTTCATCTTAAGTTATCTTTTAGTATGTTATACAATGGCCAATTCTAAGCAACTTTTAAATTGGTCTTCGTTGTTTATTTTTTTATAGTTTTTGAATTAATTACCTACTTCTTCTGACTCTCTCCAGCTTTCAAATGGGGGTCTCTGACCCCATTTAAACAACAAATGCTCTGACCCTTTTCATTACTCATCTTTCTATTCAGGCCCTCTCCTTTTCATATTCCAGTCTCTCGTTTAAACCAGTGCATGGTTGCTAGGATTATTTGGATCCTAGCAACCAGATAGCTAAAAATGCAAACTGGAGAGCTGCTGAATAAAAAGCTAAATAACTCAAAAGCCACAAAAAATAAAAGATGAAACCCAATAGCAAATTGTCTCAGAATATCCCTTTCTGCATCATACTAAAAGTTCATTTAAAGGTGAACAACCCCTTTAAGTTATAAAGTTTCTTATTTCCAGGAGATGAAAATTACATTTCCATTTTAGCAACAGTTACCTTTCGAGTAATGTAGCTCCCCCCCACTTCACAATATACTAGATTTTGTATCTCTTTTTTTTTATAGGGACAGGTTTTGAGCCAGCACGCTTTGGAACACAAAAACACTCTGCTTTCCATACCAGGGTTTACAGGAATTCCATATGATTGTCCCTTTTAAAAGGTTCACATAGTATTTCAACAGAGCATTGATTTCAAAGCTGTGTGACAGGGATTTGATATTGTATAGGACAATTCAATTTTGTCTTTGTACAAACGACTGTTGCATTCTTACAGAAAGCCTTTTGCTTCGTCTTTCATCGGTACTTGAATCAGTTCGTCGAATGGTAAACACGTTGCTTTTGATGGACCTATTTCCATTTAGGGTTTTATTTTCTGGGCAGCTGCTCGGCTTTAATATTAGCAAAAGGAAGCCTCTGATGGGCAAATTTCATTCAAATTTTAACCTCCAAATTTGTCTGTAGTATGTAACAGGAACTCGCTATTTGCCAAATGCAAAAATCATATTGTTTGTCATCTCCTCTGTGTGTGGAAAACATCGTGGAAAACAGGCACATTTTTGAGCTGAGCACATATTTTTAAACCAGATTTTCTTTACTTTTCCAGGTGAAGAGCAGTGATATTTTTATACATATAGTTATGATATATGTGCAAATCAAGCCCTGCTACTGTCTTGAAACTAGAAATCTTCAGAAAACAAAAGTTAAATGGCTCAAAAATCACATACTGTACATATATCACAAGAATATTATGTTGATTTAATGCTTCGATAATATGGAGTTTTCATGTAATGCAATAATAATATTAGTGTAGCGCTTTAGTAACTGAGTGCCACCGTCTATACTATGAGCTTACTTTCATATATATATTTGTGCTCCGGATGAGACCTTTCTCTCAGGTGTAAGCCCTCGCAACAGTATTGAGGCAGGATCTAGTGGAACTGTAACTAAATGCTATGCACAATAATTGGCCGCCAGTGGTTCTTTATGCTTAACCAGAGAACTTAATTTATTCAACAGAATAATCCACAAAGGGGTACATAGGAATCATCAAGAACATATGTACAGAGGATAGCATATACTCACAAGCACCGATGATCAGTTTAGTCCCTGCAGGCAAGGGAACTTGTATATCAGCAGTAAAGCAGCAATTGAAGGTACACCCAGCTTTCAGCCTTTTCCCTAAGAGGAACCCAGGGGAATCTCTACATCCCTAAGTCTATGCACTTAATCCCTACTTCTGGGCAATTAGTACCCAGGATCTTTATCCCTCTGACTCTTCTTGTTGGAGCCTTAGGCTGCTCAGCTAAATAACCACTCCTAGAGTGACCTATTATGGAGTATAACTTATCCTTTACTGGCCCTCCACTGCCCATTCCCTTCCTGCCTGCTTGGTAAGGGCTAAAGCAATGGACGCAGAGCACATGGTTACCTAGACCTTTATACTATAGCACAGTGCCATCTACTGTACACTGTGAGAACAACCAGGTGCTTAGTTTAAGGCAGAACATTGAAACAGGTCCCTCATTAGGATCCATTTAGGTGTCTATAACACTGAAGATTTGCCTGCCAATATTAATTAGGGTGGCTATTTCATCAGATCCCTATATTAGCATTAAAAAAATGAGTTTTCTGTGAGAAAAATGACATGTAATGCTTATACTGTATGTTATATATATATATATCTGATATCTTTTCATTTCATATGGATAGCTAATAAATAAATCTACTTTTTTACATTATGGTGGTTTCCAGGATATTTACAGTTTTAGACTGCTAATACCAGGCTTTATTTCAACAGTTCTTTTTGAAAGTCAAAAGGTTATATTTATTAATGTTGGTGATGTTGCCGATAGCAACCAATCAGCATTTAGATTTAGTCACCTACAAGTTAGAAAACAAAAGCAAAGATCTGATTGCTATGGAAACTGGTGATATTTGTCTCCAATGTTAATAAATATACCCCATAGTGTCAGCAACACTAATTGCGACCTGGATAGTGAGATAACCCTAGGGTTATTGACAGTGGTGTAACAAAATTATTTCTCCAGCCACCTACGTGGAATTGGCGGTCACCCATGTTGGGAAAAAATCATGGGTCATCTATGACACGCAAAAACACACAAGTGATGTTTTGCATGCATTGCAGGTCACGTGCAGGTACCCCCCTAAAGAAGTAAACTCACCCCACGGCCAAATTTTAAGTGCTGGTTAACATGCCCATTAAGGGTAAGTCCACACAGGGCGTTTTGGGGAGATTTGGTCGCCTGGCGACTAATCACCTCGTTTTTGCGGCGACCAATCTCCCCAAACGCCTTCCCTGAATATGCGCTGGCTGAAATGAAAAAACGCCAGCGCTAATCACACGCGGCGGTTCATTTTCCAAAGTCACCTGAAGTTGCCTCACGAGGAAACTTCGGACGACTTCGGAAAACGAATCGCCGCATGTGATTATCGCCGGCGTTTTTTTCATTTTAGCTGGCGCATATTCAGGGAAGGCATTTGGGGAGATTGGTCGCCGCGAAAACGAGGTGATTAGTTGCCAGGCGACCAAATCTCCCCAAAACGCCCTGTGTGGACTGACCCTAAGGGATGTTTAAAATTGGCCTATGCTTTGCAAGGCCATGTGAGCATAAACATAAATACCCTTTCATCCATCCCCTCCTGCCAAATCATCAGTTTGTTTGTAACATCTCCAGATCTAAAGCCTGCAAGTCAAGTGGGCAACTCTCCATGGGGCAGATTTACTAAAGGGCAAAGTGACTAACGCTAGTGAAAATTCGCTAGCGTGACGTAATTTCGTTACTTCGCCAATTTACAAACGGTCACTGGCATAACTTTGCTAGTGAAAGAGATAGACTCTAGCTGTACTTCGCTCCCTAATGCCTGGCGAAGTTACTACCTCGAAGTTACTACCTCGACAATGCAATAGAGTAGACTTCCTAAAAAATGTTTTAAAAATGTATCTAAGTTCCAAAAAACGCTAGCGTCTTTTCCTTTTTCAGGGTGATAGGCTGAAAAATAGTGTTAAAATTTTTTTGGGGTAACCCGCTTCCCCCTGACATTTCCTAATATATGGCACATAAACTATACACTGGGATTATGCGTAGGGCAATATAACAACTTTATTTTATTAAACTTTCCCGGGCTTGTGAAGTGTAATGTATTGGCTGCAACATATAAGTCTATTGAACTTTAACTTCCAGCCTTATGCAAATGAGGCAACACTATCGCAACTTCGCTTTACTTGCCGCAGTAACGCTAGCGCTACTTTGCCAGTGTTCAGTGCAACTTCGGATTTTAGTGAATTAGCGTTGTCCTGGCGAATCTACGCCTGGTGAAGTGTTGCAATGTGAGCGAAGCCGTCTCTGGCAAATTTTCGGAGGTTAGTAAATTTGCCCCATGCATAGATGAGGT
This sequence comes from Xenopus laevis, assembly GCF_017654675.1. NCBI lineage: Eukaryota > Metazoa > Chordata > Amphibia > Anura > Pipidae > Xenopus > Xenopus laevis. Next base: position 85,427,680 of record NC_054383.1, read on the forward strand.
TACAAGCAATACAATGTATAATGTTAATAACCCATCAAATAAATAATTCATTAGAAGAAATATAGTGATCTTCCAGAAGAGCTAAAGTGATTGCCATGCAACAGTCTCAAAATAACACAAAAGAACCTAAATCATCTTTTCATAGAATTAACCATCAATTGACACTATTGACAAGGTAAGACCATAATATATATCACAACCACAGTGCAAACCTCTTTGCTGAAGGACACAGACAAGGAATTAAGTTGATGCTTGTCTTTTGTAGAATGCTGATGACAGACACAATAGATGAATAAGACTTAACAAAATCAGCTAAAAAACTTTTTCCAAATAGCATGATGATTTCAACTCTTCATTTACAGCCATAGAATAAATAGTCATATGGTTGTAGATCCATCTAGCTCCTTCCCTGAATAATACTGTACTTCTATTTGTTTCAGACTCTCTTTAGTCCCCATTAATCTGGGTGATGACACATTATGTCTCATTCCTCTGCAATGTTGTCCCATGGACAGCCAATCTTTCCACCTCAGCCTTGATAATACATTTATGTATATAAATACAGCCTTTTAACTTAAATAGAATAGAATGCCTTGACATGTTGTATGTTGGATACTAAACATCTGTGGGTGTCATTCGATGATATGCTTGTAGGACACACAACAAAGCATTTACAACATTGCAATAGAGATGCGCTAAGAAAATTTATTTTTGCATATTGACATCTGTATGTAAGGATGTTTCTAATTATTAATGCTTTTATATGCAATCATTGGCATTCTTTGACAGATTGTACCTGAAACTGCAGTGACTGCCCAAGTGTACAGTATGTAGGATAAACACATGGCTTTCTTCTTATGACCTCTTTGTTCCTCCAGGTTTTAAACCTTTCGTTTAGATTCATCTACCATTTTTAAAGTATATCCTCTTTCTACCAAGTGTGAGTCTACTCAGAACCTCAAGTACAGGCATTCCAAGTGGAACCTAGGTGGGAACATATCTGACCCTAGTAGGGACTCTACTCTGTGGGTGGTACACCAAGGACTATTAATACTTCTAATCTCCTTGTTGGAGTATCAGGCTAACTACCCTATTCTTCTCCTGAAGAGAGCTATTACAGATCCATTTTCAAATAGTGATGGGCGAATTTGCAGCGATTTTTCCACATTAATTCACGAAACTGCGGCGAACATACAGCAGCAGAAAATCAGCTGCTTCAAAAAAAAAATTTGCGAGTCAAAATTATGCGCCCATTGACTTTAATGCATTTTGAACAAATAGTCGCGCGCATAAAAATTGACGCTTGAGTCAAAATTATTTTGACATCCATTGACTTCAATGCATTTTGCAGATTTTTCGATGTTTCATGGGACAGATTCACCCATCACTATTCTCAAACTATCTACACCCACATGTCTTACCGCTGCCTAGGCTCTGACTTTCATTCAATTTCAACAGATGGAATCCAAAATGAGACTGAGCACATGTTGGCTTCCCTTTATAAAAACTAGAATTATGACACCTCCTGGTCAGCTAATGAACTGCCTGAACTGCCTGATGAATACTTTAACTCAGGATAAAAAGTAAATGAACATCATATTTAGCTGTGGGAAACTTAAGAGACTACCTGAATAACTAATAAAAAATTAGACCTCTAGACTAGTTATCTTTATGTCAGAGCATTCAGACCACAATGATTTAGAGTACTTACCTGCTGAAGAACACTGAAGAACAATGAACAGAATGACTGCTATAACAAAGCCTAGCACAGGAAATAACTCCACATCAATTTAAAATGTGGTACTTTTAATAAAAATGAATATATTGAGTAGCAGAAACTAACTGAACTAGAAAATGTAAGGGAATGCAAAGATGGTAGTACAGTATATCCAGTGGGTAATGTCATGAGCATTTCAAATGTTTGCCATTGTCTTACAACCTTAAGCAATCAATCAGAAGGTAGAATTTACTGATCACCTGTTTGAAAGCAAACATCTGATTGGTTGCTATAGGTTGTTAGACAGGTTGCAATCTTGATCATCTTAATTATATTACCACTAACTAACCCACAGAAAGATTTGGGGAGTTTGGCTCCCCAATGTTTTTTTAGCAGCCAAAAAAATGCCATGGTTCTGATTCTCCATACCTTTTTACAGCTTATTCTAACTTTTCCTGACTTTCTCTATTTAATAGAAAAAAATATACCTTCAGAATGTATACTTAACCAAAATACACAGCTCTGTTCATTCGCATTGGTGTGAATTTGTGTGTGTGTGTGCTCTTGGGGCAAATCTTAGTTCTTGACGTTGTTGTTTTTTTTTCTTTAGGATTATCCAATGGCACATACTTCTAGGATATGCTAGAATAAAAGGATATTGTTATGAAAGTATTGAATTTTAAATTATGTTGAATATTTTTAAATAGATCTGCAATGTTAAGGGGTATTGTTTTCCTTTCAGTATTAGAGACCACGCTGCACTGCATATTCTAGATAGCCCTTACCTTAGCATTACTTAGCATTAAAATTGGAGAAAAAGAAGTACCTTCACCAGCCATGAATCTATTAAACCTTTTATTTTAAGGCAATACCTTTGTGGCCCTTTCTGCTGCTGACTGTCACTTCTGGATACTGTTAAATGTATTATGCACAAGCACTCCCTTTTCTAACATACATTTGCCAATTCTATTCCCAATCAAAATAATACAAAAAAGGTTGTTTTTTTGTTTTTTTAATACGAATTTAAATAGAATGCACCGTTACCCTGCACTGGTGAAAAATGCATATTTGCCCCACTGCCATTTATTTAAATAAGCTAATGGGCAGCCATAAGGCTATAGGACACAGGTTTACATAGCACTTAACCCATAAAATGTGTAGAATACAATAGTTTTAGTTGTTACCCGGAAAGATAAACAGGGGTAAAGAATCATTTATGGCTGTCCACAAAACTACTACAAAATATAAAATAGGACATTTGTCGGATATTACATCATAAATAGCAAGTGTATTTGTTTGAAATGATCTATGACTAGTGATGGCGGCATTAAAGTCAAAGGCCGTCCGAATAGTGCAACTGTTTTGACACAAGCGACTTTTCGGACGCGCGTCCAAATTTTTTGATGACGTGGAATATTTGCAGATGAATTTTAGCAGGAGTTTCGCAAATGTATTCGCGGGCGGCGAAATGCGGAAATTCGCCGTGAATTTGCGCCTAGCGAATTTATTTGTCCATCATTATCTATGACTACTAATGATCACTACCTACCTTTAAAGGGTTAGGAACATAGGTTGTTATATTAGCATTTGGTAGCCCATAATAAAAACTGGCAGCAACGCAACTTCCAGTGCTCTTTAACTGAGCATAGACATTTGGGCAGCTGTCCTGATGAAAATAGGGATTTATGAAAAAGAGACAACAGATGAGATCAGCCTCTGTTAAAAAAACAGAGTTAAAAAAAGTCAGTATCACTTTAACAGCTTCTATGTGGCAGCACAAGATTATCCCAAAATCCTAGTGTTTGCATATAAAAATTATACCAATATGGTATTTTAAAATAAAATGGTATGTCTGTCTATTATTTTGCAATTTTAAATTGAATCACATTTTTCTTGTGGTTTTATATGTCAAGTATTTTAATAGACATAGAACAGATATGAACTTGAACCTGGAATTTTCCTCTAAATGTTTTTGAACATGTCTTTGTGTTACAGAACGGTACCAACGCATCCCAGACTCCATTTGTCCAAATGTCAAGTAAGTTTTTTTTTTATATGAGATAACAGAAATCCATGTGTTTTCAGACTACTGGAAAAATAGTTGTATTTTTCTTGTGCCAATGTACTTGAAAACACAGTTCTATTATGTGGCACTTGTGAGTCATTTTGTCGTCATATGAATCTTAAAAAGAGCTCCCTGGTTATTTGAGATATACCGTATAACTAATATAATCCCTTTTTCTCATTGCACTGTGAAGTCTTTGTGGCGGTTGTGCTTCTATTTCATGCCCAAAACAAACAGCTGATCAAAGAGCTATGAAACGAAAAACTCTGGGACTTTTTTTTTATATAAAATAGGTGTGAGTATATGTATCAGTGCAGTAACCTGTAACTAATCAGACATGTACTTTATTCTAGCACATTAATCGAATTAAAGATTATCTCGCTGTTTTTTACACAGCATAATAAATATGCCCCCAAGTGTCTACTAGATCTACTAGTATTGATTTTTATGTAGACACAGGAGAATGGGGTGGTCACTGCAGCGGGTGTTTCCTAGCTATGCCCATTTTTTTATAAAATAGCAAGAAAGGCAGGGCAGTCCAAATATATGAATCCATTCTGCTCCCCTGTCACCCAAATTCTGAGCTTACAAACAAATGAGTGAGTGATATTTCTGTCAAATAGAGGGTGGGTTATAGTTAAAGAATTAAACCTTGCATACATGTTATAAAAGAAGGTCTGTGCTGTCCAGACAATTGGCTTCTTTTGTGCCCCCTAGCTCTCCAAAGTAGGAAATTCAACCTTAACTACAGACACAAAAAAAGTCTCTTATGAGAAACACTCCTACTAGCTGTTGTTTAACTCATTTTGATTAATCACACTGAGAGAACTAGGAAATGTTGCTAATATTACACTGTAATCACACTTCATAAACATGAAATATTGCTATTTAGGTGGTAAGTAGTTATGAGCGGAATTTTTCACCAAGTTCCCCTGAGAAAATGACGCCCATAGACTCTAATGGGTGAAAAAACTTGTAGTGCTTCAAAAAATGTTGTCATCCATAGACTTAAAGGAGAACCAAACTCTTGCTAATAAAAACCCCTACCCCTCTACCCTACATAGACCCCCTCCCTGCTCCCTCCTAGTCTAGGTGGTACCTTTTTGTAAATGCAGCGCATCAGAGTTTACGGGCGGCATCATCTTCTCTTCTGTAATCTTCGGGTCTTCTTCCGATGCTTCAGCAATTTCTGTGACTTTCGGCGCATGCGCAGTTTCGTGAAACAGAAGATTGCTCCGACTGCGCATGCGCCGACACGCACTTTCTTCCCGAAGATTACTGAAGAGAAGAAGATAGAGCCTGTGAACTCTGATGCCCTGAATCTGCACCGAGGGGTAAGTAAGCGATATGGGGCATTTACCAAAGGTACCACCTAGACTGGTGGAGAGCAGGGAGGGGGGTCTATGTAGGGTAGGGGGTGGTGGTTTTTATTAGCAAGGGTTTGGTTCTCCTTTCAAGATTTTTTGGCAAAGTGAAACGGGTCAGATTCGCCCATCACTAGTGATCAGAGCTAGTTAAAAATGTACAGTATGTAACTGCAGTTAGCAGTTTATTACTTTTATTGCAGTTATTCTGTTGGGCTCCAAATCTCCCCTGCTATTTAGTTTTGCTACTGTGTAGCATTGCACTTGAACAAAGTAAAAGGGAATTATAAGGATTATGTGTATTCTCTACTATAATGTGCAGTCCCACAGTTTCCCCTATAAGAAATAATGAAAGTCTTTTTTAACCTCAAGTTCGAAATCCTCAAACTATCGGACTTCCCCATCTCCCGACCTGCCACTAACCATTCAGATCAAATAAAGTAGAAAAGAACAGATCAGCCGATGTTCTGCCCCTGACAGCAATCGTACGAAAGTTATGTCCGACAAAAGATAGTGACAGTCTCCGTCTGAAAATCGTACGATTGGCAATACACGCAGAGATATTATCGGCAGCCGACAGAAATCTTTTAACCTGTCTGATCGACTAAACGACCGATCTCCATGGGACAAAAAATGTCGGAACTCTCCACACATGGTCCGAAATTGTACGAATCAATTTGGCCTATATGGCCAGCTTTACTTTCTGGAACACTCATGATATAAATGATGTCTGGGGACTGTGGTATTTAGCAGCAAGTATATGGGCATATAACATTAAGCAATTAATTTATCCTCTTCCTCTGTATATGACATAAGAACACATCAGAAGTGTGAGAGAACTATAAAATCAAATTTAACCTGGGTGTACCCGTTCTTTCCAGATATATGCACCACTATATTTTCCTTAAGGACTGTTGATGGTGCACTGGTAGATGCCTACATGTAAGGAGCAGAACATTACCCTTGATAACCGTATCTGCACATTCGCTTTCACCGAGCACCTATAAATGCAAGGCACATCTGAATGACTGTACTTAAAGGACCAGTAGCCAATAAGTGAAAATATGTTTTTTTAATTACATTTAAAAGTGGTATTGGGTCATTCAACACCTGCAAATAAACTATTCATGGGCAACAGTTGTCCCATTCTATATAAACATTATAGTATTATCCTGTAGAGGCATGGATGACATTTGATCTCAGTCTATATTCCTGTTTTCAAACTAAAACCATTGTATTTTATACTGTGCAGCTATGTAAATATGTGCATTTTTGCCCAATTCAACTTGAAGATCTGCCAGCTACACAGCAGCAAACAATGTTTAACATGTATCTAAAAGCATTTAAAAAACACTTAAATCTTTGTGCTACTAGTGCTTTAAAGCCTTCCAAAGGCAAGGGTTGATTACAGGCTTCCCTTGTTAACTTTAAAAAAGTCAGTCCTATGTGTATCTGCACAAACAATCTTGTCAATACATGCTAATGGGTGCGATTTTGTACTTGCACCCTGTAATGACAAATGAGAACATTAACCCTTACCACTTCCTAGTTACCCTCCTACACACATTGATAGAAGTTAACTTCTCAAGGGATAGATCTAGTGTCTGACCTAGATGCACTGTTGCTCATTGTGTGCTCCAACCACTTACAGTACACCATTCAATAGAATTGGATATGGCACAGTGTCTGGCCAGTCTACATTGTTAGTTACACATAGAACTCATTTGTGATAATAACATACCAAAATAAAATGTTTTTCTTTGAGGTTGGCTCCAATTTTTCCCCCTAATTGTGGCATTTTTATCATCAGGTTCTCCACACTTGTCTGGGTATTATGGAGTTAGGAGGCCGTTCCTTACTGATCCTGATTGCTATGCTACAAAACAATACTCAAACGAGTATTACCCTTCATCTCTGGGTTCAAAGTCATTAGCATGTGACCCAACCTCGATCCAAAGTTACCCAGCTATCCTAGATCCCTATTACACAGATTCAATGGGGGACTATCGAGGGACAACCATAACAACCGGCACCAGCTCATTGTTTAGCACGTCATCTCTGCCACCTCTTGTATCTCACTTCTCTGCTGACCCCTCACATTATTCAATGGTAAGTTGGTCTTTTTAATCTACAGTATGTAATAGGATTGGTCTCTTAGAACATTTATAAAGTAGATTTATAATTATCTGTACAATAATAGCTTCATGTATTCCATGTTATAAACAGCATGATCACAAGCGGGGGTTCGTTTTCCGAAGTTGCCCGAAATTGCCTCACGAGGAAACTTCGGGTGACTTCGCGTGATTGGCGCCGGCGTTTTTTCATTTTAGCCGGCGCAGGAACAGGGAAGGCGTTTGGGGAGATTGGTCGCCGAAAAAATGAGGCGATTGGTCGCCAGGCGACCAAATCTCCCCAAAACGCCCTGTGTGGACTTACCCTTAGATCCTACTCAGCATGCTCCCTGAAATTTATGAAAGTCTGTCATTGAGCAACTGTTACAATCAATGCATAAGTGGATTGCATTTCTCTGATGTTGCTGAGAAAATATATCTAATGTCATAAATGTATCAAATTATAACAGATTAGAAAGTTAGGGACCTAAGTGACTTTATCAGAGATAATATTCACATATAATTGATTGTTCTGGAGAAAATATGTTATGTTAGAGTCTTATCATATAAATGAACGAATGATGGATTTACTTGTATATATCATAAGGCAATAATGTATTATAATTGTATTTCTTGATAGAGAGACTCTTTGGAGCAAACTGTGCCTGACACAATAAACCAGTTGGATGTCCTAGGCTCTGACACTTCTCAAACTGTTTCATCATCCACAAGTTGCCTGTCACCTGAATCGGGAAGCACTCACTATAGGAGTTCAATAAGGGCAAATTCAACCCAAGGAACTCAGCCTTATCCCCTTCATGCTCTTGATGATGCACATTACTCATCCAGTTATCCAGCTACCTGCACTTATGCCTTCTCCCCATTCATGACAGTGGCCAATGAACTCACACCAAAGATGGTTCATCACCTCTCTTCAGATTCCCATTCGGAGAATGGATCCCTTCAGGAAAATTCTGCTTGGCCAAAGGATGACGCAAATTTAGCGTGGGGAGCTTATGAACTCAGAAGAAATTACTGAAAACAGACACTTATAAGCTTGCAGCTAAAATTGTTGATAATGAATGGATAACTTAATTGATAATACATAGCAAATAAAAATAAGACCTATTTGTATTCATATATAAAGAGCTTTTTGTTTAGAAAACCCTGACCTGGACAATATCACAATTTTGGCACACAAGCACAGAGCAGATTTCACGAATTGCTTCATCCATTCTGGCTATTTCTGCTGATTTTAGTGCATTGCGCATTGTGGATGGTTATATAAGACAACTGTCTTATATACTAACTATGGAATCTCTTATCCAGCAAACTTTTTTTCCAAAGTGCTATGAAATCCAGAATGCCACTCCCCACAGTGCATTTTTTTTAAATATCTCTTCTCTCTTTTACTGTTCACTCTCTAAAAACATGACAGTGCTTTGTAGCTGATGTTTATTAACCTAGAATAAATCCTCTTGATAAAATGTGTTTGTATATTTAAATGTATTATAGTTGTTGACTATTATTTAAAATATGGAATACAAAATCTAGAAAGACCAGATCCAAAGTATTCTGGAAAACACATCCTAAAGCTGTAAAACTAAAACAAAGTATAAAAAGAGAGGACAATGAAATAACAATAAAACCATGCAATTTGGTGTGTCCAACCTGCAGACCTTTAGTTATTTTTGACTCACAATTACCCGCATCGCCCAACAGCCAATTACTGCCCAACATGCTGACGTGTTCTTTAACAACAACTTGATTTGACAAGCCCATATAAGAGTTAGTCAGCCTTACGCAAGGCTTTAGATGTCTCTTAAACCACACTCAGAGCCATACTTAAAAGGAGGATGTTAACAACATTGGCAAGTCTATCAGGATGCGGTCACCCTCTACTGGACAATCATAAAAAGATGAGATAAGAATAAACACCAAAACAATATCTAAAATAAATGTCCAACCATAAGACTGTTCCATTACCCCAATTGTATACTTTATAAGTTGATGAAAATTAAACATGCAAAAAAATTACCAATTAGAATTGTACTGACCAACCACCTAATTAGAAGTGAAAGAGAATTCACCAATGAGAATGCGATTTCTAGCACTATGTCAACTATCTTGCTGTTATCTTACATACATATATTATTATGTCATATTTTGCTTTATTATATTACACTCCAATGAAGCACTGCACTGCTCAGCCTCGTTTTGCTCAGTTGCTATTGGACTGCAAAGCCCCCAATAATGCAACATATTGTCTAGGTTAAAGCATGCTGGGAATAGTCACCCAGCAGCATCAAGGTTGTATACTTAAAGTAATATTGCATAATACAACATTTGTGGAAGCACTTGGAGGGCTTTGTGCAACATCGGGCCTGGGACTTTCCTTTGGCACCCTTCTGTGTTGGCCTAGCTCTGTAAATATCTAAATTAAAGAGGTGGCTCTAAATGGAATACTTCCAGCCACTAGTAAATACATTTGTACATATATCTAGTCCCAACATTAAGCCTGACTTGTAGTTGCTCAGTTGTCTTCTATGCAAATTTAAGAGTCTGCCTTTTTTTACCCTGTGCATCAGAGAGCTTTGTACAGTAAAAAGCCTGAAAATTTTGGAGTTTCATCGGTAATTAGCTAAATGCCTTAAGCCATTATGCAAATACTGTAGTTGACCATTAGATAGGGCCTAGATAACTTCTCTTGAATTTGCTTATCTAAATACTGAATGCTAATCATTTATTTAACTTAGAGTACTAACACTTTCTATTAAACTGCACACTAAAAACTAAAAAAAACGAGTCATTTAGCTCAGCGCATGATGACCTTAAGTACGCTATAGGCAGCATCTTTACTTGGACTTCATTTGTTATTTTCTGTAGTTTTCAATCAATAGTGTTCCTGTTCTTCCTATTTATAATCTGTATCTAAAAAATTTTATCACCTTACATTTGATTATATATCTTTTTTTCTCGTCCTCTGCTGTTCAATTTCCATTCTAGGGTAATGAAACCATAGCAATTATATAGTGGAGGTTTTTTTTAACTAACCATTACAAAAAACTAAAAAATGAAGGTCTCTTAGAATAATAATGCCTACATCATATTAATAGTGAACTACAATTTTTATTTAAGTAGAAAGAGTATTGTCATTTCTTTTAAATATATGTATATTAACCGTTGCCCTATCTACAATGTAGATTACATCACCATGTGTAGCTCGTTGAAAAATCAAAGGAGGTTCCTGTTGGTAAAGTAACAATGTGTATATACAAAGGAGCGCATATAAAGTGCAGCAAAGTAGAATGACCAAGTGGTATATAAAATCATAAAACACATGGCCACGGACTTGAATTTGAGTGAGAAAAGTGGAGGGGTGCTCGGTGTGGTGAGCGTAGTGTGGCGTGCTAAACCAAGCCCGTCCCACAACCATAAGCCACACCCATTGTTATAAAAAGCCTCACGCATCATTTCTGGTTTCACCCACTTTTGCTATTTTGCTATTTTGCAATTTTGCTATTTCCTTTTTTGTATTTCCTTCTAATGCTCAGTTTGATGCCCAGTATACATAGATTTACATATGTGACCTGTAGGGACCCCAAACTGAAAATTGTGCATATTCTTGGCTGACAATTCAGCTACTGCAAACACAGCACCTTTTCTTTGTATTGTGTGTCATAACATAGCACAAACCCAGCATATTCTATATTACCCAAGATTATTTCATATCTATCATTCTGTCACTATTCCTTAATGCAGATGTGAAGAGGAGAAAAAGAAAGTTCTGGGATTCAAAAAGCTTGCATCTCCACTGAGGGGATACTATTTCGCAGAAATAAAGAAGTGAAGGGATGGCATCCCTGTCCATCCCTCCCCAATTCCAGTACTGGCCATGGAAAAGGAAAGGGAAACAGAGTAGAATGTAGTCAAATAAAGAGATAAGAAGAAATAAGAGGATGTGTTAAGTGACCACCACAAACAGAACCTTCATCACTGCCATAGGTTAGAAGAGTGGCAGCATATGTACTACCGCAGTGTCATGAGGATATTCTGGGACCCAAATATTTAAATGGCCTTATAGCACCATGCCAGGTGTTGCAAGACTCTATATTTTTCATGGATACCCATGCTGGGCAGTAGGGGGCACCACAGAGCACAAGTTGCTTTGCATAACAGGAGTTCCACAAACTGGCTCAGATGGGCGCAAAGCCCTGGCACATTAGTAGAGTATATATAATAAAAAAGAAATTGATTCACAGAGAGATAAAAACAGTAAATGAGGGACACGTTAGCCTATTATTGGAGGCATATCATGGTCATATGAGCTGCCAAGTATCAAATAGTGAGCTGATAGCGTGAAGGGAGTTGTAGTTGCACATAGGGTTGCCACCTTTTTCTAAATTTTTTACCGGCTGGTGGGGGCGGGTACAAAAAGGGGTAGGGTGTAAAGTAAAAGGATTTCCAAACAGGACAAAAGCTAAGTTTACAGGGGGTTGGGGGCTGGCCAAGGGGTCTTTTTAAGGGTATTACAAATTTACCGGCAGCTACATAGCCGGTAAATTTGTTATACAGGCCCCGGACTTGGCAGGTGTTTTACCGGCTAGGCCAGTAAAATACCGGCCGGGTGACAACCCTAGTTGCACACCATCTGAAGTACACAATCTGAGGCTAGGGTGATGTGTTTAGGTCAGGATAACCAGTGGGGTCATTCTGTGGGAGAACGAGTAGAAAAGAGAGAAAAAAAAAGAAGAAAATAAAAATGAGGCAAATGAGATTCAATGTTGATAAATGTAAAGTCATGCACCTGGGATGTAAAAATATCCAAGCCACTTATACCCTTAATGGGACTGCACTAGGCAAATCCATTATGGAAAAGGACCTTGGAGTCCTTGTAGATGATAAACTTGGCTGTAGCAAGCAATGCCAGTCGGCAGCATCAAGGGCAAATAAGGTCTTGAGCTGTATTAAAAGGGGCATAGAGTCAAGGGAGGAGGGGGTCATTCTTCCACTGTATAGAGCACTTGTAAGGCCCCATCTAGAATATGCCGTACAGTTTTGGTCTCCATCACTCAAACAGGACATTATTGTATTAGAGAGGGTACAGAGAAGGGCAACTAAGCTGGTAAAAGGTATTGAAAATCTTAGCTATGAGGAAAGACTGGCCAAATTGGGGATGTTCACACTGGAGAAGAGGCGCTTAAGGGGAGATATGATGACTATGTATAAATATATAAGGGGATCATATAACAATCTCTCTAATGCTTTATTTACCAGCAGGTCTTTCCAGCTGACACGAGGTCACCCATTCCGATTAGAAGAAAAGAGGTTCCGCCTAAATATTCGGAAGGGGTTTTTTACAGTGAGAGCTGTGAAGATGTGGAATTCTCTCCCTGAATCAGTTGTACAGGCTGATACATTAGATAGCTTTAAGAAGGGGTTGGATGGCTTTTTAGCAAGTAAGGGAATACAGGGTTATGGGAAATAGCTCATAGTCCAAGTTGATCCAGGGACTAGTCCGATTGCCATTTTGGAGTCAGGAAGGAATTTTCCCCCCTCTAAGGCAAATTGGAGAGGCTTCAGATGGGTTTTTTTGCCTTCCTCTGGATCAACTGGCAGATAGGTAGTTAATAAAAAAAAAAAAAAAAAAAAAAGGTTGAACTCGATGGACATGTGTCTTTTTTCAACCTTACTTACTATGTTACTATGTTACTATGTAAAAGTAGAAAGAAATTTACACCATTAAAGTTTTGCACATAAATTTAGTCCCATGAGTGCTCCATGTTCTTTATGCTGATATTACTTTTGTGGCAGTAGCGGGGCTTTTTTTTCTTTTTCTAGGTATGTGTGTGCTGCTCTTCAGAACATTGTACTTGATCCCAACTAAGATATAATTAATCCTTATTGTAAGCAAAAATAGCCTATTTGGATGTATTTAATGTTTACAAAGATCTATTATCCAGAAAACCTCTGGATAACAGGTCCCCTACCTGTACTACCTGTACAACCTAAACAATAAAAAAAAACAAGCAGCATAATATAGGCAATAAATCAGTACAGTTCCTTTCAAAGTTCTGACGACACAAACACAGCAGCACTAATCTACTTGAATAATTCATACAGAGAAGTGCAAAGGAAACAACTGGAGAAGACAATCAATAATGTTATTATCCCATAGTAAAAATTCAAAGGAACACTAAGCTTCTATTCACTACTTCGATTGCAAAGTAAATGCTCTGTATTGCTGAAAACCCCTTTGACAAATGTGTTAAAGAATTGCACGTTATTTACTTTAAAGAGAGGGCTTGGTACAGAAGCTTTTATTGTTCAACTTTGTACAGGCAATGGATTTCCATAACAAGCATCTATCTATTTTACACCTTTCACTTTTCAGGTCTGTAATTATATAAGAACCATATCACATGGATTTGATTTACTTGTAGGTGCTAAACTGCAGTTAGATGTAAACAGTTTATTAGAAATTAAAAAATAAAAGCAAAGACCTGATTGCTTGCTATCCACATCCACACAACTGCAACAAGGGAGCTATTGAATTATGAAAATGAAAAAAAGCTCTGACGAACCAGTTTCTATTTTAACAATGCAGAGAAGCCATGAGTATTAATGGGCTCAGTGTCGGACTGGGATGCCAGGGGCCCACCAGAAAACCTTAGATCTTGGGCCCACTGGAAAACCGTAGACTGTGAGACCGCTTTTCAAACTATTATTCCTCCTCTCCTCTCTCAAACTCTTTATTCTCTTAGTCTTGTATTACTTACTTCTAGGGTAAGTAAGGTTGAACTTGATGGACGTGTGTCTTTTTTAAACCTTACTTACTATGTTACTATGTTACTTCTACACTATATTCTTCCATTATTAAGCATTTTTTTCCCCATAAAGAAATAGGGAATGACCATGAAATAGGCTAAATGGTTAGAAGCAAGAGGCCCACTGACAACTGGCCCACCGGGAGTTTTCCTGGTATCCCGGTGGGCCAGTCCAACACTGAATGGGCTAACATATTTTGCATCTTTGTAGAGATTATGCATTAGTCAGATCAGTCCCCACACCAGCGGTTCCAATAGGCCCTAGTGATGGACGAATCTGTGGCGTTTCACTTCACTGAAAAATTTGCGAATTTACCGAATAATTTGTGAAATGGCGAAAAATTCGCAAAACGCATTAAAGTCAATGGGCTTCAAGGTTATTTTGATGCGCGACAATTTTGACGCAAGCAACAATTTTTATACACGCGACTATTTTGTCCAAATGCATCAAAGTCAATGGGCGTCCGAAAAAATTTGACACAAGCAACAATTTTTATATGCACGACGAGCAACAATTTTATATGCGAGGCTATTCTGATGTGCAACAGTTTTTATTTGTCGCGGCCGTTTTTTCAGCGGCAAATTTTCACCACAGTTTCACGAATTTATTCGCTGGTGCCAAAACACGGAAATGTGCCGCGAATTCATACCTGTTGAATTTATTCGCCCATCAGTAATAGGCCCCCCTTGTGTTGCTGGGGTTACAGTTAGGGGAATGATATTATATTAAGATTGGGATCAGCTCTATGTAACAATTCAAGTTTATAAAGATTTATAACATAAAAAAAAACATTAAGAATATAGAAATATAAATAAATGCATTAATGTTCATTTTATAACTTATAATTAGCATAATTAAAGAGAACAACCCTTCCCTAAATCTCTCCCATTTGCACCATTTTTAGATGTTGCAAATCTAATGACAAGCACACAGGGATTCTCCAGTGAGAATCATCCCTACCTGTGTTGTGTCACTGGTTTTACCAGATTACAAGATTCCTCATACTTAGTGATATTCCCACTATCTTTTGGCTTACTAAAATCACATTGTAATAAAGCATCAGAAGCGGGGGCTATGATACTGTTCAAGGTTTAATTCTACTAGAGGTTCCAAGAGCTGTGACTGACAATTCCAGGTAGATTTGTGGCCAAAAATGGCACTTTGCCTCTGAGGACATAATTTACTTTTTTAAATGTTTTTATTTGCGTTTGCCATATTTTTGGAAAGTATCATACAACAAAATGTTATACATTAGGACTTAAGGGACACTTTTAAACCATTCCATTTCTCAGGCTGAAAAAATACCTGTAATTCTGTATGTTTTCCACCAAGTCATTGAGAACTTTATAATTGGCTGAAATACACAGACTGAAAAATGCTTGGTGTGCCATGAGTCTATGGTTAGAAGCAACAGAACAAGATCAAAGGTAGTAGATGAAAGTAGATTGTGTATATCCCGTCTCTTTACATATATCACTTGCATCTATGTGCTTTGTACCACACCTTTTAACCAATGAATGATCCAACAAGAGGCATCAAATCTGTTAATAAAGGCTCGGGAAGGTGCCACTTAAAATGGTGTCTGTCTCCCGGAGGCTAAAATGAATGTTTGCGCATCCATTCACCAAAATAGCCTTTGGCTATCCTTAGGTTGTCAACAGTGGGAAAAAAACAAGCACATACCCAAATTCTTAGAAAACTGAATTGAGATTAGAATGTAATAGCAATGTTTCTCAAAAGATTAGAGGAACTATATGGAGAATCCATGATTCAGAGGCCTGATCTTCATATATTCTATCAACATGCTGAGCCGTAGATGTGCAACTTAAAATAACACGCAATCAGGGGATATATAATTGTAATATTTGACTCTTTACATCTATAGAGGCAGAAATACCCTACATGCCCTATAAGCAAAGTTAATAGTCCTATATGTCCTCTCTGGTCTGGACACTTTCATTTTAGGGGGGTGAAAGACAATAATTATTAAAAAAAGGGCTATATCTTCTATTCTATCCCGAATGATTCAAGTGGTTTCTTATGTTCTCATGTTGTGCCTTTGATTAAGGGCTTTGTCCTCAAACACATACGGCTATAGTCACACAGGTGGGTTCATACACAGGCTGAGAAACAGCCGATCTCCAAGGATAGAACTAGGGGTAGGTAGGTATGGCATCTGCCTAAGGCACAGTAAGAGCTTGGCACAATTTACACAGTTAACAACTATGTCCCACCAGCCCTGCTCCTCACTATTCCTACCCAGGTAGATACTGTGTCACCCAGAATAAATGATATATCATAAGGCAGCATGCCTCCTCCGTGCCCCTTCAACTTTAAAGGGGTTGCTCATAGTAATGAGCGAATTTTTTCACCAGCCATGGATTTGGGGATGAAATTCTGCATTTCTGCATCTGCAATGTTTTTTCGCGAAACTGTGGAATCAATTTACTGCGATAAAAAAGTCGCCAAGACAAATTGTTACCAAAACAAAAAAAAGAAAAAATGCCCATTGACTTTATTGCATTTGGACAAAACAGTCGCCATAAAAAAAAACGCCTCTTGACTTAAATGCATTTGGACAAAAAAAAGTTGCCTGAAAAAAAAATGCCCATTTACTTTCATGCATTTGGACAAAAAGTGGCAGACAAAAAGAGTTGCCACTATAAAAAAAACTCCTGCTGACTTTTTTTTGGTTGGTTTTTGAGTAATTTAGCGTTGTTTTTAGGCAGCTCTGCAGATTGCACTTTCAGTAGTCTGGTTGCTAGGGTCCAAATTACCCCAGCAACCATGCACTGATTTAAATAAGAGACTGGAATATGATTAGAAGAGGACCTGAATAGAAAAAAAGAGTAATAAAAAGTTGCAGTAGCAATACATTTGTAGCTTTACAGAGCATTTGTTTTTAGATGGGGTCAGTGACCCCTTTTGAAAGTTGGAAAGTCAAAAGGAAAAGGCAAGTATTTCAAAAACTATACAAAATACATAGTGAAGACCAATTGAAAGCTCACTTAGAATTGGCTATTCTATAACATACTAAAAGTTAACTTAAAGGTCAACCACCCCTTTAAAGTTTTGATGTGTGGACACAATTCTTCACATATTTGCCCTACTAGGTGTGTGGATAAGGCACTTCTCATATGAGCACCAGGTAGGGGAATCCAGTGCTGCTCCTATTGTAGATCCAGTGAGACAGGTAGCAAGACAGGGGGTAATAAGCAGAAAGAGGGGGGCTTATAATGCATCATTGACAGCATTGGAGGTGGGGTGAACATTGTGAGTACAAACAGGCAGGCTATGAGTTGGAGGGAGTAAGCCAAGTAGTATTTTACTGCAGAAACACGAGTATGCATTTTCATGTAGTTCCACTCATCTTGTTTTAAGAGGTTTCTCATGTTGAACCTGACATTATCCACAAGTTATCTCAAGCTAATCAGACCTGCTGTGATCTGCAGATGATGACTGGCCAGCAGGACACAGAGGGTCAAATGTAGACTATCTCTGCTTCTGATTTATCATTTTATCAAGGACAATTTTAAGGGAAAGAGACAAAGTCATAACAGGCATGTGACTTTTTACCAGTCACGAAACTGCATGAAACAAGCTTAAAAAAAGCCTATTATTATTTTCAGCAGCCGAGGCCCTAACAAGCTCAAACATGTAGTTGTGAAACAGGCCTGTTACATTGCAGACGTGTGTTGGAAATGTTCTGAATATATTTTAGCCATTTCAATTTATATAACAAATTATATGTTATTCATAATTATAAATCAAAGCTTTTCCCTGTCCCTAGGCTGTACATGTGTGGGTGTAAGCATCCTCTGATTTGGTGAATCCTGATTAATCACTTCCAAATAAACCAATTCCTTCAACATTCACAGTAAATCTGCCAATTCATATAATCTAACAGATCAAAACCTAATATTGATGGATCACCGATGTCATCAATATACTGATAATCACTATCTGTTAAAATGATCCTTGGGGATTCAGTTAAATATCCTAAAAAAAATAAATCAGTCTTGGAAGGGTTTAACCAATGACACCAACTGTTTAGTTGACCAGTCTATTGTTAAATATTACAGAAATGCATGACAAGCTATTATTGGACCCAACAGTATGCTCACGCAGATCCCAAAACTTCTTATAGGGAGTCAATTGGAAGGCTTTTGCTTTTGAATTCCTTACTTTGCTAGTAGTTCTGTTTCATGAGGTGTTCTGTTCACATGCAGTTATCAATACCATGAGTTGCATAAGAGCAATGACACACATGGAGGTTTATCACCAACGCATTATCATCTCTCCCTCGTTCAATAGAGCAGACACTCACATTTGAAGGTATAGATCTTGCCTGGGTGCAGTTCAAATCAGATGATGTATATGGATGGATGGATGGATGGAATCTGCATAGCACAGTTGTCTGCAATGCAACACCAGTAAATGTGAAATATGAACAGTGGAGCTTACAATCTAATGCCCTTGTTGCATTCACACACACATTTAAGGTGGCCGTATATGGACAGATAAAAGCTGGTGATTTGGGTGTAGGCCCATGGAAGTATCGGATTAACTCATTTTGTCCCAGCTCATGGGTAGCTGAATTGGTGTATACGCAGCTGTACACAAACTTGGGTCTGTTTAAACAGGGGTCAGTTAACCTGCTTTTATGTTTTATATAGTGTGAGAGGAACCCTACATAAGCACATGAGAGCAGTGCCAGACTGGGGTATCAGGGGCCCACCAGGGTTGCTGCCTGAGGGCCCCTAACCTAGTCGAGAGCACCACCTCCCTGCCACGCTCCACGAACCTTGTGATTGCAATTGCATGAGGGGGAGCAATAGTGCCCACAGCTGCCAGCAGACAAATGCTGGGACCCACCAAATTGTTTCCCATGTGTTCAACAGGCCCAGTCCAACCCTGCATGAGAGCATAGAAACTCATTACAGATGATGCCCAAGTCAGCATCAAACTCAGAAATTCAGTAAAAAAAAAATGTGTGTGTGATTTCTTCAGTGGCAAAGTAATATGTGGGGTTACTATGACATACCAAAGTTTGTAATATATTGATATGCAGGAGCCCACCAGGAACAGAGGTCCATACAATGTATACATCATAACTTCCCTGGATTAAGGGGCACATTTACCTAGGGTCGAATATCGAGGGTTAATTAACCCTCGATATTTGACCGTCTAAGTAAAATCCTTCGACTTCGAATATCGAAGTCGAAGGATTTTGCGATATTCCTACGATCGAACGATCGAAGGAATAATCGTTTGATTCGAAGGATTTTAATCCATTGATCGAAGGATATTCCTTCAATCAGGAAATTGTTAGGAAGCCTATGGGGACCTTCCCCATAGGCTAATATTGGCCTCGGTAGGTTTTAGGTGGCGAACTAGGGGGTCGAAGAAATTTTTAAAGAGACAGTACTTCGACTATCGAATGGTCGAATAGTCGAACGATTTTTAGTTTGAATCGTTCGAATCGTGCGATTCGAAGTCGAAGGTCGTAGTCGAAGGTCGAAGTAACCCATTCGATGGTCGAAGTAGCCATATTCGACCATTCGAAATTCAAACTATTTTTCCTCTATTCCTTCACTCGAACTAAGTAAATGGGCCCCTAAGAGTCAGTACAGCTAGGGGATCTACTATCTGAAATATAGAGATTTATGTTACTATTGTTATCACCAAGTAACAAATACTGTAGTATTATTATCACAGAAACATTGCATTTTCTACCTTTCTGCATAATATGTTTTTTGCATAGTAGTACCTATGCTACAATGTTTTTTTGGTAGGCTTGCTTGAGTTATAACTTGTATAAAGCCACAATATTGCCCTCTCCCCATAAGTTTCACTGCCCATAGCCTGCGTTCTATTCTGTTCCTCTGCTGTAAAAAGAATAATGCACTTTCTCGACTCTAGGCGGCGCTCTATCCATGTTCATCGATATTGGTCTATTAAAATAAAAATTAAGGCAAATTATTAGGAGAAAACTCGCCACTTCGATTCTCCTTCCCTGTTTGGACATGATCGGGCTTGTTTTCTAGAGAAGGGGAAATCTTACTGTTGAGAGCTTTCCCCTCTTCTTTATTATTGAATAAACATTTGACACTTTTGTGTGTATATGTACTGTGTGGGTGGGGGGGGTGTCTGATGGCGAATGTGTGTTTAATTGTGTGTTCCTAAATATGTGCACATCTGTTTTCTAATTGTGAGTGTGACAGTGTGTGTGTATTGTGAGTAGGACAGGACAGGACAATGCATGAACATTAAACTGTTTCAATATTTATCTTCTTTAAAAACAAACAAAAACACTGAAGACAAAAATACTGTCTATATTTTCTCTGCGACAAATCTGGGGAGCATTCACTCCTTTTCTGTTTCACTAGAGCTGAAAGAGTTATATTTTCCATTTCCCCTGTACAGAACTTACCTGGTTTTACTCCTTGTGTTCCAGGCAGCACAAAAGCATTCCTCTCCTTGCCCATTGTTTTCTGAGCAAGACGCTCTATAGTTTAATAAATAATTCGCCTTCTGCTTCATGTAAATGGTTACAGTAAGTCTGAAAGTGGGAGTGAGTGCTGATAAAGCTGAATCTAGAAATGCATATTTTCTAATATAGAGACATGCCATCATGCAGATGAAAGATGGACAGAGAGATACTGGAGATAAAGCTTAAGTGCTATTTCTGCATTGATGAATAAGATTTGTGTGTCTGTCGTTAAAAAGATCATTGTATGAAAATGTGCTTTTTTTAAGATCAGAAAAGGCAAGAAATGTTATAATTCTCTAGTGTGAGGATAGGTAAGGTCTCAGGGTGCTTGTTCTGAGAAGTAACTGTAACAAAAATGTCAGATTATCAGTGAAATATCAATTCTAGCTTGTGTTTTACCTTTTTATATGGAGCCTTTCTAATAAACACTGAAATAATATGATCTCCTGGGGTGAGATGCTTGATATACAGTAGAACCCCCATTTCACGTTTTTCAGGGGACCAGAAAAAAATGGTGTAAAATCCAGGAAAATGTCAAATCAGGGAAACATAATATGTATTTGGGACCACAAAACAACAATGTAAAATGAGGGAAAACTTAAAATCAGGGGATGTAAAATATATATATAATATACAGTATATATTTATATATATAATATACAGTATATATTTATATATATATATATATATATATATATATATATATATATATATATATATAGTATATGTATGTGTATATATATATATATATAGATATATATATATATATATATATATATATACATACATATATATATATATATATATATATATATACTGTCCTGCTATAATTATATTACTATATAATAATATATATCAGATTATTTCATATATATATATATATATATATATATATATATATATATATATATATATATATATATATATATATATATATATATATATATATATATATATATATATATATTGGTGAAAATGGGATGCCAAAGGCAAAGAAGTTGTCAGTGATCTTTGTTATATACCTTTGCGCACTGCAAGTGTTATTTGGGCATTTTATTCGAGAAAGGCAAACACAGAATCGTGTTTGAAATAATCTCGGCAGACCGTTATATCCGGCTTTAACGAATAAATACGAAAAAACCCCAGTTTAGGGTATTAATTTTGTGCTATAATCATTTAAAAAGGCTTTGGGGAGAGAGCCAGCAGGACGTGTGGCCTGTGCTAGTGAGTCTGTGATTCCTGTACACTGTCTGCTGGAGGGCCACGCCCCCTAGATGGCATATACTTGTCATGTAACCCCAAAAAGTCTCGAAAATAGCCCAATGTACCCTCTAAATTTTCCTGTTATGCACCAACATTTCATCCATTGATTGACCTTGCAGTTTTACATATCATTGATCCTGCAGATGCATCAGATAGGGAATTACTGAGGATCTTTTGAGGTGAAGATCTCATTTGGGGGAAAGGTAGATAAAATGTTAAAAATCTAGGGGAAAAAAGGCCAGTGGGAGGGATTGACATCAATTCTTATTGCCAAAGACCCTCAGTTAGATGTGGAAGTGCTTTGTTTCAAAAAAAGATCTGTCTTTTTGTTAAGCCTTTGAATATTCAAATTTAAACTATCGCGCAATCATTGATTGTCAAATCATAGGTTTCTGGAGTTTTTAAATAGATGGCATGGTGGGGAAATTTTTCAATCATATATCTGTAGGTATAATACATTTGTATGGTATATCTTCAGCCCGAATTTGAGCAAAGTAACTTTGTTTATTTCGTGATCTTTGAAGAAAATCCACTCTTGTGCTTAATTCTGGCAGCCTGGCTGAGGACTAAGTGGCTGATTTCAGTGCAGCACCTGGGTCACATCTAAAGGGAAAAAAATAGAACATTAATCTTCCACAATGTCTGGTAAGTTCTTTTTTTTTTTTTTTTTTAATGTTTTTGTTCACATGCTTGTTTTGTTTTGTTTTTTTGCTTTTTCTTCTGTTTCACCTTGCAAAAAAAGAAAAAGAAAGAGACATGAATTAAATAAACTGCATGGGCTGCCGATTAGAATAAACTGCACAGACAGACACACGTTAGATTGATTCAAGGACACAGTACAGTAAAGGGTTACTCTTTATTTGCAGCGTTCTTCTTTTTTCGGGCAGTTTTGTGTGTATTTAGTAATTTTTTAAGATGCAAATGAGTGATATAGGAAAGTGGATTTGAATAGAGGCAGCATGTGGCTGCAAGAGGGAGAGACGTCCTGGGCTCTTTTAAATACACATTCTGGGCTCCTTTGGCATATTCATGAAATGCCTATTGATTTATAGAATGTTATTGGATATTGGATTCGTTGTGGGAGCTTTTGCATTTCAAAGTGATTTGCACCCATTGGACACTGAGAAATCACAGAATGCAATTTGCAAATCAAGAGGGGTTTCTTGTCATTATTTTTTTCTCCCCCCCTTTTCTTTTTCTTTTTTTTACACCGAAATAAAACTAGGCAGTTAAAAAAAAAAGGGAGAGATTAGAAATCAGCATTTTGTAGATCCCACCATCTCTGACCGGTAAAACTGGGCGGTTCTGTTATCCGCTAGTGCGAGTAAAAGCGATCAGATCAGCAGGGATGGCAGGGATTTCAGCTCCTCTGTTATGTGGCAGTTGGGCGCGCTGAGGTTTCTTACTGTCGGTTCTGGTACTGAACGGGTCAACTCAGGGCTGATCTTTCTTTCTCTGCCGTACTGTGATCGGAGCTGGATTAACCCCACTGTGTCTGCCCTTATTGCTACAATTCCTGCCTTCTACCTGCAGGGGCCGCTGCGCCCGGCTCTCAAATCGCAGACAGTCCACATTAAAAGCGACTGACTTGGGCAGCTCCATTTGCTACCGAGAGCCTAGTTGTGATCGCTAGCCCCATTTGCCCTCCAGAATGGGTTAAATACCAGGCTGTCAGTTCTCTGCTGTGTCCTAGTCACAAAATATGACCTACCTTCCCTTCTGGCTCACAGCAGGACAACTGAGTAATCTGTCTATATGAGCTTTGCCTTTCTGCCACTATTCATTCTCTGCATAACTAATACACAGCGATTTGCAGTTCTGCCACGTGTATGGGTTGATCGCACGATCTCCAATACATGTATAGTGTGAAACATATTTATATACTGTATATATTAATCTGATTGCTATGCACTCTGCTGTATAAATCCTATCTTTTAGAGACTGTCTGTTATGTGACTATTATAAATACATAGTGAATAGTCAGCAGAGAAGTCTTTAGTCGTCTAGTCTCTTTAATAGGTGGTGGCATTAGGATTAAATGTGGGCACTTGGGTGAAGCCAGTACCCTGCTGTGTTATGATGATGGTTATGTAGAATAAGGAATAACCTATGTCCTTGGCAGTAATTAAAAGACATCAACGATCCCACATTTATTCGCATTTGAAATCGTATGTTACTGGCTAGTCAGTCACAATCACTACCACCCACGAGAGATTAACAATAACTAGCCCCACGGCAACCAGCCACTTTCAGGGTTAAAACCAGGTATGAAGGGTAACCCTAACCCACCCCCCCCCCCCCACCATGCCTGTCCCAGTCCAATTCGGATCTCACACTAATAAAAAGTTATTAAGTACAGAAGCTCGGAGTCTAGATCCACAGCATTGAGATAAGGGAAGGGTTGGGTTCTACTGAATTCTCTTTCACTGGCTCTATAACTCGCCTCTATAACTCGCCTGCTTTGCACTTCCGCATTCCCACGTGGGATTCGGCCGAGGGATTTGTTCTATAGCGAGAACGACTTCTGCACATTATTACTTACATCTCCTCTCTCCTTCTGTCCGACCACGTCGCTCGCAATGACACAAATCTCACACACACACAACGATAGCCTCTAAAACAGCCGCTTACTTATTTCTATTTCTCTGTGTTTTAGTGCAGGTCGCAGCCAGCCCCAAGATCTCTCCTCACTGATTTCCAACAGAACTGGAAAAGTCTGTTTTTTTTCGCTTTGAGTCGTAAAGGCACCTGGTTCAATTCAGGACTTTACGCCTCTATAGTCAGTTTGCAATTGGTCTGACATACTGGTCGGATCAATACACTTAAAATTGATACATTGTGCTTGTTCTTACACTGGAACTGCGACTGACGCTCTTTTAAATGCGTCTAAATTCTATCATTAACTGGGTGTTACAAGCAATTTGTTTCGGCTTTTCTGAATGGGGAGCAGGGATTATATAATGCAGCTTTTATATACAAATATTCAAATCAGTGATAATGGACCCTCAATGCTCAGAGAACACCAACATAGTAGATGGATGCAAATAGGTCGTGCTTTATTTCTTTAGTTTGGGCTGGGGATGAAGCTTACAATCAGAAGCAATGATTTCTCTATATGTGAACACTATTGTACTGGGGGGGGGTTGTGCTTACAACTCTTGTAGTCCAGTAACTGTCCATTCTAGAGTGAAGAGCTAACAATTAAACAGATTTAGAAATGCATTTCTTGCTACAGAATACAATAGGCCTTCCCTCACATTTTGGGGAAAACGTCCCTATTCCTATTACTAGACGGTATTGTTTCATTGTAGAAGTTGTCAGAGCTGTTGCGACTGTCGCTCTTCACAGAGAAGGACGTGTCTGCAACTTTATAATGTTTTAATTACACGATGGCTGGTCTGTAGCATTAAATATGTGAGTTTGCTTTAATAACATTTGCAGCACTAAACATGGCACGAGATATTTCTGCAAATAAATAAGTCTGTTTCAGAGAATATTGAGACATACATAGGTGTATCCAGCAAGCCACACACACACACACACACACACACACACACACACACCCTCAAAATATGGACTATATATTACATGTCCTACCCAGCAGACTCATAAAGAAACTTACACTATAGGTCAATATTTGCTCAAATCTGAAAAGAATGTTTCAATGGCCGGACTCCTGAGATAAGGAATAACAATGGCGCTGTGTGTGTCATACTGGTCTGGCTACTGTAAATCTGAAATATAATCACTCTATCTCCAGCAAGGCATCTTGATAAAAATAAAACTGTAAGGAGAAATGTAGATTTTTGTTTCCTCACAGGGGTGTCTAATATTTGCTTTTCTTATAGTCTGACTTTCTATTTTCTCTTTCTTTTCTTTTCTTTTTTGTATTTTAGCCAAGCCAAAGGTGTACCAGGGAGTGAGAGTAAAGACGACTGTAAGGGAACTGTTGCAACAGAGGAGGGCGCTGCAAGCAGAAAAGAGAGCTTCAGTAAGGACCCTTGTGTTTGTGTATAAGGGAATATTATTAGTTGTACCTGTGTATATATATATATATATATATATATATAATCTTCAAAAATGGATCCGCACTCCAAACAATTCAATCAAAGTGATTTTTATTGAATTATCACTCACCAGTCCAACGTTTCGGCCCACATTAGGGCGGCCGAAACGTTGGACATGTGAGTGATAATTCAATAAAAATCACTTTGATTGAATTGTTTGGAGTGCGGATCCATTTTTGAAGATTATATGTCATAACTTTGACCCAGCACCCACCACAAACCAGAAGGGATTGAGTGCAGGTACTTTCTGGACTAATATATATATATATATATTCCCCTGCCATGTGCCAGTCTCAACAAAGGTCTATGTTGTAGTGATTAAGAGGCCACGTTACTGCAATAGTAACCATTTAGAATCAGCAGTAGGACCCACATTTGCACATTCACTTTATTAACAATTATTTATAATATTAGGGGGGTTCTGCCTGGACCATAGAAAGGGAAACCCTCCACAGCATTGTGACATCACTTTGACTTCCCTTCTATAAAGACATCAGTGATGAAACAAAGGAGAGAGGCCACGTACTACACTTACTTTCCCCAACCCATCTGCTGCTAGCTTTATTGGACTGATAATTATCGTTTAAAGGCAGGATACATTCACAAGCCCACAGTTGGTCGATCGATCTACCCATTCGATTCCTCATTTTTTCTCTTCATTAGGAAGTTACCTGCACAGCCAGTGCCTCATCACTGTATACATATTGTATTCCTGGCAAACAGAGGCGCCATTAATATTGTTACCGCTTAACACGCACAGATCTCCTGTATTTATAAAAAAAAATCACACCTTTCTGCCAAATGACTAATATATGACTTCTAGAGAAGTGCCGGAGCGGAGAAAGTAAAATAGTGGCTTATCGGATGATATAAAAGGCTTTGCTGGAACTCCAGGAGTCGTGTGTAGCCACAGATATTTGCATTGGGCGCAGCCAAGTAAATCATTAGCCTTTCCTGGTTCGTGACATTGAAAGCCCCGATCTGTTCCACTACGAACAATACCTGGGAAAGAGCGAGTGCTACTTCTCCCCCTGCCCCCTCCTTGTGCCCAAACTCACTCCCTCCCTTTTGATTACACAGCAACACCCAGTGCTAAAAAGGCCCTTTAACTCTTAACCCGTGCTGTGCTGGGCTACCTGCTTTAACCACAGTACTGACTGAATAATCACCTGCCCAGACAATAAATGACATTTATAAATGTATATAACAGCTTTTCTTCTCATTATATACATATACCTTGTTACTCTTCATGATGAAGCTTAATTTCAGTCAAATTTATTTTTAATCTGATCATGTGATAATGTTCAACAGCCCCAACCCACTTCTCCTGTATGAAATATACCCCTGTATATGTTTTTGATCTAGAAGAAGCTACATTCGTTTTAGACTGATCATGTGATCAGGTTTACCCCCCCGCCCCACACACACACACTCAGTTCTTCTGTATGAAATATAGATATTAGCACATGTATCACTAAATTCTTAAAATATGGACCCGGGCTGGTAAAATACCAGTGGATCCTATAGACATATTATATTAATATATATAAATAATATAAAACGTAGCACAGCAAATAATTCCACTTACCTCTTTGTCCTGCAGAGCTGGGCTCGATTCCCATTAAAAATATATATTTATATATTTTGGTATATATCCAATAACAAAAAATCTACATCCAAAAAAACTAACTTTTCTCTTTTTATTTTGAAGGAATTCCAGGAGTGCAGAATGCAGCTTTCTGATCCATCCCCTACATGCTCAGGTTGGTGAAAATTTAAAAAGTAAAAAAAAAAAAGAAAAAAAAATCATCTGTACAAAGTCAGAGTGAATTCTTCACATAGGAGCCTCAGTGCTTTACAGCCCGAACTTAAGATCTACTCAATAATTATTCCAACCAATCAGATCTTGAAAAACTCAAAAGGAATGCAGATGAGGACTACAGGATAACCATTTAAGGTTTTTTTTTAAATACCCTAATTTTGCATATTTTGATCTACTTGTCTAAACAAATGTTTAGAAGATTTTGAGACACATATTCCCGTGTTTTAAATAGAGCAGACAGGTTTCTTTGTTGGGAAATAAAAGAGATTTGTTGGCTGCTTTAAATGATTTTATCTTTTTTTTTCCCCCCTTGGTAAAAGGACAGCCCTTTTTTCTGTCTTTAGGCACATTTGCCACGCATTTGCTGATCCTTTATCTTGCAGATAAGGGGTTTCAATTTTAGGGTGGCTTTCAGCAGGCCAATTAACTTTTTTCCCTAAAATCAGTAAATCCTAATTGGACGTGGGGGAGGTGTAAATAAGATATTCTCACAACTAAAGACAAATGAGTGTTTCTAATAAAAAATAAAAAAAAACTCCTAGTTTTATAGCACGTAAGATTAACCCTTTCTTTCTGTGGGGGATTTATCACAAGGTAAATTTCCTTATAGGTATGTAAATATGGCCAAGATAATTATTGAGCTGAAATGGCAAGCTTTGTATTACTGTACATCATGCATGGAGTTCCAGTAGGAGTATTAAGATCATTATTCTGGCTGTTCTGACAGCAAACACACTAAAAGCAAACAAGTGTTACTTGAGTGCAGTCATTCCCATTGTTCTGAGCAAAGTTTTTGCTCTATTTTTCAATATGCAAATATGGACTCGTATGCTTTCCCCTAACCATGGTCCTCTTGTGTTTTAATTCTAGAAATACATAATGGATTTGAGGCTGCTTGTTCTGCAGACAGCTACCTCCAAAACAGGCACTTTCAAAATTACCCCAGCCAAGATGATAGCCTTAGTTTTCTGGATCAACTGTTTCCTGATCTTTACCTGCCTTCAGATTGCCTGGCAGATTCAAACTTCAACTTCTTGCAGAGTTCATCATCTCCCTGTGCACTGGAAGGCAACGGCCAGCTGGCTCCTAGCTGTCAACAGAGCATGGTAACGTCTCTTCTCTTTCCACTATCCAGGGCTAATACCATATGCATTATCTGCTCATAAATGCTGCTGACACCACCCGAAAGTCAGTTAAGGACATACAACCATCCTCAGCCACCCAGCCCATCAGCATTTGTCAATTTACAAAATTAACTATTCTGATTATGAACCAGGAATTAGGAAGGTCACTGTAGATTGCACAATGCACCCAGCACCTAGACGTTCCAAAAGACTGTATAAAGGTCACCCAAGTTCATTTGACACATCATCTAGAAATAATTGTACTGTCTAGGGATTCTAGATTCCCCCAACAACGGTTATTCTGTGTTAAAAAAAAACAGTGGGTTCAAGTTTATTTAAAAAAAAGGTACAACCAAGCCCTATAGTGCTAGATGATGATGATATTAATGCTCTGTTATATGGGGAACCCTTCATTAAGTGGAATGAAATAGATATACACTAGCCATCCCTGCTGCAGACCACCCCCATTTAAATTAATTAAACGTTGGTGTCTCACACAGTTATTGATTGAAATCTTTGCCTAATGCCAGTAAAACATTCCTGCACCCTTTTGCTGTTGTCCAACTCCTTGATGTAGTTTAAGGATTGGTTTGTGACTTCCCCTTTCATCTTCATACACTCCTGTATCAATGCACTGTGATAGTTATCTGAATGTACTTTCATCATTACATCATGATTTTAGCTACTCATTCTATATGACTTTGAAACAAAAACACCTCCACTTTCATAATCTTTTTTTTTTAAAGGAAAAAATATGTATATTTGTTTAACACAATACTAATGCACACCACACTGTGCTACATGCTCCACAAAAGGTTCAGTACTCTCAGTGCTGTCAAAATAGAGCAAACAGGGCAGCTAATCCATGGGGCCACTTTGTTACACCAATATTGGCTAGCACCCTCATGGAGCCTAAATTAACTCATACAGTATTTAATGATAAAAGTTTAGGCACCACTTTTAATTGAACAACGCAACCTGTTAAAATTGCTGTATTATAATATATATATATATATATTAGGTCGCAGGTCTTATGAAAGGAAATCAGATTTTATTAGGCATTTATTAGCCTTTCTCTGGTGTACCAGCTGAAATGTCAGTCGTGCCTAATAAAGATTATTTATTGATCTCAACATTTCGATCTTCATCAGGAGAATATACAAAACAATATATATAGTGGCAGTATTTAATAAAAAGCAATTTTGACAAATTGTGTTTCTTTCCTACATTCCTGCTCACATATACAACCAGAAGCTGGGAGGGAGGTCAGGGGGCAACACCAATAGCGGTTCTGGGTGCCCACTGTATCCCTCCGGCCCAGTCCAACCCTGCGGGAGATCCTCAAATATTTACCCCAGCTCATCTATTATTCAGGCACATGTGAATCCAGAGGGCAGCACCCACCAGGTGTTTAGCTGGAAAGCCATCAAATTATTGTATAACTGCATCTTCAGGTTATGTTAACCAATGTTACAACTCCTTATCTGTTAATGGGAATGTGAACCCCCAAAAACTTTATTGCCTTATAAATAAAACATAATTCTAAGCAACTTTGCAAAATACATTCATTACAAATTGTCTATAGTTTTTAAGTTATTTGTATATGTATTGCTATTGAAAGCAGTGTAGGTCAAATTCTATGCTCTGCCCCATTCTATGCTCTGCCTTGTGGCTGAGACTGTTGATACAATGTAAGACAAAGCAGCTGATTAACAGACCTGTCCTTACTGGGGAACTAAGACATTTGCAACATTGGTTTAAATGTAACAATCAGGAGTTAAGCAAATGTTGCTTTTAATAGCAATTGTTGATACAAATAACTAAAAGCACAGCATTTTTTTCATTATAAATTTATATAGGAAAGTTGCTTAGAATTGTGTTTTCTTTTATTATTCTTTAAATCTTTATTTTGGGCTTGACTTCTCCTTGAAGGTGGGGAAAACATGAAACGTGCTTGCTGGAATACTATGTATGGTCGCTCAATCCTTTTGTTATTTGTTACTGTTTTAGGCTCCTGAATCACCTGCAGGCTCAGACGATATGTCAAACTCCTTTGAGTATTCCCCAACGTATCAAGAGATACCATACAACTATCAAAATCACAATGCCTACCAGGACCCTGGGAGCTGTGCCTTTGCTAATGTGGATAGTTATTACCAACACCAACACAATGCAGCCTACTGTTACTGTGTATGTTGTCAAGCTGTGGAACATCAAGAAGCAATGAAGTTACTGGAACCATATTCTTATGCGAACACAAACTGCATGGAATATTTCCCTTCATCAACTGTATCATCAGAGGACTTCTTTCCAAGAGAAATGAATGCATATGAAGTCTCACAGCTAAGATGAGAGATCAGCATTTATTATTGACTCCTGGAGGCACCTAGACCACCAATATATTTCTCTGCCCCATTATTTGTGGTCCATCTAAAACTTTCTGAACAAACTTTAGCATTAAAACTGCCTATCACTCAGGTGATATTCACTTTTTGATTTGCTGCATGGTATATGGGCAGTAATTCAGTGAGGTAGGAATATCACATTTAAGAGGTCTGTAAAATACATAGCAGAAAGAATGAACACGTTGGTATTCCAAGCTTTCACTAAACCTAACCAAACTAATATTAGGAAAATAACAAGCAAAAATAATTATAAATTTAAAGAAGTATTGGTCACAAAACGTCTTGCATGCCATTGCAATAACAGGAAGAAGTGTGAGTAAAAGACACAACTCATTGATCCACTGGCTGATGTAACCTAAGGGCAAAGTTAAAGGGATAATATCATGGGAAAACATGTTTTTTCTCCAAGACGCATTAGTTAATAGTACTGCTCCAGCAGACTTCTGCACTGAAATCCATTTTTTCAAAGGACCAAACAGATTTTTTATTACAGATTGAATTTAGAAATCTGACATGGAGTTAGACATATTGTCATTTTCCCAGGTGCCCCCAGTCATGTGTCTTATGCGCTGATAAACTTAAAGCTGGCCATAGATGCAAAGATCCGATCGTTCGAATCCTCGAATGATCAGACTTCCCCATCTACCGACCTGCCACTAACCATTCCGATAAAATAAAGTTGTAAAATAACAGATCAGCCGATGTTCTGCCCCTGACAGCAATCGTACGAAAGTTATGTCCTACAAAGTTGGTGAGAGTCTCCCACTGGAAATCATTCATGCAGAGAAATATCAGGACCAAAACACACACATGGTCTGAAAATCATACAAATCCTTGATTCGTATGATCGGAACTTTGATTCTATGGCCATCTTAAGTCACTCTTTACTGCTACACTGCAAATTTGAGTAATATCACCCCCTCCATCCCCCCAAGCAGCCCATCAGCAAAACAATGGGAAGGTAACCAGATAACAGTTTCCCGGGTAGATATAAGAATAGCACTCAAAATTAAAAATCCATGTCCCACTTCGACACATTCAGGTACATTGGGTAGGAGAAACAATAGCCTGTCAGAAAGCAGTTTCATAGTGCAGTGCTGGCCCTTTCTGAAAGCGCATGACCAGACAAAATGAACTGAGATGGCTGCCTATACACCAATATTACAACTAAAAAAATATACACTTGTTGGGTTAGGAATTAAATTTTATATGGTAGAGTAAATTATTTGCAGTTGAAACACACAGAATCCCTTTAGGTACTTATATCAGCAGTTTTTCCTATATGGCATCATCCAGCGGATCATACTATTAAAAAATATATATTTCATGAAAAGTCTTTATTTATATAAAACAGTGTTTGACATATGGACTGTTTAATGTGATGTATACTTTCACTGAAAACACACAACTGCCTTTGTTATCAGGATTCATGTAGTTGAAACTGATTGATTCTCAGGTCACCTTAAGTGCTGTTAACACATATTCAAGAGCAATCCATTAAGAATGTACCTGTGGTTTGTGACTTGAGACATGTTTAAGTACTGTGACACTAGCTTTAGTTGACTTGCAACCAAGTCAAGATTGATTTGTTTGAGTGATGGCACATGGTATGTTTTGTCACCTTGCTAACTCTCTTCCAGCAAAGAGACAAAACATAAGAAAACACCTTTGACTAGAATTGTTGTAAAATACCTGAAGATTATCACTGACTTCTATTCAAAGGTATTTTCTAACTTTTTAATTGACCATCACCTTCAAGCATTAAACATGTGACTTAACTCCTAGTTAAGATTGACCTATTCAGCATTAAGTGTGTTACTGCCATTAGTTCAGTTACCACCTCATTAAGACTAACCCATTAAGCAAGGCACTACTTAAAGTAACAAGAACACCAACAAATAAAAGTGTTTTAAAGTCCTTAAAATATTATGTATTATTGTCCTGCACTGGTAAAACTGGTGTGTTTGCTTCAGAAAGACTACTATCGTTTATATAAACATGCTGCTGTGTAGCCATGGGGACAGCCATTCAGTATGAAAAAGGAGGAAAGGCACAGGTTACATAGTAGATAACAGAAAGGGCCTGTAGAATCCCATTGTATTCTACAGTGTTTACCTGCTATGTAAACCTAAGCCTTTTGTCCCTTTTTAACTTTGAATGGCTGCCCCATGGCTATACAGCAGCTTGTTTATATAAACTATAATAGCATTTATGAAGCAAACATAGAATTAATAACAGTGCAGGGCAATAGTGATGGGCGAATCTCAGCGAAAAATTAGCGAAACGCATTAAAGTCAATGGGTGTCAAAATTATTTTGACATGACAATTTTTATACACGCAACTATTTTGTCCAAATGCATTAAGTCAATGGGCTTCCAAATAATTTTGAAGTGCATCAATTTTTATGTGCGCGCCAATTTCCAAGCACAACAATGTTTTTGCGCTGAATTTTCAACGCAGTTTCGCAAAACACAAAAATTTGCCGCAAATCCATGCCTGGCGAATTTATTTGCCCATCACTACAGGGCAATAGTGCATCATAATTTTATTACTTTATAAACTTTTTTTTTTTCTATGGCCTGTCCAAAAGGGTCTACATTTACTCCTGCTATGATCCTATTGTTGGCAAGGGGATGGATCTGATCATCTTAATTTTGCTCACCACCTGAGAGGCCAAATTAGGTGAAGATCACTTGTCTGGCACCCTCAGCAGACTAATGTATATCTCAGTGTATGGCCAACTTTAGGTTAGATTGCACACATTCTAATCATATGATCATATGATCGTTTGAAATGTTCCTATATGTTCTATTTTTTCTATTTTAAATTTTTTACAAATCAAGATTATGTCACAAGAAGCAGCATCCTTTGCTGTGGAAATGAATGTATTCAGTATATGAAATATGTATATAAACTTCCTTTTGTACAGAACAACAAGAAATACATGAGACAGAAATGTACAAGATGATCTGCTCTGTAGAAATTTTGATTGCTAACTTTCTAATACGACAAGTTATTACTACACTTTGTATCTTTTTATACTTGTTTTTTTATATGGGATGTGTACCTAGTCTCTATTGTTATTGTTTTGTATTGTCTGAAGAAAGACTTTTTATAATAAATACCTATTTTTTGTAAAATATAATTTCATGATTTATTTTTTTCACAATCTGGGACTTTTTGGGGGTCATTCTCATATAATCTAGCGTAGGGGTCCCCAACCTTTTTTACTCGTGAGCCACATTTAAATGTAAAAAAGAGTTGGAGAGCAACACAAGCATGAAAAAGTCCAGGGGGATGTCAAATAAAGCTGGCCATAGACGCAAAGATCCGATCGTACAAATCATTGTACGATCGGACTTCCCCATCTCCCAACCTGCCATTAACCATTGAGATCAAATAAAGTAATAAAAGAACAGATCAGCTGATGTTCTGCCACTGACAGCAACGTATGAAAGTTATGTCTGACCAAAGCTAGTGACAGTCTCCATTTGAAAATCGTACGATCGGCAATATAAACAGAGATATTAACTGCAGCCGACAGAAATCTTTTAACCTGTCCAATCGACCAAATGACCGATCTCCGCCGGACGAAAAATGTCGGGACTCTCCACACGCGGTCCGAAAATTGTACGAATTGCGATTGGATCTTTGCGTCTATGGCCAGTTTAAGGGCTATTACTGGCTGTTTGGTAGCCCCTATGTGGACTGGTAGCCTACAGGAGGTTCTGCTTGGCAGTACATCTGGTTTTTATGCAACCAAAACTTGCCTCAAAGCCAGGAATCCAAAAATAAGCACCTGCTTTGATGCCACTGGGAGCAACATCCAACTTGTTGCTCACGAGATACTGGTTGGGGACCACTGATCTAGCAAAATAGACTAAAATACGAGCATTTGTATAATTTGCTCTCTGTAGCAATGCTATGTAACATCACTGTTTCCAGAGAGGGCAGGAGATATGGAGTAAATCTTGTGCATTATGACACTGCTTTATTCAGGTTGGAAATAAGCTCATAGGTCATAATTTTAAACCAATTTTTATAAAAAAACCAAGGAACCTTCATTTGGTGCACAAAGTGTAGCATAAACAATAATGAGGGCTGCCATTGGAAGGTATTGAGAGTTCTGTAATCAGGGGCCCCATGGAAGAGTGGAACCCCAACTGCATAAGAGTGAAAGAAAGGGGTAGAGTTTGCACAGGTGTGGGTTTGTTAGATCATGGGCAGAGTTGTGAATGGGGAATGTTTGGGGTTGGTCAGGGGTATGACTGTGCATGCGAGGGGCACTTTTATCACTGGGATCCTATTTTATTTGATGGCAGGGCCCTCCACCCAGGGGCTAATAATTAGGCCCTGTTAACTTTATTATTGCACCCCATAATTACTGATAGTGGCCCTGGCAATATTAGTTATAGAAGGATCAATT
The DNA here is from genome assembly GCF_017654675.1 of Xenopus laevis. Lineage (NCBI taxonomy): Eukaryota > Metazoa > Chordata > Amphibia > Anura > Pipidae > Xenopus > Xenopus laevis. The sequence goes on from NC_054383.1 coordinate 85,463,366, forward strand.
AAAGTATATTAAACCTCCAGGAAGTAGGAAGCATGCACTGGTGTTACTGATGTCTGGCCATAAATAATAGATAACAGGCAAATTAAAGGAACATCATTGCTTTAATTTTCACACACACACTGAAATATGCCAGCAGAACAACAGTTGACACTGCTTAACCAACCAATGAAGTGAATGGCATATTAGATATATTCCTGTCACCAGGGAGCCATTTATTCATCAAGTTAATGACAAATATGTTTCCATCAGTAGAAACTCACCATAGGAGCAAACTCTCAGTTTGCCACAGACCTTTATAACACATATAATGGTTCATCTTATATTATGGGGCGAAAAACTAGCAAATATTTCTCTTGCACTTTGAACCTTGTCCTTATTCCATTCTAGTGTCAAATACAAATTTTCGACTCTTTGTGCTCATGAATATAGTTTTGGGTGCTTCATATATATATTTTGGTGAGAGATGGGCAGAGGCAGGATATCTATCATTTAGTGGGCACAAGGGGCAAGAGACCCCTGTATTTACTCTTTGCTTCACTCTGAATCTTGCTCTGCTTTGCAATGTCCAGAACATAGCCACAGCCTTGGATGCAGGTGCTCTTTGCACCCCTTATTTCTCTTGTACTTACATCCATGAGGCTGGTAATATTTTAATGTCAACTACAGACTATGGGTGAATAAAGCAAAACAGCAACAGATGAATTCAATTGAAAGCAATGGAAAACAACTTACCTACTGTGCCGTTTTGGGTGAGTAAAATGGACCAGGAGATATTCAAAGTGCTTGAGTATTATAAAGACCCACAGCAATCCTTGCCATTTCCATTGCTGCTATTTATTAGAGTAACAGATTAAACTGAAATCTGATCTGTTTAAATTTTCTATTTACTTCTCTAGATAATTTGTAATAAAGTATAACATTGCTTATTGGGGTTATTAGTACAAGTGAAAGTTGCCCTGCTGCTTGCTTCAGTTTACACCATAGATACCTGTAGGACACCAGCATCTCTAGTGGGCATAAGTAAATAGTGCACTTTCTGCTGTTATATATTATAGTAGTTTTGACACCAGTGAGGTGACCCAGTGCAAACAGTCATGGATTTCCTTTTTTAGCTTCTGTCTTGCAATACACATTTCAATTGCCTAGTATTTGTAAATTAGCTCAGTATTCTGTATAAACTGGATAATATTACCACATAATGAATAAAGCATTTGATCTAAATCAAAGAACATTTGAATGTCAACCCCATCTGACCTTCACCTTCAGTGTGGAATATTAGAAGTCATGGAAGTGTTGCATGGCCATTTAAAAGGAAAGGGTCACAGGCCACAGGCACTTAATAAAGGCCATGGAAGTCCAAAGTGATTTCTAATATTCTAGTACATTACACACACAATAAAAGGGTCATGTATCCCAAGTGAAATCATTAACAACTGACTATAAGGATATATTGCACAGATACTTTATAGATTATATGTATTATATTATTTATGCACATTTTGTAATGCTATACATAGGGCATTACACAGGAGCAGATATAAAGAAAATGGAGGACAGATCTGGGTACCATTGACAAATAAGGGAGGTTTTCTGTAGAAAATGTTTTATAGACCGTTTCAGATCATTCAGGAAGGAGCTAAGCTCCCGGTATTACTAACAATAAAATAAAAGTAGACATTGCTTAAACATCAGTGGAATCTTGTTTTCAATAACGTTTCATGTCTAAATGAAGTTTAATTAGTGATCTTTTAGAATTCACATTTAACAGAGATTATCCTAAATCTCCAAGGAAAGTCAAGAAAGTCTATAAGAAGTGGCTGGCAGTGTGTTCCTGTGGCTGCACCAGAGCTAGCTTACTAATGGGCTACCCTTAGAAACACATGCACATTTCCAACAATATTTTGTGCCAGAAATATTGCCATGAATAACAGTGAATTAGAAAATAAAATATTTTTACCAGCTATGTTTGCTTTGCACCATCTGGCATTATACCGTAGTGAGTGAAAGAATTCCAGGTGCTGCCAGTCTTAGAAAGTCAGGTTTAGAACAGGTTAAAACACATATGCAACATGACACTTGAAATAAGAGACTTGAATAGTAAGGGTTGCGCTCTTTGCTCTGCTTCCATTTCACCTGCAAAATTATGTTATTCACTTATGGTCTCTTAGAAGATCATTTATTTTCTCACAAGGGTCTAAGGTGTGTACTTGTGTACAGCCTGACCTTTTACAGCTACAGACTGATGTATTTATCTTGCAACTGAAATGTAAGGGTACCTATTTATAAGTAGTAGAGCCTTAAGGTTCATTCATGGATTGCAGGTACCATTGTGAACTGCACTATTTCCTTGTGCTGGATTAAAAATCTAGTGCAAGGTGCAAAGCCCTCTGCCCTCAGCTGCAAGGGAGAACTTAAACACACCAACCCTGTTTTTGAAAACTTTGCCACATTTTATGTAAATGATGCCAACAGTTTCATGTTTCTTATTTTTTTTTGCACTGAACTAGATTACTAAACGTGACAAATTGGTGCAGTGTTCTGAATACACATATCAAGCAAACATGATCTAAAGCAATTTCGTTGTTCATGGTGTAAAATCACCAAAGAGCATAGTAATATCCTGCATGTATGTGTGTTATTTTTAGAAAATGCTGTATTCTCTTATCAGATATATAAAAAAATGTCAGTATTCCAGTTCTATTGCTGTGCTATCTACAGTGTATCAGTGCTAAACTGGTATTACTTGCTCAGGATTTCCTGTAGAAGCAAATTTTGGTTTGAGTCTATATGGAGGTCAGCGGAGAATCATAAGCCTTGCCCAACAAAGGTATTCCCTGGCATTTGCCTGCTTGTCACCAGTCTATGTGTAAAGGATTACATGTATCCATAGCCAACTTCTCATTTGTCATAGCACTCATCAGCTTTTGTCTCTTACAATGCTTCATCTCTCTCTGTCTCTTTGTGTTCTGGCTCCACATCTGTGAAAAACTGATGCACTTGTTTCTTACTTTCTGCCAGGGTGAATATTTTAAAGCAGTTGTTCACCTTCCTACACTTTTTTTCAGTTACTGTAAGTTGTTTTCACCAAAAGTAAAAACTTTTTTCAATGACTTTCTATTTTCTATTTGTAACCGTTCTTCTGATATTGAAGTATAAAGTTTATTTTATCACCTTATGTCTTTAAGCTGAAAACATGTTGGAAAAAACAATAAAAAAAACAAAAAACAATTCAAATGTAAATCAATTTAAAAATGTCTGGTGAGTCTGAAAATAACTGAACAGAAAAAAAGAAACCCTTTCAAGTGTCACAGCACTGACCTTTCAGAATAGATATGAGGCATTTACTGAAAAGATACATAGTCCAAAGCAGCAACAAAGCACACTCCTTTTGTATCTTGGGGGCACATACTAGAACAGGGATCCCCAACCTTTTGAACCCGTGAGCAACATTTAGAAGTAAAAGGAGTTGGGGGAGCAACACAAGCATGAAAATTGTTCTTGGGGTGCCAAATAAGTGCTGTGATTGACCATTTTGTAGCCGTATGTGGCTTGTCAACCTACATTGAAGCTCTGTTTGGCAGTGCACCTGGTTTTTATGCACAAAAACTTGCCTCCAACCCTGGAATTGAAAAATAATCACCTGCTTTGAGGCCACTGGGAGCAACATCCAAGGGGTTGGAGAGCAACAAGTTGCTCACGATCTACTGGTTGGGGATCACTGTTCTAGAACTTTGTCTGTTCTGGAAGCATGTTTTAATTGCATGTTTAATAACTAGTATGGCAGAAAAAAGGATTAATTCTGCCTACCCCTAGTTCCAACCTTGGATATCTTGCAGATTATTGTCATAGGTTTGTTGGGCAGGCCTGTTGGCTGGCCCCATACAGGGCTGCCATTAGAAATCATGGGGCCCGATACTAACGTTTTTTTTAAAATCATTGGTGGTCAGGGCCCCCCATAAGTTAAAAAAATGTTTGGCACCAGGGCCCCCCATAAAAGTTTTTAAAAAAAAAACATTGCATCAGGGCCCTCCTTACAAGTTAGAAAAAACATTGGGTCCCCAGAGAATATTATATTTATTTTTAAAAAACATAGGTGTCAGGGGCCTATATAGTATTAAAATAATACATTGGTGGCTTGGGGTTTAAAAAAAACACCCATTGTGTTTAGTAAAACTGAACTCGTGGCTTCAGGACAACTTCTGCTCTTTTCGTGGCTTTGGGTCTTTTTGCCGCTTCTGGACTTCAAGTTCGGCTCTTTTTGTGACTTTGGGTCTTTTTGCGGCTTTGGGACTTCGGTGGTTCAGGACTTCGGAAGAGGAGGCGCAGCTTCTGCACTGTCAAGGGGGGTCAGCTATTTCAAAAACTGCAGCACAGTCGGGCCACCCTTTAGGCCCGGGTCCAGTACAGGAGTACCCCCTGTGCCCCCCTGGCCCCATACGTGGGCCAATTAGCTGTCAGCTTGGTCTGCAAGGGCCGAGTTTGCAGCTTACATAACCCATGTAAAATGGCAAAAAGAAAGCCCTCTAGTACTCCCACAGATGACACCCTATAGAATCGTATATGATGCACAAACACTGTGGCAGGCAAACAGCTGGGAAAATAAGATTAGCAATAGCCCTAGTGCAATAAACCAAGATTACAGGGGTAGTTCTCACCTTAAAGCAACTTTATTTTTAGAAAGGCCTATTTCTTAGAATCTATCTTTTTTATTTAGCCATCCTCTTCTATTCAATGCTTTCATTCAAACCACTTCCTGATTGCTATTGCACTGGACCCTAGCAACCAGATATTTACCGAAATCCCATATGTAGCCGTTATACAAAAAGCATAAAAACAGAGACAATTGCAGTTTTTCTCTGAGTATCATTGTCTACAATCATGCTAAAAGTTAAAGATAAACTTCACTGTGGCCATTCTGAACAGCCTTTATTTACAGGTAACTGCAGAATTAATCAATGAGACTGAAAATGTTAATTTGAATAGCAGCAAATATATATTGTATAAAGGTGAAGTAAAGGAGTAACTGACATACTAATGTCTAAGGAAAATGCATTTGTGGTTTTCTCTTGTGCCATGTGACTTGCTGACTAGTCGGAAATCAAGATAAAGACAATAGACACGTTGACAGAGCTTGAAAAGGCTGATATTTTGAAGTCCCTTGTTTATAAGCTGGACATCTAGGATCAGGTGGACATTTTCTACCCCCTTTATTACATTACCCTCTTAGTCAGCTCTCAACCATGGAACCCTACTATTGCAGTTACACCCAGTTAATAATTTTGTTTGGCACAGGTCTTTGAGTACAAACTGTTTTATAAAAATGCATATAAAAAATAAAATTATATAGGTATGAGATCTGTTATGCAGAAAGCTCAGAACTACGGGAAGTCAGTTTCCCACAGAATCAAATAATACAGATTTTTAAAATCGATTTCCTTTTTCTCTGTAAAAATAAAACAGTTGTACTTGTACTTTTTTTTATAGTTTTATATTTATTTGCCTTCTTCTTCTGACTCTTTCTAGCTTTCAAATGGGGGCCATCTAAAAACCAAATGCCCTGTATAGCTACACATTTAAGGGGTTATTTACTAAACTCTAATTTATATCATTATTATATTAAAAAAAAACAACAACCAAACTCTCATGCCCAATTTGACCTTATTTATTAATTAAAAAACTCAAATTTATCGGATCAGGAAAAAACCCAATAAAATCAAGCGAAAACCTTAATCATTTTCGGACTTTTTTCCGATTCACTCGATTTTGGGGGGGGGGGGTTTTGACAGAAAACGGTCAGAATTTTTAGATTATCGGGCTAAACCCAGTGCAAACCACAATATCTTCAAATTGGGATAGATGCCTCTCACATTTACTTATATAGGACCTCGACGGGACTGAGATGGTGGATTTTCAGATTCAGGCTTTTTGCAGCTTTGGGGTATAATAACGAAAAATCTGAGTTTTTGCCCCATAAAACATGACCAGATAAATTAGAGGGTTAGTAAATAACCCCCTTATTGCTACTTTTTTATTACTCAACCTATTCAGGCCCTCTCCTATTCATATTCCGTCTCTTATTCAAATCAGCGCATAGTTGCTAGGCTAATTTGGACTACAAGTATGGGACCCGTATGCTCGGGACTCGAGAATATCACATCACACTCAAAGCTAATGTAAAGGCGAACAACCACTTTCATCTGGTTTTGGGATTAATATAAATTTTTTGTCAGAAAAACAACTGCTATTTTAAACAACTGCAGCTATACTAAATAGTACAGAATGGGTTGAATACAAACACTTTGTATTTGCACCTTGGGTAATAAGAGAATCAAAACAGAGTGGAAATGGAGCAATCATCTACTCCTTGGAAACAATGGTTTAACACAACAAAAAAAGAGTGTTCCAGGTGTGCCAGAATATGAGAAGGGATTAGCAGTTACTTGCCTACCCTACCGTTTCATGGCCTGGTGCCATAGGAGCAGTCTGGTTATGGTTTCATGAGAAAAAGCAATTAAACATTTCTATTCTAAATGGTTTCATTTGACTGAATTATATTTAGTAATTAATTTAAAGCATGTTTTATTGCCTATCTAGTATAGGTCAATCTAAAAACAACTGGACTTGCTACAATTTTCATCAATGTATCATTTATATCAGTGTGGTTAAAGCTGTGATGTTATCGGGTAAGATTTCACAAAAAGTGTAGCACATGGGTCAACCCACCCTTTCCAATCACATGTGCCTGCCTTCCCTAACTATTGTATATCATATATCACATGCACCTTTCTTTTTCATTTGATTACTCCTTTGTTTACCTGTCTTTTCTTTGATAGCCAGAAAATACAGTAGTGGTATAAGGTTCAATAGTACACTGGTTTCCACATTGCTATTCATGATTAGGAGACATATTTATTTTTTTACCTGTTGCTGCGATAAGGCAACACCCACTATAAGTAAAAAGTATAGTCATTCAAGTGTCAGTATGTTCCAAAGAACACTGATAAGCAATAAATAAAAGCCATGGACATTTGTTGTCTTTGAAAGTGCCTTGTTGGACCATCCCATTGGCCAGCACTGACTGTTCTTCATTCCTGTAGTTGCTTATCATAGCCACAATGTGGGAGCTGAGCAACAATCATCTTTATCTGCTCACATAGTGGCTTGCATGTTGGGTAAACAGAGACCCAGGTACTATAACGTGGCTTTACAACAAGGCTGACTCGGTCCCTACTTAAGTAGGCAGCTTCTGTTTGGGTTCATTGCATTCTTGTGTTTCTGTATGCACTGCCTTTTAGTGTTTGATTTTCTAAATAAATATTCGTTTGCCTCATTGTTCTCCTGAGGGTGCACAAGATGTGACCACTTTCCCCTATAATGACCGACCGACCTGGTTCACTCTCTTGAAGTGAATGCAAGAGAAAGAGGTCACCATAGTTCTCTGTTTGAATGTGAGCACCTTATCACAAAAAGATGTGCGCGACCAGCAAGGTTCTGTGAGTTTCATTCAAAAACGTCTTCAGTTTTTTTTAACTTACATTTATTAAAGGGGGGGTTTACCTTTGGGTCAACTTTCAGTATGTTATAAAATGACCAAATGTAAACAACTTTTCGTTCGATCTTCATTATTTAGTTTTTATAGTTTTTAAATGATTTTCCCTTTATCTTTTGACTCTTTCCAGCTTTGAGGATTCAGTGATCCCAACTAAAGAAACAAATGCTCCGTAAGCCTACAAATGTATTGTTATTGATACTTTTCAATACTCACCTTTCTTTTCAGACCCTCTCTTCAGATCCATTTCTAGTGTCTTAAATATGGTTGCTAGGGTAATTTGGACCCTAGCAACCAGATCGCTAAAATTGCAAACTGGAGAGCTGCTGAATAAAAAGCCAAATAACTCAAAATGCACATATAATAAAAAATGAAAACCAACTGCAAATTGTCTCATTACATCACTCTTTACATCATACTGAAAGTTAACTCAAAAGTGAACAACCCCTTTAAAATAAGTTTGCTGCATTACCCTAGCTGCTAGGGAGTTAGACGAGGTTGCATCGTTTGCAAATATTATCATTACAATATTACCATTGTCTGCTTTACCACAATAGGCACACTATTCAATTTTCAGGCAGAAGAAGCACGTTGCTATGTCAGTCAATGAGAGGTTATAAACAGAAACGGATAGATAATTACATTTTTGGGTTGCACTTTACTAATTTACTAACATAACTGCTAAAATGAACCCAGTGCAGAGTTATCCAGAGCAACCAATCAGATATTTGCTTTTATTTATAACCTGTAATGCATTGTTCACACTAAATTGTTGATTGGTTGCTCTGGTTAATAGCGCCTGTATAGTTTAGCACCACTAAGTAAATGTGCTCCTTTGTGTCTAACTACATGTTATTGTCATTAATTGACACTTGAAAACCACACTGCACAATGTTAGGACTTGGGAAACTGGTTCAGGCAAAATGCTGTGCCATATATACAGTTGATCACTAATTGTACTACACAAGTAAACTTACTGCTAAGGCTCAGATGATTTAATTTATTTTTTATCTCATTACACCGAAAAAGAAGTCAGTCTGGCCTGGCTCATTTCATTGGTCTGGCCACCAGCTAGATGAAATATAAATATATATTTATCATATACATATATATGAGTAGTTCCCATTTTTGTTAGATACCACTAGAGGGAGCATTTTGTTTATATTAGATTAGTGCTGTTTAGCTGTTTCTATATAGAGGGTCAGGTAGTCTTCACTATACATTACTACATGTTTAAGAGCCAGTTTATAATAAAATGATCATGTGGAACTCTTGAGCACTGGGGGGCATAAGACCATGTGGAGAAAACAGATAACACTCGCACACCCTGGCTGTCCGATCAATGCGAATCCCCAGTACCTGGTGCAAGAGGAATCAGCTAACTTGTAGTCAGTATAGAGGAAAAGTAATTCCCCTGGCACACCGTGGGTAATGCTGGCAGGGAAAACCCTTGCTAGTTTATTGAGGGGGGCAATGTTTCAGGGCGGGACCCCTTTGTCAAGCATATCAGATGTCATTGCACATAAAATTTAAAGGTATAACAATTAAACATAATTAGTGGATGTGACAACAAGCAATAATCAAACGTTGGTTACAAATATTTGTGCAAAAGGCCATAATTAATGTCCACATTGTATAGTCCCTATATCCATCAGGTGAAATTCATAGTATTAAAAAAGTATTAGAAGAACAAGTCCAATGTAGGATAAAAAACCAGGACAAACTGTATCAATCAAGTAACAGACTTTGCAGACAAATGATTCTCAAAGTATCAAAGAAAAATAGAAGATTTAAAGGATACATTACAATTGACAACAGTGCAAGTTGCAACAAAACAAAGTAACTGAAAAGTATTTTAGACTCACAAATAAATTGAACTTCTATCTTACCCTACACGAATGGAAAAGGTAATCTTTCCCTGAAGCATATCCTGGCAAGCTGCTTATCTAAAAGAGAACTAGTTACAAGTTAGTTAAAGGATAAAAATGACAAGAAACAGGTCATATTAAATTCTTCAATTAACCCTATCGGGTGGCGGAATTGTTAAAACCAAGCAAAACTTTTTCATGTATCTGCCAACAGAGTTGTGAGAGTTGTGAGATGGCTATCATCATCATCATCATCATCATTTATTTATATAGCGCTGTCAAGATACGCAGTGCTTTACTGCAGTTATAGCAAACAGGGAATAAATGGTGGATAACAGACAAGGATTACAGAGTACAATAGGGTTTACAAACTAAAAGGTTAGGGTACAATTGAGACATTAGGATTGTATAAACACTTTGTCATTTTTGATACAGCAATGATTAAATAAGGTACATCGAATAGGCCTCTTTAAACAGATGGGTCTTTAATGAGCGCTTGAAAGTTTGGAAGGAAGGAGAAAGTCTGACAGCTTGTGGCAGAGAGTTCCAGAGAAAAGCAGAAGCCCGAGAGAAATCTTGTAGACGAGAATGGGCAGAAGTGACCAGAGGAGAAGTGAGGCGAAGATCAGAAGCAGAGCGTAGGTTTCGTGAAGGAGTGTATTTGGAGATTAGAGATGAAATATAGGGAGGGGCTTCATTATTAAGGGCCTTGAATGTGAGTGTAAGTAATTTGATTCTAGAAGAGATTGGGAGCCAGTGAAGGGACATACATATGGGAGCAGCTGATGTTGAGTGGCGAGCTAGATGAATGAGTCTAGCGGCCGCGTTTAGAACAGATTGGAGTTGTGAAAGGTGACTTGTTGGAATACCTGTGAGGAGTAAGTTGCAGTAATCAAGGCGGGAGATGATGAGAGACTGAATCAGTGTTTCAGTTGATTCTGAACTGAGATAAGGTCGTATTCGAGCAATGTTGCGCAGTTGAATACGGCAAGATTTTGCAAGTGTTTGAATGTGTGGTGAAAAAGACAGATGAGAGTCTAAGATGACTCCTAGGCAGCGTGCCTGTGTGGTGGAATGAAAGGTGGTGTTGTTTACGGTGAGTGATATCTGAGGGACAGGGGAAGATCTTGGAGTGAAAATGTTTAGCCAATAAAGTTTCACCTTTTAGTTTGTCAGTTTTTTCTTCCACCTTCTTACCAAGAGTCTGTGAGGTTATAGGTAACGGTTGATAGGTATGGATCATAGACTTATGCTAATTGGGCCTCAATTTCATGGCCCTACTTTTCTGTCCTATGTATACCAATCCGCACGGGCATTTGATACAGTATATTATATCCTTTGTATTACGAAAGTCCCATGGACAATTGTAGACCATAAGACTATGCCACACCAGGTTATTTCTCCACTTTCATATAAACACAGAAGAAATCCAATTTGGTCCATGGTGAAACTGCAATGATAGACACGGTGTCAGCCTGAGTGCACACACATTGGAGGAATTTCAACTTGAAAATGCAATCTTTCATGCTGAAGCATCTTGGCTTTTGGCAGAAAAACTATCTAGTCTGGCATAAATATCTCTTGAAGGGAAATACTGCACACAGCCAATGGGCCTTCAGTTGGACAACTCTGTTTTAGATAGAATGTTTATTAGGGATATATATAACATCACTCAGTTATCTATTTTATATCATGACTCCATCCGAGCGATGAGGAGTTGAGGAAACATTGGCTGTTCGCTTGTTTCTTTCATTACTGACCAAATCCTATCACTCAGGCCCCCATGTACATATCTGGGATCCTCATCTGCAGTGTTATTTTATGTTAGCCCATAACATTCATTTGGACATGGAATGCAGTAAATGTTTTAATGGACAATCATTTGGAACTACTACATTTGCCACGTGCAAGTTTAGGAAAACAGCGGGAGATTAGGGAGCTTAATGCGTGGCTTGGTCTTGGTGCAGGAAGGAAGGGTTTGGGTTCCTAGAGCACTGGGCTGACTTTTCGTTGGGGTACAACCTATACAGCCGTGACGGTTTGCACCTCAATGGAAGGGGGTCCGCGGTGCTAGGGGAAAGAATGGCTAAGAGGTTGGAGGAGTGTTTAAACTAGGCAAGAGGGGGGTGGGTGAGATAAAGGATTATGGGGAAGCTAGTGTAGACGGGGTAGTGGGGTTAGTAAGGGGTCATGGGGGAGGAGTGAGGGGGGCATACAGTTTACCAGCTAAGGAGGTCCCTCTGTTACAAGGAAAACAGAATAATACTAACTTAACGTATAATTCTTCACTAAGTAATGCACATTTCAAAAGTAAAAGTAGTAACCTCCGCTGTATGCTGGCAAATGCACGGAGTTTGTCAGGTAAAATGGGAGACCTAGAATTAATTGCATGCTCTAAAAATTATGATATAATTGGTATCACTGAGACCTGGTGGGATGAAACATGTGACTGGATTGTGAATTTAAATGGTTACACCCTTTTTAGGAGGGACAGAGGGATTAAAAAGGGTGGAGGAGTGGGTTTGTATGTAAAGCCTGAATTAAAGCCATGCGCTAAAGAAATAAAAATAGCTGGCACTGGTGAGGGTGTAGAATCACTCTGGGTAGAGATTTTGACTGGGCAAAAGGTATCAAAAAGAATTATCATTGGTGTATGCTATAAACCACCTCGTATAAGTGTCGAGTATGAAGCCCAGCTACTCTTGCAGATACAAGCGGCTTCACAGCTGGGTCAAGTTGTTGCTATGGGTGATTTCAATTATCCAGACATTGACTGGGGTAATGGGGTTGCTAAGACAGAAAAAGCTAGTAGGTTTGTAAATATGCTGAATGACAACTTTTTATTCCAGCTCGTTCAAGAACCTACTAGGAATAACTCTCTTTTGGACCTTGTAATAACTAACAATACTGAACTCATCTCTAACATTTGTGTGGGTGAGCATTTAGGGAATAGTGATCATAACATGGTCTCCTTTGAGATTCTGTTGCAGAAGCAATTCTATAAGGGAGTAACTAAAACACTAAATTTCAGACGTGCAAACTTTGACAGTATAAGGGCATCTCTGCAACATATTAAGTGGGAAATGCTTTTCACAGGGTTAAACACAGAACAAAAATGGGAAGTCTTTAAAATGCTGCTTAATAAATATACTTGTCAGTATATTCCACTTGTAAGCAAGGAACGTCGTTGCAAAGCAAAACCTTTTTGGTTCAATAGAAGCGTTGGTGTTGAGGTGGGTAAGAAAAGACGTGCTTTTAAGGCTTTCAAGTTAGCTGGTACAGCCGAAACATTTATAAGGTACAAGGAGGCCAATAAATCATGCAAAGAAGCTATAAGGCAAGCTAAAATTGCTATAGAAAAGGATATTGCAGCAAGCAGTAAAAAAAATCCAAAATTATTTTTTAAATATGTCAATAGTAAAAAAATGAAGCAGGAAGGGGTGGGACCCTTACTATCAGAGGGGGATCAGCTGGTTGATGAAAACAAAATAAAAGCGCAGATTCTGAACTCGTATTTTTCATCTGTTTACACAAATGAAGAACCAGTAAGTGAAGGTTTCCTTCTTAACACTCCCAATTCTAGTAATACAACTAATGATGCATGGTTCACACAAGAAGAAATTCAAAAGAGACTTGAACAGGTTAAGATTAACAAAGGTCCAGGGCCAGATGGTATTCATCCCAGGGTAATTAGCGAGCTTAGCTCTGTGATTGCCAAACCTCTTTACTTAATTTTTCAGGATTCATTGAGATCTGGTATTGTGCCGAGAGACTGGCGAATTGCTAATGTGGTGCCTCTATTCAAAAAAGGATCCCGTTCTCAGCCTCAAAACTATAGGCCAGTTAGTCTGACGTCAGTATTAGGAAAGCTTTTTGAAGGGTTAATAAAGGATAAGATACTGGACTTCATAGCAAATCATAATACTATGAGTTTGTGCCAGCATGGTTTTATGCGTAATAGATCTTGCCAGACTAACTTAATTTCTTTTTACGAGAATGTAAGTAGAGACCTCGATTCTGGGATGGCAGTGGATGTGATTTACTTAGACTTTGCTAAAGCATTTGATACAGTGCCACACAAAAGGTTACTGGTTAAATTAAGGAATGTTGGCCTGGAACATAGTATTTGTACCTGGATAGCGAACTGGCTAAAAGATAGACTACAAAGAGTGGTGGTAAATGGAACATTTTCTAATTGGACCAGTGTTGTTAGTGGAGTACCGCAGGGCTCTGTACTAGGTCCCTTGCTTTTCAACTTGTTTATTAATGACCTGGAGGTGGGCATTGAAAGTACTGTTTCTATTTTTGCAGATGATACTAAATTGTGCAGAACTATAGGTTCCATGCAGGATGCTGCCACTTTGCAAAGTGATCTGTCTAAACTGGAAAACTGGGCAGCAAACTGGAAAATGAGGTTCAATGTTGATAAATGCAAGGTTATGCACTTTGGCAAAAATAATATAAATGCAAGTTATACACTAAATGGCAATGTGTTGGGAGTTTCCTTAAATGAAAAGGATCTAGGGGTCTTTGTAGATAACACGTTGTCTAATTCTGGGCAGTGTCATTCTGTGGCTACTAAAGCAAATAAAGTTCTGTCTTGCATAAAAAAGGGCATTAACTCAAGGGATGAAAACATAATTATGCCTCTTTATAGGTCCCTGGTAAGGCCTCATCTGGAGTATGCAGTTCAGTTTTGGACTCCAGTCCTTAAGAGGGATATAAATGAGCTGGAGAGAGTGCAGAGAAGTGCAACTAAATTGGTTAGAGGGACGGAAGACTTAAATTATGAGGGTAGACTGTCAAGGTTGGGGTTGTTTTCTCTGGAAAAAAGGCGCTTGCGAGGGGACATGATTACACTTTACAAGTACATTAGAGGACATTATAGACAAATGGCAGGGGACCTTTTTACCCATAAAGTGGATCACCGTACCAGAGGCCACCCCTTTAGACTAGAAGAAAAGAACTTTCATTTGAAGCAACGTAGAGGGTTCTTCACAGTCAGGACAGTGAGGTTGTGGAATGCACTGCCGGGTGATGTTGTGATGGCTGATTCAGTTAATGCCTTTAAGAATGGCTTGGATGATTTTTTGGACAGACATAATATTAAAGGCTATTGTGATACTAAACTCTATAGTTAATATAGGTATGGGTATATAGAATTTTAATTAAAAGTAGGGAGGGGTGTGTGTATGGATGCTGGGTTTTCATTTGGAGGGGTTGAACTTGATGGACTTTGTCTTTTTTCAACCCAATTTAACTATGTAACTATGTAACTATGTAACTATGTAACATTTTGTAGACAAAATTGTAGCCACACTTCTGCAATGAACCACTAATCTATGTGACAAAATTTATACATGGAGGTTTCAATGGTGCTAACTATGCTTTAAACTGCCATGCCTTTATGGCAAAATCACAGACCTGTCCATATGACTAATGAGACTGTACTATTCTATAGTATTGGAGAACCATGAGCATTACATTTTTGCAAAGGACCAATACACATATGTTTTGATTCAAGGGTGTTGAACTTTGTCATTTAGTTCATTTTCCTGCTTTGATTTTCTCAGCCAATGGTTGGTACAGGCCTGCCTACCTTTCTGACCAATGACATTACAGCATTCTATTGTGTTGGAGACTACTCAGTATAGCAAACATTTTAAAGATGGCAATGTAGCAGTTAGTACATTATAAAATAGTGGATGTTCCCTTATTTACACTTAAACCATAAATCTACCCAGAAACATTCTAATGAGTACAAATATTGCACATAATTTTTACAATAAAATGAAAGCCACTTATATTGGATTCTAACCTCTTGTGAACAGCCCTCTTACTCTATTGTCTCCTAGCATAATGAAGTTGTAACGGTGCATCTATTCGGGTGAAATGTTTGTCTGCATATGTTAACCAATACATATCTCTCAGAGACCACCTGAACTTTTCCTTCCATTGAACCCCCTCTCTGGGCACCTGCTCTGGGAGTTCTCCATTTTGGGTTAGTCGTACTTACTTAATGCTCTGCTCATTGTAGATGAAGGGTACTTGAGTTACTTGTTCTTACAGTCCCCAGGCCTCCTTCAACACACACCCAGCCTTGTTCTGGGGAAACCACATACCACACCAACCTGGTTTCTTAAACTTAACGGCATCTTTAGGGTAAACTACTCTCCTTCGGATTCTAATTAGCACCCATTCCCTGTTCTGCTCATTGTCAATGAGCTAGTCTCATATATTTTTTCCTTTGGTCTTTTGGACAATCTATCTAATCAGCCATTTACTCGTCAGAGCACGCATTTCTCCCCGGTTTTACCACTTCTAACATTAACTATATTCTCCCCTACTTGTTGCTATAGCTGCACTGTACTCATGCTCTCCTTTATCCTTATTTTCCTTTTGCCTGAGAGGTTATTGTTTCCTAAGGGCACACTTTTAGCTCAACAACCCTCAATACTTTCAACAGATCTTTCCAACCACAAATGCAAGGACAACATTGCATTAATTGTATATGTGAGTAGAGTTAGGTGACAATGGCAGTGCATGAGATTATGTGATATGGAAGGAAAGAAAGTAATGGTTGGAAAGGGGAAATGGTGACTTAGTAAGGATAGAAGTAAAGGAAGAAGAATATAATATATAGAATATATAATATAATATCTCTCTGACCAGCTTTCATTGGTGTTTTCTGTCTCATCCTCATTGTCTGTGGCGGAAGAGTGACTAAGGATTGTTTATTGTAAAACATAGAGAGGGTCTCCACACAGTAAAATGATTACTCACCACATTAGGGAAGTGGCCCAGCTGCACCGTCCTGAGCCCTCAGCACAGGGAGCAGACACTGAAAGGATAAATCTGGAGCAGGCACTCAAATGAAGGCAGTCTTCCACCAAATAGTCAAAACAAAGTAAAGATTTATTATGTCCTACGCCTTATGCGTTTCATGTCTTCAACACTTAATCATAGCCTATGCTAAGTGTTGAAGACACAAAACGCGTAAGACGTAGGACACAATAAATCTTTGGGTCAGGAAAAAACGCGATAAAATCAAGCGAGAACCTGAATCATACAAATTTTTTGGATTTGAAGCCCAAATCACTTTTTTTCGGGTGATCCGAAACCCAAAACCCCCTAATTTTTCAGATTATAAGGAAAAACCCAGCAAGAACTATGAAATCTTCAAAACGTAAAAGGGACATCTGCCATTGACTTCTGCATGACCTTGGCAGCAGGTCTGGACTGGAATTAAAACAGGCCCAGGCATTTCAGGTACACAGAGGCCCAATTAGCCCCCACCAGCCCACTAAATACTGACTTTCTATGGCACCTCATAGCAGCCCCTATGGCATTTGCCAGAACCCATAGATTGCCAGTCCGGACCTGCTTGGCATGTTTGAGATGGTGGATTTTTTGATTTGGACTTGGACTTGTTGCAGCTTCGTGGCTATAATTAATTGCGATTTTTTTTTCCACAAAAAAATTGAGGTTTTGTCCAAAAAATCCTGACCAGAAAAAATCGTAGTTTAGTAAATAACCGCCTAAGTCTACTAAAAATCATTTAAACATTAAATAAACCCAATAAGATTGTTTTGCCTCTAATAATGATTTGTTTTATCTCAGTTGGGATCAAGTACAAGGTACTGTTTTATTATGACAGAGAAAACCAAAAAATGTTTCAAAAATTTTAAGTATCTTATTAAAATGAAATCTATGGCAGGTAGAGCTTCCCGAAATTCAGAGCTTTCTGAATAATGGGGTTTCCAGATTAAAAGATCACTCACCTGTACTTAAAGGGGAACTCCACAAAAAACATAACAAGCTTTTTGAAAAGTAAACATAATGTCAAGCAACTTTGCGATATAGATCAATAAAAAAAAATGCAGACTTTTCATGATTTTTAATGGTTTGGAACAGTTCCCTAAGCTTAGCCCACTGCTCTCCTGTTGATCTGTCTGACTACTTTGCTGAGCTGGCTGACTACTGTTACTTTGCATCAGCAGCCATCTGTCCTCAGCCTGCATCCTCCAAACCCCACAATTCCCTGCACACGTGATTTCAATAATGAACACACCCTCACAGTGCAATGAATAAATATAAGAACTGTTAAACAGTTGGATTTCAGCATAGAAAATAGCATTTATTCATACTTTTTGAAGAATCAGGTAACTGTGATGGTTATATTAGGGGTTTCTGTGTTATGTGGGCCTCTTTATAAAATTGTGGTTTGGAAGCCGGAGTTCCCCTTCAAGTACTGCGCAATGGTTTCAATGTAGGTGACCAAAAAATGATGGTAACAAAAGTTATATTAAGAAATCTAAGAATTAATTGGACAGGTAGGAGACTCCTTTACAGGGCTATATCCAGCCCATTTTATTTATTTTGTTTTTCTATTAAAATCATTTACTCTGAGTGCTGTATTTTTTTGCTATTTTGTACACATTTTACCTGCACTCAGGCATGATGTGTTTTTGTTTGGTGAGTGCTCTTCCAGCTTCCATATATATATATGATAGTCAAGGTTTGGTAGAAAGTAGTTCACCCTGGCCTCCAAGGATCAGAGTTGCCTATATGAGGAAAAACAGTGTAAATAATATATATTGTTTCAGAATAATTTTGATAGTTTCAGCATATACAGTAAATCAGGTGTATCCAATTTATGGTTCTACAGCTGCTGGTGCATAACTCCCGACTGTCCTGTTTTTCATGGGACAGTCATGATTTTGACTGCTCAACCAGCAGTCCCAGATTGTTACTGAAATGTCCAGAGTTTCTCTTTGATCTCCTGCACTGAACAGCCAGAAAAAGTTGCAACGTTTCTAAAACCCAATTTACTTTTTTACAGAGTGCCCAGAATACGTAGGTGGTGCACTTAGATGCATTTGTAACAATTTAAGATAAGCAAAGGAACAATTGTTACTATTTAAGATAAGCAGGTATCTTGGGAGAACTGAGATTTACAGCTTAAAGGGCAATTTACCTTCATTAGCAAAACTGTAAAAGCACACAAAACCTCACACTAAAACCCCCAGAAATGTGTTTAAATTTTCCATAACCTGCATAATTTTGTAAAATGGACATGTTAATTAGGGGGTGTGGCTATAAAACGGGCATGGTCAACATTTATTGAAGGGGTTCTGTAATTTACTGTTGTCTAAAATCAGGGTAATGCAGTGTATGGTTTTGGATTTATTGCTCAAAAGGCTTTTAGTTCTTTAATCTGAAATGCTGAACAACAAGCGACAGAGATAAGAAGAATTAACTGAGCAAAGTGAATTGATATATAAATATATAGAATAAAAATGAATACAGTTACCTGTATATGAAATCTGAACTCTAACATGAAAGAAAATAGCAGAAAAAGACCAGTAAAAATGAATTATTTGACTATGGGGTTAAGGGCAGTGGCCCTAGCGCGGAAATGTTAATGGCAGATATTGACAGAATAAACCTGTTTTTTTTTTTTTAAAGTGTTCTGCCTGTTCTGTAACCTTTCTGTAACCTGAAAGCCAACTTTAAAACCGACATTAAGACGAGGTTACAAATTTATCTCCATCAGCATATATTTTAATAGTTCTTGGCTATAGTCCATAATTATTGGCTCAGAAAAGTGTAGCATTGCAGAAATGCAGAAATTCAGTTATCTTGCAATGAACGCATTACTGATATAAGCACAGCCAATGAAGCATTTAACAGTTTACTATGGGGGTGCTGATTAGTGATGAACAGGCTGGCCAAACACAGCAGGACCCATGGACTGAGCGGGTTTGGACCGACCTTAGCACTTGCTTTGCGGGTTGCGCTGGCTTCCTGCTTTCGGCTTCTATTTTTATAGGCAAGCACTCACCCCGCCCATTTTGTGACATCATTGGTGGGGGTGGGTTGGCGCGGGCCTATAAATAGAGGGGAGGAGGCAGGTGCGGGCAGGCTAGTGCTGATTTACAAACATAGGTTCACAATTGCCAATAGCAACCAACCATCAATTAGTTTTCAATACCTGCTGAAATCCATATTGGTGGTCAAACAATTAAACAATTGTTTAACATTTAAATGATTGTTAGAAGACTTAATAGTGATCCAAATTACAAAAAAAACGCCAGGTCCCAAGCATTCTGAATAATATATCTTATAAGTTTATTAAGATTCTTATTTATCCAGATCATGATATATACAGTATCAGTGTCGGACTGGCCCAACGGGACATCGGGAAAAAACCTGGTGGGCCCCGACCCTTAATGGGCCCCCACCAGGCCAGTCCCCTCTCCTGATCAGTTTCGGGGGAAAAAAGTTTTTTCAGGTGCCGCACAGCGACATTTACGCATGTGCGCAGCACCCATTTATTTTGGAGCGTCGAGCGCCACGGCGCCTTCACGCATGCGTGTCAAGCAGCTCCTTCATCCATGCTCGCTCAGTGCGTCATAGTAGGGGGGGGCTCTGGACATTAGTCCCGGTGGGCCCTGGGCCCCCCAGTCCGACCCTGTACAGTATCTAGTAGAATAGTCAAAGGCAACTGGATATTTAGGTGGTTATTTATCAAAGGTTGAATTTTATAACTTTTTAGACCTCAAATTAACTCAAATAATCTCACAACTTGAATGGTTTCTAATTTAAGAAAAAACTCAAATGGAAAAAACTTGAATCAACAAGTTCAGGGTTAACAACACGAAAACTCGAATTGATTGAGTTTTCCGGCAACACCCTCCGACCATTATGAAGGCTATTAAGATCTTCAGATGGTTCAAGGGACCTCTGCCATTGACTTTTACATGACAATGGTGTATTTTTGGATTCAAGTTATTTCCAGGGTCAGGGTATATAAAAACAACCTTGAAAACTCAAATTTTTCATGGAAAACACAACTTGAACCTTAATAATCTGCCCATTAGATTTTTTTTCTTTTCTTTTGAAAACGTTTCATCACTCATCTGAGTGGCTTCTTCAGTTTAACTGAAGTGCTAGGGAATATACAGTAAGTGTGAAACATAAATTATTCCTCTATTATATATCAATCATACTATGCTTTTACATTATGTCAAACCTATGTACACCTAAATAGAATATATGTGCTCTTAAGTGCTATGGAACCATTCTGCTTTTGAAAAAATAAATTAAAATATTCCTTTTTTTTAGCGCAGTCACAGCCTTTTGCATTCATCAGTGTGTCATAAGGTTTGGGGAGTGATGTTAACTGCCCCAGGCAATTGTAAAGGTTGTACCAGGTACAATCAGTTTGTTATTTTTGTACTTATAAGTAGGGAAGGTTCAAAGCCCTACCACAGCTTCAGGGCATGTGTATTCATGGCTTATCAGAGCAGGACAACAAGGGAGACTGTTTTATATCATGTGCATTATTGTGGCCCATAGAGGGTCACGAGTGTTATGCAGTGATGAACACTTTCAGATAAACCAGAGAAGATTCTTTTTTGAGTTCTGTACAAGGGCACTGATATCTGCCCAGGCATCTATACTTACTCATGTCACATCTTTTTGCTGTTTGCTGACAAAACAAGAAACACTTTTCATTTGTAAATAGACCCCAGTATATATTAAAGATTTTAAGTGATAAGGCAAAAGCAATGACATGCAAGTCCTCAAGAAACTTTTGTCACATAGGTTTATTAAGGTTAATATAATTAAAAACATGCAGTTTCTTTTGACTGTAAGATGACAAGGATGGAGCAAATATCATAAACAAAGAAAAGCTTAAATAATGTCTCTGCAAATTTGTAACATTGCTAATTTTCTGCTGTAGTCAGTAAAACTATTTTATTAAAAAAAAAAACCCCATCCCAGCCTAGTGTAACCGGGCCACCACCTACCTTGTTTCTAGCATGGGGTTGGGGTAGGTACATGCTCAGTACACCAAGGGGCAGATTTATCAAGGGTCAAATTTCGAAGTAAAAAATACTTCGAAATTCGACCATCGAATTTAAATACTTCGAATTCGAATCTCGAATTCTAACTTTTTTCATCGAATTTGGGTATTCTGCGGGCGAAGTAAAATCGTTCGATCGAACCATGAAATCCTTCTAATTGAACGTTTCGACAGATTTTATCGTATGATCTTATGATTTTACTTCGACTTCAAAAACGTAGAAAAATGCTGTAGAAGGTACCCATAGGCTAACATAGCACTTTGGCAGGTTTAATTTGGCATATTGAAGTCAAAGTTTTTTTAAAGAGACAGTACTTCGATCATTGAATGGTCGAATATTCAAACTATTTTACTTTGAATCGAAGTCGAAGTCGCAGTATCCTATTCGATGCTCGAAGTATCCAAAAAATTTGTTCGAATTTCGAATTTTTTACATTGAAAATTCCCTCGAATTCACTTTGACCTTTGATAAATCTGCCCCTAGGACTAAAGTTGCTGCACTGGCCTTGCAGCACAGGGTTGTTTACAATACAACGTCTATAGCTGGGTATTTTGTAGCCACAACAAGTAGCTGCTAGTAGTAGCAGCTACTTGTTGCGCTTACAAAATGCAAAAAACACCCTGCCATAGACAAAACTGAGAATTGCCTTTGCTTAAACACATGTAGTGTCTTGGCAAAGCCAAATATCACATTAGTCTATATTGTAGCCGTGACAAGTAGCTTCTACTAGTAGTCCAGGCAGGCGCATGCACAGTACAGTGAATTTAGATATGAAAAGCTGGCTTCTTCACGATACTGCACTTGACTGTGCCTGGAGAAAATAAAAAAGAAGCTGAAGAAGATCATAGCTTCAGGGCAGTTTTTTGCTAACAGGAGCACCGGCCCAGGGGTATCATGCAAGTGATTATAATCTCCGGGGTTGCCTAACATTTGTCACACCACAGTGATTTTAGTCCTCCTTTTACTATTACTAGAACTATCTTAAAAGTCATAGTTCTGACAAGATCTAAAAAATTGCCGGTCAGCCAAACTTCCATATCCTGGTGTCATCTGACCACAACAAGTTTTCCCAAAAAAGCATGATGCTGACCAAGTTGCAATGTGGGTAAAGGTTATGTCAAATATTTGGCTTTTTGGCCAAAGTTCAAAGCAAGTACTGCCCACACACTGAGAGCAACAAACCTACATGTGCAGTGGTGGTGGCATCATGCTGTGATATTATGCAACTCAGGCCGGACTGGCAATCTGTGGGCAAATGCCAGAGGGGCTGCTATAAGGTGCCATAGAAAGTCAGTATTTTGTGGCCTGGTGGGGGCTGTTTGGGCCTCTGTGTACCTGAAATGCCAGGCCTGCTTTAATTCTCAGTCCGGACCTGAAAGCAACATTTATATATGGTCCAAATACAGATATGTTCTTTCTGAGCTGGAGGCACTAACAATGCATGGTGTTACAGTTGTACATTCTATACCACAATAACACTCACATACAAATAGCTCCCTCTTTCTCTGTAGCACACACACACAAATACACAATCTCACATGTCTCTTCTGCCCCTCTCCATCATTTGCTTCTAAGCTTCATTTCTTAAAGACCCAGTGCATGTCCTAGAGCTCTAAAGGAGCACAATCACTTACCTTAGAGCTCACTTACACAGCACCTGTGCCTGGAGCATACCCTATGTCAAGGTGCTAAGTACAAGACCCTATTGGTCTTTATGCCCATTTTTGCTCCCAAGCTCGACCATTTCAAAGATGATCCCATGTGCCTCCTCAGCTCACCCCTCTGCTAAATTGTGTCATCAAACCTGTTTCATCCGCATCCAAACAACCAACAGACAACAAAAAAAAGCAATCATTCAATTTCAGAATGAAACCCACATCACTATGATTCTCTAGCAGAAATCTTTTCACATAGAAAATGAAGAAACTCAGGTCTGAATTTGTATTCTTAATATTTTATTCCAAAATATAGACAAGAACAATCTGAAGAAGTTTGAATCCACTGTCCCATCCACTTCTGTCTATATTCATTTGTTTGGCTTCTTCTGACAACAAGTGTTTGTGCAGCCGTTGTCTATCAGTCTATTAATGTTCTTAACCTGATACAAGGCAGGTCTTTTCCTTGTAAATCTCTTGCCAAGAACTGGCAGATGAAGAGCTGCACTCACTCCTTCTCTTCTCCATTTCTCTTTGGTAGAAACCTTTTCTAACATAATGCTCAGACTTTTTTGATCTGCGAGAGGAGATGATGTTGAGCCTCTAGGCTTCCTCTTTCGGCCTCCTCTCACATTTAATGGTTTCACTTCCTTATCGTAACTACATCTTATTCCAGATGTTTTATTCATCACAGGTATGTTAATCAAAGTACACCCAAAGCACCAAAATTGGAGTTTTGGCTGGAGGAGTGATGACTTCTGTTGCATTGCAAGGAATTGAAAAAGAAGGACAGATGCTGCTCCATAGCAGGAGCTTTTTTGGGGTGTAGATCTGTTGTGTATATAGACCTAGGGGCAGATTTATCAAGGGTTGAATTTCGAAGTTAAAAAACTTTGAAATTCGACCATCGAATAGGCCAAATTTGAGAGTCGAACTTTTCTTTTTGAATTTTTTTGGCTGTTTTCGGTCTAAATAAAAATCGTTCGACCATTTGGTGAAATCGTTAGAATCGAACGATTTAATCGATCGTTCAAACGATTTTCAAAAAAAATCCTTCAACTTTTTACAACTTAGCCAAATTTTGGCTATAGGTTCTAGGAGGTCCCCATAGGCTAACATAGCAATTCGGCAGGTTTAAGGTGGCGAAGTGTCGAAGTCGAAGTTTTTTAAAGAGACAGTACTTAGATTTTCGAATGGTAGAATATTCAAAGTATTTTCTATTCGAATCGAAGTCGAATTTGGCCTATTCGATGGTCGAAGTACCCAAAAAATACTTTGAAATTCAACGTTTTTTAATCTGAAAATTCACTTTGACCCTTAGTAAATGTGCCCCCTAGTGTGCAATGCGAGCCTAGAATTACTGCCATGTTCAAAGTTGTGGTACCTCCAGAATTCCCCTGCAGCAATAGGCACATGGGCTCAATTAATCGGAAGAGCTGAGACGGATGCAGTGGTGCTTTTTGCATTATGCGGAAGTACAAGGAGCATCTTTGGAAGCAAGTACCTTTAATGAATAGTGTCAATAGGTGCAAAAATCGCTTGCATTTTAGCTTAACATTTGTTGCTGCAAGCGTAAACAAGCCCTGTAGAATCATATGAGTACCAGAAATGTACTGCTGTTGTTCAACTAAGCAGATTCATAGTAAAAGTTCTAATAAGTATTCACAATAAGTAACTAATGGCCCATAAAATTGTGTATTTCTAATGTGAATTTTAACCTTACCCATTCAGTGTAAAACTATAGCACTTGACTGCAGAAAAACTATCATTACATAGATAGTAACTCTGGCACACTCATTGCACTTGCTTGTGCTTTTCTGATTATTTCATAATCCACCAAGGACCTTGTATTGTGAATCAAAATATACAAGTGACACTTTAAAGCCACACCTGGTTATTTAAGTGGGATTACAGATATGATTATGATATACTTATATTTCTGACTCTCCATAGTTTAACACCCTTAACTGTTTCACCAACCCTAAGCAAGCAAAAAGAATCCTACTCATTTTAAACCAAGTGTTAAAGGATCTCCCTCCAACTTGCCACTCCTGTGTTACAAATAAAAATAGTGTTTATGAAAATAACAGTAAGACAAGAAAGATATGGGGTGAGTGAGAACGAAATAAGGAAAGAAAGAGCAAATGAGGAAAAATTCTGTGTCCTAACCTGTCCTGTTTCCATGGATTCAGGTGATTAATACTCGCTATTTTGATTTCTAATTATTTCGGTAAATATTTCCTGACCATTTGCCCCTTTAATACAAATCCAACAGCTGGTGTTCAGGTGGAACTGAACAAACTTGTTGAGCTCATATTTTGCTGTTTTCAAGATGGTGAAAGAAAGAATTACTGTACATTGTATTCTAATTATTTGTTTTGGCAAGAACGTATGGTCTATGCGCAACCATATGGTGTGCCTTACAAGTAGATACACGTTTTGATAGCTGCAGTAAATAAACATTACACACCTGAAATTTCAGAACTGTTGTTCCGTTCTTGGCATTAAATTGTTAATTTAAAAATTAACCTCAGACTAGTTCAATAAAAATAGGTGATTGTAGTTTCTTTGTTTTCAGTGTTGGCAAGCTTAAATGCTCTTAGCAAATATTGGGCCAGATTCAAGTCAGCGATAAAAAGGTTTATCACATGAAAAGTCATGGACGAGATTTAATTTGAGATGCAATTCAGTTCAGAAAAACCTTATCTCACTGTTTACCATATGAAAACTGTATTGAATCTACGGGAAAAAACTGAAACTGAATTTGGAATCTCGTCCATGGGTTTTCATGTGATAAACCATAAGATAACTTTTTCTCAATGAATAAATCTGGCCCGTAATTTCCCAAAAGCTACCATCTAACTGACTATCATCTATCTATTATCTATCTATCTATCTATCTATCTATCTATCTATCTATCTATCTGTCTGTCTGTCTGTCTGTCTGTCTGTCTGTCTGTCTGTCTGTCTGTCTGTCATCTATCTATCTATCTATCTATCTATCTATCTATCTATCTATCTATCTATCATCTATCTATCTATCTATCTATCTATCTATCTATCTATCATATATCTATCTATCTATCTATCTATCTATCTATCTATCTATCTATCATCTATCTATCTATCTATCTATCTATCTTTCTATCTATCTATCTATCTATCTATCTATCTATCTATCTATCTATCATCTATCTACATCATCAGCACGTCCTTATTCCTGGCTTTAACTACAGGCTAAGATGGCGACCCTATTTTATGTATTAATATTCAGTTTTTATGCATGTGAATGGTGAAAGATGTGCTGTATTAGGCCCAAGGGCATTGGTGTACAATAAGGAGGGTGAGACAAAAAGACTTGTCCCTTTATTCAGGCAATCCCTTAAAAGATTGGACAGCTAAGTGTGGTCCTTGGTTAACCCTGGGCAGCTACTTCCTCATCCTGGGTCAACATAATTTTCTAGCAGTTCTGGAACTGTCCAGTAGATGGCAGTGGGATTTTTTTCACCTGGAAGGTTTGCGCAGGATTGGGCCTAAGTAGATTGCAGGCTGAGAAGTTAATGCCAGACTAGTTCTGTATTAGTCACTCAAGGGGGCAAATTCACTAAGATGCGAAGTTGTGCCAGGCGCAACTTCGCCGCACTTCGCCAGGCTTAGTTTCGCCAGGGCTCCGCAAATTCACTAAAATCCTTACAGGGGTAGCGTAGGGTTGCGGAGTTGCGCTAGCATTGATTCGCTATATAAAGCGAAGTTACGCTAGCGAAGGATAATTTGCATACGGCGCGAAATTCAAATTTCAATGGAGGAACACGTATCTGCACTACAAATGCCTAGAAAACCTTCAAATCAGCAAATAAAAATTTTATTTTGCCCTACACATGTGCCCACTGTCTAGGTAAGTTGCCATGATTCAGGAGTTGTAGGGGGGAGGAAGGGGAGCCCCAAAAAAATTTCGATCTTTTTCAGCCTATCAGCCATCATGTAGAAAACACGCCAGCGTTTTTTGGGACTTAGAAAAAAAATTGACTTTTTTTTAAACAATCCCTATCTACTCTATTGCGCTTCGCCAGGTCTGAGATGGCGAAGGAAGTCAAGCGTAAAAGGTAGCGTTCGCTACACTGCGCAAGTTAGTGAATTTGCGTAGTTTCGTCGCTAGCGAAACTTCGCCTGGCGTAAGGTTGCGAAGTAACACTAGCGAAACTATGCCAGCGTTCGTTAGTGAATTTGCGCAGTAGCGAAAATGCCCAACGCTAGCGAATTAACGCTAGCGTTCGGCGCTTCGCGGCTTAGTGAATTTGCCCCAAGGAGTGAGATGTAGGCTATCTAAGCCAGCCAGATACTCCAACAAGTAGGCTAGTTGGGTTAGTACACTGTGGTGACAAGGCTGCTAGTATAGGGACACAAGTAGTTGAGTTCATGGACATAGAGAGCGAAATCATTGGAGCAAGAGCCCTTTGTGAGATGTACCTATGAATAGGGTTGCCACCAGGCCTGTATTTTACTGGCCTAGCTGGGAAAACACTTGCCAGCAATGTAGTTGCTGGTACATTTGTAATACCCAAAGTTAAGCCCCTGGCCTGCCCCTGATCCGCCCCCCTAAGCCCCCGCCCTACCCGGGGCTGAGAAGGTATTCAAACTGTTCTCTTTTGTGATATTGTGCTACATGAGTCACTAAATGAGTCTCATAAAGAAGTTAATTTGTTTTGAAGAAAACCCAGTTGCTCCAATTATTTACAGCATATGTTGGTTGGTAAATATTCAAGGTGGTTGATTTCTTTCCCAGTGGTGCAGTGGGCATCTACCCGAGTGAGAAGGTAACACCTACTTTACTGGGAGCAGCAGGAAGTTTCCCCTAACATCATAGTGCCAGAGGTACATTGCAAGCAGCACATACTTCTATAGCACCTCCATGGGTGGGCTGCAGTGCAAATCATAAGCAAAGGAGAAACCACATATATACTTTCTCACAAACCCTCCACTTAACATCCATACTCTAGGAAAACGCTAGGAGCCACACCATCCCTGGCACAAAATGCTGGGAGCAAACTGTGCCTGTCATAAAATGCTGGGGTGCAAACAAGGTACCTGTCATGAAAAGCTGGGGCCCCACCTGGACTGTCATAAAATGCTGGGGGCCACACTGTGGATGTCATGTCAATGCTGGGGGGCGGTTATTTATATATTAAAACTGTCAAACAAGCAAAATCCATGATTGCAGTACAATACAATATTGTATTATCATTGTATAACTCAAACAACATAGTTAACTTCTTACCCTTCAGTTGCTGAATAAAATTCCTGGCAAATGTTAACTTGCACACCTTTCCCTAATGAGGACCCAGGGCTGTGCGACAGTTCCTTGTGTGGCCCGTGCTGTACCCAAGCCCCTAGTGTCCCTGTATTATCATAATAATGCTACATTTATATGGTTATAATACACAAAAGCCATGAATATCTTGTAAATTATATCCTTATAATACACAAAAGCCATGAATATCTTGTAAATTATATCCTTATAAACGGTGAGTAGTGATGTCATCAGTTATAAACGGTGAGTAGTGATGTAATTTCTGTCACATGACTCACTAAAATTTGTGTATTATAATTAATAAAGTACCCCCAGTTGTAAAATATGAGGATATTATAAGTTACCTCGGAGTTCCATGACCTGTATAAAAGCACTCGGCCTTCGGCCTCGTGTTTTTATATGGTCATGAAACTCCTCGGTAACTTATGATATCCTTATATTTTACAAGAGGGGGTACTTTATTCACTATATAAACGGTGAGTTCTGATGTCATCAGTTATAAACCATGAGTTCTGATGTCATTTCTGTCACATGACTCTCTGAAACTTGTGTATTATAATAAATAAAGTACCCCCAGTTGCAAAATATGAGGATATTAGAATTTACCTCGGAGTTCCATGACTTGTATAAAAACACTCGGCCTTCGGCCTCGTGTTTTTATATGGTCATGAAACTCCTCGGTAACTTATAATAATATCCTTATATTTTTCAAGAGGGGGTACTTTATTCACTATATAATACACAAAAGCTATGAATCTCTTGTAAATTATATCCTTATAAACTGTGACTTCTGATGTCATCAGTTATAAACGGTTCTGATGTAATTTCACATGACTCACTGAAATTTGTGTATTATAATAAATAAAGTACCCCCAGTTTTAAAATATGAGGATATTAGAAGTTACCTCAGAAACACTCGACCTTCGGCCTCGTGTTTTATATGGTCATGAAACTCCTCGGTTACTTATAATATCCTTATATCTTACAAGAGGGGGTACTTTATTCACTATCTCACCTACCCCTTGAACTCTTAAAGGGATACTGTCATGGGAAAAAATGTTTTTTTACAAAATGCATCAGTTACTAGTGTTGCTCTAGCAGAATTATGCACTGAAATCTGTTTCTCAAAAGAGCAAACATATTTTTTTATATTCAGTTTTGAAATCTGAAATGGGGCTAGACATATTGTCAGTTTCCCAGCTGCCCCCAGTCATGTGACTTGTGCACTGATAAACTTCAGTCTGCAAGTTGAAGTGATATCCCTTCCCTCCCTTCCCCCCCCAGCAGCCTAACAACATACCAATGGGAAGGTTACCAGATAGCAGCTCCCTAACATGAAAACAGCTGCCCGGTAGATATAAGAACATTCTGGAAGCACATGACCAGGCAAAATGACATGAGATGGCTGCCTACACACCAATATTACAACAAAAATAAATTTACTGGTTCAGGAATTACATTTTATATTGTAGAATGTAAAGTATTTGTAATGGAAACAGTGTAATTTAGAAATAAAAACGACATCATAAAAATCATGACAGAATCTATTTAAGTTATACAAACAAAACCATGATTTGTATACAGCAATTGGATTATGCCAATCATCACTATATTTTTTACTAACGGCACAGACAACCATATATATATATATATATATATATCCACCATTAAGGACCGCACTCGTCGTTATGGATCCAAACTCGGGTGCTGTGTGTAGATCGTGAAATCCAGAAGTCCAGTGGTTACACGCACACCGATGTTAATATTAAAATTAATTTATTAATTTATTAAATGCACGTTTAATGAATTTCTAATAAATTAATTTTAATATTAACATCGGTGTGCGTGTAACCACTGGACTTCTATATATATATATATATATACAGTCATATGAAAAAGTTTGGGAACCCCTCTCAGCCTGCATAATAATTTACTCCACTTTCAACAAAAAAGAATAACAGTGGTATGTCTTTCATTTCCCAGGAACATCTGAGTGCTGGTGTGTTTTCTGAACAAAGATTTTTTAGTAAAGCAGTATTCAGTTGTATGAAATTAAATCAAATGTGAAAAACTGTTTGTGCAAAAATGTTGGTACCCTTGTCATTTTGATAATTTGAATGCATATAACGGCTCAATACTGATTACTGCCAACACCAAATTGGTTGAATTAGCTGGTTAAGTCTTGAATGTCATAGGCGACTTTCATAAGATGGCCAATTGCAAGTTGTGCTTCTGTTTGACTCTCCTCTGAAGAGTGACAGAATGGGATATTCAAAGGAACTCTCAAAAGATCTGAAAACAAAGATTGTTCAGTATCATGGTTTAGGCTGGGGAAGGCTACAAAAAGCTATCTCAGAGGTTTAAACTGTCAGTTTCAACTGTAAGGAATGTAATCTGGAAATGGAAGACCACAGGCACAGTTGCTGTAAAATCCAGGTCTGGCAGGCCAAGAAAAATACAGGAGCGGCATATGTGGAGGGTTGTGAGAATGGTTACAGACAACCCAAAGATCACCTCCAAAGACCTGCAAGAAGATCTTGCTGCAGATGGTGTATCTGTACATTTTTACATTTTTCTACAATTCAGCTCAATTTGCACAAAGAACATCTGTATGGCAGGGTGATGAGAAAGAAACCCTTTCTACACTCAAGCCACAAACAGAGTTGCTTGTGGTATGCAAAAGCTCATTTAGACAAGCCACAGTCATTTTGGAACAAAGTACTTTGGACTGATGAGACAAAATTGTAGTTATTTGGTCATAACAAAAAGCAGGGTGGAAGAAGAACACAGCATTCCAACAAAAACACCTGCTACCTACTGTCAAATTTGGGGGAGGTTCCATCATGTTGTGGGTCTGTGTGGCTAGTTCAGGGACTGGGGCCCTTGTTAAAGTCGAGGGTCGGATGAATTCAACCCATTATCAAAAAAATTCTTCAGGATAATGTTCAAGCATCAGTCACAAAGTTGAAGTTATGCAGGGGTTGGATATTCCAACAAGACAATGACCCTAAATACGCTTCAAAGACATTTATGCAGAGGAAGAAGTACAATATTCTGGAATGGCCGTCACAGTCCCCCTACTTGAATATCATTGAAAATCTATGGGATGATTTAAAGCAGGCTGTCCATGCTCCGCAGCCATCAAATTCAACTGAAAGCTCAGCCAATGATAAACAAAACTCCAAAGCATCAAGTGGGGTTCCCAAACTTTTTCATATGACTATATATGTGTATTTATTAGTTTGTTGGCTTTCTTTATGTTTTGTAAGCTGTTGCATAGATACACTAATACTAATACTAATATAGTAATACTGCAACTGCATAAGCATGCACTGATTATCACATACCCCTTTATGGGGAAATTCACACAAGAATTATGCAGCGTAATTCAATTATATAAATTTCACTTGTTTCCTTTCCACCCCTTCCACCCACTCTTTTTACATCTTACACCAGATTAGAATCTTGATGGTATAGGATGTTAGATGAGTTTCTTGCAAAGCACTTTTTAATGTTTTGATGTATATTACTGCTTTGAATTTCCATAGCACAAATCTCGGTATTGTTCAGTCAACATCAGAAGGTACAGTCCCTGCTATCACTAGATGGAACTGGAAGCAATGATATGGTTTAACGATAAATGTTTCGTGCTGACTGAAAATCTGATTAAACCTTTGTAACTTTTCTAATAGGAAACTCCTTTAAAAAGGCAAATCTAGAAGAAATTAACATAATTAAGGCAATACAAATATATGTACTGCATATCTAAAAAATAAGTGTAGTTCTTTTGGTCAGTTACACAATCCTGAAGCTCCTCTTGAATTGCCTTTCTATCCTATTGTGAAATCAAAGACCATCTATAAAGTAAACCTGTGAATTTGGAAGAGTACACAACATTCAGAGTACAGGTGTGTTCCAAGTGTGCTAAGGTGAGAGGCCAGTGCTCTTTTAAGCACAGCACAGAAATTGATTTAGTAGCAGGTTTTTATATATTGCTGGTGATAAGTACTGTAGAGTATCTGCAGGTTCAGTGAACTGCTCTAGATTTAGACAAGTATGACCACACAGGCACAAGGACAAAATAACCATTGCATGAACTATCCTGATCCTATGGGAACCAGAGACCGAATTAGTGGGAGGGCTTCTAGAGGCATTTTAGGAAATATCCTTTCACCCTAAGTTTTCTAATTTCTGCTCTGGGAAAAAATACCTCAACTAACTAAGGTTTTTTTTCTAGAGATGCACCGAATCCACTATTTTTGGATTTGGTTGAACCCCAAATCCCCTGATGCAGTTTGGCTATGCATGTGGATTCGATGCATGCCGAATCCTGCTGAAAAAGGCTGATTCCTGGCCGAATACTGAACCGAATCCTGGATTTGGTGCATCCCTAGTTTTTTCACCATGAAACATTGCAAGCATTCCAAAAGGCCATTAAGTGTCTGATTTATTTTTGTCAACATTTGATAGATTTTTTTATAACCCGTTCGGCAGAAAGCCAAAGCAATCAATTGCAGAAAAACAGGAGGCAGATGAGTAAAATCAGAAGGTTTTAGACTTTTTATTATTCACCTGTATTTATAGAACGCCAACATATTGCACAGTGCTGTATTTGCATTCAAGCCATTCTATGCGGTCCAATATTCAGCCTTCACGCTTAGCTTCCAGGAATATAGGCATTTCCCTAATATTTACACACAATGGTCTTCAGGCTGAGCATTAAACGTCCAATAGCTTGACTTCTGCATGGCACTGGATACTGGGGTGGAGACCCCCATGGATCCATGGGCTAATGGTAGGTCATTTCCTATCCTGTTATTGATTTTGCATCTGTTGCTTTCTACTTTAGAGGATCATTACTAGCCATAATCAAGCCTACCTTTTTCAGATTCAGAAGTGGGAGACAAAGAGGCTAACATCTCTAACGCCTCCTCCTAAATATCCACATTTATCTCCTTCATACTACCCTAAGCCCTAGAAAACACAACTCCAGGTTATCCTAAGTTGCCATTAAGCTGTATTCCTAGGAAATGCACTTTTCCACTTGAGTAAATGACTAAATTACAACAAATTTAAGAAGGAATACACATAGGGCATATTGATAACTTATCCTATATAAGTGCAGAACATCCAATGGCAGTTAGAAACTCTTTAAAAAGAAATACTATTATTAAACATAAATCTTTCAGATGTCAATGTTCACCTAAAATTTGATTGACCTTCAAAAGAAGCTGATAGGTATGATTATTCAAAGGTTCTACAACCTTTTTAGGTATGGTTTTATTCACAGGCCATTCTATAGAATACTTTAAAATATTCAATACTTTTTACATTGTAGCCATCATGGTGGAGCAAGTGAGTCTTAAAGTGGCCATAGACGCGAATATCCGCTCGTTTGGCGACATCGCCAAAAGAGCGGGTCTTTCCCCGATATGCCATTGACGAGCATGGCTATATCGTATGGCCGAACGATCCGATTACGATGTGCAATGGGCTCCGGCGGGATCGACCGATCTACGCTGGCATAGTAAAATTATAACATGAACATGGGCAGCTGTTCTACATAGCTTTTCAACATTTTTAATAGCTTCATGGTAGTATTACGCAGTCATTTTCTCCTTTTCCCTTCATTTGCAAACTGTATTGCTAATCTTGTCATATGATATCCTAGAATTATATTTACTTTTATTTGGCAGTGTTTGGGGATGTAGATAACAGCCTCATTTGAGCTGTTCCACCTAAGAACACATATACCACATCCTTAGATGTACAGTATAACTGGAGAAATGTATTTATGGGCTTTAGTGGTCCTTTAAAACCTGACACAGAGAGGTTGCAACTACAGCCCCCATATGATATGTGACTAGTAGTGTCTATCCATTATCTATCTATCTATCTATCTATCTATCTATCTATCTATCTATCTATCTATCTATCTATCTATCTATCTATCTATCTATCTATCTATCTATCTATCTATCTATCTATCTATCTATCTATCTATTTGGGGAGTTTTACATTTGGTTTTATTTATTTCTAAACACGTCAAAGTAGGCAACCCAGGCATTCCAAGTGTCCAAATATTTATTATATTTATCACTTTTATTTGAAGTAATGCTTTCAATTACAATAGTTTTTCAACTATATCAAACCTCTCTTCATCCAAAGGAGGATCTACATCTTTCCCTTTTCTGGTTATGAGTGGCAAAGTTCCAAAAGTAATTTGCAGTATAATACCTGTATGTAAAACAAGCCATGTAACATATAATCTATTGATTAAAAATGACAATGTTGTTTTTAGTTGTGCTAAACTAAGTATGCTTCCGTTATACTGTATGAACCGTTACTGTTTTCCATTTATTTTTTATTTTCCTACAAAAGAAATATGAATTCATTAAGGACCAACCCAAAAAGAAAGCATTTTACAATTTACAAATCAAAGGGGACAGACGCATCATTAATGTTGTAAATCGGAATTGGTTGCTTCACTTGCAAAGACCAATGCCAAAAATGTATCAGTCATAAAAATATATTGGTTTAGAGTGCTGGTTCCAATGAATTTAAGTTAATTTATAAAGAAGCCAGCATTTATTCCCCCCAAACTTTGAGAATACATGTATGGGATCTTTTATTTGGAACCCATTATCCAGAAAACTCCTAATTATCTCCAATAGACACTATTTTATTCAAATACTCCAATTATTTTACAACAATTATCTTTTCTCTCTGATAATAAAACAGTAGCTTGCACTTGATCCAAACTAAGATATAATTAATCCTCATTGGAGGCAAACCAATCCTTGTGGGTTTAATTAATGTTTAAATGATTTTGAAGATCCAAATTATGGAAATATCTGTTATCCAGAAAACCCCTGCTCCTAAGCTGCATAACAGGTCCCATACCTGTAATTCATACTGTATAGGGGCGTATTTAGCATGCTGTGTAAAAAGTGGAAAGAAGCATTACCGATGCTGCCCAGAGCAAACAATCAGTAATTAGATTTCAACAGTTAGAAAACAAATGCAAGGATCTGATTGGTTGCTATGAGCAACATCATCGGTAATGTTTCACTCTACTTTTTACACAGCATAATAAATAGACTCTATACTGTATTCAAAGATATATCAAGACTGCATCAACCAGTGCATCACTGGGCCCCCATTACCTTGTGGGCCTTCCCAGTAGTCACATGGTTTCTTCTCTATAGTTAACTCTTATGGGAGGTAATGTAATGAAAAGTTTACCCACATCAAGTAACCCATATAATGTTTAGCAAATAGCTGACCAGTAAATGCCATTGCTACTTTTTATTAATAATCTATTTATTCATAGCCCTTCTGCCTAGTTCAAGCACTCAATGGTCTAAATTTCCAGCAAAATGTACGTTTCCAGGCTCTGTATACTTTTGCATGGAGGTGGATGGGGATGTGCGTGGCCAAAGACAGATTGCCCGGGGAACCTAACTTGGCCCAGCCCTGACCAAAAATAATAAAAAATAAAAAACAATTGCAAATTGTCTTAGAATATCACTCTCTACATCATACTAAAAGTTAATCCAAAGGTGAACAACCCCTTTAATTAACTTAAGTCTGCCCATTATTTTTCATGGCTTTTTTGACAGGTTCACTTTTGTTTATTCTTTTCATTACTTATTTTGGGGAGAATGTTTTTAACAGATAACAGTATATTGATCCATATTTTCATGATAATGTTGATCCAGGAAATGGTTCAGTTGCCCTTGTTGAGTTAATAAGGAATTTCTTACTTTCAAATTAAAGACAGCTTCAATGTGGTTTCACTTCCTCTGGGTCCACAAGTTTGGAGGAGTTAACGTGAGGTATTTTTACTAATTTGACCACAATGCATATACGCCTGTATTTTCAGTGTATGAGGCATTGGCAGATCAATGTTTCTGCCTGAATAGATGATGACGGCAACAATTTGACACGCATTAAAGTCAATGGGTGCATTTAATTGTCACCAGCGTTGGAATTGTCGCTTCAATTTGGCAAATTTATTTGCCGGTGGCGAAACATGGAAATTCACTAAGCTCCATTATAACAGATGACATCACAAAGCACCATTTATAAGGATATAATTTACAGGATCTTCATGGCTCTTGTGCATTATATAAAAGATAATGCCCCGTATAATTCTTTTAGCAAAATAATATTTATTAATATATTAAAACCTGTTTCCAGCAATGCATATTATATTAAAGGACAGTATATCACATTATATTTTTAGAGCCCTTCAATTGAAAGGGTATGACTTAAGACGTATGATTCATTATTTTCATCTTCTTGCAGAAGTTTCTCCATTGGCATATTACTGATCACCCTTCTTGTATCATCAAGATCTTGCTGCACTGGCTCTGGTAATGAAATGGGTATGGGAACAAACTGGGCTCCCTGAAATGTTGTTGGAGTTGTCTGGTAGGGAATTGTATGCGTTGTTCCGGGCAGTGTTGTTATCGGTTGGGCCCATGGAATATAAGTGAGAGGCGCTTGATGATCTGTATATTCTATTTGCGTAGCAACACCTGGATTTGTACTTCTTGTCTAGCAAACAAAGACAGACACAACATTGAGACAGATGCATGCAATAATCATTCCTAAGCAAGCAAACATATTAGAGGCAGGGCATTGTATACAGGCATGTTTAACTGTGCATCATTGATAAATGTGCATCTCTTTTATACATAGTACAGGTATAAGTTCAGTTAAACAGAAACTCATTATCCAGAAAGCTCAGAATTACAGACTGTCTCCCATAGACTCCATTCTATCCAAATAATCCAAATTTTGAATAATGAGTTCCTTTTTCTCTGTAATAATAAAACAGTAGCTTGTACTTGATCCAAACTAAGATATAATGAATCCTTATTGGAAGCAAAACCAGCCTATTGGGTTTATTTAATGTTTACATGATATTCTAGTAGATTTACAGTATGAATATCCAAATTACAGAAAGATCGGTTATCCAGAAAACCCAGGTCCCGAGCATTCTGGATAACAGGTCCCATACTTGTATTAGAATTTGATTTTACCATGCTGTATATGGCTGTATACACACAAATATTAATTTAAACATGATGATGTTAGAAAGAAATCTGCCTTTTGAACCATATTTGGTATCACAATGTAAGAGAGGCTGGTTGCATCAGCTCTGTATAAATCTTCATGTGATGTTATCATTCAGTCAGTAGACAAAGGAACTGAAGTACAGGTATGGGACCTGTTATCCAAAATGCGTGGGACCTGGGGTTTTCTGGATAAGGGGTCTTTCCATAATTTGGATCTCCATACCTTAAGCCTACTAGAAAAACATTTAAACGTTAAATTTAATAGGCTGGTTTTGCCTCCTATACGGATGAATTATATCTTAGTTGAGATCAAGTACAAGCTACTGTTTTATTACTACAGAGGAAAAGGAAATATGCTTTAGAATTATTTGCTCAAAATGGAGTCTATATGAGATGACTTTCCCATAATTTGAAGCTTTCCGGATAATGAATCTCTGTTTTTCAATTTGACCACTGACATGCATTGTACGGTGGTGGTATGGTATTCTTATTCACGTTTTGTACAGTTTTATTGATTGTACCCTAATTATATATGAAATTAGAGTGTACTTAATCTGGGCATATATTAGGTTAATATATGAGGATTTTTATTATTTATACAGTTTCTAATAAAATATAAGGATATTATAAGTTACCGAGGAGTTCCATGACCGTATACTGTAAAAGCCGAAGGCCAAGTGTTTTTATACAGGTCATGGAACTCCAAGGTGACTTCTAATATCCTCATATTTTGCAACAGGGGTACTTTATTTATTAAAATACACAAGTTTCAGTGATTCATGTGACAGAAATGACATCAGTAAGCTCCGATGACATCACTAAGCACAGTTTGTAGGCATATAATTTACAGGAAATTAATGGCTTTTGTCTATTATATTAATTTATTTTAAATATGAATATATTGAGGTGTCATACAGTGGATATTTTATGATTGTTATTTAAGATCACTTGAATTGAAGCTTAATGCTCTTATTAAACTTCATAGGGGTCATTTAACAACAGTGGGGCAGGGAGCAAAAAAAACCCTGTTTCACTGTGAGCAACCAAAGGAGCAGGAACTGCACTTCTGGATGAATACAGTGCTACTTGCAACTAACAGCTCTTTTTTCTTGAGAGGCAATTTGGGGGTGGCATGAAGGAGCCCCACCATCCAGTTTAAATGAAAATAAACACACCGATAAAATACAGATAGAAAACCATATTAAGGGGCAGATTTACCTAGGGTCGAATATCGAGGGTTAATTAACCCTCGATATTCGACTGTTGAATGTAAATCCTTCGACTTTGTTCATCGTTTGATCCATCGATCGAACGATTTTTCTTCGACCTACAAATTGTTACAAAGCCTATGGGGACCTTCCCCATAGGCTAACATGGCACCTTTCGGTGGCGAAGTAGGGGGTCGAAGTTTTTTTTAAAGAGACAGTACTTGAACTATGGAATGGTCGAATATTCGAACGATTTTTAGTTCGAATCGTTCGAATCGAAGTCGAAGTCATATTCGAAGATCGAAGTAGCCAATTCGATGGTCGAAGTAGCCAAAAAAAACATTCGAAATTCAAAGTTTTTTATTCTATTCCTTCACTCGAGCTAAGTAAATGGGCCCCTAAAGGTACTTACTGCAAAGTTCGTCAGAAGAGGTTGTGAAGTATAAGTCAATACTGAGGGTGGTCCAACCACAGTATAACCTTGGCACATTGGCTGTACATACATATCACCAGTGTATGGGCAACTGACAGTTTCATGTGAAATGTAATCTGGGCAAGTTGTCCATTGAGTCAGTGGTTGAAAAGCCGCAGATGGAGGCTGAGAGATCCAGCTAGTGTATAAGGCTCCTTCATCATGGATAGGCAATGCTTGTGTTGGAATATCCATATCAACATACGGCAGATCTGTAAGATTAGAAACTGACAAAAATGGTATGAGGACATTAGAACTGAGGACAGTGAAATAATGTTAAATATGAAGTTTTTATGGAATACCAATTGGTGTGCAGGTTGGATATGTCTGGTATGTCTGGTATGATGAAAGTACCTAAAACATTAAAAAAGAGAATACTCAATTTTATCAGCAGTAAACAACTCAATGCATTTTATATATGAAACATACAGTATAACCTACATTCCAGAAATGAATAATTATCTTTCAAAATGACATAGGAGGCATAACATATTCACACAGAATTGGACAGCCTTCAATATCTCAGTATTTATACATTTAGAAGAGAGCTTCCATTTTTTACTGATATAAAAAAAGCTCAATTTATTCTGACCCCTCAATATATATCACTGCAAAATAACAAGGACTCTTTTTCTATGTGGCAAAGCAAGAACCTTGGCTGCAAATAGATGCCACTTTGTAACAAGAGTAGAACTGTACGCAAGTAAAATGTATGTGATTGATGATTAAAGAGCTTAGCTTATGAGTAGTGTTGAGTGAATCTGTCCCGTTTTGCTTCGCCGCAAAATTCACGAAACTCCAAATGCCAAAAATTTGCAAAACCCATTGAAGTCTTTGGGTGAGTGACAATTTTTATACTCACCACTCTTTTGGCCAAATGCATTAAAGTCAATGGGCCTCCAAATAATTTTGACGAACGACAACTTTGAATTTTTTTGGCGCAACAAAATTTTCCATAGAGAATTTTCGGGAAAACATTTGCAATCGGCGAAGTGTGGAAATTCGCAGCAAATCCATGCCTGGTGAATAAATTCGCCGATCATTACCAATGAGGTCAGGTCATTTAAATGGTGAACTATGTATGTGCTGCTGGTTTGATAAGTACTCATTCAGTTTTTCCCAGTATTCTTGTCCAAAAGTTTTTATTATGAGAACTTATTCTGGCAAAAGAGAATTTGTGCATTTGCACATGGGGCCCCTGTTATTCTGTAGTGAGCATTTGCATGGATACATGAGTCAGAGTATGTCTTCATTGCTTTCAGATATGTGCGTACCCAATGCATCTAAATAAGGTTATTTTGAGGAACGAGTATCAGGAACTTACAGTCGGAGATACAGAATTTGCATTGCTGCAGTTCCCTCTCTTCCTTTTCAGCAGTTCCTTGACTGGTTCCTTCACACGTACTCCAAGGTATGGACGGGCCGGGTTATTTTTCTGTTGCTCTGTATTCACAGCTTAAAATACCAAATAAAACCAGATTAAATAGTGTCCACAAGAGCAATCATCACAATTTATTCCCTAACAAATATTTGAACATGAAAAACTAATGAATATACTAAAATTCACTAAATCACTAACTAAAGGAGGTTGTTAGGTTTATCTAATGGTTTGTCTACCACTCAGCTAGTTTTGTGCTAGAGTACATAACTGTAACATGTTCTTCATTTCAGAAACTCCTGAAATTGAAGATGAACCTTTCAGGTCCAAATCCATGTGTTGGTTTTACAAGGCACAGTCAGGAAAGGCAAGTACAGGTATGGGACCTGTTATCCAGAATTTTTGGGACCATGAGATTTCCAGATAACTGATCTTTCTGTAATTTGGATCTTCACCAAGTCTGCTAGAAAATCATGGAAACATTAAACAAACCCAATAGCCTGATTTTGCTTCCAATAAGGATTAATTATATCTTAGTTCGTATCAAGTACAAGATTATTATTACAGAAAACAAGGAAATCATTTTAAAAAATGTGGATTATTTAGATAAAATTGAGTTTATGGGAGACAGCCTTTCTGAGTTTTCTGGATAACGAGTTTCTGGATAACCGATCCCATACCTGTAATTACCAACTTGTCAATTTCTCACATTTTATAGGAAGTACAAGTGAGCTGCACCTTCCTTAATATGAAGCCCCACTGCATTCCATAATTCTGAGCTTCCTGGATAAATGAGAACTATTGCCACTAATATGTTCAAAGCTAAACTGTTTTCCATTCGTTTTGTAATAATAAGCATAATAATAAGAAAATTTACACTGCATATCTTGTTGATGTAATGATTACTTTTGACAGTAGATGGCAGCAAACCCTAAATGTGGGCCCTTGATTAGGCCTTCTTCAGAAATTTCTAATGAAGGGGAGGTCCAAATGCTTTAACCCTATGTAACCTGGTTGGTATTGCTACAATGTATAGCCAGAAGTTCAGAGAGCAGAGAAATCTGACAAAGCATTAGAAATGAAAGATGAAAGATCATAGGTATTGAGCAGCCAACCCACAGATACCACAGTCCAGTGACAGTGAAGGGCCAAGTCCAGGTGTAATGAATTAATGCATAGAAACCAGTGCAGCGGGTCAGAACTTAAAAGCAACAAAGCTTAGACATTTTACAGATAACAAATGAAAAACTGTTTTTTTTTCAGATTTTTCTAATATATGAAACTAGTAAAGAATGAATTCTTTAGTACATAGACATACAAATAGAATGATTATATTTATCACAGGGTGTAAAGTACAAACAATAGTTGGCTACAATACACTTGTTATCATCTCCTCCCACCCACAGGTGCAACTTTGTCCTGGAATTTTGGAATGAAGCACAATTTGCTGTATGCAGTGCTGCTTGCACCTGGAAATGCTACATATAAGAAGAGGCAGCACAAGAATGAGATAAGCAAAGGAGTTGGATAATTGGATAACAGAAAAAGCAGGGCTATTGGGCACTCAGGGCAATCCACAGGGCCAAAAATCAGTTAAAAAATACATTTTTATTGGTCAAAGTTAAAAATGTACATACATCTCCTAGGGCCCTACGCGTTTCGTACCTACTCATGAGACAAAGGAGAGCCATAGACCAAAAGTGCTCCTTAACCAACAGCAGATGCCAAAGCTGCAGATGCTAATGGTGCAAAATTGCTTCCGTCAGAATATTATACACTAAGTGCTTATGCCTGGCACTGGTATAGAGCATCTGCACTAAGCATCACCAGTGCACAAGGGAGCTATGTTAATTTGTGCTTTAAGTAGATTATACAGCACTTTATATCCTCTGGAATTATATTTTGGTATGGTATTTGGTGTGCCTCCAAGGATGTAACTGCCGGGGGAATGCCACTTCAGATGAACTGAAGAAGCCACTCGGATGACTGGTGAATTGTTTTCAAGAATTTTTTTTTTTTAAAAAGTGGGTTATTTACTAAAATTCAAATTTATCTCATATTTTATTAAGAAAAACGCAACCAAACTCCCATGCCTGATTTTAGCTTATTTATTCATACAAAATAGATTTAATCAGATTGCGTAAACTCTCAATAAAATTGAGTGAAAGCCTGAATTGTTCGAATTTTTCAGGCTTTTTTCCCCAAATTGCCCAAAAACCATGAAAAGTCAGATTTTCGGGCTAAACCCAGAGCAGACCAGAAAAACTTAAAAGTGAGATAGGTGCCTCTCCTATTGACTTATACAGGACCTTGACAGGTCTGAGATGGCAGATTTTGGATTTGGGCATTTTTCAGCATCAGGGTATAATAAATCTCGAAGCTTTTTTCCCTCTAAAAATTTGAGTTTTCTAGTAAAAAAAAATATAATTTTTTGAGGTTTTAACATTTGGATTTTAATAAATAACCCCCTAAATGTCCAGCTGCCTTTGACTTAATTCTACTAGAAACTGTATATATCATGACCTAGATAAATGAGAATCTTCTAAGACGTGTATCAGGATGTGCCATTAAATTAGCATCCATCAAGGGCACAGAGCCCAGCTACTATTCACCAGTGCCAGATACAAATGCAAAGGTCTAACACATGGACTTGGTAAATTAGCCTTATATTATTCTATGTAGTTACTTAAAGGTGAGGAAAATGGCACACTCGGCTCCCTGCCTGTGTTTTGCTTTGGCAGATAAATTCGGTGCGTGAGGCAAAGAATAATAATATTAACAAGCTCTTCTGAGGGGCCTTTTGTTCAGTGGTTAGGTTTGACATTGTTTACCCAACACCAGAAAAGAAACATATAATGTATGTATAGGAAAATGACCTCTTTATATTATGCCTCTATCATTAACGGCATAACAAATATTTGTGAAACTTCTTATCTGGCATAATACACAATCATTTCCTGCACGTGTTAGTGTACATTACGTCGCAGAGTATTCCCACAGGGTCACACCCGCACCCTTCCAAAGAGTGTGTAGATGGTACTTCAGCAAGATTAGTAATAATTCAGATGTATCACTTTAAAATGGGGCTTTAAAGGTAAAATGATCATTTTCTTGAAGTTGGTATAGAAATCACCATTTCCTTGGCTGTTTGGCTTTAGTAATGTGCTAAACCTTACATACCCGCCCCAGTTACACTTCTTAGTAACAGCAAATATTTTGCCACTTGCACAGCTGCTCATTGCTATACTAAGGGCCCTTTTATCAGTGGCACATTTTTCTTATCCTTTGATCAATATCTTCCCCTGAAGAGAGCAAATAATCAACACAAGGAGTTTAAATAATAACTTTGTGGTTTCATTTTGATTTCACATTTTCCGGAAAAAATACTGACCTTAATATATTTTGCTGTATTTTTTTTGTATATTAATAATTTTGACATCAAATTGGCATTTTTATACCGGCCTGGTGGCAACTCTAATGTCACCATGGTATCAGTCTAGAGAACTTTTGCTCATAGAATCAATTTTGATAAAATAACAATGGGTGCAATTTGAATAAAGGTTAATCTCCAAAGTATAGAGGGAACTAAGAACACTAGCAATACTGGAATGCAGCTACCTGAAACCACTTATCTCTGGCGAGAAGCAAATTTAATTATTGTGCTTTTAGACCAGGGGTCCCCCAACTTATTTTTCCCGTGAGCCACATTCAAATGTAAAATGACTAGGGGAGAAACAAAACCATGAAAAAGTAACTGGGGATGCCAAATAAGGGCTGTGATTGGCTATTTGCTAGCCCCTATGTGGACTGGCAGCCTACAGGAGACTCTGTTTGGCAGCACAGCTTATTTTTATGCAACCAAAACTTGCCTCCAAGGAAGGAATTCAAAAATAAGCACCTGCTTTGAGGCCACAGAGAAGCAAAATCCAAGAAGTTTGTGAGTATCACGTTGCTCATCTGTCACTGGTTGGGAATCACTGTTTTAGGAATCTTGATTTTGATTCATGATTTGATTTGATTCATGTCACGCACCATCAATAAAAAGGCTCAACGCAGCATTGCTACAAAGTCACAGAATATGTTGCAGAATTCCTATTTAAATCATATAAAGTGTTTGCCATAAAATAACTTTCAGTTTGCATTCTAGTAGCATCTAGGCAAGCCTGGTTGCCAACTCTCTATATGTTACAATTTGGTGCAATTATTGCAGTCATTTCTCATTAGCAGCTTTGAAATTGTAGTTGGAGACAAGACTTTCCAAGCAGCTACCCGGAAACATATGAGAGGGGAAAATAAATGAATT
Source organism: Xenopus laevis (assembly GCF_017654675.1). Taxonomy (NCBI): domain Eukaryota; kingdom Metazoa; phylum Chordata; class Amphibia; order Anura; family Pipidae; genus Xenopus; species Xenopus laevis. The sequence continues at coordinate 85,508,066 of NC_054383.1, forward strand.
CCTTTTTAAAACTTTGACTAAACAAACAAGAAAACAATAAAATGTAATTATTTGTGGTGTATTGTATTAACACAATAGGGCTTATTTACAATGCCCCACACAGTGTGACAAGTGCAACAAAAAAAATGGTCACAATCATGCCTTTTTTGCATTTGGCGCACTGCGTGGGCATTGTGCAATTAGCTACAGGCCTCTATGATCCATTACAGAGCACAACAACTTGTGAACTGCACTTTGGATTGATTGTGCCCCTGCATTAGGCCGTGCTGGATTCAAAAGGGGGCAGACATCCTTCCCTCTCACCCCTACCTTGTCTGTCAATCTGAGGCAAAAGATAAGTGTGTTAGGACGCGCAACCCACATCTAGGCATTGCATGCCCCTAATTTCTTTTTAAACTTACCCTTTAAGTTGTGGTTAATGGCTTCCTTGTTGGATTCAGAATTGTCTGTGTGCTTTTTTTGGCCTACACAAGGATCAACTTCAGAACCTCAAACAGTTATATGGTGATACCCTGCTAGGTATCCAGGGAACATGAGCACCACAGACAACTAAAGGAGACAATGTGGAGGAGAGAACATATTTACAAATCTTTTTGGCCAATGGCACATGGGGCATATTTTCTGCTGATGCTTTTAACATAGGAGAGGAACTAGGGTTGCCACCTTTTAGCCTGTCTAACTCTGGACAGGGGCCGTGACGCATCATGACATCAGGACGGGACTATGATGTGGTGATCGGCAATTGGCCATAGGGAATCCTGAACAGTTTTCCTAATTTGGAAAACCTTGCAGGCAGTTTTGACCCGACATCCCCTTCAAAAAACCGGGCTGCAGGGTCAAAAACAGACAGGTGGCAACCCGAAGAAGAATGCACACAGATTATAAATAATTGAGGTTCAATCACACCCGTAAAAATGAATAAGTGTGGCTCACCCAGCGCGAAATTGGACCCGGGTGTAAAAACCCCAGGTCTGTCACGTTCAGGTTCGGCCTCTACACATCAACGGTATATATATTGAAGCAATAAATCGACCACATTCACCGATGGCATCTAATAGCTCGGGTGCAGCACCTTGAACCCATAGCTTAGGGAGTAATACCAACGATGATTTGAATGGAACACGCACTCCAGGAGCCAAGAGATGCCGATAAAACTTGATTTTATTCCAAAATTGCTAAAACAAGGAATAAAATCAAGTTTTATCTGCACCGCTTGGCTTCTGGAGTGCATGTTCTATTCAAATCATTGTTGGTATTAACCCTAAGAAGAACCCATACATTCCCAGATGGTAAAATATGGTGGAAATGTATCACTAACTTTAGGAAGCAATGTTTATATTTTGTACCATGTTTATTAAATAAAATGCACAAGGGAACTGATCCATTTACCTTCAGATTACCTCAGCATGTATATTCAATTATCCCCCCCCCCCCGACAACAGCACTCACAGTTGTACCTCGTGAAGTGCCTGCTTAGCTCAGTGTGTTCGTGGGCCGGAGGGTATATATGAAAGTGACATTTGAAAGATTGCTTGTGAGATTTACCATAATGATGAATATTCGAAACTATTACCATCAATTAGAACATTTTTAAAAGTTCATCGATTCAGGTTTTTTTTCCCAGCACATAAATATGATCTTTCATTTCTCACTGCCGCATAAGCACACAGAGACCAGATATGTGCAACAAGTCATGGCGCATGAGTCACAGGAAACCATATGAGTTAATCTTTAATAGAACAGAGCACCAGGTCTATAGGTTGCATGTCCAATGTGAACTGTAGTCCTTTTAGAATGAAATATAATAATCATTATCATTTCATACAGCACAAGCATATTCTGCAGTGCTATAAAGAAATTATAAATCATTAACTGCCCCAGTAAAGTTTACAGTACAAGTCCATATCATATGCCCTATAGTCAGTTTCATCAGAATCCAATTAACCTGCCTGTATGTTTTTGTAGTGTGGGAGCAATCCGTAGCATCCAAAGGAAACCCACATAGATTACTTTTATAGAAGAAGAAGAAAATATCTAATATGGTATTTATTATAAACAAAATATATAATATTGTATTTATTATAAATAAGTAACTTGCCTGGTGACTAAAGAAAGGGAAAGCTGGATTACAACAAATTTAATAGTGTTGTTTGCAAAGTTAAGTTTCATTTATGAGTTGAAAAATGGGCCTCTTGTTCTTAAACCAGGACTTAAGCAAATAACACCACCTGCAAAGTTTGCTAGGTTTAAAGGGTAATAGTTGTAAATAGCAACTGGAATTCAAAATATGTACATGCTAATTAACCCAATGAATCAACATTTATAGGTTGGTTGGAATTCACAAATGTACGGTGGGGATTCAGATTAGCAGATGTACAGTCAAGAGGACAAAACCTTCCCATAACAATGTTCCTTGCAAGAATTCACCAGCATATTATCTAAGGTTCAAAAATTTAAAAAGAAAAAACTCTCCCTTTTTGAAAGGTTTATTTATTATAATAATGAATTATTATTTTATGTGTCAAATAAATGAAAGTTAATTTCTCTGTAACCATCACATACTGATCACTGGAACTAAATTCCCAAGAATCCTGTTCTCTGCACAGACCCCCAATCATTATTCACGTAGTTCCAACCAAAGAGGAAAATATTACAGTTTCACTTTTTTGTGAACGATTGTGTTTATTGATTTTTAATAAGATAGCATGAGTAAAGAAGACGGAAGGAAGGGAAAAAAGAAGAAAAGAGGTAGAACAGTGGGCATTCCCATCATGCAAAGAAACATTACCTTGTAGCACATAACATTGATGAGTAACTGCTAGGTAAAGTTAGAGAACTGCAAAAGCAGTCTGTGGATCAGCAAGCCATCTGTCCTTTATTTTCCCGAATTTGTCCAGGCAACCTTGTGCCAGATATGTACATTTTTTGCTCGTAATGATATCATCAATTTTCTTCATTCAAAATTCAAGGGTAGGAGGCTCTGAGGTTTTCCATGTAAGCAAAATAGCTTTTTTGCATAGCCTAAAAGCTGCTTAGATCTTTAGAGGGTAGAGTGAGTCCCTCCTTATGTCCCAATAGACAAAATGCAGGTGTCTGGATAATGGGAAGTCCTAAACAGGTGTTAATAAAGATAAGCATTGCAGTCCAGTATTGCTGAATTTTAGGGCACTCCCAGAACACAAGTATATAAGTGCAGCTATCTAGGGTACATTTAAAACACGAGTCAGGGTAACCTTGATATATATGTGCCAACCTGTGTGGAGTCAGGTAAACTCTATTCAGGAATTTAATATGTATGTAAAAATCTCATCCCGATTTTGGGCAGGACCGCCATTAGAAATCACGGGGTCCCATAAAAAAAATTTTGGGGCCCCCTGGGCCTCGCCCACCCCGGCCCCCAAGCCTCATACAAGGGGCCGCCCACCCCCCAAGCCCCATACAAGGGCCCGCCCACCCCCCAAGCCCCATACAAGGCCCGCCCACCACACATAACAGTTAAAAGACCACACAAACATCAGCGCTAAAAAAAGGTAACCCCCCCCACAAACACAAGTTATAAAAAGCTATTGATAGTCAGGGTTCCCTATAAAATAACAAAAACTGTGGCGCCAGGGCCCCCCATAAAAGTTTTTTTAAAAAAAAAAAAAAATTGGTGGTCATGGCCCCCATACAAGTTAAAAAAAAACATTGGTGCCAGAGTCCCCCTTACAAGTTAAAAAAAATTGGGGCCCCAGAGAATATTTTTTAAAAAAACATTGGTGGCAGGGGCCAATAGAGTATTAAAATAATACATTGGTGGCAGGGGATTAAAAAAAATAAGTAAACACGCATTGGTGTTCAGAAGAATTGAACTTGTTGCTTCAGTACTACAGTTTTGGCTGTTTTCACCACTTCTGGCTTTTCAGCAGTTTGGGACTTCAGAAAGGTGGTGCGGCTTTGGCGCTGTCAAGGGGGGTCCGGCTCTTTCGACAAGTGCAGCACAGCCCGGCCCCCTTCAGGCCTGGGCCCAGTACAGATGTACCCCCTGTGCCCCCCTGATGGCGGCCCTGGTTTCGGGTATTTGCTGAAGTATATCTTTCCAAGTTTCCTCATCAAAAGATCGAAAGTGCCTGGACAAAGGCCACCCCACACTCACAGTCCCTTACCTTTTTCATGAATGGGATTAACAATTCCAGCTCCTGAACTGGACTATTACTATGTAATTAAATGATACATTTCAATAAAATCTTTACCTGAAAATCACACCATACAATGGCATTCAAATGAAAGCTATAGTAGGGTTTAAACAGATACTTAGGACATTCACTACTTTCAAGGCTCTGCACACACAGTGTATGGTAGCTAGTTTATGTCTATTCAGCCAGTGAACAGTGCTTCACCTCCCTTTCTCAGGTGTCAGAGACACCCAAAACATTATTGACTCACATAATGTAGAACAAATAACACCTATCAGCCAGAAACTGCACAGACTGAAGTATATGAGACAGGGGTGGCAGAGAGTGTGCAAGAACAGCAGAGCAGCACATGGAAATACATGAAAAGGAATGGCAGAGGCAACAATCACTCTGATAATATGATCAAACCAAGGACTTCAATTAATTTAGTTCTGTTGAGAAAACATCAGTTGCTGCTCAAGAGGAAGATCAACTTTCGCTGCCGGAAAAACAAGTCAAACTGAGAAGTGACTTGTAAGGCCTACTGAAGCAGACCCACAGAGAAGAATCAAGAGGTCTTGAAAATTACAGACATTTCCGGTGTATCCCATAGGATGGTACAATTGATGAAAGAGCATGTCCAAAGAGAATGCCTGTGATGTGAACTATGTTGGATGCAAAGCTGTGAAATACAGTGAAAACTGTATCAAAAATAGAGACAGTAAGTACAGGGTTTCACTTGCAAATGGTAAGCTTACACCTCCCACGCCTTTAAAACGGCATGAGCTGGAGATGTTTGCCGAGACCAAAGAAGTTAGTAGTGTATTACACAGATAAGGGCAAAACCACATGCATTCATTTATAAAACATTATCATTCCTTATAGCAGGCATAAATGTCTTGGGCATTCATGGTGTACTTGTTTTACAGTATAGCCCTCATATGTTTGGGAATTTTCTCACATGCTATTTTTGGACAAATTGGTAAAATGTTATAAAAGAGCAACAAAACATTTTTAAAGGGATCTAAACACTGATGCTCTGCACTGCTAAGGCTTATGAAAGCCACTTGGTATCACGTTAAGGAATAAGCCTGGAATAATTGTGTCTGTGAGTTTGAATCAGGGGAAACCACTATAAAAGTAGTTTCTTTTATAAGGGGCAATTAAAAAAAATGTTTATTTGTGTGCATTATATAATAATTTTAAAGTGAGAATGGCTTTGAATAATAGTTGATTCTCAATCAAAAGCATGTATAGAGGCATTATACTTCCCTACCCTAATAGAAAGGCAACACAACATAGACCAACACAAGTTTCAATAAACCTTTTTAGAACAACACAATGACCACGTCCACATTCATCTGTTCTGACTGGTAAACCTAAAATTTTAATTCTCATGAAATCAAAAGAATGGAAAAGCAAAAAACAAAGACCCTACTGTACAAAACCCAAGACGGTACTTCATTGCTGTAAGAAAAAAAGACAGTGATTTTCCAATATTTCAGCTAAAGAGCTATTTCTGAATAAATGGGCACCCTCCCTGTATTTATGTGATCTTCAACTGGATTTAGGATAACATAAAAATAAATTATACTAGGAAAGTCACACATTTACTTGTAGCCGCACACAAAAGATTACACCAGTGAGTAATGAAAGACATTTTCAAATAGGATAACTTTTTTTTGCATTTACTGTAAGTGTGGCAGCTTTATGGTTGGGTTTAAATGGGCCATATATGTACTGCAATCATATATAATTTTACCGTTCAAAAGGTCTACTTATACTTCCCAAACAATAATGTAATATTGTCCCTACACAAGAGAAAGCACAGCAACATGGCAAATAACTCCACAAGTAAATACTCTCCACACATTACCTGAAGCAGAAAAACTTATGGCTGATTACTCATACTGCACAAAATCAAGCAGCTGCCTGACCTTATTTTGAGGTTTTGTGTAACACTGGGGAAGAAATCTGAATGCAAAGAAAATCATAACTAATAAAACAGAGAAAGAAAGTGCGATTGCCAGATAGCGACTCAGAGATTAGTTACAGGCTAGAAGAAGTGAAAATTACACATTGACAAATTTATGGAGAGAAACATTCCATAACAATGTTGTTCCAGCCAGATGTTGGCTGACTACAATTCCCAGCATATTCTAGGGTTGCCATCTTTGCCGTTGGTTAGACCTGGACAAAGGGTGAGATGTGATGATGCTGGGATGGAGCTATGATATTTTAGGGCTCCCCTGACAGGGGAGGAGTTAATGCATACCTTGGACACAATTGGGTGGATTGCTACGTGGTTTCCAGAATTTTTCAGTAGTGTTGTATTACCAACATCTTATTCAGGATTAAAGCACACTAGGACAGTACTACTGCAAAGTAAAAATGCCTCATGTCCCCCTCAAATTATATTTTTCAATTATATTACCGGTATGCCCATTCCGTAGAATAAATTAGCATGTAAAAGTCTAGGCTAGTAGGCAAAATGGCCTTTAATAAGCAATCTATCATCTACATACCATACTAATATTTGGAAAAATAAAAAGTATAGGCTATGTCCAATTGTGCCCAGGGACACACCCAAACCAGTTAGATTCAGGGCTGTCCCACATACACTATATAAGGTTTATTACCAGGAACTAGACCCATAACACGATGTTAAAAGAAATGTTGTATATCTCTGCAAAGGAAGAACATATAAAACAACCCAGGGCACTGTGTAGAGTTCTGAGAAACAGAAACCACAGTGCCACAAAACACCTGCTCACTCCAAAGATTAAAAACCTCAGACAATGCCACAGTGTTCTTTTTATGGACAGATGGGAAGAGACTCTGGTGGTAAATATTGTTAGTAGCATAATCTACAGCATGACCTCTCAAAGATCACATCGGAAATTATATTTCCTGTATGTAACTGATGGAAAGTAGTTATTTAAACATATTAAAGCAGTAGTTCATCTTTCAGTTAACTGTAAACCCAGTTCTTAGTAACTTTTTATTTCATCTTAATTTTTTTGTTTTTGGGGGTTTTGTGCCTTCCTCTTTTAGCATGCAGTTTAGAATGCTTTAGAGTTGTTGAGGAGGGTCACTGACCCTGGTAGCCAAAAAATCAATTGCAGATTGTTCCACAATATCACCATCTGCATCATACTACAAGTTAGTATAAATGTGAACTACACTTTCATTTGGGCGTTTTATAGGAAATAAAATTTCTTGGAAGAGATAACATGTCTTGAGCTCAGAGTGATCAACTGAATATACCAGCGCAACATTTTCCCATGGCAGTTCTCCCTGTATAGGTATGAAATCTATTAAGTAGTATGCATTCCATTCAAGATCATTACAGAGAAAAATAAGGGATCCCACATCTGAATTGCTGAGGTTAGCAATGTATTTAAAATCACACATTCACTGTAATTCCTTCTTTCATTTCTGACAAGGGAAAGAGGGTAAGTTGGGAAAACTGAGAGACATTCCCTGAGAGTCATAAGCCACCAGACTTGGCCTCACATAAAGGACATTTTGCTGCCTGTGACAAAATGTCACAAAATACCTGGAAAGAATTGTACTTGCAGTATCCATGTCAGTAGAATGTCATAAATAAATAAAGAGCATTTTCAGGCAAGAACTTTCAATACTTTCAATGTAGTGTAAATACATTTAACTCTCAAGAGCATCATTCTACAAAAAAATCTCATCTGCATCTTAGCCACTCACATTGTGTGTCAAGACTCCCCTATAATACAATGGCAAATCCTAGATAAATGCAATCATTTAATATACTGGAATTACATAGATTTTCTTCAATGCACTGCATCCTACCAGATGAGAGAGAGTCAGAGAATGGCCTGGCTAAAACTGAAAGACGATGTCTAAATAATCTTGGGTGTATTTCTTCAAACACTGTGCACATTAACATTGTTTTAATGTTTTAGTATCATGTCTTGTGTCAATTACTGACAACTTATTTTAGCTAATCCCTCTGTACTATTAAAGTGCAAGTATTATAAATCGGGCAATACATCAATAGACACGTATTTTATCGTATAGAATCCAATGTAACCAAGTTCATTTTTATGGACATACCCCATCTGGCCAAGGCCTACGTTTAAAAAGTTAGAATAATTCTGGGTGAAAGCATTCTTCCTTCTTTGCTGCCCCCAAGATTCGTACTCCTGAGCAAGGATTTATGGCACCTAATGGCACATGGGCCCATGGATTCTGTGCAGTGCAGGAAAAGTTTTTGGTTGAGTTAAGAAAAGGTTCACAAAGCAGCCTTTACTTTGCTTTACACCTTTGCTTCTTAGTGTCACAATGGAAGTTGACAAGGCATAGACTTACTTTTATTCCTCTTCTTAATATCTGGAACTTGATCTTGGATATATTTTTATTTATATCTATATATGTTATACTTTGTTGTACTATGCTGCATACACATTTACTAAATAAATAAAAATACATGCAATATAAAATAATATGCAGGAAGCAATATGGCACCTGGATCCTATTATTGTTACCATATTAATCTACTATACTAGCAAATTAGCAGTTAGTATATAATGGATAAATGCACTTAGAGTAAGGAGTATTAGGTGTTCTTTTATAATCTCTTTTTATTAACATTGTACTAATTGCAGTAAATGTTCTTTATAGAACCCTCCATCAGTGAATCCATCAATGAATAAACTCTCAAAACTTTCTTCAGCGAAACCCTTCTTAGAGTCAGTGAGGATCATTTTATGCAGACATATGTGCATGTATTGTAACTGGAACATATTTCTGTGATTCAATGTAGAACTGCAATGTTTGCTAATTCCAAATTAATTCTCCAAATTAATAATTCTAGAAATAGGCAACACAGATATCAATTTGAATGCTCCATACTGATTTAAATGAGTTGTTCATCTTAAAGTTATAGAATGGATAATTCTAAGCAGCTTGGTCTTCATCATTATACATATTTTTTCAATTATTTGGCTTCTTCTTCTGACTCTTTCTGGTGCTCAAATGGGGGTCACTGACCCCATCTAAAAACAAATGCTCTGTAAAGATACAAATGTATTATTATTGCTACTTTTTATTACTCATCTTTCTATTCATACCTTTCCTTATTCTTATTCAAATCAATGCATAGTTACTAGGGTAAAACTGGGGAGCTGCTGAATTACTCAAAAAACCCCAAATAATTATGAATTAAAACCGAATGCAATTTGTCTAGGAATACATCATACTAAAAGTTAACTCATTGGAGAACAACCCCTTTAAGACTGATGGCTTGATTCTCCTATAGGTATTGACTATTTTATTGTCCTGTATAGCCTTTTAACGAACACAGTTTACTGATCCATGCAACTACCTCTCCACTTCCAGTCACTGTATAAATGAAGACAATTTTTCTTATCCACACAGCTTTAATCTAGTTGCCCTTCTTGTTGAATTCAAGTAAAATAAATGTACTGCTAACACTTCTAGCTGTACGAGGTTTCCATAAATGCAAAGCAATACAGCTTCTCCTGCCAACAACCACTCCACTACTCATAGTCTATTAGTCTGTGAGTCATAGACCACTGTGCACTTTAAACTTGAGAACATTATCACTCATTTTAGTAGTGTACCCCATAACAGTAAAGAACTCACTAGAGTTTTGGGCACTGTTATTTTCAGAATATATTCTGGAAAAATTACTGTGAGAAGTAGTTCAAACCTTTTATCTCACCTTAATTAAAACACCTAAAAATCTCGATGATAACAGAATATATCATGCATAAGGTTAGTTCAATAGCCTATACAAAATGACACAACAAAACCTTCCTGATCTTGCATCTTCTATAGGTTGTGATTAAATTTCCTATAAATATACAGGCGTGGGACCTGTTATCCAGAATGCTTGGGACCTGGGGTTTTATGGATTATGGGTCTTTCCATAATTTGGATCTTCACATCTTAAGTCTACTATAAAATCATGAAAACATGAAATAAATCCAATAGGCTGGTTTTGCTTCCAATAAGGACTAATTGTATCTTAGTTGGGCTCAAGTACAAGCTACTGTTTTATTACAGGTATAGGATCCCTTATCCGGAAACCTGATATCCAGAAATCTCCGAATTACGGAATGGCTGTCTCCCATAGACTCCATTTTATCCAAATAATCCTAATTTTTAAAAATGATTTCCTTTTTCTCTGTAATAATAAAATAAAATAATAAAACCTTGTACATTATCCCAACTAAGATGTAATTAATCCTTATTGGAAGCAAAACCAGCCTATTGGGTTTATTTAATGTTTAAATGAATTTCTAGTAGACTTAAGGTACGAAGACCCAAATTACATAAAGATCCATTATCTGGAAAACCACCAGTCCCGAGCATTCTGGATAACAGGTCCCATACCTGTACTACAGAGGAAAAGGAAATACTTTTTAAAATTCTGGATTATTTAAACAAAACGGAATCTATGGGAGACAGCCTTTCCATAATTCAGAGCTTTCTGGATAACAGGTTTCCAGTTAACAGATCCAATACCTGTATATATTTGAATATTGGTGTATATATATCATAGTGGTTATCATTTTAACATTCTTGCATCATCACAAACCTGAAACTCTTCAGCAGTTTCAGACCTCAGATAAAGTCAGACAGCACAAGCTAGGAAATTAAATACTGTATTTTTTTTTCTAAATAAATATGTACACCCCTATTGATATTAATTCCTGGAGGAAAAATCTTGGTTTCATTTTTAGAAACAAGATCTTAGTTTGCTGTACAGGCACAAGCTTGGTTTCATGTTTAATTCTCTTTATGAATAGATGATATTGTTTATTTCCCCAATAACTGTAGTTTCATCATACTCTGTGGATTAGCAATCAACTGCATATGTTACTTTCAGCTTTCAGCTTTATCTTTTTATGCACTGCATATTTTCATAAAGCTGTTCTGAAATCAATGCATCTGGTTTGTGGTCACATTTTTCAGGAAATGCCACTAAGGCACTTAGCCTAACAGCATGTTTACCATTGCACCGAATAAATTCTAAATATAAAGCATATAAGCACATCTAAAATGTACAGTGATATTGTTAGTATAGTTAGGAGTTTTTATGTAAAGCCAGCATTAAAGCCATGGACTAAAGAAACGACCAGAGAAAGCACTTGGGAGGGTATGGAGTCCCTATGGGTAGAGATTTCAGCTGGGCTTTAGGTTACAAAGAAAATTATCATTGGTGTATGCTACAAACCACTCAGTATAGGTGATGAGAATGAAACCCAGTTGTTATTACATATGGTGGCGGCTTCACAATTCCATCAAGTTGTTATATTATGGGCAGTGTCGGACTGGGATATCTGTGGGCCACTTGGGCTGGCACTTGTTGCCCCCTAACTCTAATCTTGAGCTCCCCTACCCCCACCACCTTACTCAATCCTTGCAGACATGAACACACAGTTGAGGTGATCACTGCAATGCAGTTCACATCGAAAATAAATAAGGGCACCAGGGACAACGGGGCCCATTGGGTTTTTTCCCATGTGTTCTGCCAGTCCAGTCTGATTATGGGTGACGTCTATTATCCTTACATTGACTGAAGTAATAGGGTTGCCAAGTCAGAAAAAAATAGCAGTTTTGCAAAATTATAACTTTTTATTTCAGGTAGTTCAAGAACCTACTTATAGAGACAACTCTATAATAGAGTAACTAAACACTACATTTTAGATGTGGAAACTTTGCCAGTATAAGGGCATCTCTGCTATATACAGTATTAACTGGGAAAGGCTTTTTGCTGGCTTTTTTTTTTTTTGAATATTGCTTAAAAAATACAAGTTAGCATGCAAAAGCTACCGGACAAGCTAAAATAGAGATGGAAAAGGATATTGCAACAAGGAGTAAAAGGACTGAAGGATATATTACAAAGAGTGGTGGTAAATGGAACTGTTGCCATTCTGCTTAAGAGATGGGATAACCGGTAGCTCAATGTTACTTGTGCTCCCAGCTTTCTTTCAGACAGAGGAGAAACTGCACTCCGACACCATGTTTCTCTTGCTTCAAGAAGTCATAACTTTATTAACACTTCTACATTAGCAAAGATCATGTCACGTGACACGACACATCAGTATCAGATCAGTATGAGAGCACACCTATTAATGCACATCTTAAAAGGAACATTTTCTAAATTGGACCAGTGTTGTTAGTGGAGTATCGCAGGGGTCTGTCCTTGGCCCTTTTTTTTTCCATTTGTTTATTAATGACCTGGAGTTGGGCATTGAAAATACTGTTTCTATTTTTGCAGATGATTCTAAATTGTGCAGAACCATAGGTTTCATGCAGGATGCTGCCACTTTGCAGAGTGATTTGACTAAATTGGAAAATGGAGCAGCAAACTGGTAACTTAGGTTCAATGTTGATAAATGCAAGGTTATGCACTTTGGCAAAAATAATATAAATGCAAGTTATACACTGAGGGGCACATTTACTAATGGTCGAATATCGAGGGTTAATTAACGTTTGATATTCGACTATCGAAGTTAAATCCTTCTAATTCGAATATCGAAGTCAAAGGATTTACCGCTATTCATTCGATCGAACGAACGATCGAACGAAAAATCGTTCGATCAAACGATTAAATCCTTCGAATCGAACGATTCGAAGGATTTTAATCCATCGATCGAACGAAATTCCTTCAATCAGAAAATTGCTAGAAAGCCTATGGGAACCTTCCCCTCAAAGAACCTCCTACACTGTCTCCTAACTTCACTCTTTGATAAATATGCCCTATGGGGCTAGCGCTAGCGACTTTTCGCCAGTGTTGCCACCCACAGGGACATTGCCAATTCATTAACAGGCACAAGCGCCAATTCCCTAGTGAACGTTACCTCTTTCACCAGAGTTGACTTCGCCACCTCAGACCAGGCAAAGTGCTAAAAATAAGCTAGATTTTCTTCAATCTTTAATTGAAATTAAAGTTCAAAATCGCTTGCGACTTTTCCTTTTTTTAAGCGTGATTGGCTGCAAAAGTCCTAACTTACTTTTTTGGTTAACTGGTTTTCTCCACACATTTTATAACATAAGGAACATTAATTTTACAGTGGGCTCATGTGTAGGGCATTATATGAACTCTCTTGTCTTTATTAAGGTTCCCTGGACATTTGAAATATAAAGTGGTAACTTCAAGCATTTGCACCAACATTTATAATAAAGACCTCCATACAACTTTAAATTGACCTAAGCGCAAGATCACTAGCCAATTTTCTGTAGGCAAAAATGATTGCTAGCGCATCTTTGCCCGGGATGAAACTTCAGATTTTAGTGAATTAGCGTATTCGCAGTGCATTTGCTCTCGGCAATGTGGTGAAAAACCGATGCTGGCGAAAATTCACCCATTAGTGAATTGGCCAAGCCTCCTACCCCCCAATTTTTCTACTGACTTGTTTATTATTCACCAGCTCCAAAGCAAACATGGGGGTTAGGATCAACCTTGTAAGGGAGTCCAGGGCATTTTTGTCATGAGGCAAGGTAAGAGTTTTGCCTCATTTCTGGTTACATCTAACCATTCCTGATATATTAAGGAGCTGTTGACCAGCTGTTGTAAATGAGGTAAAGATGCTTGAGTTGAAAAAAAGTTAAGAATTAGATCTATGACACTGTTCTGACCCTACTATAAATAATAACAAAACGGCAGATCAGCCTATTGGACCAATTCATGTGCTGGGTCACACATACCAGTAAAACCTCAGAGGAGGTTTTCTGACAGATGCCCAGTCTTTCTAGTATCACATATTCTGAATAGAATTGGAAGCATTTGGGATCGGAATATATTGTGCAGGAAGTAGCCCCACAAACATATCTAACCCAACATTATATTCCCATGTCTGGTCAACTATGGAGGGAAAGAAACATTTTTTTTACATAATTTATTTATTTTTGAATAACATCGGGCCAGTTCCAAGGTACAAGGTGAAGTGATAGGTGGGTATATGCCATGCCATTTAATTTAGCAACCTAACCTACTTAAGGTGACTTATAGTAGAAACTGAATACAGGTATGGCATCCATTGTCTGGAAATCTGTTATCCAGAAAGCTCTGCATTATGCAAGTCTTCCATAGACTCAATTTTATCCAAATAATCCAAATTTTTAAAAATGATTTCCTTTTCTCTGTAATAGTAAAACAGTACCTTGTACTTGATACAAACAAAGATATTATTAATCCTTATTGGAAGCAAGACAATCTTATAAGGTGTAATGTTTAATGGATTTTCTAGTAGACTTAGGATATGAAGATGCAAATTATGGAAAGATCTGTTATCCAGAAAACTACCAGGTACCGAGCATCTGTATTGAAGTTAACTGTGTCGGACTCCTGGCTTGTCCTTGATCAGCGCTCCGTAGCAGTTTGTGAGTTTGACCCTAGCATCTGTATAGCAGGTCCCATATCCATTAATTTAACTTAAACTAGTGAAGGAATGGGATCTGATTCATGGGGTAAGGTTAACATGTGCCTTAATGCCTTACAAATTATTGTGAAGGGTAGCCATATGCCATGATGAAAGGCTATTTGCTATATGAGGCTAGTGAGCTATGGCGTAACTAGATATTATTGGGCCCACAGCAAACCCTTTTTTAGGCCCCCAAAATGTCTAGAGGTTGACCGGTTTTACCAATGTTTATTGAAATTGTTTATGGATTAAGACCTCATGGGGCCCCTATACCTCTTGGGCCTCCTTGCAGCCACAGGGTCTGCTTCCTCATGCCTCGCAACGGATTATGATAAGAAAACATCTACTTTGCATGTCTCAGATTTCTGACATAAATAAAAGCTATTGTACTGTATATTAAAGCCTCCTCTCATTTGCATCTCTTGCTTGAGCTAAGCCTTCAGTGTGCTATGCTTATTATTGTAGCTCTCATTTCTTGGTTCTGACTATTCATTTCAGTTCAGAAAAAAGACTGATATCTTCTAAAGAACTGTATTCTTTGTGTGTAGGTGTTGAAAGTTTCACAAATAGATGTGTGCTTCCTTTGAAGCTTTGCAGCTTTAGGCCCTCTGTAAAACTACTGCACAATACTGTAAATGCAAATAATATAACTGCTTGCATTTGTAATAAAGGAAAGACACAGGTAAAGGATATTTTCTTTTACTTGTTGGGGTTCAGAAAGATTATTGAAGGACTACAAGCATTGTGCATTTTGACAGCATTCACTAAAGGAACTTGTTTTAAAACATAATCACACGTAGCTTTAATAAATCCCAAGCCAGATCCAACTACTGAGAATTCTTCTGGATTTCCCAATTTTCTTTTTTGTAGAAGAATTAGAAGAATAATTAGAAGAATCTGAACACAGATTCAGTTCTAGCAAGTAGGGAATAATTGAATCCACTATTTCAGGATTAGCCGAATTCCGAATCCTTTACAAAAGATTTGGGTGAATAGTGAACTGAGCCCTAATTCTAATTTGCATATGCAAATATAACATCTTAGTTTGGAGGTTTTTTTTTAATATATTAGGTTATACCGCAGGAAGGGTTAAAGTTAGATACATCTGACCACTGTTCCCTATAGTAAATTGGAGAGAAGGACAGACAATATATTCTTTAGATAATCTATACGTCATGTATATGAGTCACAAAGGTATATAAACCCAGGTTTTATGGGGCATGTTTAGACCTTCACGGGATCTCACCTCAACAGACCTGAATGCTGTAATTCAAGAACTAATTTAGGGTTCCCTATGCGCAGATCTACAGCTACTAACAGTATCGGTCTTACTCTCTGCAATTAATAAAAGCTTTCTGGTTATCTTGAATCCCTGCTCTGGGAAACATTTTTTATGCATCAGATGTAACAGTTTCTACACAAATTAGGGAAACGAGGGGGCAAAATAATCTTTTTTTTTTTGCTTCTTTGTTTGTCTGATGAAAAATCACATAATTTTTAGGATTTGGATTTGATTTTAGCCAGATACTTCAATTCAGCCAAATCCTACTGAAAAAAGCAGAATCCTGGATGAATCCCTGAACCGAATCCTGGATTCAGTGCATCCCTACAAGATTACTAAAGGTTGATCTAGGGGTTACTCAAGTTACCTTTTGGAGTCAGAAAGGAATTTTTCCCCACCTGATGCAATGCTGTAGATAGCTTTGAATTTTTTTTTTTTACACTTCATTGGATCTACTAGAATAGTTTAATTAAAGCAATATATGGCACCGTGAAATGCAGAATCTCCCCAACAAAAATACATGCTAAAACAACAGTGAGAAAAAGGCTGTGGGTAATGACACTCATTCTTCTAGTCTGTGATTTAACAATTCATCTATGATGGGTATCTCAGAAATGAACTGTATGCAGACAACCTGACCTGTGACATCAACAGGATATCTTTTGTTTTATTTTGCTGTGTGATTTTTTCCATGGTTACAATAAAGACAACATTTTTTAAAGATGAGTCAATCCCACACTTATTTAACCTGTATGAGCATTTTGCAGATGGGAATTATGTCACACCAGAGATGAATGAAGCAAGGATATTGGTCATTCCAAAAGTAAGGATACACTGGCTCAAAAAACATTAGACCGATATCATTGCTTAATGTTGATATTAAAATTTTGGCCTTAATATTAGCCTCCCGATTGAATAAAACCCTGACTACCATTATTCACAAAGATCAAATTGGCTGTGTTCCTAGTAGGCAAGCACCAGATAATATATGGAAGATCGTTAATTTGGTAAGTTATGCAAATAAATCAAGAACACCCTTGTGTTTATTGGCATTGGATATCGAAAAAGCCTTTGATACATTGATTTGGCAATATTTATTTAGAACTTTGGAAATGCTAAATGTTGGCTCCACTTTATTAATACACTTATAATTTTCCAACGGCTAAACAATCTATCTGTCACTACCTCTTTGGAGGCTATTAGGATACAGAGTGGGACTAGACAGGGATGCCCGTTATCCCCAACATTATTTGCTTTGGCAATAGAACTACTGGCAAAAGCCATTAGGGACAACGTAGATATTACAGGTCTAAGACTCGGAGGAAAAGAGTATAAGCTGTCATTATTTGTGGATGATCTCTTAGTACATTTGACTAATCCTTTGGTATCCTTGCCAAACTTGATGGAGATATTGAGGACATTTGCAAAGTGTCTGGGCTTACTATTTCTGAGAAATCAGAAATGCTGCCTTATAATATTCCAAACCATACTATTAAGCTAATAGAGCTTAATTTTGGGTTTAAGACATCTGAATGTTTGCAATATTTGGGAGTGAAACATACCACCTTTAACTTCACTTTATAGAACTCATTTTCTCCCTATGATTAAATCTCTTAAGCAAAACATACAACAATGGGATAAGCATCATATATCCTGGATTGGTAGGATCCATTGTATTAAGATGGTATTGATGCCAAAAATGTTATACTTATTTCGAACCTTGCTGATAAGAGTTCCATTAAAGGATCTACTGAACTTTCAGATGTGCATAAACAACTTTAGATGGCAGAATAATTATCCACTTTTAAGTCCGTTAATTAATAATTATGATTTCCCACCTGGATTGTAAAGCTTTACAATCCAGGTTGGTGGATAAATAAGGGAATCACCAGTCCTCTCTAATGGGGAAAGGGAGACCGCTTACACTAGAACAAATGAAGGATATTTATCAACCTCCCTCACAAGAGACGTTTAGAATTATGCAGTTGTTATATTATGTTAATAGGCAAGCGGAACTATGTGAGTCAATATGTAGTAAATTCCCACTGGCCTCAGAGACTCTAAGGTCAGATTTATCAAGGGTCGAATTTCAAATTTAAAAAACTTTGAAATTTGAATTAAAAAAGAAATAGGGGGGAGAGAGTTACGAAACAGAGACAAATGGGCCTATCGGTGCCAGAATCACTGGGATTGGGATCGGAAGAGAGGGAAGAAAACACAGAGACGTTAAACATTATTAATCTCAGTGATCATGTCCTCTCTGATAGTCAAAAACTTGTTTTGAAGAGGGGTCTGTCTTTCTCTCCAAGTCATGATATAAATCCCTTTACCCTCTACAAAGATCTTTTCCTTTTCTGCCGGAAACTGTTACTTAAAAAATATTTTCATCAGGACAGTGCATCTGATGAGCAGAGTCTGGTCAATCCTCTAATGGCCATACCTGACCCAATGAATCCACATGATCTGACACATGTTAGCTCTAATCTTCTGACTGAGCAAATATCTTTTGAACAAGCTCTTACAGATTTGAATGACTTATTGATTGAACAAACTGATCCTGTGAGATCTTTGAAACCAAAGAGCAAATTTATGCCTCCTAGAAACATAAGTTCGGCAGTAATCACCTTTGGTGAATTGGTCATGAGAGATCTCATGAACATACCCAGTCAGGGCCATGATAACCTCAATAAAGTGGAGAAACTTGCCCTACAGGAAATAACATCCTGGGACGATATAATTGTAAAGCCTTCTGATAAAGGAGGTAATATAGTCCTGTGGCCTAGGGTCATGTACTTAACGGAAGCGTTAAAACAACTGAACGACACATCATGTTATCAAAAACTACCCAATGATCCAACTGCACGCTTCAGACTGACTTATAATAATCTAATTAAAGATGGTTTTCAAACAGGCCTCATCACTGCTAGCGAATCAAAGGCATTACAAAACAATTTTTCTGTTACCCCCACTTTCTACATGCTTCCCAAAATTCACAAAAACTTAAATAAACCTCCAGGTCGTCCGATTGTGTCTGGGAATGGCAATATATGTGAAAAAGCCAGCCAATATATTGATATGAAACTACGCAAATTTGTAGTCTCACTTCCCTCATACATTAAGGAAACTAGTGACCTTCTACGAAAATTGACAGAGGTCAAAGCTGATAGTGGTACATACCTGGTGGGCTGCGATGTAGAATCGTTATATTCCTCTATTTCCCACAAACAAGGCATAAGAGCCATACGATACTTTATGGAAACTGAGAGTGATTGGGACCAACAGTATATTGATTTTATGGCAGACTTGACAGAATTCTGCCTTAATCATAACTTCTTTGTCTTTAACGATAAATTTTATTTGCAAGTCAGAGGTGTTGCAATGGGTGCTGCCTTTGCTCCTACATATGCAAACCTGTTCATGGGATGGTGGGAGGCCAATTGGGTCTTTGGAGATCAGATGGCACAGTATACCCAGTTCATCTCATATTGGTTCCGCTATATCGATGACCTGGTATTCCTTTGGAATGGTACCAAGGAGTGTTTGAGTGATTTTTTGAGGTGTCTCAATACTAACAATCTTAATATTAAACTCACACACACTATTAGCGCGACAAGCCTCGATTTTTTGGATATCACCATTACCATTAAAGAGGACAGTACGATTGGCACCGATCTGTTCCGTAAAGCTACCGCAACTAATTCCATACTTCACTTTCAGAGTCATCATCCGATGGCAACTAAGAGAGGAATCCCTGTTGGTGAATTCCTCCGCCTACGTAGGAACTGTTCAGATCTACAACTCTTTAAGAGTAGAGCCATGGAATTAACAGAACGACTAACACAGAGGGGTTATTCACGGAATGTGATTCACAAAGCTTATTCTAGAGCACTTCAGACCCCCAGAAATACATTATTGGAGGCACGGCAGCGACAACCACATAACACTGAACAGCCCATTAGATTTATAGGGACCTATTGTAAACAATGGCCAGCTATTGACTCAGTATTGAGAAAACATTGGCATATACTACACACGGATCCAGTTCTAGCTTCAATGATGGGCCCTCGACCGCTGACTTGCTGTCGTCGGGCGCCCAATTTAAGAGATCGTTTGGTGAGAAGCCATTTCAGCAAACAACTACCAACCAAAATACATGGCACTGTAGCATGTGGTAAATGCAGGGCATGCAAATACATGCACAACCGTAGTTATGTTGTGGATAGGTTTGGCAAAAAGCACAGAATCACACATAATTTTACATGTAATACGGATAATATCATTTATATGTTAACCTGCCCCTGTAATAAAATATACATTGGCAAAACCAATAGAGCTTTCAAAAAAAGACTTATGGAGCATGTTCATAGTATTGAGAATGCGGTAGACCTTCTCAAAGCTGACAAGAAATTATCACCAGTCAGCCGACACTTTTTTGAACATCACGATCATTCCAGCATGGGCCTTAAAGCAATGGGTCTATTCAGAGTATCCCTGGGTATCAGAGGGGGGGACCTGGAAACAGCTCTCCTATCTAAAGAAAGCGAGTGGATTTTTCTCATGAATGCACTAAGTCCCTCTGGCCTAAATGCGAGTATTACAATGAACATGTTCATTTAAACTTAATATAAAGTCCCTTTGGCTCAGACATAAACATCGGAATGCATATATCCATTCAATTATCCATATGGAGTGCTATAATCATTCATAATATCACATAGTCACACTTATTATAAAATATCCTATTGATGTGGCTATCTGAGGATCTCTATGTCATGGTTATACATGGTTATAGGTTTACTAGCCATGATAAGAAAATAGTACCTATTTAGTACTCTCTTAGAAACAGGATTGTTACCATTCCAGCTCTTAAATGGTTAAACAACTAATGCATAGACTGTTTAAGCCCACTGGTTTTCAACCAATATGGGTTAATAAGCTTTATTGTAAACTGAGTGTCAAAAAACAACAAAAAAACATAGTACAATATGGATACATTTATGGCTGGGCGTCATTTTTGCAACATTGTTGCAATGATCCGACTGGTGCAGAAAGTTTAGCTACATAGGGATTCCCCTTCAGAGCAGCCTTACGGATGATAGCAGGGAGGAGACGGTATTGGCTGTCTGGCCTCCAACGTGACGTCCTGCAAGATGATTGGCCGGTTTGAATCTGTACCGGCTGATCCGTAGCTATATCTAGTAGTGCACCACCGGCCTCGCAATCGCCTTTGACAA
Organism: Xenopus laevis; assembly: GCF_017654675.1. Lineage (NCBI taxonomy): Eukaryota > Metazoa > Chordata > Amphibia > Anura > Pipidae > Xenopus > Xenopus laevis. Next base: position 85,529,169 of record NC_054383.1, read on the forward strand.
AGCTCGCATTTGGCGAGTGAAACGCGCGTCAGGCGCACCTTTTAGTTTCAGTCAGGCAGGACGGGTTGATAGGGACTTTGTTTGTAAAACGGATCGGGAGGGGTGCTACAAGGGTGAAGGGGTTGGCTTTGGCATACGGATCCGCGGGTCTGGACTCTAACTCTATGTAGAAATTAAGCACCTATACAATACTGAATGGCTTCTTTCAGCGGGTGTTGAATCGGAGGGTGAAGGGGTTGGAAACGGCTTTTGAACTGTGGGCTAGAATTTATTATTAGTGCTAGAACTGATATTCATCAGCAAGGAAAGCTGGCTATTTGTCTAATCAAGCCCTCAGTCTATACCAATACCCATTAAGATCAACCGTCGCTGGGTTAAATGGATGCTTAGCACGATCAGTGATAACCCTCCTTTATCAGTCAATCAACGTCCTGTTTCTCGCTGGTTTTTTAATATTTTCTTTGATCTGGACATTTTAACACATATATATTAAAAGTTACGTTTTAATTTCAACACTTCTAAATGCTTCGGAGGTTACATATGGGAAGGTGCAACTGTGAGGGCCAGTTCTTTCTAATTTTCTCCCCCCTATTTCGTATATAATTGCTATTTGGCCTTGCACACCATATACTGTGATTGATGGTTGGTGCTCCCTAACACCATATACTTTTCTTTGAATTAAAAAAGACCAACTGAAATTTATAAAAAAAATCAAAGTTTTTTTTGCTGATGAATAGTCCGTATTTGTTAGATTTCTCTGAATTCGATTCGTACAAATGAAAGTAATAGCTCATTCGATCGAATTTGAATCAAAGTTTTTCCCAAAAAAACTTTGATTTCTCAAAGTTCTCCAATTGACTCCAAATAGGTTCTAGGAGGTCCCCCATAGACTAAAACAGCAATTCGTCAGTTTTTAGATGGTGAATGGTCGAAGTTGAATTTTTAAGAGACAGTAGATGGTAAATTTTGATATTCAAATTTTCTATTCGAATTGAATTTTCTATTTGAATTGAATTTGGACTATTCCCTATTTAAAACAATAAAAAAACATCCATATATGTTGAAATGGGAAAAAGATTTTAATACAACACTTAGGGGGAGATTTATCAAGGGTCGAATTTGAAAAACTTCAAAATTCAAATTCAAAAAGACCAATCGAAATTAAATCAAAGGTTTTTTTGGCCGAATAGGTCTGTTTTCGATCGAATTTGAATCATACGAATCAAAATAATAGCGCATTCGAATTATACGATTCAAAGTTTCCCCCCCCCAAAAAACTTTGATTTTTCAAAGGTTCTAGGAGGTCCCCCATATGCTTAAACAGCAATTCGGCAGGTTTTAGATGGCAAATGGTCGAAGTTGAATTTTTAAAGACACGGTACATGATAGATTTCAAAATTCCGATATTCGAATTTTCAAATTGTTTTCAAATTCAAATTGAATTTGGACTATTCCCTAGTCAAAGTAGACAAAAATAAGCTCAAAATTTGAATTTTTTTAATTCAAATTTTCACTTCGACCTTTGATAAATCTGCCCCTTACAATCAACAATGGTCCTGCTGCAGTTTAATGGCAAATCAGGGTAGTACATACTTATCTCTAGAATACTGCTTGTTAACTTTGGGAAGGATCCCATGGTTATGTTACTAGGAAAAAAGCCAAAACATCTTTCCAATGTAGCATATACATTGAATCAGTATATTCTTATGGCAGCTAGGCTGATTATCGCTAGTAATTGGGAAAAAAATAAACTTACCTTCGATGTCTTTGAAAGGTTATATAATTTATATAGCTACTAATGAGTAACTTAGCCATATGCTACAGAACGACATGGAGGCATATGATAAGATCTGGATGCCTTTATTGACCTAAGAGAAAGATGCTTTATTGTTTTCAGCACTATGCCTTTAAGAATCATGGGCTGAGAAACATTGAACATGTTGAGAGGTCCACAGTTGCATTTTACCCAACCGCCAATTAGGGTTTTTTTTTTGTGTATTATTGATTTGTATTGTTTGGTGATTGTAATTTTTTTTTGATGTCAGTCTTTGTATGTTTTTTTTTTTTTTTAAAAGATGAGTCAAAGCACTTTTTACGTATTTTTAAGTTGAATAATGGGATTTTTCAGTAAAAAATGATCCCGTTTTATTTGCTTTAACTGAGGAAATGTAGTCTTATTTAGTTTGACTCTTTGTCAAGCTAAGTATCTATTGCTTGAGCTAAACCTTCAGTGTGCTATGTTTATTATTGTCACTCTCATTTAGCACACTATACAAATTCTGTACTACAGTAGAACATTGATTTTATATCCTCAGGTTCTACTGTAATTACTAAAGATATACAACGTTTTATGTAGTGCTAAAATATTCCATAGCAGTTTATTATTAGAGATTGTACATCATTTACATCACCCCTTCCCCAGTAGAGCTTACAGACTAAGCTCTCTATCACATACACTAGAGCCAATTAACCTGCCTGTATGGTTTTAGAGTGTGCCAGAAAACCAGAGGTAACCCATGCAAGCATGACAGTAAATCATGTTCTTGACCATCTCTTTCCCCTCCACCTGTTTAGTGGGATCTAAAGATGCAGCATTTCCTAGAATCCCTTTTTTTTTATCTGAAACGGTGCATCTACTACAGTGGTTTCCAACCAGTAGCTCATGAGCAACATGATGCTCTCCAAGCCCCTGGATGTTACTCCCAGTAGCCTCAAAGCAGGTGCTTACTTATGAATTCCAAACTTACATAAAAACCAGGTGCACTGCCAAACAGAGCCTCAATGTAGGTTGACAATCCACATAGGGGCTACCAAATGGCCAATCACAGCACTTATTTGGCACCCCAAGAGCAATTTTCATGCTTGCTCTGCTCCCCAACTCCTTTTACTTCTGATTCTTGCTCACAGGATCAAAAGGTTGGGGATTCCTGCTCTACCATAATCCCGTAATAGTTATTTCAGTATGAAAAATAAATGAAAATCAAACAAATTAAACAGATTGTATCCAATTGCAACAAAAATAAATAACAAAAGATGAAGAGATCATCTGCTTGCACCCCCTTTGGGCTACTATATAGAAGATCTATGCTGTGGTGCCTGACCAGAATTTTTTTTTCCATCCCATATACCGGTAACCATTTTGACTCAACACCCAAGCAGCACCTTTCCACTAGGATATAAACGCACATTGCAAAAAGTGTCCCTGAATGCGGATTGGTTATTAACCTATTTTGGAGAACATTTAGCAACATTGCCTAAGCATTCTGCACCTTCATTATATCTTTTTTTTTTTTACTGGCTGCGAGCAAAAACATTTTTTGTAAGATTTTTACATTAATTTTTCATTAACCAAAACTTTTCTCTCATTCCTTTTTTAAATTCATCCAAACAATAAGATAAACATGTAATGGGCAAAGATGCACTTGCAGCTATTCACAGTTTGAGTCATGCCGTGTTGTTATGGCATAGCCTCAATGGTGTGGCACTAGTCCAATCTTACCATGTGCTGCTCATTCATAGACGTCTCTTTGTATTATATCCTGCTAAGTTGATTGCTGTAACCCTAGGCAGTACTAACTTTGCCAAGTTTTATTAAATACTTTCCTTTCTTGTTTGTTCCATTACTTTAAATGCCAGTGATGATTTTTTCCTATTCTATTTTGCATTGCATGCTTCATTAAGGTGCTGTGCTCCAGTCAAAAAGTCCTCCTCTTTTTTTCCATATGATTATTACTGGTTCTCCCATCTCAGTCAAGTTCCCATTGTGTGAAGCAAGTGACTACCTATTTTTTGGCAACACAGAAATAACAGCCATGAACGTAACTAGAGGGGGTGGGCCCTGGTGCAGCAAGGGAGTCCTGAGGGGGTGTGGGCCCAGGCCCAATCGCACCCTCTGCTCCCCCGGTAGTTCTGCCACTGCTTACAGCTACTCACTACATTTTTGGGAGTAGGTCATGTTGTTTTGGAGAAGTAGAGAGCTAAATTCCATGACAAGGTTGGTACTTGGGTAACTGAAGCTGATATTGCCCCAAATGCCTTTAAAGAAACACACGTATGCGTTTTAGGGAATTAAGTGTTTTTTTCTTTTTAAATGAGATAAACAAAGGCCAGTTGAGCTGTAGACCTTATGAAAAATGCAGCACTGGGGCAAAAAAGTAATGAGTAGGTGCATTGATAACTGTTATGGGTTGATCAATTCTAATTGGTCCATGACTAAAATTAAATTAATGAATGTGATCAAATCATTTCCAAAATTATTTCAGTAATTCATTTACGAAAAAATATTGAAATCACTGAATATGTTTAATGCATACTAGTTGCATAGAATTAATTTTTTTTTTTCATTAGGCACTCAATAAATTCATTATTTGGGCAGACCAAACAATGTAATTTTAGTAATCATAAAGATAAATTCTAAACCTTTGAAGGACCAAAAGCACAAGTGATGCATGAGGATCTCCAGTGAGAATACTGCCTGTTTTCTAACACGTGACTCTCTGTTCTTGGTTTAGTACAATTATGGCCAAAGGCATTAAACTTATTTTTGTTAGTTCTGAGCCCAAACCCAGCTCTACATCTGACATTCTGAAGATTTATTAAGGCTCTTACAGACGAGCGTTTGAAGCTGCGTTCCTCTGCATTCAGGTTTTATGCGTTCAGCCACAGGGGAGCGCAGGAGTAGACGCATTCAGTTTTTTTCAATGGGGCTATACTCACACAGGTGCATGTAGGCGCCGAATGCAGGTTGAGACGCAACATGCTGCATTTATCCTGCGTTCGGTGCCTAGATGCACCTGTGTGAGTACAGCCCCATTGAATGCATCTACTCCTGCGCTTCCCTGCGGCTGAACACATAAAACCGGAACACAGAAGAGCGCAGCTTCAAACGCTCGTCTGTAAGAGCCCTTACAGTTTAATATTGAGAAGCAAAATTGCACAGTAATCTCAATGTGCCAGATAACAAAAAGATGACTGATGAATCTTGAATAGTATTGAGCCCCATCTGAGACTATTCTTGGATCTGCAAATAGCTTTGGGATGTCTATTTTAGAAATTGAGAGCATGCAAGAAAGTCCTTGTACATATTCCTTCCCTCAAAGCTCTTCTATTGTGCCACTACTAATGCATAATAAATATAAAACTCAAAGGTGGAACATAAATTATCTTGGAATAGGTAGGCTGCGCACTGAAAATTTTTCAATAAAACCGCCTTTAATGTTTGCAAATATTTGCATGGCAGTACAGCAACATTGTGCAACGTTTCGAGTGGCACTCTACTCTTTATCAAGCATAAAAAACTACAATACACATGACCTTAAATAGCCTGAGGTGCAATGCCCCCTAGTGTTGTCACATATTATTACACAATATAACAATGTTTCATTTCAAACATGGGTTTTGGATACAATCTTTTGTCAAATACATACACAATGTGTCCATAACAGAAAAACATCTGGATTATGACAAAGTCCTTTCGAAACCCGCTCCCGGGTCGACAGAACAACACTGCTGGGGTTTGCCAACTTTAGAACTTTTTAAAGCACTGTGCATATGAAAAAGTATATATGGGTGGACCAATAATGCTGTGGACGGTTTACATCCCCTTTGAGAAATATACATTACTGGGTATCTTTTGTAAGAGGTGCTTGTGAGTTTAGGTAGGGTGTGTGTCTGAATACCTGAAATACATAGTTTTTTTTACTTGATCCTAAATATTTGCACATAAAGATTAGTGATATCCAAGGTCATTTCACAAATCATAACATTAATTGTTAGTGGATGACACTGCTTCTATAAGCTTTACTAAAAGAAAGAATGAACCCTTTGTTAAAGCCTTCACCAATTCTGTTTGCAGTGCTCGCAACTGTCTGATCAAATATTGGTATTTGTTGCCTCAACTATATCTTGACAGTGCCATTGATGAAGTTTATTCTGCTTTAACACATAACCATCTTTAAAGCCAATGAAAACAAAATAGTTGACTCATCAGATGCAGTTAGGTGACTCAGCCATAGAATGGAAAGATTGTGGGCGTAAAGTTAAATATGTATACATGTGAAATTAAATATAAATGCAATGTAGATTGGTAGATTAGAAGAAGTAATGAACACCATCATAGGAACTTTATGTAGGTCAGCAAAGGTTGATTAAAAAATATCAGTTTTGTATCAGACTTGTATTCTAATTAGTAACCAGCAAGCAAAAGTAAAGCTGCATACATATTTTAACTGAAGCTAAACAAAGACATTGGGCAGAAATGTTGAACATTTATGGTTTTGGATTGTGTATCAGCACAAGGCCGCCACAGCAAGAAGGATCTGTGCCTCTGAAGATGCCCCTAGTAGCTCCCCATCTTCTTTCTGCTGTTCAAAGCTCTTGCTCTTTCTGCTTGATGGTTTGTGACAACCCTTAAATGAATTGTACCGTGTAAAAATAAAAACTGGGTAAATAGATAGGCTGTGCAAAATAAAAAATGTTTCTAATATACTTAGTTAGGCAAAAATGTAATGTATAAAGGCTGGAGTGAACAGATGTCTAATAAAAGTGATCCTTGTTACAGTAAGTATAAAAGAGTTACAACCTTTTAAACTGTGAAAGTTGCGAAATGTTGCACCTTAAAGGAGAAGGAAAGGTCTTTTAACTTTGGGAGTGCCAAAACGTAGGCACCCCAAGTGATCGCATTTACTTACCGGAAACCCAGCCAGTGCACCTATCAAGAGAAAACTGCACTGGCTCACGGTTTCTTCATTTTTCACGTACCTGCGCATGTGCAGTAGCTCAAAAAGCCAAACTTTAATAAAAAAGTAGACTATTTCATTCTACTGCGCATGCGTCTCCTCCGGGAAATTTTATATAAGAAGTTGGAAGACAATCGCTCAGTGGTGCTCACTGGAAGAATCCTGGGCAGGTGCAGTTTTCTCCTGATAAGAACACCGGCCCAGCGTTTCATGTAAGTACATGCAATGACTTGGGGGTGCCCTACTTTTGCTACCCCCAAGTTAAAAACCTTTCCTTCTCCTTTAAAGCATATTAGGAAAATATGATTGGAAAAATAGAGTACAAAATAAAGAAAACGACATGGTTGAGTATGAGTTAACAAGTAAAAGATTAGTGGTTGTGTCACCAGGTTTATCACTAATCCATGTTATTAGTGATTGGTGAATTTATTCGCAGTGAATTCCCGCGATTCACCGCTGGCGAATAAAAAAATGGACACCGGCGCCGTTTCGTGACTTTTTCGCTGTTTCGCGAATTTCGCTAATTTTTCGGCGAAACGAAACTCCCCAAATTCGCCCATCACTACATGTAATCTAGTAGTTGGAAAACTAGAGCCTTAGATAACTGGTATACAAGCCAGTCAACTCAGATATTATTCTATATTGACATTCTTTTTTCTTTTCATGCTGCCATTTTCTTCATTACTCCCAAGAATCTATAATCTGTAGTATGTGTTGGATGTCACAGAGGCTTCCTGACTTCGGAGTGCTGCTAATTTGTCCAAACAAATTGCTATTTTTAGTGATTGTACAAATATAAATTTGTTTTAGCTGGTAAATAGTACTAGTTTGTCAAGTTATTATTTATATAAGAAATCTTACCAACAAAGAACGAGTGTGGAGGCCTACTCTAATTTACATATGTAACCATTTTCCTGATTGTATTGGCATGTTTCAGTGAATTCTGTATTTATTTCTTTGGTGCAAGTAAAGACATTTGAAAAAAAAAAAATCTTACGAAAGGTCCTGATATAGAGAGAGAGAGAGAGAGAGAGAGAGAGAGAGAGAGAGAGAGAGAGAGAGAGAGAGAGAGAGTAATGTAATTATTTGCCTTTAATTGACTCTATGGCAGATGGCCTCACTATTATTTGTAGCTTCCTGGATATTGGGTTTCCAGTTAAGCGATCTAATATCTGTAAAATGTATCAAACAGATGTGTTAATAGTCTGAGTTGCCTAACAGAAATCAGTTAATTTCCAAAATCATTTATATTTTTGGTCTCACTATTTGTATGGTGGGCAACAAGACTTGTAGCAACGCACAACATTTAGAGGTCTATTTATCAAAGGTCGTATTTTAGTAGTTTGACAGATTTTTGAACAACTGACCTCAAAACTCTAAAACTACAAATGTCATGGAATTTATGAAAAGATTGGATTAAAAAAAGTACAATGGAAAATAAATAATGCTTTAAAAAATATGAATACCTTGAAAACCTGTGAAAATGTGAGTTTTTCAGACAATTCCTAGCAGAAAAAAAAGTCTGAATTGATTTAAAAAGTTTGGCAACAGAAGACCACAACCTGTTAAAGTTACCTGTCCTGGCACATCAGAATGCCAACACTCCCTCTTGCCTTTTCCATTTCCTAAACAACAGATTGATAAACCCTTGATATACCCTTTCTGCTCACTGTAAGCAGCTCATCATATACATGGCTTTTGCACAGGACTAAGCCCCTTTGTGACCTTTCTTTCAGACATAAGAAAGTTCTAGTTCAGATGATGAAGTTGCTACTATATGTTCAGACTGCAGTTGTAAACAAAAGTAGGCAGAAGTAGGACAACCAGAAATGGCAACTCCTACACAGCCATGAACAGTATTGGAGTCAGAACCGCAACAAAACAGTGAAAGTAGATGTTTATTCCAACTCATTGTTTTTATTTCAGTGTTATTTCAGTACAGACTCTGTAAACTGTGGGGGAGGGGGGACGTTTATATGTGTATTCTACAGTATTTGTGGAAATGAGCAAGATGCACACGTTTTGGTTCTTCAACATTTCAGAGACTTCTGTGTTCTTCCTAAGTGGCAATCCAAAGCAATGGACCTAGTGCTTTGATGTAGCGAGGAGGTGAGGGTCAAATGAACGTGTTGTATTCTGGGCTCTCTGAACAACTATAAATATTTAGTTAAAAGTTAAAACTATCACTAGGTGGGTGTCAGAGAGAGTGAGAGAGTGAGAGAATAAAGGTGAGGAGAGTAAAACACCTATACCGAACACTGAGAAAGTGGGACAAATAAGGGCCGCATTAAAATTTCAGCAGGTTCAGGGCAAAGATCTCATTGGTGCCCCTCACTGCTGCCCCAAGAAATTTGTAATAGGACTACCTTCAAAATAAATTAAACCAATTAAGAGATAAAATAAAGGAATATTCTGAATTAGACATGAAGTCCAGGCATGTTGTTGTCCAACAACAATGGTCCAAGATAAACCATAATTGAATTTCTTTAAATGGTCCTGACCCAAATATAGCTGTAGGCTAGCATTTTGTTACACTTCCCCTATATTGTATACCTATACACTGAATAAGTTAAAAAGTTCTGATGGCAACACCAGCCATAAATTAGCCTGTCATTTGATGCACTAATGCTTATTTCCGCTTACATATGCAACCTATACTTAAATGCTTAAATACTGCATTACAAAAGCAGGTCAGAGGCTTTTAATATAACTATCCCAAATCTAATGTAGGTACAGTAATGTATCTTTCATATTTAAATTCCACGCAGTTTACACAACAATGCATGGTTTTATTGTTACTGCTACAACTATACCTCCCACTTTCTCTAAAGAGAGGGATTAGAAGACAATAGGTGGGCTATATTAGATAATAAGGAAGGCTTTGACCAGAAAGTGACAATTTCGGTAAACCAGTCACTGCTAATTGAGTCAGTAACATCTTTAGATCAGGTGAGTGGGAAGGAAATAAATAAAACTACTTTCCATTAGGTAAATAAGTAAGGGGAACTACAAAAAACCCATAAGATGTTTCTGTTAGCTATGCTCAAAAACAAAAACTGCCAAGTCAATACATAATTATAGGGTTGAATAAAAGGACATGGATCTATTTATTTCAACCACCCACAAACATATAAAAAATAAATAAATTTACTAAAAAAATAAATATATATATAGATAGATAGATAGATAGATATATTGTGAGCAGGATCAGATGAACAGACAGTTCTTTAACAGGGCAAAGTCCATTTATTGTTCATATATACAGACTCTGTGAGCAAAAGCATAAACAAAAATAAAATAAAACAAAATCCTGGCCACACTTAGGCTCTAACTAATACACAGGGTATTTTCCCTCTCTACTATCAGTCCCCTACTGGGATTCCCGGCCAAACACAAACGTATAACTCCACAGAGTCACAGTACATTTCCAAGGTCCTTTTTCCTTTGGGGCAAACAAATCGCGAATCTCCCAACATAAATCTACCATAAAATCTGGCAATTTGGCACTACCACTTTCCAGGCACTTTAGAGAACAGGGACACACTAGTGACCAGTTACGGTTTATGGTACTGGAAATTATACCTCCGTTGAAAAGAGGAGGTGATTGGGAATTAAAATTAAAGCAGAGAGAAGTGTGGTGGATAAACAAATGAAATACACTTCACCCTCATGGCCTCAATAAAGATTACGATCTGTATTTATTTTTATAAGGAACTCTATTGTGCTCAAAGTCATTGTAATGACATTATTTATATTTTATCTTATTCAGGTTATGGGGTGGAAACCCTGCATTGAGTATAGAAGAATACATAATATGTCACTTCCTTTTTTGGACTTTAAATATCACTATGGACGCGGACTATATCCTTATACCATTGTTTCACATGGCTTGAGAAAGGGCCCCATTGGCTCGAAACGTCGCCGGGATGAATGTGCACATTTATGATAACGTAATTTTTACTCTTTAATACAAAGTTTGAATAATAACTGCGTGTGCTGTCGATCATTTCTATTTGAGAATAATATGGAGGACTAACCTGGAACCCCAAGGGACGTGCACCGCAGTGCAAGTGCTTTAAACGTGAGTGCTGTTACCAACCCCTTTTTACACATTTTTATATATATATATATATATTTTTTGTTTTTTGTTTTTTTTCAAAGTCCCTTACAAATATATGAAAAAATTGTAGGTGTTATTTACTTATAGGTGCTACATTTCATAAGCTAGCTATATCAACTAACCAGCATGTTACCAATTTTTTTAGCTTTTTCTACTCCATTAGAAAGGGGATAGCAACACTGGGGATGATTGGCCAGCTGAAACCAGGCAAATCCAGGATGGCACTACCATACTGGGAGCAGTAGACATGCAGTCAAACGCTTAAAGACCACAAATTACTACAGCTAGAAATATATGAATGAAACATTACTGTTTCCTGAATTATCTGGGATATCTGAGATGATCATGGGACATTATACCTGCAGTTCCATGTAAAATAACAGCACAGTACAATACATCCCAAGTCTGGATTTGCAGTAATCCTAAAGATAGTAACTGCTCACCTCCTTATTTGTTTTTCAGGTTGTTGAAACTGTACTCTTATGCTAACCAAGTTCTTGCTTCCTCAGAATATGTAGGGATTATCTCCTTTCTTTCTTTTTGTTCCAAAAAAAAGGATTAGATTAACAGTCATAGATATTTCCCCCCATGTTTAAAGGAAAGTTCCACTTAGCGAATCATCTATGCTCAAAACCAGAAAAATAGTTACAGTAATTAACAGAGGTTGATAAAAATGAAATCATACTGTATGTCTTTATGACTAAGGACTTTGTGGGCAGATTATAGTGACTCAGATGTAAAATTCCTCAACTCAACTTAAAATTATTGAATGTAACTATAAACAGGCATGGTATTAATTATCTGGAAACCTGATATACATAATTGCCATTTACCATAATTTCAAATATATGCAAATAATACTTGTATAGTACTTTTACTCAACTGTGTTTTCCTCTGTAAAAAGCATTGTGGGGATAGTGTACAAAGACCCTTGGAGCTCATTCAGGGAGCACATCTGTCTGGGTTAAAAAATCAAGCTCTTGATGCTGAACATCTAAATGATGCACAAGTTAAGGACCAGGTAGGTGACAGTGAAGGGGGTAGGGATGGAGAAATGCCTATTGCCTCCCCCACCTGGTCATGAATGGATTACTGAATGCAAGCAATGCTGTATTCAATCATATATTTCTCCCCTCCTAAAGTGACCCAAGGTATTGTTATGTTAATTCAGTGTTTTGATGGCAAAACAGCCCTATTTTTTATATCTAACTTTTATTCTAGCCTGAAGGCAAGGCCATTGTGAAAACCATAGGCAGCAAAGATGTCCTTATCTCTACAAAATTGGCATCCCACAATTTTAATGGTCCTAAGACCCATCATATGGCACACAGAATGATGAAACATTAATATGGAACCTGAAGTCTTGCAAGTGTGTTTGCTCTTTTTTTTTTTTTAAATGTAATGAGGGTATCACAAGCAAAATACGTCTTTACAATTCATGTTAAAATTAGCTGAAAATGTATATCATCTTCCTTTACTTTCTATGTATTAGTGGGTAAAAGAACACAGTGGTAGCACTGCTGAGGTCCTAGATGGGATTACAGCTAGATACAGTTTGTATTTCCCTCCCGTCCTTGTTTGCCTTTTCTCTGGCTAATTTGGTTTCTTTCCACACATCAAACCATACAGCAGGATAATTGACTTCTAAGAAAACTGACCAGGATAATTGACTTCTAAGAAAACTGACCATAGTGAATGTGATAGGGAAGAAATTATATACTGTGAATCTGAAATTAAGCCTATTTTGAGACAAACCAATGTCATTTATTTTTGGAACTTTATGAAGAGTTTGCAATATTTAGGAATTGAAAAAAAAAAAAAAAAAAAAATATATATATATATATATATATATATATATATATATATATATATATATATATATATATATATATATATATATATATATATATATATATAAAAATTCTCTACCATTGACTTCTACATGACACAACAGGTTTTAACTGGAGTATTTTCGGATTCAGGCTTTTTGCAGCTTCGGGCATAATAAATCTGGTTTTTTAAATCTAGTTTTTGTGAAACTACCCTCAAAAAACTTGAATTTTTAATAAATCTTGAATTTTTAGAGTTATAGAGGAATCAAAAAACAACAATTTTGAAAAAAATCCAAATGTTAGTAAATTGACCCCATGGGACATGTTTTTGAGGTTTTTAAAACTATGATTAAAGTCTATTTCTCTGAGACCACAAATGGCATGAAAAGTTATTTAAAAAATTCGAATATAAAAGAAACTAAAAAAAAAAAAGACAGATCTTCGGTCTTCATTGGATCCTCTTCTTTTCCTTTGGCAATTGACAGATTTTGTGGCCATGTGCAGTTCTTACTAATATGGACAGCTCCAACTGTGCATGCTCCAAATACGACAGTTCCCTACAGAAGATCGAAGATACAGAAGATGGCGTCCATGAGCTCCGCTGCGATACTCTGTATAAATAAGTGAGCTTACTGTTCAGGGACATTTTATGGAATAATGAACTATGTGGGGAGGAAGCAGGGAGGGGGGACTATTTAGGGTAGTAGATGGGGCTTTTCTTATTGGTGGTTTAGTTCTCCATTGAGTTCCACAAAGGAGTCTAACGGGATTATTTAGTAAAACTGGATTTATCTAATTCTTTTTATGAAAACAAAGTCTACCATTAAATTCTACATGACCTCAACAGGTTTGAGATGGAGTATTTTATTATTTTTATCAGCCTTGGGGTATAATAAATCTTTAAAAAATTTACTTTTCCCTTTTTTTTTGAGGTTTAATAAATGGGCCCCAGATGTAATAGATCTCCCTGAGTGGTAAAGCAGTCCTGGAATCCATAGGTATATGGACAACAAAGAAGATGTTCTGTTGTGTGAGTGTGACCATATCAAGTTGCACTGTGTCTGAGTGGTACTTGGACTAGTAAGATGAGGTGTAATGTTGCAAAACTGTGGGTGCTACTGTATTTTTCCATGCAGTAACTTTTGATCATGATCCTAATAGTTACTTTTCATCTGTATAAGACGCCAAGCATCCCAGTTATAGGGATAAATTCACAACAAATAATAAAACACCTCTTATTTATACTAAGGGCCTACAAGTAAGTTTAAGAAAACAAAATATATTAATCCATACTTTCTGAAAAGTCATCAGACAGAAGAAAGATCCTGCTACAATTGCATATAGATAAAAAAGATGTATAAATATATTAGTAATATATAGTAAGTAATATACAGTACTTATACTAAAATGTATGTAGGATTCTGTACCTATATTTTAATATGTACAGTATAGCAAGGGATATGCAAATACTTCTGTCTGAGATGGCTAAAGTTGCAGTGATTTTATAGTGGAGCGCTTGTTAGCTCCTTTTAGCTCCCATAATAACACTAAGATGGGTGCATTACCATGATATAGGTGGTCAAGAGATTTATTTTTTTATTGTTCTGAAGAAGACATTGCTGCTCATCATTATGTTTTGAATTTGTATTGATAATTTCAGACAATAGTTGTTGGATGTTGCACCCAGTGGACTTAAAGCATGTGCTTATTTTTTGATTTCTGGAAAGTTTTGGTTGAATAAAAACATGATGTACGTCAAAACAGAGCCACTTATAGGATGACACAAAGGCTACCAAATAGCCAATCACATCCCTTATTTGGCACCCTCCAGGAACTTTTATCATGCTTGTATTTCTCCCTAAATCTTTCTACATTGGACTGTAGCTCCTGAAGAAGAAAGGTGAGGACCCCTGCCCAACAGAATATTATAACAATACATTGCAAATTACGTCAGGGGGGGGAGCAGTGCCCAGAACAGGAATCCTCAGTTGCTAGTTAGTGTTATGTCTAATTTTATATTGAGTTGTTCTAGTTCTAGTAATATGTGGATGAAAACCAAATTAACAAAGCAACGCACCTAAGTACCAGCAATGTTTCTGGATAAGGTTAGTCCATCTGAATGTACTTTAAATTGCTGAAAAGAATTTCAGTCTGAAACTTGGATTAAATGGTTAGGAGTTTGTTTACTAATACCTTTTACATAATAAATTGATGTGGCCAATATGTACAATTACACATATAAAGAGTAATCAGTTACTGCAGGATATTTGATGGTCTCGCTTTGTATATAACCATTTGTGCTAAGGATGACCAGTACTGGGGGTAAGGGTGTCCCCTGAAGGGATTAAGCATTATTACAGTGGAAACTTTATTCATTCCGCATAAAAATATCAAAATATCATCTGTAAACAGATGTGCAAACTTAGGAAGAGCAACTGTGCATATCATTCATAATATTGCTGGTCTTCCAGTCCACTGAGCACACATTTGATCTGTCAGTTGATGAGGAAGTACTGGATTATGAGCAAAACATTTGAAAAATAGCATAATGTTAAAATTACTTCAGCGTTGCCTTATAATCAAAATAATGTCATGTGTGTGTGCATTGTTTGAAATTGCCAGTCATCAGTGGAAGAGGAAGACAGAGGACAGATCTGGTTCAGAAATTTGGCCAATTTAGACCATATTAAATGATGGAATATGAAAGTAAAATAGCTTTGGGCCTGGTTATTAACACACCATCCTGTGATCCTGTTGACCTATCCAAATCTGTCCAAAGTATCTTGTGGGTGATTAGTACACTGGCAGATGAGAAAGATGAACAGAAACAACAGCAGTTTTGGTCAGGTTGTCAGATGAAATGAACATTAACATCAGAATGGGGCCATGAATATTTACTAGTGCCCTGGCCCCTTATACCTCTGATGATTAAACTTGAGTCAATACAAGGAATACAGACGTACAATTCCATTATTTTTGTTTATTGTCCTCTACTATTGTGAACATTTTGGTATGGGACCTGTTATCCAGAATGCTCAGGACCTGGGGTTTTCCTGATAAGGGATCTTTCTGTAATTTGGATCACCATACTTTGAGTCTACAAAAAATATAAAATAAACCCAATAATATTGTTTCGTCTACAAAAAATATAAAATAAACCCAATAATATTGTTTCGCCTCTGATTTATTTTCCATAATCCCTCCTGACCATCTTGGGGGAGCATATTTCCACCTTACAAAGAAGCAACAGTGCTTTGTATTCAATATTTGCATTTGTGCCATGCCTTTTAAAAAAGTACAAGATTTTACTGTCTGCACATGTGTATATATGTGATCAGTGTTAGGAGAAAGGTATGGGAACAGCCAATGATGTAACTCAATAATATGCATTAGGGAAACAAATGTAGGCTATAGGGAGTGAACCTAAATGCATGAGGACTGCTGTGTGTTTCATATAGTCCTATTACATGTGGCATTGAAATGTGTAGGCTTTCTGTGACTTTAAAAAGTAACGTACTGTGAGCAATAGCTGGTAAGTTTAATTTTATGAAATAAAGCAACATTTCCTCTCAGTATCAGATGTCACACACTCAACCCTAGAAGACATTTATTGTGGAAAGAGAAAGGTCGACTGACTAATAAGTCAGACAAAGCCTAATATAATGTAATTTGCTACTCCATTTTCCTGTTGGTGCCCCACAAACCACAAACTACAAAGCATACTTCTCAAACCTGTACCTTGAAACTCATTGCATGATAAAAGAAACGGGCTTGAAAATATTATCGCGACCCAATTTGTCTGTGACATAATTTTTAATGCATTTATTGTAAAACGGAAGCTATTTCACACAAAAAACCATATTCTTATATGCAATGAGAATAATATGTATTAAAGTACCTTTTTGCATACAGCTTGCATTATGATTAGTTTAAGTAATCCAGAAAAAATATTTTGATAATATAATTCTGCTTGTTGTAGTAATATGCATGCCATTGTAGTTAGATGCAATCCTTATGTCGATTGAATACTATTATTTAAAATGCTAAAAGAAGATGACTTACATTTTTGCCAGTGCATGTTCTGTGATAGAAGGTTGCAGTTTCTCTTCTTAGAAGAAGACAGTTTGACTGTTTGAAGTCTCACAGTTAGAGAGTTTTTCACCTTTGATGGGAGTGTGACAAGTAAATGAGAGGATGTTTCCTTCAGGTTTTATAAGCTCCAAGTGCCCAATACGTAGATGACATCATCACCTATTCTGACCACAAGAAGCCTAGCGAAGCAAAACTCAGGCACATACAAGTGTGCATCTCAATGTGAACTCAATGTAGTGATTATATCTTTATCTCTAATGCTAGCTACAGATATACATACTAATGACATATTGCCTGTATATACTTACTGTATATATACCCTAAATAGTATTTAAAGTCAAATTCCATTTATTTAATGATTCAGTATCGACAAGACTCTGAGATTGTTTGTTACTTACCAATTAGAAAGAGTGTTGGGCAGTGAATAAAAATACAATTTATGTAAACTGAATAATGGATTTTAAATATATGTAAACTGCAGAACTCATTTCAAATTACCTCTGTTCATTCTTGTTTTTTTTAAATATTGTTTTGTCTTTTTCATAAGAAGAGACCCGGTCCCTAGGGACACTGCTGGAAGGAAGCACCTGCACGTTCTTTAAGCACCACTGAATTTCAAAAAATATAATTTTTTTCAACAAGAACTGCTGTTAAAAAGTTTTTTTTTAAACTGACACATATATGCTATATCTTAAAGGGCAATAAAGGTAAGGAGGTGATTATTAAGAATGCCTGTGACTTGAGAAATACAGAATAAGTTATATATCTGTAAAAAAATAGACCAACATGTGTAACAATAAAATTACAAAGGAAATGGTATGGCCGGTTTGCAGAGCAGTATGTTTAAATGTTTTCCAGATAGTACTGTACTTGAAAGCATTTTAAATCTTTCCACAGTCATTATTCATCCTTGGTGTGATTGAGAATTAACCCATCTGAAAACATATAGGGTTGACCTGATGGTTTGATCCCATTGTATATTTGCATTGCCGTATGCAGGAATCCATGCTAATCTGATTAATAATTTACATACACAGTCATATAATACTGTGGGTTGAAAAGAGTTAGATATAATTCTAGCAAACTTGTAAGCAAGTACGGAGAATCCCTTCACCGTATCTGGCTCCCATACAGTAACATAGTAACATAGTTAGGTTGAAAAAAGACACATGTCCATCAAGTTCAACCTTTTAACTCTTTTAACCTGCCTTACTGCCAGTTGATCCAGAGGAAGGAAAAAAAAACAACCTGAAACCTCTCCAATTTGCCTCAGAGGGGGAAAAATTCCTTCCTGACTCCAAGATGTCAATCAGACTAGTCCCTGGATCAACTTGTACTATGAGCTATCTTCCATAACCCTGTATTCCCTGGAACTTTTACCCCTCCCATCATTGTCTGATAGAGCCCTAGTTGCATTCATCAGGAACAAAAGCATTAGGCCAATTCAAGAGTGACACCTAATATTTGTCCATGTATGGAAAAGCATAAATGGCCTCTACCCCCACACAACAGCTGATAATTCCTTTCTCAACTTAGATCAGGGGTCTTCAACCTTTTTTACCCATGAGCTACATTCAAATGTAAAAGAAGTTTGAGAGCATGAAAAAGTCAATAGGGATGCCAAATAAGTAGAGATGGGCAAATTTGTTGGCCATGTTTCGCCCCAAAAAATGACGCCCATAGACTTGAATGGCATCTCACATCCAAAAAAAATTGCCCGCGCGACAAAATGTTTTTGACGCCCATAGACTTTAATGGGCGTCAGCGACATTTCGCCAGTGGCGAATTTTTGGCGAACCGAAACAGGTCAAATTCAGGTCAAATTCGCCCATCCCTTAATAAGGGCTGTATTTTATAGTCCTTATGTGGACTGGGAGGCTCTATTTGGCAGTACATTTGGTTTCTATGCAACTAAAACTTGCCTCCAAGCCCAGAATTAAAAAATAAGCACCTGCTTTGAGGCCATTGAAAGCAACATCCAAGGGGTTGGTGAGCAACATGTTGTTTATGAGCCACTGGTTGGGGATCACTGTTTCCTTGATTGATTACTTAACATATACCAGTAATAACTGCATATTCAATTTATTACCATACTGAACCACACAAATGTAAATATGCTGATTAATGCTTTGTAATGGATTATATTCATGCAGTGAAAATAATAAAACCTTTTATACCATTTATTAACATAAAATAGATATGCCCCACAAGTATAATGTCATTACACCCTTAAGGGTATATTTATCAAAGGGTGAAGTTAGAGATCGCCACAGTCCTCTAGAGTGAAATTCCGCCTCTCTCCATTCATTTCTATGGGATTTTTTTATCAATGGGTGAAAGTAAAAAATCACCCTTTGATAAATACGCCTTTCAAAATGCCATAGAAATGAATGGAGAGTGGCGGAATTTCACTCAAGTGGACTGTGGTGATCTCTAACTTCACCCTTTGATAAATATACCCTTAAGGGTGTAATGACATTATACTTGGCGACCTCTAACTTCACTCTTTGATATATATATACCCCCTAGACTTTTCTGCTTCTATCTGTACACATAATAAGAAACTTTTGGAGGCATACTGCTTTGAGAGTGCCATTTACAGCCCTTAATAGCTGTCCCGGAAATCATATCTTACACTATTTAAATTACATGCTGTCGGAGCAGCCCTTCTAGAGGCCTCCCTTATTTCTCTTATGATCTGCTAAATTTATTTTATGGAGTCTTGTACTGATACACAAAAGAGGCATTCGGGATGTGATAAGGAATATTATAGCTTATTGGGAGGAAGTGATTCCCAAAGCAAAGGTAAACCAGCAAGCTAAGTCTGTAATACCCTCATGGAAGTAAGAGAATAAACAAAACAATATAAATGGACATTAGTGATGGGCAAATTTAACCCGTTTCGGTTAGTGAATATCCCGCAAAATTTGCAAAACTGGCGAAAAAATTTCGAAACAGTGATTTTGGCGGTGAAACAGGTAAATTCACTGCAAATTCGCACCTGCCGAATAAATTCGCTTATCACTAATGGACATCAATACATTGTGCAGAATTAATTGTAACTTGTACATTTTACATTGGCCTGTCTACCGATTCATACACATTAAAAGTATAAAATATAATTCATCAGACCACTCAAAATTCAAAAGTATCTAATAAAATATTTAAAAAAAAAATTAAATTATTATTCAATAAATAAATTATTCAAAATGCAATCAGCAACCACAATTATCTGTGAGTTACAGCTCAGCAACCTCTCATTACTGCACAGTGCCAGTGCAGTCAAGTAGTTGTGAGTTACAGTACAGCAACTTTTCATTACATTACCGGCAATAATAAAAAAAAAACTGATGGAAGTGGAAACTATATCAATTTCCCACAGTTTCACACTGTGTTGTTCAAAGTGCCAGCGCACCCAGCAGCCACAAGTATTCAAAATACCAAAGCAAACAGCGACCACAGTTTGTGTAAAAGTGCCATTGCAGCCAAGTAGCTGTGAGGTTGGTTGGAACCACCGGCTTGTGGAATTAAAACTATTATTTATACAGTGGGAGTTGGTATCTTGAATTAAATGTATCATTTTAGAAAAATCCATAGGGAAAATGCAAATTACAACTATAGATGCCCTTAAAATATCAATAGTCTTTAAAAATAAAAACAATTGTTCCGTTTCCATGATATCCCTGTTACATGTCCTAAATGAGTCATGTGAAGTGCAAAATTGCAAGGTATTGTATGATCCATAAATGAAATGTAAAGCCTCTACAAATACTCGACGAAATGAGAAAAGGAACCTCTCTGCATATGCATACAAATGTAGTGATATGTGCCATTAGATCATTACAAAATCAAAATTTTCTTTGTAACTTATAAGTCCCCCTAGCTTCTTTGAACCACTATATTTACTCAGGACTAACCTACCTGCTAGGTTTCATCAGCCAGTGAATGGACAGAGCTGAGCCTTTTACTCCCACACGTCTTCCTGTTACAGTTAGAAACTGCATTTCTTGCTCATTGCTGTCAGTTATGCTTTGAAGGAGAACACAGAAAATCACAAAGGTAAAAGATGTAAAAAAAAATTATATATATACAGTGTATATTAATTGGTACATATAAGTCAATCTGGATAAATATTCCTTTATATAAACAGGTCCTTGTAATACAATCAATGTAGTATGTAGTGGATTAATATTGATTAAATGTGAACAAATATTAATGATTAGGTAGAAACTGTGAGACATAAATATTACCTGTGAAATTGCAAGAAGTTTTTTATTTTTATGATGATTTTTGAAGAGTGAATTGTATTAAATAATACATTAGTATTAATGAATACAGTGAGCTGCACAGAGGGTTTATTCCAGACAGTCTATAAAAGGGGCATAAAATGTCAGCAACTCAACATACATTGCCTTATGTCTTGATGCCTACTGGGTAATAAGGGGCATTTCTGAGCTTACCCTAGAGTAACCTGTCCTAAATGAGTTTCCTGATTTCTTTGGGTAAATTGGGTATTCTAAACTTTCCTCTTGAATAAAAGTATATAATTCCTGGAATACTTTAATTGACAGCTATAAAGACAAGTTACCAATACATTAGATTGACTGTATTTGGACTTCAGTTCAGGATCCCATTTTGGTCAGGGCCCCCTTAGCAACCACTATATAAGATCAATCCTCCATACGGGCACATAAAAATCAAAAGTAGAAGCCTTATGCATTTTGTGTTGTATTAACACTTAGGGGCAGATTTATCAAGGGTCAAAGTGAAAAAGTAAAAAAATTGAATTTCAAGCTATTTTTGTGTACTTCAACTAGGAAATAGTCCAAATTGAATTTGAATTTGAAAAAAATTGGAAAATTAGAATATCGAAATTTATCATGTACTGTCTCTTTAAATCTTTGACGTCGACCATTCCCCATCTAAAACCTGCCAAATTGCTTTTTAGCCTATGGGGGACCTCCTAGAACCTATTTGTAGTCAATTGGTGGATTATGAAAAAAATTTAAAAAAAATACTTTGAATCGTATTTGATTGAATATGGTCTTACTTCGATTCGAACAATGGAATACAGCCTATTCACCCGCAGAAAAAAAAATAGATTTTTTTTTTAAATAAATTTTGGTTGGTCTTTTTTTTTTCTTCATATTTCTAAGTTACGGAAGTTCAAAAAAACTTCCATTACTTTGAAATTCGACCCTGGATAAATCTGCCCATTAGAGGCACATTAATCAAGGGTCCATTTTCGAACTCATGTGAGTTTTTTTAAAACACCCATAAACTCCCATAAATTCGACTAATCGGAATTAATGAATAAAATCCAATTTTTCCAACTCTAACAAATTTAAACAACCCGAAAACTCGAATCGAGTTTTTTTCCAAAGAAAACTTGAATGTCAGGAAGGCTGCAAACATCTCCAAATTGATCCCTTGATCTCTCTCATTGACTTAAACAGCAGGTTTTAGGTAGCGAATAGTCAAAAATAAATTCTTAAAGGGCCAGAGTATGATAAATCTCGAAAATCTAATTTGAATTATTTTAAAAACTCGAATCGAGTTTGGATAACTCCCTAGTCGAATTTGACCATAACATTTTTTTGAAAATTCAAAGGGAGAAAAGGGGCCCAACACAGATTAGGTTTCTACCACTCCAGAAAAATTGAAGGTGGGGTTGTGATGCTACAGGGCTGGGTGATGAGTTCACATAGGTGTAGGGTTGCCACCTTTTCTAAAATTCTTTACCGGCTGGTGGGGGGTGGAGACACAAAGGGGCGGGCCGTGACGTCAGAAGGGGGCGGGCCATGATCTCAAAAGGGGTGGGGCTGCGCCACTGAGAGTTTAAAGATGAAAAAGAAAAGTTAAGTTCCAGGGGATTGGGGGCAGACTGAGCAGTCTTTTTAAGCGTATTACAAATTTACCGGCAGCTACATTGCCGGTAAATTTGTAATACCGGCCCCGGCCTTGGCAGGTATTTTACTGGCTAGGCCGGTAAAATACCAGCCGGGAGGCAACACTACATAGGTGGTTAATTTGCGGATACGGGGCAGGAGACATCCTGATTGGTGTGAGAATGGGGATGCTGGATAGAGTGGAAGAACAGTTTAGCAAGGTAGGGAAAGGAAGGGACATTAAAAATTTAACTGGATGTAATAGGGTAAAATGTTAATGGTTTAATATAAATGTTTAAGTAAGGTTTATACATGTTTTCAGGTTGGCCACTAGGGGAAGGGAGAGGATAACAGTTGTAAGAGGATAACAGTTGTAAGGGAAAGGCCCCAGCAGGTGGAGAATAGGAATCCCACCAGCCACGGCACAAATGGAAAGGCTAGGTCCGGATAGAGCTTGCCAGGGCCCAGGTGGGGTGCCTGTGAATTCCCCCCTGGCAGTATGCTGTTATGGGGAATGTTCTGCAAAAGGCTTGGAGCCCTGTGAATGTGCTGCTGTTCTGCTGAAGGCAGTGACAATAAAGAGAACGTGGTTGAACTGCAACTCTCTGAATCATGTGTTTTACTGGAGGCTATACCCCACACGGAAGGTCGGTTATCACTTTTACATGTCGATTTTTAATACTGGCCTTTTTAATACTGGCCCTCACTTGTGATTTACTGATATCAGCCAGATGGCTACCCTTGTTCTGTAGAAACGCCACCCACGGTAACATCTATCATATTGTTACAAAATGTACTTTCATTTCCTGGAATGAAGGGACAGTGACTTTGCACAGATTATTTGCTATGTTCGCACCTGGCCCCATTTGTCTGTTAGGACTCAGCTTTTCTGTGTGTATAGGAAGAAGACAGAAGACCATATCCCATTAACCATACCTTTTACTTGTGTGTTTATAACAAAGTGTGATTGAACTCGGGTTATGATGATGTTGGAGAGTGGCTGCCTGGAATCAAGGTGTAAAACCAAAAAGTTATTAGTATGAACTAAGGGGGTTATTTACTAAAACTCTATTTTATCTCATATTTTTATTTAACGCAGCTTGACCAAACTCCCATCCACAATTTTATCTTATTTATCAATAAAATAACTTGAAAAAGTCAGATCAGGAAAAAAAACATAATAAAGGCTAAATGTTTGGCTCATTGCATACCTCCCAACTCTCCCGTTTTCAGCGGGACAGTCCCGTTTTGACAGCTCAACCTGCAGACCCGTGTTTGTACTGGAAACTCCCGATTTTCTCTAAAAGAAATAAAGTTTCTAACTTAATTGGCTTTTGGCAGAGAGCCCAGAACAGCCACGAGTTTCAGATAAGATACTTTTGTAACAATTTTGAGATAAGCAAATAAGTAATCACAATTTAGATAATAGGTCCATTGGGAGAAATTAAACTCACAGCTTAAAGGGCAAATCACCTTCATTAGCAAAACTGTAATAACTGAAAAAAAACACAGAAATATGTTCAAACTTTCATAACCTGCCAAATTTTGTAAAATGGGCATGGAAATTAGGGGGCGTGGCCACTAAAATGGACATGGTCAACAAAATTTCATTGCTCTAATTTTTTGTCCCTCTTTTTATTTCCAAACTGTTGGGAGGCAACAGTATCTAATGATTCACGTGAAAGGCCTGGAATTTTTTATTTATGTCTGACATGCTTAGAGGCTAAAAAATGCCACAGCAGAATACCATACTTCCCAACATTTGGAAAATGGAAAGAGGAATAAAAAGATCTGCCATGCGGCAAAAAGTTTTTGACCACGCCTATCTTATGGCTACACCCTCTTAATTCCATGTCCATTTTATAATACTTGGCAGGTTAAAGGAAGTTTAAATACATTTCTGGGGGGTTTAGAGTCATGTTTTACGTGTTATTACAGTTTTGCTAATGAGGGTGAAATTGCCCTTTAAAGGAAAACTATACCCCCAAAATGAATACTTAAGCAACAGATAGTTTATATCAAATTGAATGACATATTAAAGAATCTTACCAAACTGGAATATATATTTACATAAATATTGCACTTTTACATCTCTTGCCTTGAACCACCATTTCGTGACTCTATCTGTGCTGCCTCAGAGATCACCTGACCAGAAATACTACAACACTAACTGTAACAGGAAGAAGTGTTGAAGCAAAAGGCAGAACTCTGTCTGTTAATTGGCTCATGTGACCTTACATGTGGTTTGTATGTGTACACAGTGAATCTTACAATCTCAGGGGGTGGCCCTTATTTTTTAAAATGGCAATTTTCTATTTATGATTACCCAATGGCACATACTACTAAAAAAGTATATTATTATGATAATGGTTAATTTACATGAAGCAGGGTTTTACACATGAGCTGTTTTACTCAGTATCTTTTAATAGAGACCTACATTGTTTGGGGGGTATAGTTTTCCTTTAAGGTGCAAGTCTCAATTCCCCAAAGAGACCTTGCTTATCTTAAATCGTTATAATTGTATCTAAATGCAGGTGCTGAGTATTTGGGCTCTCTGCCAAAAAGCTGCTTATTTAATTCAGAAACTTTGAGTTTTGCGCAAAAAACCCAGACCAGAAAAAATTGAGGTTTTTGGCTGGGGACCTCATATGGCCATGAAGTCTGGTTCCTGCTAGTTACAACACTGCCCAGTACTTACTGTATAAATAAGGAGACAATGAAGATCCCCAGGTTGGGAATGAGCCAGAGCGTTATTAAGTAGCTGTAATAAATAAAACTAATAGAATTGTTTTAACAGTATAACAGTTAAATAATAATAATGCACATGCAAACATATAGAATATAGTTTAATATTTATAAACCTGATTTAAAAGGCTTGCCAATTGAAACATGACAAAAGCATCTACATGTCATTTTGACCTTTATTGGTAAAAGAAAAAAGCAAGTAAAAGGATAACCTCCCTCCTGGGACACTTTTTAATGGGTCCACAAACCAATATAACATTTTACTCTAAAACAGCTAGCCTTTGTCGTGGATTCTTACTGGAGGGACACTGGCCCTAAAGGACTTGAAAAAACTGAAGTTTTGCTTTAAGAATCTTTCTTCTACGTCCCTCCAGTCAGTACACATATGGGCATTGCCCCTCCCAGACCTGGAGGTAGGACCTATAACATAGCCAATCAAAATGAATCATGACCTATAAGACCACATGACTTCCTCCTCACCACAGTTATTTTTTGTCCTACTGGACAGGGAAGTAGGATCTCCCTCCTCACTTTTTATTTTTTGGTGAATTTTTCTTTTGTATTTTTTGTTATTTTTTTCCTCTGTGTGGACACAGAGGGATGATTCCCAGGTAATGGAGAAGAATTTACCTGATGCCTCAAGACTAGTGATGGGCGAATTTATTCGCCAGGCGCGAATTCGCGGCGAATTTGTGCGTTTCGCCGGCAGCGAACAAATTCGCGAAACACATGCAAAAATTCGCGGCAAAAATTCGCCGTTTCGCGAATTTTTCGCCGTATCGCGAATTTTGCGGCGAAGCAAAACGGCGCAAATTCACCCATCACTACTCAAGACGCATAATCTGTAAATTATCGCTTATTGGGAAGAAATGCAGGTGTGGTCATATCCATGGTTATAGCCCTGTGCTAAAACAGCCCCCCTTCTATATGCCCAGCGAGGCACAAGATTCAATCTAGTGCTTTTTGGGAAGAGATACAGTTGTGGGCTTCCCACATTATTACCTGTAAGCCTTTTGTTTTTTCTTTTGTATTTTTTTTTGTGTTTTTTTGTTGGTTTTTTTGTTTATTTTTTACCTTGGTGTGGACACAGAGGGATGATTCCCAGGTAATGGAGAAGAATTTACCTGATGCCTCAAGACGCATAATCTGTAAATTATTGCTTATTGGGAAGAAGTGCAGGTGTGGGCATACCCATGGTCCTAGCCCTGTGTTAAAATAGCCCCCTGCTATAGGCCCAGCGAGGCACAAGATTCAATCTAGTGCTTTTTGGGAACAGACACAGGTGTGGGCTTCCCACATTGTTACCTGTGAGCTTTTTGGACTCCCCTTTCCTTTTGAGTTATGTGAGGCTTTACAGAACTCTACAGAAAAGGGCCGTGGGTATGCATATGGGCTAGTTATAACAGCCTGAAGCTGGTGAGTACGATTCTTCATTATCTACTGTGTGTTTTTTAAAAAATGCTCAGTGCACTGGGAAGTCTGCATGCTAATTAGCTAATTATTTCCCTCAGCTGAGAGCTATTGGGGCTTTGGCTGGAGTTTCCATCCAGCTAATTAGTCACTATCTGATAAGGTGCAGGTGTGCCTTCAGCCCCGTTGCTATTGCTGTTTAATATTTTAAACTTTGTATGGGTGAACCTGCATCCTCTGTGCAGACAAAGAAGTTATATTGGCTCATGTTACTAAGGCACCTCCAGGAAGGGCTAGAGGTTGCACTGCTCAAGCAGTATGGCACCTCCTTCCTTCTTATGAGTCTGCTCTTAACAAGCAGTGTTCCACCTGTCTGGATATTCCTGCTGACAAGCCTGAGCTATCTGTTAAGGTGCCTGTGTTCCTCTGACTTCTTGTATTATCTGAAGTCTTATGTTGTGAGCTGGAGTCCTCTGTGCAAAATGCAGTTGTTAGAGGGATCAATTAATTATCTCAGAACCATAACTCATACTCGGTTACACAAGGTACTTTCAGTACTGGCTGGTGAATCTCTCTGCTGAATCAGGGTGGTAAGTATCAGTATCCACGGTGTGTTTGAAACATTCATTACACTGGGAAGTCTGCATGTTAATAAGCTAATTATGTCCCTCATCTGAAAGCTATCAGGGTTCTAGCTGAAGTTTCCATCCTGCAGACTTTTCATTGCTATCAGGTAATGTGCAGATACTCCTCAGTTTGCTACTGTTGTTTCTATTGTCCTCTGTGCAGACACAGAGTTTATATTTGCCTTTTATTACACAGGGTGCTTGCAGGGTTGGCTGGAGGCTTGCACTGCTGAAGCAGTATGGTAGCCCCTTCCTTCCTTACATTGAGTCTGCTCAGTGCTGTTACCTGAGTCATTGGGCCCCATTGGGCCCCTAACATATCCAGAGGTTGTGCTTTTTTTCCCCAATACATAATGAAATTGCTCTTTATTTGGGCCTCATGGGTCCCTATACCTTTTGGGCCCGTCTGCAGCCGCAGGGTCTGCTTCCTCTGTAGTTACGCCCCTGAGTCTGCTCCTAAGAAGCAGTCTGCCACCAAGAATCGGACTGGTTATTCCTACTGTCTAGCGCATATTATCTAGTTAGATGCCTGTATTCCTCTGACTTCTTGTATTGATGTCATCTGAGGTTTGTGAGCCTGAGTTCTCTGTGCAGACACAGTAGGCAAGTGTGCTCTTATTACACCTGGTATTTCCAGGACCGGCTAGGGGTTTGTTCTGCTGTAGTAGCATTGTGCCTCATTTCTTGATATGATGTTTCCACACTTAACAGGCAGTGTTCCAATTTATATGGCGTCTTTTTGTGTGATGTAGGCTTTCTCTTAGATATTCTATTCCCATCTGGTGGTTTTTGTTGGGAGCTCAGTTGTAGTTATACTACATCTACTGAGTTTTTGTGACTGTAGGTTTCCCTTCTTTAATTGTTGGTAGATTAAAGGGCACTTCCTATTATGTCTATTGGTACCTTAACATGCTTGAAGCCAGCTTGTAGTCTATGGCCCTTTGTGTGGCCTCGGGCTTCTCGCCAGGGAGCTGGGTTTGTGTGGCCTCTGGCTTTCATTTTGGCCCTTGGCTTCAGTTAGAGCCCTTGTTTTGGTCCATGGCTTTTTTACCATGGCCCTCAGCTCCTGGATCTGCAGGCCTTCTACAAGGGCCTTTGTTCTGCTGGCCTGTTGCATGAGCCTTTGGCTCATGTGGTCTTTTACCCTTGGCACATTTGTTTGGTTGTCCTTTTACCAGGGTTATTATGGCTGCAGGCCTGTTTTCATGTTGGCCTTTCTGTGGCCCTTGGCTAAGGTGGCCGCTAGTTTTTATTATAGTCCTTGGGGGCTTGTGGCTGCCAGTCTTTACTGTGACCTATGGTGCATTGGCCACCAACCAGGCTGTGGCGGCTGATAGGCATGGTTACTATTCTTGCTGTGGCCCTTGGTGGGCATGTCTGTTTGCCTTGCGGTAATCCTTGGCAGGACAACAGCCATTGGTTTTGTCTTGTCTACTATCCTTGCAGGTATGGTTATGGTTACACCAGCAGTAGACATGATTGACTATTTGGTTGGATCTAACATGGGTTGTACCATCAGCTGGTGTTTGCTCTGAGTTTCACAGCCCATAGCTAAATTTGTTGCTGATTGGTATTCAGCAGCTGAGGTTGGTCATATGTTGTCGGCTTACAGCTAACCTTTGCTTCTGCCTTACATGCATTGTTTTTGGTCTTGTATGCCACTGCTTATTATCAATAAGGCTGGTTTGTGGACCAGGGTTCTGCAAGTTCAACAACTGGCTTGTGCTCCGTGGTTGCATGTATGGAAATTGACTTTTGTGTCAGGTGCCAGTGCAGTTGGTGACCTTGTCCCCAAGGGTGGCATTCACAATAGCTGGCTTATGTAATATTGCTTGTGTATTAGAATTCCACTCTGGTGTTTTGCATACACTTCAGCTGACGGGCATCTTGGCCTGCTAGTGTGACAATGGCCTTGCACATCTATGCTGGAATACATAATAGCTGGCTGGTCCACCACTGGTTGCATGTATGGTGGCTGGCTTTCTGCCAGTGGAGTGTGCATCATTGCTGGTTGGTACCAGTGTTTGTAGGCTATAAGCTTCTGGCATGCCTGATTTTTGGATTGTGACCCCGGCTGTTGGCTGGTTCAGTAGCCTATTGGATTCAGTAGCTTCTATGTATGGTCACAGGTTTGTTTCAGTTTTTGCATAAACTGTAGCATTGTGCAGCTTGAGATGTAGGGGTCTCGGCTTTTGTGGGTGTTTTCTAGAACTGTAACTGGCTTGGGTCCCATTGCTTGCTTGTGTATCAGTTGGCTGGGACAACAGCATATCTTACTGGTAGATGGCCTTTAGTCACATTGGTTGGTTCACCAGCTTATCCTTGTGCTGTTGTATGCCCAGTTTAGATTTGGTGGTTGGTGGAGCTACTGGGCCGTACCAGCATGGCTCTACAATGGTTACAAAGATATGCTGATTTAGGATAACCCAGAGTTGGCGTTCATTTAGTTAAGTCTTCATTAGGTATTATTAGCATGGAGTTGGTGGATCTTGGGCTGATCTCTGGTGTGGAGTTGACTCCGGTCAGCACTGGTTTGAGCTGATTCCATTAAGCTGCAGGACTAGGCTTTTGTGGGCCAAGTCTTTTTAGGGCCACTCGCTATTGCTGAGGATCATGTATTTCTCCAGCACTGGTGTTTAGTTTCTGATCTGATGTGTTTTAGTTCTGAGATGGCCATTGCCATCATTCTGGTTGTGTCATAGGGCACCTTTTGTTTTAACAGTTGCAGGATTTTTGTTCTTCCCCAGGTGGGTTTTTGTCAAATAACCATATTGCAGGTATCCCTCTAGTCACTGAGGGAACCTTTTTAAGCAGAATATGTTTATTCTTAATCTGCAATGCTTGATCCTCAAGTGCCGGTCTCTGTAATTTAGTGGTTAGTTTTGTAGCTCTTGTTGTCAATCGTTTACCATGTCCTAGGACATGTTGTTCTTGTGCCTTTTATCAGGAGATATAAATTTTATCAGCTCCC
This sequence comes from Xenopus laevis, assembly GCF_017654675.1. Lineage (NCBI taxonomy): Eukaryota > Metazoa > Chordata > Amphibia > Anura > Pipidae > Xenopus > Xenopus laevis. The sequence goes on from NC_054383.1 coordinate 85,559,590, forward strand.
CTGTTGGATGGATGTGATGCTGGCCTTATTTCTCAGGGTCTCCTTAGCATCAGTTTGGTTTTTGCCTTATGTTGGTTATTCCCACCCCTTGTTTTCAGGGCATGGCTTGGTAGATCCCATGTGTACTGACATGGAGGGACGTAGAAGAAATAGAGAATTTTACTTACCTACTTGACGTAAATTCCTTTTCTTCTAGTCCCGACATGTCAGTACAGGGTTTCCCAATTATTTATTTTGGTTACTGTTAGGGATGTAGCGAACTGCCGATTTGGTGTTCGCGAACGCCGTTCGCGAACACCGGCAAAAAATGCGAACGTTCGCGGACAGTTCGCGAACTTCGAACACCCGCTAAAATCGTTCGAATCGAACGATCAAAGGATTTTAATCATTCGATCGAAGGATTTTCATTCGAATCGAACGATCGAAGCCATTCGATCGAATGCTTTTCATTCGATCGAATGCTTACAATCGTTCGAACGAATGGAAATCGTTTGATTTTTAGCGGTCGAAGGAATTCGAATGGTCGAACGACTTGTATTCGAATCGAACGCGAACTCAAAATGCGAACGTTCCCAAACGTTCGCGAACATTCGGCGGACGCGAACGGTCGAAGTTCGCGGGCGAACAGTTCGCTACATCCCTAGTTACTGTACCGCTATGGCAAAAGTATAACTGTGGTGAGGAGGAAGTCATGTGGTCTTATAGGTCATGATTCATTTTGATTGGCTATGTTATAGGTTCTACCTCCAGGTCTGGGAGGGGCAATGCCCATGTGTACTGACATGTCGGGACTAGAAGAAAAGGAATTTACGTCAAGTAGGTAAGTAAATTCTCTATATCCCTATCACTTCTAAACTACAGGGTCCATCATAAACCCTTGATAATTTGCTGGAGAATGCTAGGAGAGAAAAAAGCTAAATTTCTCGGACAAACTGGAGAGCTGCTGAATAAAGAGTCAAAAACCACAAATAACAAAACATTAGAACCAATTGCAAAACATCTCAGAATATCACTCTCTATAACTTACTAAAAGTTAATTTAAAGCTGAACAACCCCTTTAAAATATGAAAATAAAACAAAGAGCAATTTTCCATGGCGCATATTTGACTTCAAAACACGTATTTTATAATACTTTATTTTAAGTATTATTATACTTTAAAGGGTATCTTAAAATTTATGCTTTCCTACAAAAGTGCTGCTAAAGACTTTCAGAAATTGGCATGATGCTGCCTCCTCGTGGCCATTGCAGAAACACGTTTTTTGGGCACAAAACTCAGTTGCAGTGTGATTTATAGTATATCAAACCTTTGTATAAAGTAAAATCAGCAGCTGGAGCCAATATCCTTGATCTGCTTATATTGCTGGGTAAATATTCTATAGTAAACACAGGTATGGTCACCCAGCTAACATTCTTAAGAACATTCAGTGGAAGAATCAGAAAAAACACTCACAAAACTGCGGTAGGAACAAAGCTTATGACGACTAATCAATATTGCTGACGTTCTGCTGATGACAACAGTGTGATTACTGAAACAATATTGCACAATATCATAGTATATAACAAAAGCACTGGGTGACAAGTATTTACAGCTGTACCAGAGAACTGAACCAAGGGCAGGAGTTTTACTGCAGATGAGGAATTGTGTATATAGTGCAGCAATATCCATGCCAATGAGTTCAAACATGGAAATCCTATACTATGAAGAGGCCTTTGAGATATAAGCAGGACTTCTACTAAACAGTATCTACAAGGCATAACTACAGAGGAAGCAGACCCTGCGGCTGCAGGGGGGCCTAGGAGGTATAGGGGCCCTATGAAGTCCAAATAAAGAGCAATAACAATGTATATTGGTAAAACAGGACAACCTCTGGATATGTTGGGGGCCCTAAAATTAATTTGCTGTGGGGCCCAGTAACTTCTAGTTACACTACTGAGTATCCAGGTACAGATGTGAATCAGTGTTTTTTTGTCTGTCTTTATTTGACTCTTTGTTGTATTTCAGAAGGTTTCTGTTAGAATAGCCTTCACCTTGTCTCAGTAATAGCCATGAGTGCTGGGGTGCAGGGATTAATCACTGGCAGTGTTACCTGCAAGCTCAGCCCAGTTCAGGTTCAGTCAGTCTCCTTATATGTCAGATTGCAATTGTAGGGATAGTCAGGCCTTGATTTTCTTACAAGACCTCATAAAATACCAGCCTACAGCAGTAAAGTACTAAAAAAGTTTGCCCAAAAGTATACAGGTATGGGATCTGTTTTCTGGAAACCCGCTATCCAGAAAGCTCCACATTATGAAATGATGGAAAGACCGTCTCCCATGGACTCCATTTTTATCCAAATAATCAAAATCTTTAAAAATGATTTTCTTACAATGTGCAGATCCTTGATTATATAGAAATTATTATATATGTGTGGAAAGCAATTCTACATATGCATTATGCAATATAACTCTTAAGGGTTATTAAGAGCTAGGGATGTAGCGAACTGCCGTTTATGTGTTCGCGAACGCCGTTCGCGAACACCGGCAAAAAATGCGAACAGTTCGCGAACTGTTCGCGAACTTCGAACATCCGAAAATCGTTCGATTCGAACGATCGAAGGATTTTAATCGTTCGATCGAACAATTTTCGTTCGAATCGAACGATCGAAGCCATTCGATCGAATGATTTCATTCAATCCAATGGCTTCGATCGTTCGATTCGAACGAAAATCCTTAGATTTTAGCGATCGAATGGTCGAACGATTTTTGACGCGAACGCCTATTGGCGAACGTCGCGCGACGTTCGCAAACATTCAGCGGAGGCGAACAGTCGAAGTTCGCGCGAACTAGTTCGCCGGCGAACAGTTCGCTACATCCCTATTAAGAGCTATAAATAGGGTCAATAAAATTTGTATACAAAATTCGGGGGGTTGTGGAAGCACTCTAAAGGCTAAATTAAAATATATTTAAGTATAATGGAAGTGCTACTTACGATGCATTTCCCTGGTCCCTGTCTCATAAGTAATTCAGTATATATGCAAGTGCATGTGTTTACAAAACAGGGTTTTTTTCGTTACAAAGTTATAAAGTTGAAAAGCCACTATACCATGTCAAGGTAAACCCCATAAGTGCATCATAAGTAGCACTTCCATTATACTTAAATATATTTTAATTTAGCCTTTAGAGTGCTTCCACAACCCCCCAAATTTTGTACAATAAAATTTGTACCTCCTACACAACAGCAGAAAATATTACACTGCTACAGGTAGTAACCTCCAAGCATTTCTAACACCCAGACTTCTCCATCATTTATCACTTCAGAGAATGTGTTTCCACTGCTCCAGACTCCAATGATGGCGACTTTTACACCACTCCATTCACTGCTTGGCATTGTCATGTAACGTTTATTTACTATACAAATCTCATGCTCCCTATAAAAAGTTAATTTATCGAGACTTCCACTGGAGTGATGCAATGTATAAAAAGGCTGGAGTGACTGGTCGTCTAACATAACATAACAGAACACTACTTTTGCACGGGCAATCTATTGACCCGGTTTTTATTTTTACACTGAACAATTCCTTTAAGTTAAAAAAATTATCTGGACAAAAGTGAGGACACTTTTTATGCACAAGAAGTGGAAAAGCAGTTGGTGATTAGTACTGATTACTCTTTGTTCTTAGAATAAATGGGGGGGGGGCAGGGTGATTTTGCCTTGCCATGAGCTTTACAACTGCCTGAAATCTCTTCAGGCACATTTGGTTTGGTTGATCAGTGAATCTTTGCCAGCTGTTCTAAGAAGCAAAACAATAGATGAATTGAGTCCAAAAGTGAGCCCAAGCCCAAGGCAACCACAAAACCTAAGGCATCACTTTACCGCAATAAAATAAGGAAATAACTTATGTGAGTTAGGTGCTTGGGAGTACTAATAGCTTAGGTTAATTGGTTAACCTGCCTCTTGAAAATGTTTTCAACATCTTATTGTATCAGTGGCTGTAGGAAATCGAGTACATTTGAATCAGAATGTGATCATATCCTACTTATAACCATTTACTGTAAATAATATATATATATATATATATATATATATATATATATATATATATATATATATATATATATATATATATTTACAGTAAATGGTTAGTGTAATAGAACATGTTACTGAAAAATGTTAGCCTTTGGTTTAACATTCTTAATGTAAAAGCTGAATATACCAAAGTCATATGACAGAATATTTTGTCAATTTGTAATTTTTCCTTTAAGGGGATTGCATGACACTCACTTTGTCCATACAAGGAGCACAAATAGTTTCACCATAATGTATGAATGTATGAATCAACATAGCTGCGTATAGAGGGGATGGTAGGTGAAGGAAATATAGATATCACCTGAAAAACCTCTTTAGCTTGTGCATCAAGTATAGGAGGTAAAAGGGACTTCAAAGTCCTGTACTTACCATGTTCCTATGGCAATTTATCATCTCTTTTCTTTGAGGCAATCATGCCTTTATAATTGGTAAATAAATCCTGCCTATTTTTCCCTTACACATCATATAGTGAAAAACTAACAGCTGCAGGAAGTCCTTTAAAAAGTTTAAGGTTTTATTACACGCAAAAACTCATGACCAGACCATTCTGCCTGTGCATTTGCATTTGTATATTTATTTATTTCTAGCTACTGTATAACTCATCATTAGGGTTGCCACCTCTCCTGTTTTGAAGTGGACAGTGTAGTTATTCAAAACTTTCTGTCTGGGGAAGTACATATAGAACCTCCGGGACTCCTGTGGAGCATGCTCATGTAAGGAGCTGATTTTTAGGTATGGATTTTAAAGTTAAAACTTGTGGCTCAAGTATATGGAAGCATATGGAAAGTAAAGCATGGCACACAGGAAGCAAAGGGCAGCTAGAGTACGGCACACACAAGGAGCAAAGGGCAGGCAGAGTATGGCACACACAAGGAGTATAGGGCAGGTAGAATATGGCACACACAAGGAGCACAGGGCAGGCAGAGTATGGCATATACAGGGAGTATAGGACAGGCAGAAGACAAGGAAACATATCAGTACAGCTCTAAAATGAAGAGTAGGGGTGTGAACAATAGAGGTGTTACAGGTGTGAACAATGCAAGATTTTAGTCTGAATTTGAGGTGTAAACAATGCAGGGTCCAGTTAATCTCAGTACTGATACCTTTTAAGGTTTACACAAGGTAAGCAGTCAGACTTTCACGTGTGGGGCCACACAAGGGGGGCTGCCAGTTGGACAGCACTGGTTTAGAGTATGAAGGGGAAGCTAATATAAATAGGGCATTCCCCATAATACTATTTGCCTATATATTTATAGGTCCCTGGTAAGGCTACACCTTGATTATGCAGTGCAGTTTTTGGGCTCCAATCCTTGAGAAAGATAAAAATGAACTGAAGAAACGTGCAATTAAACTAGCAAATGGGATGGGGCTGTAATCATGATTATTTGCAGACGGTTGCGAGGGGACATGATTACTCTATACAAATACACATGAGGACATTATAAACATGAATGATCAAGGCACCTGGAGCCACTCATTTAGACTAGAGGAACAGAAGCAGTGTAAGTGAGGACAGTGAGGTTATGGAATTCCCAGGGATGGTGTGATAGCAGATTTTATTAATGCCTTTAAAAGGGGATTGGATGATTTTTTGAACAAGCATAATATCCAAGGCTGTTTTGGTGTCAAGATCCACAGTTAACTAGCATAGATATTGGTATATATATGTGACCGTATAGATAGGTCTGGTTATGTATGTGATACATGTGCACTGGGGTTCTTCTAGAGGGATTGAACTTTTGTGTTTTTTAGACACAAATTTACTATATGTCTTTGTAATGACCTTTTATGTCTCTAATACATTCACATTATTTGTTACTATTATGCATATACATTATCTTATTTGCATACTGTAGACTGGATTCTACATAAGAATCTAAGAATCTATAAGAAGCCTCCTCCCAAAGCTTTTTGGAAGAACCCATCCAGCCATTAACCCCTGTCTTGGCAGTTGTATGTCCAAATAGAAAAAAGTTATAGTTTTTTTAGATTGTTTAGAAATAGTGATTTATTAAAGGGGAAGTTTAAAGGTGAACTATTGAGAAAATGAAAATTTAATATGATTCATCATACTGAAATAATAAACTTTTTAAATACATTCAATTAAGTATTCAGTATCATTTCTGATATAATCAAGGTTATCTTCACTATTCTCTTAGATCCAATACAGTATATCTTATAGGGGGGGCTTCCTTTCCTAGCAGATGTATTAGAGCTCACTCAAATAACCGATTCCAGAACAAAGAAAATCTAACAAAATAACTGCCTTTTGCAGAAATCCTGCATGTAGAGAGACATGATGTCTGGTGATTTTAATAGTGTGAGCTGTAATATAGTCAAAAGGATCCCCCCCCCATAAGATATAATGGATTGAGCTGTCAATGAATATCTGACACCCAACTCCTGTGTGTTTTTTCATGACAACTTATTTCAAACCATGCAACTTTTTTTTGCAGGTGACTTTTCAGTGCACCATACATTGGAGTCTATGGGTATTTTTTTGGCGATGCCTGGTGAAAATTTCTTCCTTCGCTACCAGGAAATATTTGTTTAATGGCTACTGCTAAGATCGTATGAAACATTTGTGTTCCAGAGTAGTGATACCCCAAAATATTGCTGGATTACAGTAGGTACAAAGAGCGATGTTGTTGCATCACAGCTCTTATACAATCATTATAGGCACATTGTTTAGACAAGATGTAGCTTAGAAACCATAAAGATGCATTCTTAAAGCAGCATGCAGCATTAGACTGGGCCAGTGGGACACCCTTAAAAAAACCCAGTGGACCCTGCCGACCCAGACCAGCTCCACGCTGAAAACTGATGTCACTCCCGTGGACCTTCCCCAACGGCGGCTGCAGTGGGGTTATGTATAAAGTACGTGCAGGGTGGAGGTACAAGTGAGTTGCTAAATTTGTGACAGGGGTGGATATGGAGGGGGGATATGGAGACATCAGAGGTGGTAGCCCCAGTGGGCTACCAAACCCCAGTCCAATACTGGCAGTATACCACAGTCAAAAATGTTCCAGTCCTTTAAGGGCCAGGTGACAAAGTTGAATCTTGAGATACAAATCAATCCCAAGTTTTGGAGAGCATCTCCTTCTCATATAAAGACTGAAGATATCCAACAGGTGTGAGGCAAAATAAAAAAAATCCTCTCTTCCGACATAAGTAGAAGCTGATGATGGTGGTTAAAATAAGCTAACCGAAGTTCAAAATTAATTTTTTAGCCCAGAGGCCATATGTAGTATAAATTTCAATATAACATTTGGCACACTCGAGTCTTTCTGGCTGATTAGTTAACCTAAGGCCACGAAATAAGTGATTAAATCCCATGTTAATATAATATCTTTGGTAAATGAACTATGTCCGTACAGGAGATGGGAACAATACATGTAGTATTATTAATGTATGCAGAGCCACAGAGGTTTATGCCTTTCTGTTTATATAAAGACTGAAAATCTACCAGTTTAGTTTTAATATCTGGATTTCAATAATGAATCTTAATAACAAGAGGAAGTCAGCATTTATTAGCAGAAAAGATAAACACTGTAATCAACGCACGTGAGACAATTTTGTGGCTTGAGGCTTGGCAGCCAGCTCTCTCATAAAATGCTCATTGTTTCAGCTTTGTCATTTAATTGTTTTGGTTTTGGCCAAAAATAGGATACGTTAGGACTGTAGGGTTTGGTATGAATATATACTTTGTGCCAGATCTTGCAGTTTGGTGTTTTATTTCTCTTTTTCATCAAATAGAAGTTTAAGGGCATTGAACGGGACATAAAATGTTCCTAAAATTTGCTCATTTACACTCCCTAGCTCTGAAAGGATGGTATTACAAATTTAATAATAGGTGCAAGAGCATCCTAATTTAATCGGCCCTATTTCAGTAATTTCATTGTTATCTGACATACAGAGATCACCATACAATTTTTGCTTTTCAGTTTTATACTGCAATCAACTTTCAAAAGAACAGATATTGTGTTGAAAGCTTAAAATACATTTTTTAGTGCCTTTGGCATTATCATATGGAACCGAGAACAGAGAGTCAGTGTTAAAAACATTAGTCTGGATTCCGGCTCAGAAATTCTGTTCCATCAACGGGGTCCCTGGCCCTGGAGGACCTGGAAAAGGTTTTATCCCTGATGTTGTTGGACTATACCTTGAATCATGTTTTAAGCACTGATAAAATGTTACCTTTAATGTGATACATTGCTTTAATAGGAAACTATGCCGTTCTTTGACATGAGTTTATTTACTTGTGTAAAAGAGGTGCATGAACAATAAATTAACTTCCATAATTAAATATAAAGTATTTTTTACACAAACATGCCTGATTCCACAGATTGAGAGGCAACCATATTACTCTTTTCTCACCCTTAACATTGTGAATTAATGGATAGTTGGACTTGAGAGCCTTCTGCTTTCCAGAGACCCTTTGAACCACTCAACATGAAAGCAAAGGAACCTCAAGTTGTGCAATCTCTCATTTCATGATGCATTATACATGTATAAACCCTTTGGAATTTTGAATACAGGGTATGAGATCTTTTACCTAGAATGGTTAGAACCTTTGGTATGGGACCTGTTATCCAAAATTCTCAGGTCCTGGGGTTTTTCCATCTTTTCATAATTTGGATCTCCATACTCTGTCTACTAAAAATCATTGAAACATGAGTTAAACCCAATGGAATTATTCAATAGCGATTCATTTTATCAAAGTTAGGATCAAGTACTAGGCATAGGTATGGGATCCATTATCCAGAAACCCATTATCCAGAGAGCTCCAAATTATGGGAAGGCCATCTCCCATAGATTCCATTTTAATCAATATTTTAAAAATTGTCCTTTTTTTTGTAATATTAAACAGTACCTTGTACTTGATCCTCTCTAAGATGTAATTAATACTTATTGGAGGTAATCAACTGGGTTTATTTAATGTTACTAAGTAGGCTTCAAGTATAGAGATCAAAATTACAGAAAGATCCCTTATCCAGAAAACCCGACTCCCCAAGCATTCTTGATAGTAGATCCTATACCTGTACTGATTTCTTATTATAAAGAAAATGTAAATATGTTTTAAAATTTGAAATTATTTGAATAAAGTCTATGCAAGATGATTTCCCATAATTCAGAGCTTTCTGGATAACAGGTTTACAAATAATGGACCTCATACCTGTAATACAAGGTTTGTTACTGGCAGTGCCAGTAACCAAGAATCTTAGTTTGCTGGCCCTTCTGCATTCCTGCTACACTGTTGGCTCCAGCCTGACAAATCCCGGGGGTTTCCTGCAGCCTCCTCAGCATGGCTCACATAGTTCCTGTTGGGAGCCATCTGCCAATCAATGATCCTCCAGCCATTCTGCTGACCTGATCCATGTAGCATATACAAACAGTGGTGTAACTACTGAAACTACCAAAGATACAAGCACACTCATTTCATTTCCAAGACAATTTCCTTTAGTGTAAACAACAAGTTTAGCAAAGATTTGTGATTATTTTGCACATTTTCAATTCTTCAGAATTCTACTTTTTAAATATTTATGACAAAACTGGCTTACCCTTGTGTTTGACGCATTAATAATAGAGTTTGTAAATGGAAGATGCTTTGAAATGCACAGGTTTGTCAATTGTAAGAGAAAAACACTAATTAAAACATACTTTTCTGGGGTTAACTTACTATATAGAGGACTTTGCCACACATTAAACACTGTAAACATGTTACATTGACAGGGACAGAATTGTTGGCCATAAAGTTTTGAAGGATTTATATTTTGGGGTAAACATTCCCTAAATATATTGCAATATCTTGCAAATGTGCCTCCTACCTCTCCAATACTGTCATACCAAACCTAATTACAGAAGCAAAAGGATCGTTCAAGCAGACCATGGAGAGTCAGATGTATCTTTGTGCTAGGGATGGAATTAACCTCAGGTATAGGTAGGTTAGAGTACTGTTTAAATCTGTATTGCAGTCTAAGGGGGGAAATTTACTATGGATGCACGGAATCCAGGATTCGGTTTGGGATTCCGCCTTTTTCAGCAGGATTCAGATTCGGCCAAATCCTTCTGTCCGGCCGAACTGAATCCGAACCCTAATTTGCATATGCAAATTAGGGGCGGGGAGGGACTTTTTGTCACAAAACTAGGAAGTAAAAAATGTTTTCCCCTTCCCATCCCTAATTTACGTATGCAAATTAGGGTTCGGATTCGGTTCGGTATTCGGCCGAATCCTTCGCCAAGGATTCAGGGGTTCAGCCAAATCGAAAATAGTGGATTTGGTGCATCCCTTAAATTTACTTAAGGGCGAAGTGACATCATTTCGGAACTTCGCCAATTTATTAACGGGCACTGGAGTAACTTTGCTAGCGAAGGAGATACAATCTAGCGGTACTTCTCAAGCCGTCGCTGGCGCAATTTGGAGTTAAGTAAATTTTCCCCTAAGGGAGAATTGTGCTACATAGTTTAGTTTTGGATCACTCAGAAAATCCAAATGAGCTTGGGGTAGGAAGAGGCTTTACAAGAATCTAGTAAATATCTTAAGTTGACAATTCCTTTCATTGATAAGAACGTTCTGGTATCAGTTCCATATTTCTATTAGATTTCTATTATACTTAGTAAAAATGAAAATAAGGGGTTTTGTGTCTTCATCTTAAACAGAGTAAATGTTGAAATATAGTACTTATAAGTGGATTGGTTTGTTACAATTTGGTCCATGAGTAAAGCATACAGATCACCAAGTAGCTAAATAGCTGATTGGTAGCTTTGGGCAACTTCTAACAGATCTCACAGTGTTCAGTCTATGTATTAAAATGTCTCACTCAATGCCTTAAAAATACACCGCATTGAAGCAAGTTTTCGTAAAAAGGGCTATTTGCAATGTAATAAGTGTCTCTCTAAGAATATTAAATTGTGAAATGTTTTTTACAAGTTTTATTCCATTTCCTATAAAAGTTTTATTTAACCAAGATTTTATTTTTACATGGTGTATATCGTTAGAATGTGACCATAAAAAGAAACCACATTTGATAACGGGTATCAATAAAAGGTTAGATGAAAAAGCATTACTTTAACTTGAACAGATGTTATCAGAGTCTGAAAAAGAAAAATATGCAAAAGTAATGAATTTTGCTATAAAATGGAATGTTCCTCATTTGAAATACAAATAAAACAGTAATCTTGACTTTAACAAAATCAGACAAGTCAAGTGATTACAAGAACTGGTGCAGATTTTATTTGCATTTGCAGGGAAATAACTACTCAGCATACCAATGCCATTTTTTTTTTGTTTCATGTCAGTAATTGTTATTAGGCAAGTGTAAACCTTGTTTTAACGGAGAAGGAAAGTTCTAATCTAAGGCAGGTGCCAAATGTTAGGGCACCCCCAATGATTGTAATGACTTACCAGATACCCAGGGCCGGTGCTCCTGTTAGAAAACTTCACCGGCCCAGGGCACTTGTGAGCAAGTGATTCTTCTTTCTTCAAATCCAGTGGCCAATGCATGTGCAGTAGACCCCAAAAACCCTGCTTTTTTTATTAAAAAAATCTTGCTTTTTTGGTAAAGCTGCATGAATCCAAAACAATTTTATTGGGTAATCCAATTGGGTATAGCCTTATTGGGTATATTTAGGGGGTTATTTATTAAAATCTGTATCGTTCTGATATTTCATTTTAAAAAAAAAGACCGTCCAAACTAGAATCCACGAAAAGCCAGAATTTTTCGGAAGTCTGAAATAGTCAGATTTGTGGGTTAATTCCAGTACAGACCACTGAAATTTCGAAATAGGATAGGGTTAGGCTGTACCTAAACCAAAGCAGCCTGGTAAAATCAGGTTATGCATAGATATGCAACATGCAAACAGGGCTATTTAAAGAGAAAGATACATCACACCTACTATTGATGACATCATCACGGATCTAAATGGAGCCAAAATATTTTCAAAGCTTGACCTTAACTCAGGATATCATCAGCTGGAGCTGTACCCCGAATTCACGTACATTACAACTTTTAGCACACACGTGGGTCTTTGGAGATTTAAGAGACTACATTTTGGCATATCATCAGCTGCAGAAATTTTTCAAAATATTATTAGGGAAACACTCTCTGGGATAACTGGTATCCTCAGTGTAAGTGATGACATACTTGTACATGGCACCTCCCAACAAGAACATGACATGATGGCGACTGGAACAAGTATTTCAAAGATTACAAGACTACAACCTGACACTAAATGCTTCAAAATGTCAGTACAATCAGAAATCTCTGACTTTCTTTGGCTACATTTTTTCTGAAAACGGAATATCAGCAGACCCTCAGAAAGTAGATGCCATAAAATCAGCTGGTAAGCCCCAGAATATTACTGAGGTCTGTAGTTTTCTTGGCCTTGTAACATATTGTGGCCATTTCATACCTGATCTTGCTACTGTGTCAGAACCCTTGCGAGATCTTACCAAAACAGATGTTCCATGGTCATGGACCACTGAGCATCAAAATTCCTTTGATGTACTAAAGTCTAACCTGACTAGTGACACAGCAATGTCTTATTTTGATCCACTGAAATCTACAGAGCTTGTAGTAGATGCCAGTCCAGTGGGTCTGGATGCAATTCTTACTCAAATTTCTAAAACTGGTCAGGTGTACACAATCTCTTTTGTAAGCAAGGCACTAACAGGCACAGAACAATGTTATTCACAGACAGAAAGGGAAGCTCTCACAGTTGTTTGGGGGTGTCTGCATTTTCACCTTTACCTTTTTGGTGGCAGATTGTGGTAAGTAAAGCTGCAATACTTTTGAATTTGCCGCACACCACTTACTTCATATTACTGGGTGCATCCATATCCCAGGCCGCTTCCAAGCCCAACACTGCAACAATCCAAAGTAGGGAAGAAGCACACCAATTTAGCTAGGCAATGCCTTTAGCACATTTATTTGCAGAAATATTGAAAGCACAAGCTTTCGGGGTCCAACCCCTTCCTCAAGGGGTTGGACCCCGAAAGCTTTTGCATTCAATATTTCTGCAAATTAATGTGCTAAAGGCATTGCCTAGCTAAATTGGTGTGCTTCTTCCCTATTTTGGATTGGTAAGTAAAGCTGGCCATAGAAGCACAGATCCTATCGTACGAATCAAGGATTCTTACGATTTTCGGATCGTGTGTGGAGAGTCCCGACATCTATCGTTGTTTGGTCGATCAGACAGGTTTGATTTTGACCCGACCGATCCCGCCGGAGCCCATTGCACATCGTAATCGAATCGTTCGACTATACGGCCGAACGTTCAGATTATCCCCGATGTAGCCATGCTCGTTAATGGCATATCGGGGAAAGATCTGCTCATTTGGCGATGTTGCCAAACGAGCGGATCTTTGCGTCTATGGCCACCTTAAGTGACCACAAGCCACTCATTCCAATCCAAACAAACATTCATCCAAAACTCACCGTGAATAGAACGCTGGCTACTCAGACTACAAAACTACCATTTTCATTGCTCAGTGCTATACACATAGCTCTTGATACTGACTTTTCAAAAACATTCTGCCTCTGAGCACTTGTATCTAGTTCACTGCAGTTTATTTTGTTGTTTTTGTAAGATGGAGAGGAAGGTAATGTTGCTCCATCCATTCCTGTGATGTTAAATGTTAATTTTAATATGCATTAACAGTTTAGCACTGGGTGGAGTAATGAGAGATTATGGACACAGGAAGGAGGGGGGAGCGAACAGTGTGGAGAGAGCAGTCAGGAATAAAGATGACTTCTACCCTGCAGTCTGGCATCTCTGTGTTCATTCTTTCAGTTCCACAACACCCTGCACTGGGTTATCACACACAGTACTTTATACTTGATCCTAATATAAATATAATTTATCCTTATCAGAGGCAAAACAACTTTTTAATTTTGTTTTAATTAATGTTTAAATGATTTTTTAATCGTATGGTATGCATATCCATACAGAAAGTCCCCCTTATCTAGAAAATCCCTGGTCTAGAGCACTCTGGATAATAGAAATTAGTAAAGGGCTGGCAAGATCAAGACAGATTTCTTCCTGAGCCAGTCACAGACTTCTTCTGGATCTATTACTAGCTCAATTAAAGCAACTTGTTATAAGAAATCTAGTGGAGCTCAGTTGTAGTCAAGGAGGTAGTTTGATAAAAGGAACACCAGGTCTAGTTACCCATTGTAACCATTTAGAACTTTCCTATTTTTCCAGTCATTTCTATTTCCTGATTAGCTGCTATGGACTTCTCTCATATTACCCAAATTATGCAATTATGCAAATTATGCAGTAATTAGTACAGCAAAAAATGAAGAATACCCAGAAATGGCTGACCCATTATAATTAGCTGGAATAGTACTGCACGACTGTTTGGAGGACAAAAACATTTTTTTAAAAGTGTCATGAAAGATCAATAAAGCCTCTTGGGATTTCATCATTATTCAGTGCTATATGATATTTTAGGTACTTTCTCGGGGCACTACACCAATTGTTTTTTGGATTTTGCTTAACCTGTCGCACCTATTGTTATAGTACATGGGATTTAATCTTATTCTCACGAAACCTTGTGACAATGAAAAGTAACCTGAAACATTTGCTCAGCAAGCAATGGTTGATGTTAAGAAATAGAAAGTAAATGTTTCTATGATAGAAAGGGCACGCAAATCACTGATGTGGTAGGTGGGTACTAAGAATTTGACATGCACAACAGATTTGAGCAGTTTCCTTGTAGACTGTTTTCCTTGTCATATAATATAATATAATAAGTTATTTAAATAGGTTTTCGTTTGCACAAGGAACGGTTTCCTTTGTATATAAGTCATTATTCATATAAATGATGCTGAAATTCATATGTATTCCACCCAACAGAACATTCAAATGTTTTCTACTCCAGTTTCCAAAGATCCGCATACCATTTATGTCATACATGTACAGTTAAAACAAAATCAAACTATAAATGCACAGCAACGTACAGAATTAAACATATCAGCAGCGTAGGTAGAGGTCAATGGTGCTAAATCATCTCCATTTTTCTTAAAGGGGTGTTCACCTTTAAATTAACTAAGTATAATCTAAATAGAGATATTCTCCGATAATCTGCAGGTTGGTTTTGATTTTTTAATTTTTGTGGTTTTCGAGTTATTTTAATTTTTTTTTCAGCAGCTCTCCAGTTTGCAATTTCAGCAATCTGGTTGCTAGCGTCAAAATTACCCTAGAAACCATGCATCGATTTGAATGAGAGACTGGAATATGAATAGCAGAGGGTCTGAATAGAAAGATGAGTTTGAAAGCTGGATAGAGTCAGAAAAATAAGGCCAATTATTCACCACAGCATGTCCCTTAAGTCAGCTCCGTAAGCTTTGTTTGCTCAGCCACCAGCGTTCCAGCTGTAATATCATAGGCCTATGATCAAGGGAATGTTTTCCCGAAATGCATAAGGTGATGCTGTTACCTTAATATGCTACAATAAACCTCCTCATATTCATCCGGAGTGCTGCCTGTATTGCTCATTTAGATTCAATTATTCAAAAACTATAAGAAATAAATGCCAATTGAAAAGGTGACATACTAAAAATCTACTTATAGGCCAACCACCCCTTTAATTCCACTTACTGGACCCATTTAGCTCAACTTCTGCATGAGGGACTGTAATCTGGATGCTCACACTGCTATTTCTTTCTCAATTTCCCCCAACTGGTTGAATGATCTAATAATTTGTGTATTTGAATCCTAGGCCCCAGATGTTGTTGCAAACAACTCATTTTCCATGTTTGTGCATTACTATTTAAAACTTTTATTGTCAATACTATTTTCCTCTAGAGTTGCAGTCACAGAGGCACTTAAAGGGGTACTAAACTCAACCATAAGGCTGGCCCATTGTACCTCTTACATTTCTGTAGAAGTTGAGAAAAAGTTTAATTACAAGAACAAATATCATTTTGCAAGAACAAATATCTTCCCTAAAACAAACTATTTCATGTACCCCTAGTTCTCTATTGTAGAGATTGCAAACCTAATTTTATATGCAAAATGTTGCCCCATACAGAATCATCTCTATCTATTATCTGCCTACTTACTGTAAAAGGCAATTCAATTTCTTTTTTAGCATCTAAGACATACTGTAACGTCTTTGAACCTTACCCAAAGCCATTTCTTTCCCATGTGCTCTTTAAAATGTACAATCCATCTGCAATTTATAACCTCTTTATTTGAAAAGACTTTATATTTCTGGCTATTACTGAAACTTGCTCACCACTACTAACCTTCTGTTGCTCTTTCCTATGGAGGTGTATAATTTGGTCATATACCAAGACCTCAAGATTATCATGACAATGGAGTTGGATTTCTTTTCTCCCATGGATATAGGTTTTGAACACTAACCACACTGGTTTCCTTTTCTTCACTGTGTTTGTGTCCACAGCATTTCCTCCATTTTTGGTGTAACAGTTAAGAATCTCAACCCTGCCACCTCTTCTACCTTTCTCAATCACACTGCTGCTTGACTCCCTCACTTTCTATCATATGACCTCTTACAGTGAACCGACTGCCCTACTCACTCTGAAAGTCATTCTCTTTATCTCATATGTTGCCACTCCTGCTTTCCTCTCAACTTCACTAATTCTTCTTTTCCCCAGTGTGACAGCTTCTCCCTATGAAAATGCTCTTTCACCTGCTCTTGACATGGACAACGTGACAAACTGATTTGACTTCCTCCACTTCACGTTCATGGTTTCCTGCTACGGTCAAGTTCTTTACCCCTTTAACTACCAGGGAAATATCTCATATCATTTATGCTCAGTGACAGACATTTTTTGGACATTTTATGCTCATTTCTGAGGGGGTAGTTTATTAAAAACGACATATTGTTTTTTTGTCTTTTACTACAACTTAAGTTTTTAAATCTGGTAGAATTTTTATGCAATTCAACTTCTGTAACATTAAATAGGTCTCTCTATGCTTTTTATAATATAGAAACATTTAATTTTATGATAATACAACTAATTTGTAAAGCTGGATGTCAGTACTGAATATATATATATATAACCCCTACAGATCTCTCTGCAGTAAATGATTACATTTTTAAATAACCACAAATCAGCAGAATCAGCATACTTTGGATTGCAAGGCCAAAACATCCTCTAATGGTAGGTTTACCCAAGTAACGCAGGCCGTACATATTTTTCTTCAAGTTCCACCAGATTGGGGAGCAGTTCTGAGCCGACCCTGTCTACAGGCCACCTTCTTGGCTACTGTTGGGTGTAGATATGTGCAAATCCAGGTACAGAGGCACCACACTCTTTATAACAACTGATGTCACTTGATTTGCATGGTTCTGGGGGTTTATTAGCATTAGGAAATTGTTGCTAGTGGCCCCTCTGGTGTTTAATCATATGCTGGGGGTGCTGTGTTGTCTACAGGGGAGGAGGAAGCATATAGATTTAAAGAGATACTGACACCAGAAACGAGACTCTTTTTTTTACATCTATCATAATATTGCCTTTGAAAGCTACTTATAAGTTTGCCATAAAGTATTTGCAGAAAGCTTTTACATTTTCTGCCTGATGCCCCATGTTCCTGTTTGATGGGGCTGCCATATTTGTGCAGCAGGAGTCTGTTAGCATTAGAAACTTTAACTGACAGGCCTAGATGGGACAGTCAGGTTGGCAAATCAGTCAGGTTTAGAAACTTCAATAACAAACCTCTCAGCAAAAAATGATCAACATGACCTATAGGTAACTTTTAATGTACATTCATATTTTAAAAAGTAGATTTGTAGTGTCAGTATCACTTTAAGGGTATGTTTTAATATGACACATTTTTCACATATGGGTGATGAGTAATATCCCTGCAGTGAGCACCATCCATTTGGTTTTTTGGTGTGCTATCACGATTAATGTGGATATGGTCTTAAAAGTGCTTGTGATAACGTGTGTGGCTTAAAGTGGTTTAAAAACAGGGAGTGATAAATACTGGCTTCCATTATCAGGCCTTCGCCACGTAGACCATGGAAATTGGACACCGCTGGCCTAGGTGAGTCTGTGCATTAATCCGCCCAAGCAAATAAACCATATATTTTTAGAAAGTCCAGATTCTGTCAAATCCAAAAGTAAAATGTCCTTCTACTAATTTTTTAATCAAATTTTGAAAAATGGGCTCAAATCTTCCAATTTTATGTCACATGCAATCCGAAAAGGTATGGCAGGGCTCTTCTGAACAGTGTGATGCCTAAAATCCATATGATTGCCAAATAATAGTGCATACAAATTGACTGTCAATTCAGCTACTCCATACAGCACATTTACTGCATTTTATTATTAAATATTTATTATCTATCACAATTAAGCAGTGCTTTACAGAGATTATAAATCATTTGCCCACATTTGGACCTGTGTGGGGGTAAACCCGCAATAATAATACATTTGTCCATCAGAAAATCAAATCATTAACCACTGGGAAGACGGTGGAAAAATTGCCATAATTTCCAATTTCTGGTGAACAATCTGAAAACAATTGAACTGAAAAAAGTGTTTGGAAGGTGAACAACCCCTTTAATCTCTTCTCTGTCCTGTAAACAACACAATTGCTACATTTAACTTCCTCCGTCCCCAGTATTTCCTTCATCCACTACTGTCACTGCTCATGACTTTGATCAGTTCTTTAAAGACAAAATGTTATTAGAAGGGATGCACCGAATCCACTATTTTGGATTCGGCCGAAACCCCCTAATCCTTTGCGAAAGGGGAATACCGAATTTAATCCGAATCCTAATTTGCATATGCAAATTAGAGGTGGGAAGGTGAAAACATTGTTTACTTTCTTGTTTTGTGACAAAAAGTCACCCGATTTCCCTCCCCACCCCTAATATGCATATACAAATTAGGATTCCGATTTGGTTTGGCCTGGCAGAAGGATTCGGCCGAATCCCGAACCGAATCCTGTATTCGGTGCATACCTAGTTATTAGACTCAGGATTACATTAAACGTTAGTTTCTTCCCGTCCTGTTATATCAAGTACTCCAAAATGTTGTCAATGTTTATTATAACTGCCTCTTTCATTTTACAGAGTATTAATACAAGTAGGGATTCAAGGGGTTACTACTGACGATATAAATAAATTCCCAGTCTATATCTATAGCAAACTTTTATGGAGGTTTTTTTTTTAAAACAGGTTTAAAAAAGGGTTATGGGCTAGTTTCCACTTTCACTGTTTGATCATTAACTTTTTTTTAGCATATGTAGAATGAGTCCAAATAAGCAAATCAGGCGGCACTCCGGATAGGTTTGAGGGGGTTTATTTCAACATTAAGGTAACAGCATCGCCTTACGCGTTTCGGGAAACATTGCCTTAATCATAGGCATGCAGAGAAATAGTCATCACTTCCTTAAATAGTTGATCTCACAGTGACCTCTGCTGGGCTAAACATGAATCAGCTGCCCATAATGTTACAATTATTAGTCACTGTCAGGGGGCCTATCAGCTCCAGGAGTAGTCTGGTCACGGAGGAAGCTGAGGGGTTAAATTTCAAGTTTGCGTACAAATAGGATCAGGCGTAATCGTAATCAAAGTCCAGGCAAAAGTCCAAAAGGCAGGCAGAATAGTATCAAGGTCGAGGTTCAGGAAGGGTCAAAACATCAGGAATAACGAAATAACGTTACACGAATAATAAAGCACCCAGGAATTCAACAAACAATCCCTATACTCGGGCATTGAACCGGCGTCCTGGGCTTTCTTTTATTTTGAATTTGTCGCCAAATGCAGTGTCGTGACATCACGCGTTTGCATGCTGACGCACCAGGCCCGTACCCATGCAGCTGCCATGGGTGCTGCCATCTTGGATCCACCATCGCTGAGAGTAATATGTATCAAAAATCTAAAACCATCTTTTATCAGTATATTAAAAGGAGAAGAGAGGAACATATATAAAGCTCAGCTGTGATTAAAATAAAATAATGTTACCGTGTGGGGAGTCAATTTTTCTAGAAGAATATGGGAGGAAATATATAACAGACCCATATGGGTTCCATTGGTAGTGATTAAAAAGTTCTGAAAGATTGTGAAAAATCCCTTTGGATAAGAATAATAGGTCATATGCCTAGGGACCCTGGTTTAGGGACCCCAAATTAAAAATCCATAAGGCTTCTCTCAAATTAAGGGGACGTACAGGCCCGGATTTGTGGAAAGGCAACCAAGGACCGGGCCTAGGGTGGCAGGATTTTAGGGGGTGGCATGCTTCCCTAACCACGCCTACATTGGTTCAGAAACACTGGGGATGTGCAGGAGATACAATTGTTTTTATAATCTTTGTGTCCGACATCCCCATTGCTCTAAAAATGTGTTCGAATAAATGGGAGGGGACGACGAATGACAGCAGGCCTAGGGGCGCCCACTATGTCCCTGGGGACGTAAAGTATCCCCACCTCTGGGAATAATCTTAACTTGCTCAATAACCTTTACTCCCAAATCGTGGATGCCCCTATGAGAACAAGATGCAAAATGCTTCCCTACAGGGGATTTGTCATCCTTCTTTTCGATGGCCCTTATATGTTCTCATATTCTGTCTTTCAGACAGCGAATCGATCTGCCAAAATATTGTTTAGTACAGTTGCTACACTCTAAAAGCTAAACTATATTTTTTAAATTGCAGTTAAAAAAAAACCTTATTCTGGTAAACATGGCCTGTTACATTTGACTTAAAACCATGCCTTACAGTAATTACTTTGGAGGTTTTTCATGTGGTTCTCCACATTTATAGGTACCCTTAACAGAAAGCCAGTTAGCCCATGGTCGATGTTAAAGGGTCATCGGAAAACATGTTTTTTTCAAAACACATCAGTTTATAGTGCTACCCCAGCAGAATTCTGCATTGAAATCCATTTCTCAAAAGAGCAAACAGATTTTTTTATATTCAATTCTGAAATCTGACATTGGGCTAGACATTTTGTCAATTTCCCAGCTGCCCCTGGTCATGTGACTTGTGCCTGCACTTTAGGAGAGAAATGCTTTCTGGCAGGCTGCTGTTTTTCCTTCTCAATGTAACTGAATGTGTCTCAGTGGGACATGGGTTTTTACTATTGAGTGCTGTTCTTAGATCTACCAGGCAGCTGTTATCTTGTGTTAGGGAGCTGCTATCTGGTTACCTTCCCATTGTTCTTTTGTTTGGCTGCTGGGGGGGAAAGGGAGGGGGGTGATATCACTCCAACTAGCAGTACAGCAGTAAAGAGTGATTAACGTTTATCAGAGCACAAGTCACATGACTTGGGGCAGCTGGGAAATTGACAATATGTCTAGCCCCATGTCAGATTTCAAAATTGAATATAAAAACATCTGTTTGCTCTTTTGAGAAATGGATTTCAGTGCAGAATTCTGCTGGAGCAGCACTATTAACTGATTCATTTTGAAAATTTTTCCCACGACAGTATCCCTTTAAGGAAGAAACCACACTCAGGGCTAAAAATTTTACCCACGGTAGGGGCTTTCCTTTTCCTTTCCCTGACATTTTATTATATAGAATAGGAAGATATTTTTTTACTATTTTACAAACTGAAGTGAATTCTTTCTAGAAAATGATCTTCTCATTGTCATTAACTGGATTAGTACTTTTTCTTCTAGATTTGTCTCCTACATCATGTTCAATCATACATATGTGGGCCCGTCTTGCCCTATCATATGAATTCCTGATCAAGTTCATAGAGTAACCCCTTCTGTGTAGCCTATTGGACAGTTCCCGGACTGCTCGGTAAAGGACCTGTCAGAACTACAGTTCCTATGGTTTCTGACGAATTGGCTACAGGGTATACTGCGCAGTGTATGTTTTGAATGGAAACTATTTGCCCTAAGTATGGTGTTGCATGCTGTAAATTTTTCCTGAATTAGTGTTTCCTCTCAATTTAAGGTGCAGAAAATCTATTTTGTGTGTATTATGTGTTAAAGAAAAAGTGAGATTGTGATTGTTATTATTTAAGTGGGTGTGGAATTCTTGAATGGACTTCAGTGGCTCATCCCAAATAAATAAAAGGTCATCAATATAGTGAATGTACAATATAATGTGTTTTCGATGGGGGTTGTCACATCCTAAGATGTGGGGCTGTTCCCACCAACCCATGTATAGGTTGGCAAAGGAGGGGACAAAGGATGCCCCCATGGCAGTCCCACATCTCTGGAGGTAGAATCCCCCATTGATTCTGGATTCTGGATGTCACACCATCACACCATAACAAATAAATCAGGCAAAGAGAAAGATTGTCTTTGCCTTTTTAGAATATCTGATTTCGTTAAATCATTTGTTTTATAACAGAAGATGAAAAAGACTTGGAATCCTGAAGAATATTCACACAGCACTTAAATGTTTAAAAGTTGAGCAACGCTGGTAATGTTTTAGCACCATCTAGTGAAATATCTGGCATAATAATATTTGAGAAAGTGAAGGCAAAATCAATTCTTGCTGGACAACATATCCTTGTATAACATCAGGGTTGTAGTTGTAAAACAAAAATTACTCAGTACAACATTTCTATATTTTTGCAGGGCCAAAAAAAAAAACAATTACATTGTAAAAGGATCCTGCAGGAGGAACCTCTGTTTTAAGAAAAATTAAATAATTAAAAAAAAATTGGATTATTTGGAAAAATGAAGTCTATGGCAGACAGCCTTCCCGTAATTAGGAGCGTTCTGGATAGTGTGTTTCCGAATAATGGATCCTATACTTGTATCAGTGCAAATATATATTCAAGGTCAATCCAATCACATGTCAGGAAAAGGGTGTACCTCAATATTCATATTAAGATAATATTCAACTGATTAATTCATAGCACCTCAATCAGTTTACTTCAGTTTACTATAACCCACACATCACAGATCTGGGATAGACTCAGGACTTGCATATTAATCCTGTTCCATAAGGTTAGTCTGTTTTGGAAGACCTAATCTCAAACAGGGTGTATAAATCCCAAGATCTATTCAGACTCTTGACCAGTTTTCTCATTCTGACATTTTTATGTAAAAGCACTCTTTCATATTAGAAAGGTTTTCATTCTATAGTTCTGTAGAGAGCCACAAATTTTATTTCATACCGTATCTGTACTCTGCTTTGTGGCTTTTGCCCTATTTAACGTGAATGACTGTCCCCATGACTACACATCAAATTATTTATATAAGCCGTATCAGTGTTTGCAATATCTCTCCTAGGCCAAGTTGTTTCCAAATCATTTTGGATCCCTGCCCTTCTTCTAGGGCTCCTTTAGGCATGAGAGTTCAGCATTTAGTTTATAATTAACTGTACTTTGAAGTACAGGTATGGGATGCGTAATCCGGAAACCCATTATACAGAAAGCTCTGAATTACAGAGAAGGCCATTTCCCCTAGACTTCATTATAATCAAATAATCAACATTTTTTTAAATTATTCCCTTTTCCTTTATAAATATAAAACAGTACCTTGTGCTTGATCCCAACTAAGATATAATTAATCCTTACTGGAAGAAAAATCATACTATTGGGTTTATTTAATGTTTACATGATTTTCGAGTAGACTTAAGGTATGAAGATCCAAATTACGGAAAGATCCATTATCCGGAAAACCCCATGTCCCAAGCATTCTGGATAACAGGTCCCATATCTGTATATCTTTTATTGTTTTAACATAGTTGAGTTCTATTAATAATGTATTATACAAATTTTGTACACATTTTGTGTCCAATTAGAACCCTCATTTTCTATCTTTAGGTCTGTCCGTACTGTCCCTAACAGTATTTTCCAACAGAAAAAATGTATCACTGGTATTATGTCTATCCAATAGTATTAGTCCTCAACCAAATGTGTACCAGACAATGCGGATAATGTAATGAAAACACTTTTTTGTTTTTTTACATGTAGTAATTCATAGAAACTAACCAGCAGTTAGCTATGGATTACTAGATGTGGAAAAACCAAAGAATTTATATTATATGACACAGATTTTTCAGAAGAATATTTAGTGTATCCCTCCAACACTATGGGCATTGTTTACAAATGTGAGAAAGAAGTCAACAAGATCACGATATCAACATTAATCATAATCATTTCTATAGCTATGAATGAGTTTTGGGTGACATGATGAGTTTATTTTATTAATCCAGTAAAGAACTATGGATTTTGACAGCAAGGTCACATAGGGTTGTTATGTTTTGGTAGCCGAAGATGAGTTAGATTATAACAGTGCTTTATTAGCAGGTTCATGCAGCCATTACACAACAGTAAGCAACTCTAACACCACAAGCTGTATAGAAAGTATGCACAGTAAAAGTCTTGAGCACAGTGACATCTACAGGCCATTTGTATAAACGCCACATATTCCCCCTATAGTAGGAAAGCATTTGGACAACTATAATAAACACCAACAATTAAACAGTATGCATTTTTAAACAATATTATACATTCTTCACATCACAAAGTCCTTGGTCCATGCAGGGAGTTTTTCTGATTCTCTTGGTACATCTTATAGGTTCACTTTCTTCAGGCCTATGGCAGTTGACATCAGGAGTAGGAAAATGTTCTTCATCAAATGGAGCTTCTCCAAAGTCATATCTAACAGGAAGATGACTTGCATTCCATATGCATCCATCAGACAGTTCAAATGTGTATGGTCCTCGATGGTGTCTCACTTCAAGTGGTGTAGTAAATTTAGATTGTCCTTGTTTCAGTATTCCTGGTTTCTTAATTCTGACTAAAGATCCAGGCTGAAAGTGTACTTCTCTGGCACCACATTTTCTTTCAGTATAAGCCTTGTTGACATTGCACAATGTCAGCAGTAAATGATTTTGTAGGCATAGTATTTTGTGAAAGTTTGATGTCTGCAAAAACACAAATACTGGTGTTGCACGGTGGATGTTGGCTCGCAAGTGCACCGTGGAAATTGCAATAGTGCATATTCCATTATTATTAGTAGGGCTTCATTTTGTGCGTATTTACGCTAGTAAACGCTATTTTAAAAACCCAATATAAAAACACCCCCTGTGACCTTGCTTGGTTTTTAAATTGTCTTATATAACTAATCTCTTACTGTTATCAATTGATTAATTATAACATGACGTTTTGGGGGTTTTTCTGTTTTTCTACGTTTTACATTAATTATATGCCCTTGCTTTAAAAGTAGAAAATGTATGGCAAAGATGAACTAATACAGGATATGAGCATTGTGAAATGTAATATTCTTCATTAGGCAGTTATTACATTGCAGATTTATATTGTGCATAATACACTTTACCTATTTCTGATATATGTCTTTACATTTGTTAAGACATTTTGAAGCCTATATCATGTTACAGAAGTGGAACAGAACTTGAACTTGAGGGCATCCTGAAAAAAAAAACAATATATAGTTGTTCTAGGTAAACTAAAAGTCTTTCCCAGGAAATGCCCCTGATGTAAAAGAGCACAAAATATTTAAAAACTGTCTGGCAATAAAAGTACCACAAGTGCCACATCGGCTGGTAAATAAAGGCTATTCTTTTTCAGTAAGAGTTTTTATTACATACACTCCAAACAGGTGCAAACTATAAAATCTGCAGCCTTTCTTCTACAGGTGGGTGAGGTTGCTAAATATTTCTAGGTTTGCAAAATCTATATTAAATGTATGCAACGCAAATTCTTTCGCATTGTGAATAGTTTTTATGGTAACAACGTTTATTACATTCCCTTTTAAGACCTTTATTACATGTGTCCCTTTATGTTACACTGACAATGCTGCTTGCTTCTGTTCTCTCCAGATCTTTCATTCGGTTTTCCCTTCTACCTGAAATTCTGTCCTCAAATGTGCATTTCCTAGTCAGGTCACTCTAAATAAAATGTATATTTTTTTCTCAATAATCAGGTGCATGAATTAAAATTGCTTTGTCAGTACTTTACTGTTCTTGTCAATTAAATACTTCACAGTGGGTGTTGTGTTTGGATCCTGCTGTTCTGTACCTCTTGCTTCATTTCCTGCTGTTTACAACCTGTAAACCTTAACTGACAGACGTTTAATATGTATTTGTCTTTCTTTATGTACCTCAGACAAAAGGCTTGGGCCTGAAACATGTTGTGTTTGGGACACTTCCAATCATAATTTTGGGCATGCATGCCAGGTTGTGACCTTCTGTCGCTGTTTTGAACTTCTTAAGAAGCACTGATATGGAATTTGTACAAATGAGTTACAAAAATATATCTATATATATATATATATATATATACATGAAAGGGGTCTTTACATAATTTGGAGTCTGTAATTTGGAGAACTGTAACACTAAAAAATTAAACTGTTTTAAAATAATGAAAATATCATGTATTATTGCCCTGCACTAGTAAAACTGCTGTGTTTGCTTCAGAAACACTACTATAGTTCATATAAACAAACTGCTGTGTAGCAATGGTGGAAACTGAAAAAAGACTATATGGCACAGGTTAAATAATGGATAACAGTTAACACCATTATGTTCTACAGAGCTTATTTACTATCTGCTGTGTAACCTGAGCCTTTTCTCCTTTGAATGGCTGCCCCCATTGCTACACAGCAGCATATTTATATAGACAAACGTAGTGTTTCTGAAGCAAACACAGCAGTATTACCGGTGCAGAGCAACACTACATTATATTTTTTATTACTTTAAAAAACTTTAATTTTTTGATGTTACAGTTTCTTTAAGAGTAACCTGTCACTCTAAGAAATAATTCCACCATATTTGACCTTGTTAGTCGACCAAAATAAACATAACTAACATTACATAAATTATTTAAATCTTGTTACCTTCTTTCTTTTAGAATCCGCAATTTGAGCAATTTGAGCATATTGGCAGAGCCATTTTATGGAAACCATTAACAAGCTAAGTTTTATATCATCTAAAAAATTTTTAGAGAGGGGTACCTGATGTACATGCCCATGTACAGGGTACACTTCAACTGTATGAACCATAATTCTAGCTAGTAGTGATGTGCAGGCCTGCCCCATACCCATGGGTTAGCCTGGTTTTCGGCCTCAGCACTCTATTTGCAGGTTGTGGGCGGGTTTGGGTTCTTCTTTTTTAAAGACTTTATAGGCTTGCGCTCGGCAAAGTGTTATTAAAGAAAGCACACAATTTGTACCAAAGCAGTTTAACAGAACTTTATATTTTAACCCTTTAAGTGCCAGCAGAATTTCACATTTTGGTTACGCGAAATGCCAGCCGTTTTTGAAACATTTTGTGCTCTCTCACTTTAGGGGCATTTTCTGAGGGGAAACCTATAGTTTACCTAGGAAAACTATACATTGTTTTTTTCGGTAGAAACTGAGCTTTCTAAATCAGCCTGAGTTTTCATGTATTTACACCTGTGCAAAAAAATTTATAGTGCTAAATACCAAAAAAAAATGAAAAATTACCATTTTTCATCGTATATCAATTTATACCAGAAAAATATTTCATTTTACGGATGAAAATCCAACTGATTTGGAAAGCCTTATGTCTCTCGAACGTGCCAATACCAGATATGTATAGTTTTAGGGAGATTTAGGATTTCTGTACAGCAAAAACTCCCGGCAATATATTACCAAATTTTGAAAGCACTAAGGCAGAAAACGGCATGCTTTAGATTCCAAGGCAAAAAATCCTGAAACCGTAGGTTTACCCCAGAAAACCATACATTTTTGAAAAGTACACATTCTGCCGATTACAAAATGGGTAACTATGTCTCTCTACTCCCAACTACCAAACATAAAAGCTTGTCTGAACATAGCGGTTTTTCAACAAAAAATTCAAAATTCTGAAAAATCATTTCAAAGGTTTTATTTTGCTGCTCCGCATATCCCAAACTATATTAGGTACCAAGTAAAAGCACATGAAATATGATTGCCAGGGGTCCACTGAACAGTTTGATACCCATTATGCATAGGTTTACCAAAGTATCTGGCATTTAGAGACACCAATATGTAGTTAGCACATCCAAATTGTTCAGGACTTTACTTCAGCTACTGAGAAATCAACACATTGACTGCATTTTTTGTGGGGTAAAAACACAGAAATATATGTTTACCCCCCAAACCCATATATTTTTGGAAAGTACACATTCTACTGAATCTAAAATGGGTACCCATGCCTTTCTGCTCCAAACTACTGAGTCGCAAGGCTTTCCCAAAGTTGTCGGTTTTGGTGAAATATCTGAAAATTGCCTCAAAGCTTCAACTTCCCAGCACCATATCACCCATGTGTCATTACGTACTAAGAAAAAGCACCCTAAATATGATTGCCAGGGTTCCTCCGAACAGTTTGGTGGCCATTGTTCATAGGTTTACCAAAGTATCTGGCATTTAGAGGCCCCAAAATGAAGTTAGCGCATACAAACAGTCCCGTGGGTAACTTCAGCTAATGAAAAATCAACACATTGACTCCATTTTTGTGGGGTAAAAACACAGAAATATATGTTTACCCCCCAAACCCATACATTTTTGGAAAGTACACATTCTACCGAATCTAAAATGGGTACCCATGCCTTATTGCTCCAAACTACTGAGTCGCAAGGCTTTCCCAAAGTTGTCGGTTTTGGTGAAATATCTGAAAATTGCCTCAAAGCTTCAACTTCCCAGCACCATATCACCCATGTGTCATTACGTACTAAGAAAAAGCACCCTGAATATGATTGCCAGGGTTCCTCTGAACATTTTGGTGGCCATTGTTCATAAGTTTACCAAAGTATCTGGCATTTAGAGTCCCCAAAATGAAGTTAGCGCATACAAACAGTCCCGTGGGTAACTTCAGCTAATGAAAAATCAACACATTGACTGCATTTTTGTGGGGTAAAAACACAGAAATATATGTTTACCCCCCAAACCCATACATTTTTGGAAAGTACACATTCTACCGAATCTAAAATGGGTACCCATGCCTTATTGCTCCAAACTACTGAGTCGCAAGGCTTTCCCAAAGTTGTCGGTTTTGGTGAAATATCTGAAAATTGCCTCAAAGCTTCAACTTCCCAGCACCATATCACCCATGTGTCATTACGTACTAAGAAAAAGCACCCTAAATATGATTGCCAGGGTTCCTCCGAACAGTTTGGTGGCCATTGTTCATAGGTTTACCAAAGTATCTGGCATTTAGAGGCCCCAAAATGAAGTTAGCGCATACAAACAGTCCCGTGGGTAACTTCAGCTAATGAAAAATCAACACATTGACTCCATTTTTGTGGGGTAAAAACACAGAAATATATGTTTACCCCCCAAACCCATACATTTTTGGAAAGTACACATTCTACCGAATCTAAAATGGGTACCCATGCCTTATTGCTCCAAACTACTGAGTCGCAAGGCTTTCCCAAAGTTGTCGGTTTTGGTGAAATATCTGAAAATTGCCTCAAAGCTTCAACTTCCCAGCACCATATCACCCATGTGTCATTACGTACTAAGAAAAAGCACCCTAAATATGATTGCCAGGGTTCCTCCGAACAGTTTGGTGGCCATTGTTCATAGGTTTACCAAAGTATCTGGCATTTAGAGGCCCCAAAATGAAGTTAGCGCATACAAACAGTCCCGTGGGTAACTTCAGCTAATGAAAAATCAACACATTGACTGCATTTTTGTGGGGTAAAAACACAGAAATATATGTTTACCCCCCAAACCCATACATTTTTGGAAAGTACACATTCTACCGAATCTAAAATGGGTACCCATGCCTTATTGCTCCAAACTACTGAGTCGCAAGGCTTTCCCAAAGTTGTCGGTTTTGGTGAAATATCTGAAAATTGCCTCAAAGCTTCAACTTCCCAGCACCATATCACCCATGTGTCATTACGTACTAAGAAAAAGCACCCTAAATATGATTGCCAGGGTTCCTCCGAACAGTTTGGTGGCCATTGTTCATAGGTTTACCAAAGTATCTGGCATTTAGAGGCCCCAAAATGAAGTTAGCGCATACAAACAGTCCCGTGGGTAACTTCAGCTAATGAAAAATCAACACATTGACTGCATTTTTGTGGGGTAAAAACACAGAAATATATGTTTACCCCCCAAACCCATACATTTTTGGAAAGCACACATTCTACCGAATCTAAAATGGGTACCCATGCCTTATTGCTCCAAACTACTGAGTCGCAAGGCTTTCCCAAAGTTGTCGGTTTTGGTGAAATATCTGAAAATTGCCTCAAAGCTTCAACTTCCCAGCACCATATCACCCATGTGTCATTACGTACTAAGAAAAAGCACCCTAAATATGATTGCCAGGGTTCCTCCGAACAGTTTGGTGGCCATTGTTCATAGGTTTACCAAAGTATCTGGCATTTAGAGGCCCCAAAATGAAGTTAGCGCATACAAACAGTCCCGTGGGTAACTTCAGCTAATGAAAAATCAACACATTGACTGCATTTTTGTGGGGTAAAAACACAGAAATATATGTTTACCCCCCAAACCCATACATTTTTGGAAAGTACACATTCTACCGAATCTAAAATGGGTACCCATGCCTTATTGCTCCAAACTACTGAGTCGCAAGGCTTTCCCAAAGTTGTCGGTTTTGGTGAAATATCTGAAAATTGCCTCAAAGCTTCAACTTCCCAGCACCATATCACCCATGTGTCATTACGTACTAAGAAAAAGCACCCTAAATATGATTGCCAGGGTTCCTCCGAACAGTTTGGTGGCCATTGTTCATAGGTTTACCAAAGTATCTGGCATTTAGAGGCCCCAAAATGAAGTTAGCGCATACAAACAGTCCCGTGGGTAACTTCAGCTAATGAAAAATCAACACATTGACTGCATTTTTGTGGGGTAAAAACACAGAAATATGTGTTTACCCCCCAACCCCATATATTTTTGGAAAGTACACATTCTACAGAATCTAAAATGGGTACCCATGCCTTTCTGCTCCAAACTACTGAGTCGCAAGGCTTTGCCAAATTTGGCGGTTTTGGTGAAATATCTGGAAATTGCCTCAAAGCTTCAACTTTCCAGCATCGTATTGTCCATGTATCATTACCAGCATAAAGCATCCTAAATATAAACATATGGGTCTACTAAACAGTTTGATGCCCAATGTGCATAGATATACCAAACTATGTGGCGCACAGAGACCCCCAAATGACAATATGTATAGACATTTTCACGGCTGACGCGCTGGCTGCTGCAATATAACCACCCGGTGTGTGTATTATGCGACATTAGACCACCTAACAGTACAGAGACCCCAGAAAACCATATATTTTCAGAAAGTAAACATTCTGACGAATCCAATATGGGTAAATAAGTGTTTCTACTGCAAACTGCCAAACTGCAAAGCAATGCTGAACATAACGGTTTTTATCAAATTTCTGAAAATCGTCACAAAGCTTGAATTTTACCCCATTATATGCCCCACATTTCGTAACTTATCAGCATGAAACATCCTAAATATGAATGCCAGGGGTCTACTGAACACTTTGATGCCCAATATGCATAGATATACCAAACTATGTGGCGCACAGAGACCCCCAAATGACAATAGTGTATATACAATTTCACAGCTGACGCGCTGGCTGCTGCAATATAAGCACCCGGTGCGTGTATTATGCAACATTAGAACCCCCTAACAGTACAGAGACCCCAGAAAACCATATATTTTCAGAAAGTACACATTCTGACGAATTCAATATGGGTAAATAAGTGTTTCTACTGCAAACTGCCAAACTGCAAAGTAATGCTGAACATAATGGTTTTTATCAAATTTCTGAAAATCGTCACAAAGCTTGAATTCTACCCCATTATATGCCCCACATTTCGTAACGTATCAGCATAAAACATCCTAAATATGAACGCCAGGGGTCTACTGAACACTTTGATGCCCAATATGCATAGATATACCAAACTATGTGGCGCACAGAGACCCCCAAATGACAATAGTGTATATACATTTTCACGGCTGACGCGCTGGCTGCTGCAATATGAGCACCTGGTGTGTGTATTATGCGACATTAGACCCCCCTAACAGTACAGAGACCCCAGAAAACCATATATTTTCAGAAAGTACACATTCTGACGAATCCAATATGGGTAAATAAGTGTTTCTACTGCAAACTGCCAAACTGCAAAGCAATGCTGAACATAACGGTTTTTATCAAATTTCTGAAAATCTTCACAAAGCTTGAATTTTACCCCATTATATGCCCCACATTTCGTAACGTATCAGCATAAAACATCCTAAATATTAACGCCAGGGGTCTACTGAACACTTTGATGCCCAATATGCATAGATATACCAAACTATGTGGCGCACAAAGACCCCCAAATGACAATAGTGTATATACATTTTCACGGCTGACGCGCTGGCTGCTGCAATATGAGCACCTGGTGTGTGTATTATGCGACATTAGACCCCCCTAACAGTACAGAGACCCCAGAAAACCATATATTTTCAGAAAGTACACATTCTGACGAATCCAATATGGGTAAATAAGTGTTTCTACTGCAAACTGCCAAACTGCAAAGCAATGCTGAACATAACGGTTTTTATCAAATTTCTGAAAATCGTCACAAAGCTTGAATTTTACCCCATTATATGCCCACATTTCGTAACGTATCAGCATAAAACATCCTAAATATGAACGCCAGGGGTCTACTGAACACTTTGATGCCCAATATGCATAGATATACCAAACTATGTGGCGCACAGAGACCCCCAAATGACAATAGTGTATATACATTTTCACGGCTGACGCGCTGGCTGCTGCAATATGAGCACCTGGTGTGTGTATTATGCGACATTAGACCCCCATAACAGTACAGAGACCCCAGAAAACCATATATTTTCAGAAAGTACACATTCTGACAAATCCAATATGGGTAAATAAGTGTTTCTACTGCAAACTGCCAAACTGCAAAGCAATGCTGAACATAACGGTTTTTATCAAATTTCTGAAAATCGTCACAAAGCTTGAATTTTACCCCATTATATGCCCCACATTTCGTAACGTATCAGCATAAAACATCCTAAATATGAACGCCAGGGGTCTACTGAACACTTTGATGCCCAATATGCATAGATATACCAAACTATGTGGCGCACAGAGACCCCCAAATGACAATAGTGTATATACATTTTCACGGCTGACGCGCTGGCTGCTGCAATATGAGCACCTGGTGTGTGTATTATGCGACATTAGACCCCCATAACAGTACAGAGACCCCAGAAAACCATATATTTTCAGAAAGTACACATTCTGACGAATCCAATATGGGTAAATAAGTGTTTCTACTGCAAACTGCCAAACTGCAAAGCAATGCTGAACGTAACGGTTTTTATCAAATTTTTGAAAATCGTCACAAAGCTTGAATTCTACCGCATTATATGCCCCACATTTCGTAACGTATCAGCATAAAACATCCTAAATATGAACGCCAGGGGTCTACTGAACAATTTGATGCCCAATATGCATAGATATACCAAACTATGTGGCGCACAGAGACCCCCAAATGGATATATAGTAGATAAAATTTACAAGGTAAAACAAAATAAGGCAGTAAAGAGTGAAATGCAAAAAAATCCAATAAAACCACAAAAATCAATGTTTTTTTTCCAGACTAGTGTTATCGGCCGTCAGAATCACAGTTTGAATATTTTAGCTGGGCCAAACAGGTTATACGGCTAGAAACAAGTGAACACAACATACGCAGAGCTGAAAATGCAATAAAATGGCTAAAAATTCAATAAAATGGCTAAAAATGCACCAAAATACCCAAAATTGCAATATAATCGCCGAAATAACATAAAAAAGATATTGCACAGTACGGTTAGCGAATACGCTATTCGTAATGGCAATAAAACATCTTTTTCAGCCAAAAAAAGAGACGATGCGATAAGAAAAAAAAAAAAAAAGCCACAATGCCATGTATGTGCGTGTGCGTGTGTACAAATGGTAAATTACATGTTATGTGCGCGTGTGTGCGTGTGCACATGTGTGTAAGTGCAGTGAGTGTAAGTGACCCCCCCAATCCCCAAAAATGTATGTGTAAGTGTGTGTAAGTGTGAATCTAAGTGTGTATTACTGTAATAAGTGTGTGTTGGTGTGTTTGTGTGTGTAATTGTTGCACTAACCTGAAAAAGTCGCTGGAGACTGTTGCACACGATCAGGAAGAGGCCCTGGAAGAAATCTGCGACGTCTTCTGTGTCTCTGTGCTGTGGGGGCGGAGATCTCCGGCGCGGTGTAGGCTGCAGCAGCAGGACACGTAAGTAGCACGTGCCTGCTGCTGTTTTTGGGCCCCTGGGCGATCGCGCCCCAGGGGCCACTCGATCCCCTGCTCTGCTCGTTGTCTAGGGGCAGGGGATCGAGCAGGAACGGAGCGAGCGGCTCTAACAGCCGCTCCTCCGCTTCTGAACCCGGAAGTGCTGCAGAACGTAGAATCTACGTTCTGTGGCATTTCAAGTTACTTTTCCACAGAACGTAGATTCTACGTTCTGTGGCACTTAAAGGGTTAATGCATATAAAACTGTACCAGGTTTATCCACACTTAATACTGTAACATTTATAGTAGTGACTTCATGAACATCTTTATTTTTTTTGGTTTTACTGGTCAGTTAACCCCTTGATTTACCAATTGCAAATATTTATTGTAGCAGAAAGTTGTCAAACTTACAATAAATCCTTTGTACTGTCATTGCAACAAAATATATTTGCAGATGGTAAATTTGCAAAGACAAATAACACGGTAAATTACAACATTGGCACCCACTACCTGTATTTTGTAGGAACAGACATCCCACTGAATTCAAAACAGTGCAGCATTATATAAAAGTTTCCCCAGTTAATTCCCCAGTACAGTATTATTAATCATTACACAAATTATATTTACAGCACTCTGGGGTATTAGAGTATTGGAGTAGAGTATTAGGAAACTAAAAGGGACAATGGAACTGTTTTATGGATCATTTAGAGCCCATTTAAAGGAGCCTTAAACCTTCCTTTGATTCCATAACTTCTGAGATATTCACAATTGTATTGCTAATACCAGGTTACCGTCTAAACAGCAAGTCAGAGTGGCAGCGACACTGTGGTGAATGAAAAAAAATCATAGCAATCCTTTAATTGGTTGTGGTATTATAATGTTCATAAGCAAAAAACAGGTTTCTTGGAATAAATACGAAAGGAAGATATAAGTGGAAACTCCGATAACGTAGAAAGGGGGCTTATACTACCAGTGGAGATAAGAATTATTAATATTTGGTCTGCAACTTAAGAGCACCACATATTTTTATGAAAAGATAAGCATGTCTGCTAAATTAAAGACAAATATTTACCTTGTCTCAACAGTTGAACTTCCTTGGAAATATGTGTAATAGTTATATTTTTGCCTTACCTGCATTACATTGTTCAGGGTGGGCAGGAATAATGCAATTGAAAAGAACCATTTCGCAGTTGAGCAGCCATGAACAAAAGAAACACCGGCTTTAGCAATAACACATTTAATATTTAGAATTAATCATTTGCTTAGTTTAGATGAGAGTGCTGTTTACAAAAATTTCCATCTGTAGACACACATGAAACCTTTAGCAAAAGTTGTCCTGGGATAAAAGACTTGGGGGGACTGAATGCCAGAAGATATGGTATCACAAAGCATAATAGCTCTGTATATTACCTATTCCTGATCTTAAAATAGTGCCCTTTAGAGGCTATACTGCCATGAACCATAATTATGTGGCCCCTTTTTTTGGTACTCTAGTTGCTCAAAGTATCGTTGCTGGCAGATTTTAGGCAGTAAATGCCTTTCACTGGACTGGGAAATGCATGGAGGAGGTTTACTCAATAGCTTCACGCTCAATTATGGGCACCATTGGTATAAACAAATGAACAACATAAACAGGTAAATACAAGATTAACCTTCTGAGACAACAGCACACACTGGCTCCTCAGTGGACTATAAAGACATCACCTCTACATAGACCTCTACACTTGAATCCCTGCATTGGTGACAACACTTAGGTTAACCCATTACTCTATTTAGTGGAAATACAGAATATACGTTTCTAAAGTATCGAAACCCATCACTAGCTAGTTCTCATTTATGAGATTCCCTTTCCCTTACAACTCATGTAAGGCCCTCACTGTCTTAGACCTTGGATATAAGTCCACCCTCTTTAATGAGGCACCAAGAGTAAAAACTAGCCCACCTGCAGGGTCTGACCTCTCCTGGTGGAGTTTTACCACCAATTTATGTATAGGCTCCTCCCTTTCATTTACTAAGGGTCCATCCAGCTCCAACATGATAAGGGGTTATCTAGTTTATTAATCCCTACATGGCTTTCCTTACTTCTATGTTTTCGACTGGGCAGGAATGCCCTTGTCCACTTGTTTTAATTAAAAAAATGTGCAAATAATGTTTTTTTTCCCCTTTGTTTAATGGATTGTCAGCATAACTTCCCTTATAGAAAGCTAGAGGGAGGCCAAGAAATGTCAAGAAGTATTTTTGCACAAATAATGAAAACCATGTCCAGTGTATTAAGAGAAAATATCCATACTACTAATTTATACAACATTGTAAATTAATGATGAAAACGTTTTTTTTCAGCATTAGCAAGAAATTGATTTATATACAAGTGCTGCTAGACGAATAAGAAATTAAATTCTACTTAAGCCATGTATAGGAGCCATCTACATCACCTGACAATATAACTCTGACATTATGGTCAACTCTGTTGTCATTGTTTGATAATTTATCCCATAGAACAACTGATTTTTGGAAAATCCTAACTACCAATTGCTCCTGACTAACATGTAAAGGAACTGCTGTGAGTCACCCTACACAAGCAGGTAGTGTTTCCACTTCATATTTACCTTTGCAAGGAGAGATGCATGTTTGTCATTTATGTCAATGGGAAAAAATGTGCAGAATTGTAGTGATCTGTACTTTGATTAAATTGCTCTGTATTCTGATGCCTTCAGTTATAAATAAAGGTTGCCATGGGTTACTGCCGGGGTGTAAAATTGCCCAGTGCGGATAAATGACCCCATTGTGAACACATAAACCCAGCTATAAACACACACACGTTATTTAGAAAAATATAGTTTCCTAAATATTATATTTAATTAATATTTATTAGGGATGCACTGAATCCAGGATTCAGTTCGGGATTCGGCCAGGATTAGGCCTTTTTCAGCAGGATTCGGATTCGGCTGAATACTTCTGTCCGGCCTAACCGAATCCGAACCCTAATTTGCATATGCATATGCAAATTAGGGGTGGGGAGGGAAATCACGTGACTTTTAGTTAGAAAACAAGGAAGTAAAAAATTGCATATGCAAATTAGGGTTCGGCTTCAGTTCGGTATTCGGCCGAATCTTTCACGAAGGATTCGGGGGTTCAGCCGAATCCAAAATAGTAGATTCGGTGCATCCCTAATATTTATTATTAGTTATAAAACTGTCGTATTTTACATTCGATTTTTCACCATAGTACATTAAGACATTCCAATAATTGTTAATATCTTTGAGATATTTGATAAAAAGAACTTTTTTAGCACATTGTACTTACAACACACTATTGCACATTGTACTTACGACACTATAGTGTCGTAGTATCAGATATTTTCAGATCAGCTTTTAATGGTTTTTACAAGAGCTTGGTAGATACAGCTGCACAGATAAGAACAAATACCTGGCTTTATAAAAAAAATTGGAGCACATTTCCTGTATTTGCCTATCTGGAGTTCCAAAATGTCAATATAGTTGTTACAGTGTAAAGTGCACTATTTGCTAAAATATATAGAATAAAAAGCCACTGATAAAGCTGAAAGCTCAGACTAAGGGGCCTATTTAGTATGCTGCATAAACAAAATTTGCCAGAAAAAAACGGTGTAAGATAAATAGGTAATATATAAAGGTGTGTTTTATTTTAAGCCATGTGAATGCCAGATTTCCCAATATATTAAGTAAATTGTAAGTAAGTTCCAGTGGAAGTTGCTCAAAGAAAAAATTTATGCTGTTTTTATGTCTGGTTATGTGCCGTTTTTTACATTACCTAATAAATCTGCCCCTGTAGGTCAGTTAGAGCGAGATTTGGTTTGGATTTGTATTTGTTGTCCGAGGTTGTCTTGAAACTCTAGACGGTCATAAATAGTGATGGGCGAATTTATTCGCCAGGCGCGAATTCGCGCGATTCGCTGCCAGCGAATAAATTCGCGAAACGCCCGCGAAAATTTGCGTCAAAAATTCGCCGGCGTAAGGAATGCATCAGCTCCTTGCCCCGACAGCCTGCTTGTATTGTATTGCGATCCTGTTGTTAGGCCCTTAGGCCAAATGATGAGATCAGCATGAAAAAGCCTACGTCAAGGTGAGTATATAAGTAAAAGATTCTCTCATTCGGGACCTCATCAAACAAGCACATTTTTACATTTATGACTAGTGATGGGCGAATTTGCGCCGTTTCGCGGGAAAATTCGCGAATTTCGCGAAACGGCGAAAAATTCGCGAAACGGCGAAAAATTCGCAAAATCGGCGCCCATTTTTTTCGAAAAAATTTTTTCGAGAATTTTTCGCCGATTTCACGAATTTTTCGCCGTTTCGCAAATTTTTCGCCGTTTCGCAGAAAAATTTGTGAATTTAGCAAAAAAATTTGCAAAATGCTGCTGGCATCTCGTTTTTGACGCCAGCTAATTTTCGCAGCAGTTTCGCACTGCTTATTTCTCAAATTTTTATTTTTTTTTGAAATTTTGTTTTGCATACCTGATTGAATAACTAGATCTTCTTGCAGCACAAGTATTTCCCACTTCTGGCACCTTTCTGTTCCTAAAATATAAGCTGCATTTATTTAACTTGTGTTTTCCCCAAAAAAACAATTCTGAGAACAGTTCCACCACTTCTGTACACTAGAATTACAGCCGGCAAGTCACTGAAATAACACCATTGTTCCCTGCAAACCACAATAGTATCTAAATAAGTAGTTGCGTGTCCTGGAAAATAAACTGTATTTTATCCAGTAGAATTAGGAAAGTAGCCAGCCACCATGCAAACAAAAGCCCATTATTACAGAATTCCCATAAACGAAGAAAATCTTATTTGCATGTATATGCTTTGTACAAGTAGTTGATCTGCCCTCAGTATTGCATTTAAGAATATGAAAAAAACTCTAAAAGCATTTACATATAATGTTTACTTAGCCTGAAACTTTGAAAAGTTTCCACCATTTCTGAAAAAAATATATATTTTCTTATTTTTACATCTGTATTGCATTTTTGATCATCTACATTATATAATTAGGTGATGTAGTGGTAAAGTTTATTTTTTACGTACAAACTTGAAGACCCAATAGAGTAGAAGATGGGCTTATAGGGTGTTGGAGGGCACCTTTCCACATATTTATGTACAGGTAAAGGACCTGTTGTCCAGAATGCTGGGAACTTGCGGTTTCCTGGATAAGTAAAAAAAATAAAAAAATAAAAATAAATGAACACAATTATTTTCCTTCAATTCAGATTGAATGATATTGGATATTTGGAAGGTCACTTTTTCCCATTGTATTGCCAATTACTTTCCCCCCAAAACTTTTGAATTGCAGGGAATTCCCAGAAGATGTAGGGTCAGACATGGTATTTACATTTGAGCTTACCTGGAGGTTTTTTCTAGGGCTTTTGAGGACAGTTCATGAATATCTATTGTAGGGGACTGGTAAAATATTTGCCATTTATTCAGGCAGTCCCCTAAGTGGATCCTTAGCATAGCTGGGAAAAGTTTCCCTTTCCTAGGTTAAAGAATGCTCCTGGCAGTTCAGGAACTGACCAGAGGTTGTCTCTGTTCTAAAAAATACAAGGGAGAAGCTGATAAATTTTACTTCTAGTTTTGCAGGCATGGTAAAGAGACGGGGGGGAAAGCTTGAGTTTCGATTCTGGCCAGTTTGAATAGTCAGATGTCAAAGTGAGGATCAGAGGTCAGGTGCAGGTCTACCAAACTAGACACAGACTAGACTCTACTGTAATGTACTTCATGTAAATCATAATCATGTGCCCTCACATTCACATTTTCTCCAGAGAAAACAACCCCAACTTTGAAAGTCTTTCCTTATAGATTAAATCGTTCATTCCTTTTAGTTGCACATCTCTGCACTCAAAAACTGAACCACAACTCAAGATGAGTCAAACCAGGAACCTATAAAGAGGCAAAATTATGTTTTCATCCCTCAGGTTAATGCCCTTTTTATGCAAGTCGGTACTTTATCTGCTTTCGTAGCCACTGAGAGACACTGCTATTTATCCACAAAAATCCCCAAAGCATTCTCAATGAGTGCACTACTATTTAGTGCAGTGATCCCCAACCAGTAGCTCGTGAGCAACATGTTGCTCTCCAACCTCTTGGATGTTGCTCCCAGTAGGTGATTATTTTTGAATTCCTGGCTTGGAGGCAAGTTTTGGTTGTATAAAAACCAGGTGAATTGCCAAACAGAGCCTCAATTTAGATTTACAATCCTCATAGGGGCTACTATATGGCCAATCACAGCCCTTATTTGGCACGCCAAGAACATTTTTCATGCTTGCGTTGCTCCCCAACTCCTTTTACTTCTGAATGTTGCTCACATATTCAAAAGGTTGGGGATCCCTGTTTAGTGTATAACTTGCATAACCTTGCAAAAATCTGTGATTTGACTTGGCCCTTTAATCCTATTTAGTCTTTCACTATTTCTCGTGTCTTAGTTTGAGCATTTGTTCTTTTACCAGGTGCACTCTGTTCTTGTCCAATCAGCAACAGTACAAAGGCCCTAGTATTTCTAAATAAGGAGTAAATATAACACCACCAAACATCCAAAATGATAGTGGTTGACTGTGCTGCATTAGAGTGACCATCCCATCACGTTGTTTTAGAGACTGATCCCTGATTGGGAAAGCCTTATAAGCTAAACATGTGCAATCAAAAATGTGAACTTTTTTTCTGTAAGAGCTGCAACTGAGAAGCAAAAAGTGCAAATGGGAATTTGAATGTGCTTAACAATGCTTAATGTTTCTTAACAATGAGCTCACACTTGAAATGGGACAGATTCAGTCATGACTATCAAAGAGCACTCTACCACTCCAAACCAAGAGAACCATAGCGTATCTGGTTATTTCAACCTTTTGGTTGAGTCAGTGGATGCGTTTTCATGTATACTTGTGTGGGCAACCTGAATTGCAGCTCTCATTCCAATAATTGAATACAGATTTGCAAAGGGAGTATTATTTATCTACATAATAACATAACACCCGCTCAAATCCTTAATACCTATGGAGCAATAAATTTAATTTAAACCCTGGTTAAAAATAAGGCATATATTTCCTGTAAAACTAAGTGTAAGGATCCGCTTCCGCATTCCTTCCAGCGCAGGCGCGCTCATCGGGGAACCGATGCGCGTCGGCGCGCGGCGTTGGATACCGGCGACGGACGCCGGCGCGAAGGCGACGGTCGCCGACGCAAGGGCGTCAGCGATGGACGCCAATGACGGACGCACTGACGTCAGCTGTGCGATGCCAGCGTGAGGACGCCAGTTTGGCGCCAAATAGCTCTATTTAATCCTTACCTGTACTGTGACTCTTTGCCTGGTTATTAGGTTATTTGACTGAAACCCTAGCATTGTATTCTACTGATCTTCTGTGTTTGACCTCAGCTTGTTCCCGGATTGTCTTATTGCCGCCTGCCCTGATCTTCTTGCCTGACTACGTTTACGATTCTTCGCTGCCTGACTTCGCTTCTGCCTGAACCCTCTGTACTTCACTTTGGTTAGTCTCATTGGCTACTCGTCACTTCACTTCTCCCTGTTCCACTCCAGGTGGGTTAGTGTTGTGCGAGGCGCTTGTGGGTTCGAGTTCTACAAGTTCCTGCTCCTTCTTCGTTGGATCAGACGGTAAGCCCGACAGTATAACCAGGCCATGGATCCAACCGAAGGGGCTTCTCCTGACGCAACAGCTGTCGTCTTTGACCCAAGCCGTTCGGGAGCTGCAGAGCGGTTACGCTCAGCTACAGGAGCACATCAGAACACATCCCCCGGCTGCAAACCCTTCCTCTGCTGCAGCATCCTCTTCCTCTGCTCCAGCTGAAGTACAAGTAATCACTTCCGAGATTTCGGAGCCGAAAGTCGCCTTCCCCGAAAAGTTTGCTGGGGACCGGAAGTTATTTCGCAACTTTAGAAGTAGCTGCAAGTTGCTATTTTCTCGTAAACCCCACACCTATCCGAATGAACAGACACGAGTGGGGGTTGTCATCTCCTTCCTGACTGGCGAGCCCCAGACTTGGGCCTTCCGTCTTTTGGATCGGCAAAGTCCTGTTTTGGCCACAGTGGACTCTTTCTTTGACACCATGGCAGTGGTCTATGATGACCCACACAGAACCTCCACTGCCGAAGCAGCCCTGCATGCCTTGAGGCAAGGTACCCGTCTTGTCGAGGACTACACTCTGGAGTTTCGCCAGTGGGCAGAGGATACGGAATGGAATCCTGCAGCTCTGAAGAACCGCTATCGTCTGGGTCTTTCTGCTGAATTGAAAAATGAGTTGGCCCGTACAGGCATTCCTGACACCTTGGAGGAGCTTATCCATATATCCATTCAGTTGGATCAAAGACTGAGAGAACGTAGGGAGGAGGAAAAGGCTGAAAAAGCTGGTCTTGTGTCTCCTACTTGGCTCTTACCTTCTGCTCCACCTCCTATCCGTATGCCTCCTATGATGACATCTACAGTTCCTACAGCCACTATCAGTACTGCCCCAGAGCCGATGCAGATTGGAGCTATTAAGTCTGCATTAACCCCTGAAGAGCGCCTCAGACGCCGCAGGCTTAATCTTTGCCTGTACTGTGGTCAAGCGGGTCATCTTCTTCGGAATTGTCCGACCCGTCCCTCGGGTAAGGAGGCTTGTGAAAGAGACTTTAACGGTTGCAACTTTTCTGTGTCCTTACTCACAATTTCTCTATCCTTGCAGTGGGGAGACAAGGTGGTGGAACTTCAAGCAATTCTTGATTCCGGGGCAAGTGGGTGCTTCTTGGACCGTGAAGTTGCTCTTCAGTTCCAAATCCCTCTCCAATCCAAGAAGAACCCTATAGCACTTTGTGTGGCGGATGGTTCTCTAATTACCTCGGGTCCTGTGGTTCAAGAGACTGCTGCACTCTTTGTTGTGATTAATAAAATTCATGCTGAAGTTATGAATTTTGACGTGGTGACGTCTCCATTATTCCCTATCATTTTAGGGTTACCCTGGCTACAGAGACATAACCCTTCTATCAATTGGGCCACTGGTGGTGTAACATTTTCTTCTAAATTTTGCCTTTCTAAATGTACATTAGAGAATTCGTCTTCTTCAATTAAAGTATGTTCCCTTTCTCCTTCTTCTGAAATTCATGATCTACTTCCTCTGGCGTATTGGGAATTCGCTGATGTCTTCAACAAGAGAGGGGCCGATAGGCTACCTCCCCATCGTATTTATGATTGTCCCATTAATCTTCTTCCGGGAGCTCAAATCCCCTTCGGACGTATTTATCCTTTAACTGAGCCTGAACTCTTGGAATTGCGCACTTATTTGGATGAAAATCTAGCCAAGGGATTTATCCGACAATCTTCTTCTCCTGCCGGAGCTGGGATCTTCTTTGTTGAAAAGAAAGATCATTCTTTGAGACCTTGTATCGATTATAGAGACTTAAATAAGATCACGGTCAAGAATCGTTACCCTCTTCCTCTCATTCCGGAGCTGTTCCAACGATTTAAGGAGGCCAAGATTTTCTCTAAGCTTGATCTTCGAGGAGCATACAACTTAGTTAGAATTCGGGAAGGGGATGAATGGAAGACGGCGTTCCGTACCCGTTATGGTCACTTTGAATATCTTG
Source organism: Xenopus laevis (assembly GCF_017654675.1). Classification (NCBI taxonomy): domain Eukaryota; kingdom Metazoa; phylum Chordata; class Amphibia; order Anura; family Pipidae; genus Xenopus; species Xenopus laevis. The sequence continues at coordinate 85,603,417 of NC_054383.1, forward strand.
TCATGCCGTTTGGACTTTGTAATGCCCCCGCAACGTTTCAGCATTTCGTCAACGATGTTTTTCGAGACTTTCTTGATATTTTCGTCATCATTTATCTGGACGATATTCTAATTTTTTCTAGTTCTTTGGAAGAGCATAGAATGCATGTGAAGAAAGTTCTTGCCAGCCTCCGTACTCACCAGCTCTATGCCAAGGTCGAGAAGTGCGTTTTTGAACAGACATCTGTGGACTTTTTGGGGTTCTTTATCTCTCCTTTAGGAATTCAAATGGATTCCAAGAAGATCTCTGCAATTATTGATTGGCCTATTCCCTCTTCTAAGAAAGCTGTTCAACGCTTCATTGGATTCGCAAATTTCTATAGAAAATTCATAAAGAATTTTTCTCGAATTATTTTACCAATAACTGAACTCACACGTTGTAATCAAAAATTCTCTTGGTCACCACAGGCTCAGATGGCTTTTGAGAGATTGAAAAAACTCTTCACGTCGGCTCCAATTCTTAGTCATCCAGACTTGGCTCTTCCATTTACGTTAGAGGTCGACGCCTCGGAAAGTGCTGTGGGCGCTGTTTTATCACAGAGGTCTGGGATTCAAGAAGAACTCCATCCAGTCGCTTTTTTTTCACGTAAATTGGCCAAGTGCGAATGTAACTATGACGTGGCGGATCGTGAATTACTCGCTATTAAATTGGCATTAGAAGAGTGGAGGTATCTCCTCGAAGGGTCCAAACACCCAATTCTCTTTTTCACTGATCATAGGAATTTGGAGTACCTGCGTTCCGCCAAGAGATTAAGACCTAGACAAGCAAGGTGGGCTCTTTTCTTCATGCGATTTAATTTTCACCTTACTTACCGGCCCGGGTCAAAGAATGTCAAGGCGGATGCTCTATCCCGCATGTTCTCCTCTGAGGATGAGATTCTCTCTTCTCCTGAGACAATTCTAAACTCAAATAACTTTCTTTTGTTACAATCTGTTCTTGTAGATCAAATTAAGGATGCGTCTAAAACTGTTTGTGAACCTTCTCTAGTGCCCAAAGAAGGGTTTCTTCTTCATGAAGGGAAAATCTTTGTTCCTGAACAGATGCGTTTGGAGGTTTTCAAGAACATTCATGATTCTAAGCTGGCGGGTCATCCAGGTATAAAGAAAACTATTATTTCTGCTAAAAGACTGTTTTGGTGGCCTGGGATGACTAAAGACTGTTCGAAATTTGTCTCTTCGTGTGAAGTCTGTACCAGATCCAAGGATTCTCATGTTCGACCTATTGGCCTCCTGCAACCCCTTCCAGTTCCTTCTCGTCCTTGGGGCTCAGTGTCAATGGACTTTATTTCTGACTTACCACTCTCCTCTGATTGCTCCGCTATTGTTGTTTTCATTGACCGCCTGACCAAGATGGCTCATTTTAAATCTTTGCCTGGACTTCCTTCTGCCTCTGAGACGGCTGATTGTTTCATCAAGGAAGTAGTAAGACTTCATGGCCTTCCCGATGAGGTAGTATCCAAACGTGGTCCACAGTTTACGTCTCAGTTCTGGAAAGCTTTATGTGGTGCTCTTAAGATTTCTGTGTCGCTTTCATCGGCTTTTCATCCTCAATCCAATGGCCAGACGGAGCGAACTAATCAGACTCTTGAGCAGTATTTGAGATGTTACTCATCGTATCTCCAGGATGATTGGGTTAATCTCCTTCCTCTAGCGGAATTTGCCTATAATAATGCCCAACATTCTTCTATAAATCAGTCCCCCTTCTTTGCAAATTACGGTCTACATCCTGTAACCTTCCCTTCTTCCATTGTTTCTGATATTCTTGTTCCTGCAGTCAAGGATCGGTTAACCTTTTTGGCTGATAATTTTCTGAAGCTCCAGAAGAACATGAGGAGAGCGCAACAGAATTTCAAGATTTATGCAGACAAGAAACGAAGAAGTGATCCAGAGTTTAAGGTGGGGGACCGCGTTTGGTTATCTACTGTTAATCTCAAGTTGTCCTGCCCCAGTAAGAAGTTGGGTCAACGTTTCCTGGGTCCTTTTCTTATTACTCGGCAGATTAATCCTGTGGCTTTCCAACTTAAGCTCCCGGCTACCTGGCGTATTCATCCAGTTTTTCATGCTGCTCTACTAAAACCAGCCTCCACATTTCATTTTCCTGGCCGTAAAGCTTCTCCTTCACTTCCTGTTGTAGTGGACGGTCAAGAAGAGTTTGAGGTTGAGAAGATCCTGGATTCCCGTGTTAGGGGCAAGCATCTCCAATATTTGGTCAGTTGGAAAGGCTTTGGTCCGGAAGAGAATTCTTGGGAACCTGTTTCAAACATCCATGCTGCTGAGCTGTTGAAGAATTTTCACAAGAGCTACCCTGATAAACCTTCTGCCAGTTGCGTCCTGAGGCCGCTCCTTGACGGGGGGCAATGTAAGGATCCGCTTCCGCATTCCTTCCAGCGCAGGCGCGCTCATCGGGGAACCGATGCGCGTCGGGGCGCGGCGTTGGACGCCGGCGCGAAGGCGCCGGTCACCGACGCAAGGGCGTCAGCGACGGACGCCAATGACGGACGCACTGACGTCAGCTGTGCGACGCCAGCGTGAGGACGCCAGTTTGGCGCCAAATAGCTCTATTTAATCCTTACCTGTACTGTGACTCTTTGCCTGGTTATTAGGTTATTTGACTGAAACCCTAGCATTGTATTCTACTGATCTTCTGTGTTTGACCTCAGCTTGTTCCCGGATTGTCTTATTGCCGCCTGCCCTGATCTTCTTGCCTGACTACGTTTATGATTCTGCGCTGCCTGACTTCGCTTCTGCCTGAACCCTCTGTACTTCGCTTTGGTTAGTCTCATTGGCTACTCGTCACTTCACTTCTCCCTGTTCCACTCCAGGTGGGTTAGTGTTGTGCGAGGCGCTTGTGGGTTCGAGTTCTACAAGTTCCTGCTCCTTCTTCGTTGGATCAGACGGTAAGCCCGACACTAAGATGTGCAATATTTAGACATAAAGTGATACCTGAATATCATAAAAGAAGCAAATATGAATATTACAGTATTTTTACCAATGGTAGATGAAAAACTGTATCCTGTTTTGTTTGAAGCATGAAATCTATGGGATCATCTTAAACTTACCATTGTGACAATGCCATATATATTACTGATCTGGTCCAGGATTCGGAATCCTTGTGCCTGGCCAAACCGAATCCTAATTTGTAAATTATATGTAATATATATGTAAATTAGGGGTGGGTAGGTAAATCATGTGACTTTTCGTCACAAAAGAAGAATTTTTTCCACTTTTTCCTTTCCTGCCCCTAATTTGTATATGCAAATTAGGATTCGGATTCGGTTCGGCATGCGGCCAAATCTTTCACCAAGGATTCGAGGATTTGGCCGAATCCCAAATAGTGGATTCGGTGCATCCCTACTTTTGATGCAACAAATTATCATCATCACTAATCTTTATAACACCAGCAAGTTCCACTGTACTTTACAATAATCCAAGGAACAATAGCTACAAAATAAAAATAGGATGAAAAAGTCCTGCTCACAAGATCTTAGAATAAAATGAGGACATCTGCAATATATTTTTGTGGGTGTTTTTTGTTATGAGTATGCGTTATTAGGGGAGGTACAGTACAAAAGCAAGCAAACCCTTGGGGTTGTTTGCAGTGCACCAAGATGTGTTAAAATGGAGGCAAATATTGTGCTTATCGCTAGTGTTGAGTTTTCTTAACTGCTCTTGTCTCTTCTACTTAACTGAGCAACATTCAGATGAATAAAAAAATTTGAGGAGCACAAAAGCATCAACATTTTTCCGGGTGGTGCCAAATAAGGGTTGTGATTGGCCATTGGTAGCCACTATGTGGACTGGCAGTCTACAGAAGACTCTATTTGGCAGTACATCTGGTTTTCATGCAACCAAAAGTTGCCTTCAAGCCTAGAATTCAAAAATAAGCACCTGCTTTGAGGCCACTGGGAGCAACATCCAAGGGGTTGGGGAGCAACATGTTGTTCACGAGCTACTTGTTGGAGATCACTGCCCTGGAGCTACTGCCACCCAGAAAGTGGTGTTAAATCCAGGATTCCTGCAGCTGGAAGCATCATTATGTTCAGCAAACTTACGCCAAATTAGGCCCATGCTAACCTCATTTTAATGCCCCGTACCAGGCATGATGCAGCCCTGACTCAAATTGGATGAAAACTGCCGCACTCTTTTTAGAAACTGAAAGGCAAACACCTGATCCAGTTACATGTATTATTTAACTCATCAATATTTTAATCTGATGTTTCAACTTTCACTATCCATTCATTATTAACCAAGAGTTTCTGTGCAGCATGTAGAACTGTCTTATTTTACTCCACATGAAAATATGTTGCTCAACTTAGCACTCGTTTATCTGTTAATGTTTTGTGACTGTGGATATTTGCAGGCAGTTCAGCAGAATTCAAGCTGCGCACATGGACAAAATTGCACTTACAGACATGAAAATATTTGCCCACCAGGTAAGCATTGTAGTTTCTATTTAGTTCTTATACAAATTATGATCGCTGCAGATTATTTACCAGTTAATCTGTACTGAATATTAAGAGGTATCCAAAGTAGTAATATAAACTATATAGGATTAATGGATAATGGTTATTTTTCAGCTGCTACCCTGTGCAGGTATATTTACAAATGTATCTAGTTTCCATGAAATGTGTCATAGTATTTCTAATTATTATTACATTTTTCTTGGTTATCACATGGTTACTTTTTCTCTGTTATGTAAATAACATTGAATACTCCATAAATCATCATTGAAAAATTGAGTTAATGATCAGTTTCATACATGTTCAGATCTTTTATGCGTTCTAGGAAATGAGAAACAACAATTCTGTGTTTCACTATTGGCAATATGAGTAATTTAAAAGGCCTTTATATGATATTACATCAATATATTTTAAACAATATAAAGGACATATACAATACATAGTAACATATTGTAGTAAGTTGGGTTGAAAAAAGACACACGTCCATCAAGTTCAACCTTTTAACTTTTTTTAACCTGCCTATCTGCTAGTTGATCCAGAGGAAGGCAATAAACCCCATCTGAAGTCTCTCCAATTTGAGTCAGAGAGGGAAAAAATTCCTTCCTGACTCCAAAATGGCAATCGGACTAGTCCCTGGATCAACTTGTACTATGAGCTATCTCCCATAACCCTGTATTCCCCCACTTGCTAAAAAGCCATCCAACCCCTTCTTAAAGCTATCTAATGTATCAGCCTGTACAACTGATTCAGGGAGAGAATTCCACATCTTCACAGCTCTCACTGTAAATATTTAAGCGGAACCTCTTTTCTTCTAATAGGAATGGGTGACCTCGTGTCAGCTGGAAAGACCTACTGGTAAATAAAGACTTAGAGAGATTATTATACAATCCCCTTATATATTTATACATAGTTATCATATCACCCCTTAAGTGCCTCTTCTCCAGCGTGAACATCCCCAATTTGGCTAGTATTTCCTCATAGCTAAGATTTTCCATACCTTTCACCAGCGTAGTTGCCCTTCTCTGTACCCTCTCTAATACAATAATGTCCTGTTTGAGTGATGGAGACCAAAACTGTACGGCATATTCTAGATGGGGCCTTACAAGTGCTCTATACAGTGGAAGTATGACTGCTTCCTCCTGTGAATCAATGCCTCTTTTAATACAACTCAATACCATATTTACCCTTGATACCGCTGACTGGCATTGCTTGCTACAGCCAAGTTTATTATCTACAAGGACTCCAAGGTCCTTTTCCATAATGTATTTGCCTAGTGCAGCCCCATTAAGGGTATAAGTGGCTTGGATATTTTTACATCCCAGGTTCAAGACATTTATCAACATTAAAAACATAATGATGTTTTTTGAAAGGGTACATAAACATTTCATAGCAATGTAGCTCCACACAAAAGTTGCTATATAGCAAGGGTTAAAATGGGTTTAAATTATCTCTGTACTGTCCATTACCTCTTTCTTTTTAACTGCTATTGAATATTGCCAAAGCCAATACCCTGGGATGATGGGCACCCAGCACTAGCATACCTATACAGGAAGCAGACCCTGTAGTCGGAGGGCATTCCCAGGGGGCTGAACAAGAGGGTTTGTTTCTCTATAGTTATTAGAAATCCCCCCCACCTTGGCCGCTCTTTTATCAACTGCAGCATAAGCAGGTGGGGAGTGGCTGATGAAAGCTATAGGGTGTGGCTTTAGTAGAGGTGGTGAAAGAATAACTAAACCCTAAAAATTAATATGGCTAAAAATGCCATAATTTACATTATTAACTTATTGCACCAGCCTAAAGTTTCAGCTCCCTAATAGTAGAAATGATCAAAAAAATCAAACTCACAGGGGGTCACCATCTTGCAAAGTGTTTGTGACACTCACATGCTCAGTGGGCTCTGAGCAGCTGTTGAGAAGCTAAGCTTAGGGGTCGTCGCTAATTATCCATCAGAAAATGAGGTTTTCCGGTAATATAAACTGATGCTACAGGACAGATTATTAAATTCGGATGCTAGTTGCACTGGTTTCTGTGCTGTTATTTAGTAATTGTCTGTATTGATTACTAAACAGCCTTATATTACGATATTTGCATATTTTGAGTCATTCCCTAAACTCAGTAACTAATAGCAACGCAGAGCATGTGCAGTGAATCAACAGAAAAGAAGATGGGGAGCTACTGGGGCATCTTTGGAGACACAAATCTTTAGTACTAAAGGGCTGTGGTTACCTTGGGCTGGTACACACGCCTAAAACATAATATAGAACATTTCTAGGCTCAACGGGCCCCTCAGAAGAATGTTATTCAGGGGGCCTGGCACGTTGTAGTTATAACACTGGTTCCCACTCAAAAGGCAAAGGCAGAGGAGGCATTTTCCCACCCATGGGAAACTGGCCTCCCTGTAGTTGACAAATCACCTGAAAATACCTTTGAATTGTGCCCTATGTGAATCACCATTGATATAACTGTTCTTTCTTCTAACTGAACAAATTGTCCCTTAAAGGTAGCTGTGCCAAATGCACTTGCATCATGAAATAACCAAATGGGTTTGACAGATGCCGCATTTTTACTGCCCTTGAAATGTGCTTAGAAATCTATCTGTACTGTAGCGCACCCGTAGGTGTTGGCAGTAGTCTATATGAGTCTGCTTTTCTTAACCAGGTGACACCCCAAGGCCCCAGTAACCAGGCACACAAGATGGCAGTGCAACAGGCACAACCTGACTTTATTAAACAGCTGCAGCTGTAAGAGATGATTGGTTAGAAATAAAACAATAATATGGCAATTAGTATTCTGCTAACACTGTAGGAAATGACAATTTAACAAAGACAACCCCTGTAAGACCCTTCAAACCCCGGTGTGCACACCTAAGTCCTGAAACAGTTGCGTACCAATGGGGGGCCCCCTTACTGAGTTGAAAGAACTGGATGGGCTGCAAATAGAACAGCAGTCTAAATGAATGGCAAATTCCACCTTAGGTTGCTGCTGAACTGTGCAACTGAATTATCTCCCTGGATGTAACCACAATAAAAGAACTGGTGATGTGTCCCTTGGTAAGGGTATTGATGGTGCTCCCTCTGGTGCTGTTGGAAGTGGGCAGCAATGCTGTCAGCTCTCCTTGAACAATATGTCTCACCCTCCAATGGACTAGCAGGATAATGTCTGTTTTATAACTCCCAAAGTTCCTTAAACTGGTAGCACAAAGGGTTAATAACTTACAGTTGACAAGGAACCTTGCTTCTCTCCATACTGTGGCTTTCTCCTTATCAAGATGGCTGACTGTTGTACTCCTGGATCACAATGGTGCTGACAACAAAACTTCCTCCAGGGAACAGCAGCAAACAGCTTCAAGCAGGCTGCACACTGCAGTGTTCTCCCCTTGCAGGTTAATAGCAGTCTCTCTCTCTGGCTGGTCACTCAGCAGGCTGGAACACAAACCCAGTCTCTAGATCTCTCAGCACATCTCTCCATGCTGGCTGGTCTCTCCTCCTCCTGTTCCAGGCCCTGGTTCCTCTTCCTGTTCCTGGCTGAGAGGGCAGGGCACAGACTGTCTCCTTTATCATTGGCTGGAGAAAATCCCTTCCTTCCTGCAGTCTGAAGCATTAACTAGTTCCTCTGTACTGTAGTGGAAGGCACCGGGGGACCGGGGGACTACATTACCCAGCAGTCTTACAGGTGCAAATATTAAGTGTGCTACAGTACATTGCACAAACGCATGTTTATGTGATTTTCTAGTAGACAAAGGGATTGTTCACCTTTGAGATAGGATTATGTAAAGAGTGATATTCTGAGACCATTTGGCAATTGGTTTTCATTTTTTTGGGTTTTTAGTTATTTGCTTTTAATTCAGAAGCTCTCCAGTTTGCAATTTCAACAATCTGCATTCATTTGAACATTAATATGAATAGGAGAGTCCTGAATAGAAAAATAAGTAATAAAAAGTAACAATAACAATAAATTTGTAGCCTAACAGAGCATTTGTTTTTCGGTGGTGTCAGTGACCCACATTTGAAAGCTGGAAAGAGTCAGAAGAAGAAGGCAAATAAAAAAATATAAAAAAAATGAAGGCAAATTGAAAAGTTGCTTATAATTAGCCATTCTATTTCATACTAAAATTTAATTTAAAGATGAACCACCCCTTAAATTTCAAATGTTCTAATATCTTTTGAACTGTATCAAAATAAAGCTGCTATTGCATAATTAGTGATGGGTGAATTAATTTGCCAGGCATGGAATCATGACGAATTTCCACCTTTTCTTTCCACCTTTTCTTTCCATATTTTGTCACCTGCGAATTGTGTCGCAAAACTGCTGCGAAAATTCACTGCGACAAAAAAGTCGCTTGTGCAAAAATAGTCACGCGTCAAAATAATTTTGACACCCATTTGATCTAATGCATTTGGACAAAACAGTCGCACACGTAAAAATTTTGTGCGTCAAAATGATTTTGACACTATTTTGACTTCAATGTGTTTCGGGAATTTTTTGGCGAAGTGAAATGGGACAGATTCGCTCATCACTATGCATAATGAGATATTTTCTTTTTATTATGTTTTGGTTTTACTAGACAAAAAAAATATGGCTGATTGAGTTCATACTGTGACCTATTATTTTTTATTTATTTTTTTTTTTACAAAGGCTTTTATTGTTCCGAAGAAAATGGGCTGGTCCTTCCATGCCCAAAGGGGACTTTCAGGTCAGAACTGGAATCATCAGATCAGTGTAAAGACTGTCCTGTTAACTTCTTTAACTATATGTTAGGACAAAGGGCTTGTTTTCCTTGTGGATCTGTGGCGATGCAGCCTGAAGAAGGTCAAGCTACTTGCATATGTCAGGGTGAAGGAAGGGTATTTCAGGTAATATACAGAACTAGAACACATAATGTGCTTTTCCATTACTTGTAGAAATTTAATTTCTGAAGCATTCTAAAATGTTTCTCCTTAGCAACCAGGTGTTTGTTTTAAAGAGATGTAATTCTGTTTCTTTATATATTAGATTTGTAAATGCTGTAGATGATGTACATCCCCATATTACAGTGCTTGGGGAAATACATGTAATATCCTTTTAAGGACAACCATTAGTGATAGGTGGGTCAATATAAAAAATGCGCCCCTGTTGCACCCTAACCTACTCTTTTCAAACTCGCCCGAGCAAGCAATAAAATGAACTAAAAACGTATTAATGATATTTATCCACATACACAGCTTAATCAGACAATACCCCAACAGTAATCCATTCATCAATAAAGGGGTAATTCACCTTTACATAAACTTTTAGTATGCATGAGTGTAATTTAGACCCTAGCAACCAGATTGCTGAACTGCAGAGCTGCTGAATAAAAAGCTAAATAATTCAAAAACCTCAAATTAAAAAAATCAGCTGCCTCGTCTTACATTGTATCAACAGTCTGAGCCACCAGGGCAGAGAATAGACAGGGACAGACAGACATAACTTTCAATAGCAATACATATACAAATAACTTATTATTATTTGTAATGAATATATATTGCAACATTGCTTAGTATTACAGTATGTTGTAATTTTTTAGGCAAAATGTTATTTTTGGGTTGACATTTCCTCTAAGGGCCCTTACACTCAGGTGTTGTTTTTTGGTATCATTTTGAGCATATCATAATACATACATTGTGTTTTTATATGTTTCTTTTAAAACACAGCTCAAGTGTGTTTTTGTGAGTTCTAAACATATTCCTTAAATCTATTGATTTTTGAATGTGTCACGGTCAAAATGCATCATGTTAGGTTGAAAAAAAAAACCACCAAAAATTGTCAAATTTCAAAGTGGTAAAACTTCGAAATTTGAACATCGAATTGTAGAAATTCGATAATCGAATTGTAGAAATTCGATAGTCGAAGGGTTTGTTGGAGTGAATTTAGCCGTTTTCGATGAAATTCAAATCGTTCAATTCAAACTATTTAATCGATCAAACGAACGATTACTTAGTTAAATACTGGCTATAGGTTCTAGGAGGTCCCCATAGGCTAACATAGCAATTCGGCAGGTTTAAGGTGGCGAAGTGTCGAAGTCGAAGTTTTTTAAAGAGACAGTACTTCGATTTTCTATTGGTCGAATATTTACAATTCGAATCGAATTTTGGCCTATTCGATGGTCGAAGTACCCAAAAATTACTTCGAAATTTGAAGTTTTTGAATTCAAAAATTCACTTCAAACCCTTTGTAAATGTGCCCCTAAATGTAGTTCTGAATGGTGGAATATAATGAAATCAATTAGCTGATGTGTTTAGGTGCATTTTAACCTGCTTATTAAGTACACATCAAATGTGTAAAACCCCTTGGTCAGATTTTAAGTATGAATAAAACTGCATGTTCCAAAGCTGGTTACAGGTAAATGTACTTCTCTGCTTTTTTGGTTTTTTTTCCAGCCTAGTGACAGTCAATGTCCCTGCGCTCCTGGATTTAGGGTTGCGGAAGAGGACACAAATATCTGTGTACAAATTGTGTATGACATATGCAGAGATGGAACTATTCGTAATCAAGAAGGAATGTGCTTGAACAAAGAGGAATGGATTGATTATTGTTCCAATCAGGCAAGTCCCTGTTGTATCATTTTCTTTTAAACTTTGGCTCAGACTACTTGCTCTAGCATACAAATCCTTGAAATATTATGCATGTACATCAATTGATCCTCTTATCATCTACTCTCAGTCCTTCCTTTATGATTGTTGTACTTGTCATTTGGTGGTAGCACATCGGCTACGTCTGTAGGGATATTTCATCAAATGATGACGCATGCTCAATGAATGCCATCTTTAGTCCATATTACGGATTTCCTAAACCTATAGTTTGCGCCCTTCTATCTAGTTTCAGATAAAAACATTGCTGCTTTGTAGGGATGCACCAAATCCAGGATTCGGTTTGGGATTCAGCCAGGATTTGGCCTTTTTTCAGCAGGATTATGATTTGACCTAATCCTCGTGCCTGGCCGAAGCAAATCCTAATTTGCATCTGCAAATTAGGGGCGGTAAGGGAAATTATGTAACATTTGTCGCAAAATAAGGAAGTAAAATAGCTTTTTCCACTTTTCTCCTTCCAGTCCGTAGATTGCATATGCAAATTAGTATTTGGATTCGGTTCGGTATTCAACCAAATCTTTCATGAAGGATTCAGCCTAATCCCAAATAGTGGAATCGGTGCATCCCTACTACTTTCATACGTTTTATACATAATCTGGGGTAAAAGCTGGACATAATTTATTGCCCCATAGTTCAGTTTTAATTATAAAAAAAAATACAAAATGCAGAAAGTGCAAACATACAATAATTATTAATTTACTTTGTGCATACCGCCCAACTGTCCCGTTTTGAGCGGGACAGTCCCTCTTTTGACAGCTCAACCCGCAGTCCTGCGTTTGTACTGGAAAGTCCTGATTTCTTTGCACTGAACTGCCTAAAAAGATACAATGTTTCTAACTTAATATCTATTCTGGGCTCTCTGCCAACATACTAAGGATACATTTGTAACAGTTTTGTCCCTTGGGGGTGTGGCCGCAAAAAGGGTAGATATTACTACTATACTTTACTATTACTACTAAAATTCTGTAATTAAAGGGACACCAAACTAGAAATTTATGAACTAGAAGTTGATGAAAAATTCAATTATTGATGGAAACAATTGACTAATGAGAATTCTACTCAAATCTTATTTAAAGATTCAACAGAATTCACCAATAAGAATGCTGATTACCATGTCAGGCATCTTGCTGTTATCTTACATACAAAGATTATTATGACACTTTTCCTTTATAATAATGTAATCAGACAGGGGGACTTGTTCAGTGCTAGGAAAACTGTGCTGAACGCGTCCAACTCCATTTGCAGGAACAAAGAAAATAGAGCCAGTTTTACACAGATTATGTGTGGATCTTATTGCTTTTATTGCAGCCTTGGTGTAATGGAAATGGACGGTTTCCAAGATGGCGACGGCGTCCAAGATGGCGACGGCGTCCAAAATCGCGACTCCCGGCCTCACCATGTGGATCCTGCTGGTCGCTGCTCTATGACGCCCTCATCCTCCCGTCTGCCGATTGGTCGCCGGCGACGGAATGGTCGCCGGCGTCAGAACGTGCGCCGGCGTCAAAGCGTCAGCGCCAGGACGTCGGAACCAACGCCTTGATGCCATTGCGCCCAATTGGCGCCAAAACCTGGCCTATATTAAGCCTCTGGACATTGCTGTCATTGCCCAAATATAGGTCTTACTTTGAGTATTCCTGGGTGTGATTATTGCTACTGATCTCTTGTGTACCGACTTCTGCTTGTCTTTTCGGATTGATTCTTCGCTGCCTGAACTGAACTTTGGCCTGGACTTCGACTATTCTCTTGTCTCATCCCTTTGTACTTCGATATCGGCTTGCTACCTGCCTCCTCCTTGGTCCTCACTCCAACTGCGCCTTCGGGCCCTTACAGTATATTTGGGCCATGGACCCGTCTGAGGAGGCCTCTGCTCAGCCTGACTTCGGGAGAGCTTTCCGAGGAATTGCCTCTCGCATGGAGGCCTACGAAGCCCAGCAGACCCACTTTGGTCAAGCTCTTGAAGCTATTTTGGACAAATTGTCGGCTCTCTCACCCACGATCCAGGCTCCTGCTGACGCCTCGGCTATGATTCCTGTGGCACCGATTCATGTCTCCGAACCTCGCATTCCGGCCCCGCCACTCTTCAGCGGTGACTCTGAGGCCTGTAGAGGATTCATAAACCAGTGCGAGATCCAGTTTACTTTGCTTCCCCATCAATATGTCTCTGAACGTGCAAAGGTGGGGTACATCATTACTCGCCTGACTGGTAAAGCGTTGGAATGGGCATCACCGCTATGGGAGAAGGAGGATCTCTTAATCGATGACTCCAAGGCCTTTATCCGAGAACTACGCACGGTGTTTGATGCTCCTGGCCGGGCAGCGTCCGCTTCTTCACGCCTATTCCAGATTCGTCAGGGAACACGTTCTGTACCTGAATATGCGAATGAATTTCGCACATTGGTCGCTGAAACCAGCTGGAATAACGACAGTTACCATGCCGCTATATATAATGGGCTGTCTATGCGCATTAAGGACGATCTGGTTTCCCGTGAGGTGCCTACACGCTGGGAAGATCTTATTGCCCTGGCAGTCAAGGTGGATACCCGACAAAGGGAACACCAAGCTATTAAAGAACGAGTGAGGAAGGTCCAACCTCCTTTGGCTCCTCGCTTCCAGAGGCCATTTCTTCCTAGCCCTGCTGCATCCTCTTCTTCGACTCTTGTCTCTTCTCCTGCTCCCACTGAAGAGCCAATGCAGATTGGACGTGCTCGTCTTTCCGAACAGGAAAAGTTACGGAGAAGGGCTGCAGGACTTTGCTTATATTGCGGAGGCAAATCCCACTTCGACCATGAGTGCCCTGTGAAATCGGGAAACACCAACGCCTAGGTAAGTTTGGGGAAACTTACCTGGGCGGAATTGATCATTTTCCCCAATCTTCTGCTCATCGTTTTCTTCTTCCGGTACAGATCCAGCTTGCTTCCAAGATCATTTCTACCCACGCCTTCCTTGATTCCCGCGCAGCTGGGAATTTCCTGGATAAAGTCTTTGCGGAATGTCATTCCATTCCTCTGCAAACCCTGGCTCCGAGTCCTAGCCATTGATGATCAACCACTCTCTTCTGCTTTCATTTTCAAATCCTCACAAGAATTATCCTTCAAAGTGGGCACCCTGCACTCAGAGAGACTTTCGTTTCTGTTGATCGACTGCCCGTCTACTCCAGTTGTCCTAGGACTCCCCTGGTTGCGTATTCATAACCCGGTCATTGACTGGTCCGCAACTCAAATCTGTCGCTGGAGCTCCTTTTGTCAACAAAACTGCCTACCGGCTCAGCCTCTTGTCAAAATTTCATCTGTGGTTCCTAATCCTTTCATCCCTCCTGATTACCAAGACTTCACTGATGTCTTCAATAAGAAATCCGCTGAGACACTTCCTCCTCATCGGTCGTATGACTGCCCTATCGACCTCCTTCCTGGCACCATGCCCCCTCGAGGACGTACCTATCCGCTCTCTCCATCCGAAACTGCAGCGATGAAAGAGTATATCCAGGAAAATCTCCTACGAGGCTTTATTCGTCCTTCTTCTTCTCCTGCTGGTGCAGGATTCTTCTTTGTTGAAAAGAAAGATGTCAGTCTACGACCCTGCATCGACTACCGCGGTTTGAACAAGATCACTATAAAGAACCGCTACCCTCTACCCCTTATATCAGAGTTGTTTGATCAGCTGAAGGGTGCCAGCATTTTCACCAAACTAGATCTTCGTGGGGCTTACAATCTCATCCGGATCAGAGAAGGGGATGAATGGAAGACTGCATTTAATACTCGCGATGGGCACTACGAGTACCTCGTGATGCCGTTTGGACTCTGTAACGCTCCCGCGGTCTTTCAAGAGCTAGTCAACGACATCTTCCGGGACTTGTTGGGTATCAGCGTTGTCGTTTACTTGGACGATATTCTCATCTTTTCTTCTAACCTCTTCGAACATCGGCTCCAGGTGCGGGAAGTCTTATCTCGATTGAGGAAGAATAATCTTTTCGCCAAGCTTGAAAAGTGCTCCTTTGAAGTTTCTTCCATCCCCTTCCTGGGGTACATTATTTCCCAACAAGGTTTCAAGATGGATCCAGCAAAGGTTTCTGCAATTCAAGATTGGCCTCTCCCGACCAGCACTAAGGCTATCCAGAGGTTTATTGGTTTCGCCAATTATTATAGGCAGTTCATCAAAGGCTTTTCTTCCAAGATCTCCCCTATTCTGTCCCTTATTCGGAAAGGAGGGAAACCTCGATGTTGGTCCCCTGAAGCCTTAGAAGCATTCAAAACTCTCAAGGACTCCTTTTCTTCTGCTCCTATCCTCAGACATCCGGACCCTCTTCTTCCTTTCTTCATAGAAGTTGATGCTTCC
This sequence comes from Xenopus laevis, assembly GCF_017654675.1. NCBI lineage: Eukaryota > Metazoa > Chordata > Amphibia > Anura > Pipidae > Xenopus > Xenopus laevis. The sequence goes on from NC_054383.1 coordinate 85,618,855, forward strand.
GACGTCGGGGCCGGGGCTGTTTTATCTCAAAGATCCTCACATGATAGAAAATTACATCCCTGTGCTTTCTTTTCTAAAAAGTTTTCTTCTTCTGAACAAAACTATGATGTGGGAAACCGTGAGCTGTTGGCCGTCAAACTGGCATTAGAAGAATGGAGACATCTGTTGGAAGGCTCTTCAATACCAGTCTCTATCTTCACCGACCATAAGAACCTAGAATACATCCAGTCCCTCAAACGCCTTAATCCCAGGCAAGCTAGGTGGGCTCTTTTCTTCTCCAGGTTCAACTTCATTATTACATTCCGCCCGGGTTCCCGGAACAAGAAGGCTGACGCCCTATCTAGAAGCTTCCTTCCTGAAGGCATGTGTTCTGAGGATCCCGAACCCATTGTGCCTTCTACCAAAATCGTTGCTGCCTTACTTCCCACCATGGCTTCCCAGTTATTATCGGCTCAAACCTCTGCTCCTGACAATACCCCTTTGGGACTCGCATTCGTTCCTCCAGAACTTCGTCAATCCATCCTGTTTCAATCCCATAACTCTAAACAGGCTGGTCATCCTGGAATCAAAAAGACCACCGAACTTCTGTCTCGTTTGGTCTGGTGGCCCTCTCTCCGGAAAGACGTTAAGAACTTTGTCTCTTCTTGCTCCACTTGTGCCACCTCTAAGTCTGGTCACTCCCCTCCTAAAGGTCTACTTCTGCCGTTACCCATTCCATCCCGACCTTGGACTCATCTGGCGATGGATTTCATTGTGGATCTTCCTGTTTCTCTTGGGCATACGGTCATCTGGGTCGTGATCGACAGGTTCAGTAAGATGGCTCATTTCATTCCTCTACGCAAGTTGCCTACTGCTCAAGAACTTTCAAAACTATTTATTCAACATATCTTTCGCCTTCATGGATTTCCGGCTGAAATAGTTTCCGACAGAGGTTCCCAATTCGTTTCTAAGTTTTGGAGATCGTTATGCAAGGCTCTACATATTTCTCTCCAATTTTCTTCTGCCTATCACCCCCAATCCAATGGAGCTGCAGAGAGGGTAATCAAGCACTGGAACAATTTCTTCGTTGCCATGTATCTTTATGTCAAGATGACTGGGCAGATTTACTCCCTTGGGCTGAATTCGCTCATAATAACTCCATGCATGCTTCCTCTGAGAGGTCCCCATTCTTTTGTGTATACGGTCTAAATCCTCTTGCATTTCCTCAAGATCTCCTTCTTACCAATGTTCCCGCTGCCAACGATCAAGCCGCCCACATGCTCGCTATCTGGCTCTCCACCAAAGCCAATTTGGAAAAGAGTTCCCTTTCCCAAAAAAGATTTGCCGATAGGAAAAGGATTTCGTCTCCTCAATATAACCTTGGTGACAAAGTCTGGTTGTCTACACGAAACATTCATCTCAAGGTACCCACTCCCAAGCTTGGTCCGAAGTTCATCGGTCCTTTTCCAGTTATCGAAATTATTAATCCTGTGGCAGTTCGTCTTCAACTTTCCCCTGAAATGCGGGTTCCCAACGTATTTCATGTTTCTCTTCTCAAGCCTGCAACATCTTCTTCTTCTCCCACTCCTGTCCTTGTGGATGGTCATCAGGAGTTTGAAGTCAAGAGAATCTTGGATTCCCGAATTTCCAGGGGTGTGTTGCAGTACCTTATAGAATGGAAAGGTTTCGGTCCTGAGGAGTGCTCCTGGGTGAAGGATTCTGATGTCCACGCTCCTTATCTTATCTGAAGATTTCATAAGCAATTTCCTTCCAGTCCCAGTCATGGCGGTCCTGAGGCCCCCCCTAAGGAAGGGGGTACTGTAATGGAAATGGAAGGTTTCCAAGATGGCGACGGCGTCCAAGATGGCGACGGCGTCCAAAATGGCGACTCCAGGCCTCACCATGTGGATCCTGCTGGTCGCTGCTCTATGACGCCCTCATCCTCCCGTCTGCCGATTGGTCGCCGGCGACGGAATGGTCGCCGGCGTCAGAACGTGCGCCGGCATCAAAGCGTCAGTGTCAGGACGTCGGAACCAACGCCTTGACGCCATTGCGCCCAATTGGCTCCAAAACCTGGCCTATATTAAGCCTCTGGACATTGCTGTCATTGCCCAAATATAGGTCTTACTTTGAGTATTCCTGGGTGTGATTATTGCTACTGATCTCTTGTGTACCGCCTTCTGCTTGTCTTTTCGGATTGATTCTTCGCTGCCTGAACTGAACTTTGGCCTGGACTTCGACTATTCTCTCGTCTCATCCCTTTGTACTTCGATATCGGCTTGCTACCTGCCTCCTCCTTGGTCCTCACTCCAACTGCGCCTTCGGGCCCTTACACTTGGGTCTTTGAGAGCTGGGGGAAAGTTTTATTGTGCAATATTGCTTTAAGAATAAAACGCTTATATAACTGGACTACAGCTCCAAATAATATGTCATAATATATTAAAGTATGCTGGGATTTGTAATTCTGTAACAACTGAGTAAAGTGTTGTTGAGCAATGCTATGCATTCAGTTTCATACTCTTTTAATCTTTAACAGTAAATTAAAATAACTGGTATAATAGCCTTGCTAAGTAAATGTTTGTTTTGTGGTATATCTCTAATTTCCTATTCTTTCTAAAACTTATTAATCTTATTAAAAACAACCTTGCACAAAGCCAAAGAAATTTGAGATCTTTCATTTACTGGAAAAATAAATAGTTGTTGCCATGTGATCTAATTTATTCTTTTATTTAATCATTAATGCTGTTTAAATGTGCTTCAAACAATAAAAAAAACAGTCCAGACGCTATTTAAGTACTATTTACAATATGTTAAGTGACCTATGAGCTAAACCCTCAAAAGAAACACTTAAAAGGCATCTGTGTGATTCCCATAAAAATAGAGTTGTTTATAAACAACTAAAACATTATCGTATCTTGTTAGCTATTATTTTTAATCAGAGTAGATTTTAGTTTAAGCAATGTCCAAATTTGCATCTTGGCAGTAACCTATAATAACAGTAACCAGTTAATCAGTGATAAGCTTTGTTTACCCAGTTGCAGTAAAACAAAGAGCAGAAACTTGTTTTTACCATGTCAAAGAGCAATATAGTTACTTGCATTGGATGGACTACATGGGGCCTATTTATTATTCTGTGTAAAAAAATGGCGGCATAACACATCAGACATTGCCAGGCTTTGCCGTGTAAAAAACAGCATAACATTTTTACACACTTTTTCTTTGAGTGACTTCTGCCGGAAGCAATGTAAAATTACGATGGGAAATCTGGCGTTCAGATGGAGTAAAATTACACTTATCATGCAATATTTTCCACAGCTTTTTACACCATTTTTGCGGAGAATTTCATTTAACACAGCATATTAAATATGCCCCTAAAGGTGACAACCTTGCCTCAGGCGGCAGTGAGCAGCCAGTTACCAGCTGCCTTTGGTAACTTTAAAAGACAAATTTCCATTTGTAAAACAGAAATTTGTCTCTTCTAGTGCAAAGAGCACAATAGCGATGAAGCCAAAGAGGTAGGCATGGAGCCTCATTGCTATTGCGCTCTTTGCACTAGAAGAGGCAAATTTCTATTCATAAATACTACAGTCTAAACGGCTACAATCAGTCCAGTTCTAGAGTGCGCTCTAGCTAAAACGAAAATCTTTAGGTCAGGTAAGCAAGTAGAAGCATAACTGTGCAGCCATAAATTCTCCTTTTATGTGGTACCTGTATACAGACCTTGCTAGTAGCACCACATTATACCATCAAAACAATCCATTACCCAAGAGCATAAAGAAACCTACATACACATTCACAAAGGAACTCTGGACCCACTCTGAATTACAATATGTCCAAGTTCCATTACCTTAAAGGGATCCTGTCATGGGAAAACATGTTTTTTTCAAAACACATCAGTTAATAGTGCTACTCCAGCAGAATTCTGCACTGAAATCCATTTCTCAAAAGAGCAAACAGATTTTTTTATATTAAATTTTGAAATCTGACATGGGGCTAGACATTTTGTCAATTTCCCAGCTGCCCCTGGTCATGTGACTTGTGCCTGCACTTTAGGAGAGAAATGCTTTCTGGCAGGCTGCTGTTTTTCCTTCTCAATGTAACTGAAGACGTCTCAGTGGGACATGGGTTTTTACTATTGAGTGTTGTTCTTAGATCGACAAGGCAGCTGTTATCTTGTGTTAGGGAGCTGCTATCTGGTTACCTTTAGGGATGTCGCGGACTGTTCGGCGGCGAACTTGTTCGCGCGAACATCGGCTGTTCGCGTCCGCCGCAAGTTCGCGAACGTCGCGCGACGTTCGCCAATAGGCGTTCGCGTCAAAATCGTTCGACCATTCGACCATTCGATCGCTAAAATCGAACGATTTTCGTTCGATTCGAACGAAAATCGTTCGATCGAACGATTAAAATCCTTCGATCGTTCGAATCGAACGATTTTCGGATGTTCGAAGTTCGCGAACTGTTCGCATTTTTTGCCGGTGTTCGCGAACGGCGTTCGCGAACACATTATCGGCGGTTCGCTACATCCCTAGTTACCTTCCCATTGTTCTGTTGTTTGGCTGCTATATGTATAGCCCCATGTCAGATTTCAAAATTGAATATAAAAAAATCTGTTTGCTCTTTTGAGAAATGGATTTCAGTGCAGAATTCTGCTGGAGCAGCACTATTAATTGATTCATTAAAAAAAAAAAAATTCCCATGACAGTATCCCTTTAACTACACTGTCACGTCTAACTAACTTCACTTCTGTAAATCTCACCTACAATTCAGTGTTTAGGCTAAATTGTCCACATGTTTATTATCCTTGTACATGCCTTTGGCAGTATATAATTGCCTGTCTCATAATGACGGACATTTGAGAATATTATTTAGACCAGGGGTCCCTGACATTTTTCACCCTTGAGCCACTTTCAAATGTAAAAAAAGTTGGGGAGCAACACAAGCATGAAAAAAGTCCCCGGAGGTGCCAAATAAGGTTTGTGATTATTTATTTGGTAGCCCCTATGTAAACTGGCAGCTTACAGGAGGCTTTGTTTAGCAGTATTCCTGTTTTATGCAACCAAAACTTGTCTCCAAGCCTGGAAAGTGAGAAAAGACTTTAAATACCTCAATCCACCATTATGTGAGAAGGAATCAGTCTGTTGTTGTAATTAGAATTCACACAATTTCATACTCACTACAATGTGACCAACCCTCACTAATGTAAAGCCTATAGCACTGTGATACTATTTAAGAATCATCCACCTTGTCCTGCCCAAGTGGAACAGCCTGTCTGATATAGAAGCCCATGTGTACACAATAGAAGGAAAGAAATGCTGTGTTTCTTTAGACAGAGGACTATTTTACTATGACGGTTTACTGGTGTATTTTCTTTCTGATAAAGCTTACTTAGTTTTAACCTTTCTTTCTATGGCTATTGCTTTCATATCTATCTTGCCAGTATAGAGGTAGTTATATTTGGATGAGCTCCTCAAAACATTATATTTCATTATTGACTACCAATAAATGGGGATTTTTCTTTTGAACATTACTTGAGGGGTGGTTGTATTTCTTCAGTGAAACTGAAGCTTTACATTTTTTATCTTTATATACCAGTGGGCATTTACAGCTCATATTTATGTTTGAATACACTTATTTTTATGGATGAACATTTTGTTATAGTTTATATTTACACATTTGTTAAGATCTTGTGGCTTGGTTAATGGACATCTTCTCCTCCAATATAGTACCATTTCCACACAGTTGTCCTACAATATAATACAAGTTAATTTTGGCTTTTGCCCGTTTGTCAGTCTCACTTACATAAATACTTAGTGCACCCAATTACCATTAACGAAATAGTTTCTTAGCTTTGGTTTGTTTACTGTGTACATCTGACATCCACCTGTTCCAGACCATTGCTTGCTGTTGGGTTATCATGACCAGGGCACTGTTCACAACAACAGGAGGGGCATTTACAAAGGCAGCGCAATGTGTAAAGTGTACTTTTTGGACATAAATCATCATTTTTTTTTACCAGCAATGCAGAGTTTTTCCAAAGAAATCCAATGTATTTTAGAACATAATCAAAACTGAGTCCACTGTAACTTGCATGCACTGCACTAACATGGGTGCAAAGTAACATCCATTTTGGTAAATTATGTCAAAGTTGTAACACATAGTATTTCCCCTGTTTTTGTGTTGAAATGGCATCACTTCCTAAGTGCTCAGCAGTAATAATAGAATTATAGGGGAATGTAAAGTTGGTAACGGAAAAACCATTCACAATGCAAAAAAGTTATGCCTTTTGCTTTGCATGAATTTAATATAGCTTTTGAGAACCACTTCCGACAGTGGAAGTTTGCGAATTTTATAGTTTGCACCAATGCGCAGTAAATGTAATAAAACTTCTTTCTGAAAAATTATGACACCTTCAAGCATTTCTTAAAAGTGGGCAAAACTTTGCAATGCACAATTAAAATTTGCAATGCAATAACAGTTTAAGGAAGAATATTACATTGCGAGATGTGTATTTTTCTTCTTATTGGTGTGAATTGAATTCTTTGTGACTTTAAGGGGCCAATTCATTAACTTCAAGTGAAGGAATAGAAGAAAAAAAACTTTGAATTTCGAAGTGTTTTTTTGGCTACTTCGACCATCGAATGGGCTGCTTCGACCTTCGACTACGACTTCGACTTCGAATCGAAGGATTCGAACTAAAAATCGTTCGACTATTCGACCATTCGATAGTCAAAGTACTGTCTCTTTAAGAAAAAACTTCGACCCCCTAGTTCACCACCTAAAAGCTACCAAAGTCAATGTTAGCCTATGAGCCCCATAAGCTTGGCTAAATTTTTTTTGTCGAAGGATAATCCTTCGATCGTTGGATTAAAATCCTTCGAATCGGTCGATTCGAAGGATTTAATCGTTCGATTCGAAGGATTTAATCTTTCAATCGAACGATTATTCCTTCGATCGCTCGATCGAAGTTTTTGCGCAAAATCCTTGGACTTCGATATTCGAAGTCGAAGGATTTTCATTCCCAGTCGAATATCGAGGGTTGATTAACCCTCGATATTCGACCCTTGATGAATTTGCCCCTTATTGTTCAATTCACTTGACTCAAGTCAGATGTGGCTATTGCTGCAATCTGGCAAAGGGTCCCTGCAACTGCCACCAGGTCCAGGCTGACCCTAGGCATCTTCTGCATCAATGAATGCACTTGTGTATTAATCATCAGAGCAGGCTGAAGGGGTGCATTGTAATTCAGGAGCATGTATGTACAAAGCTATTCTCCAGTCTACTACAGTATCCTGACAAACATTTAATACTTAGCATAGTATAGTTCAAAGGTTAAACTACTGTATAACTATTAAGTTCAACAGTTTGTTCAAATGAAACCTGCCTAAAATCTAGTTGAGCTAGTTTGTTTTTTTTTTCAAAAATAATTTGCACATCCTCTGTCCATCACTCAAGATAGTATTTGTGCATCTTTGTGCAGGTTTGTGCCCATCCTGAGCATTACCAAGGATATGATAAGGTTCTTGGACTTTGCATTTGTCAAACAGAGGAGCCTAATGATGCTTGTAATGCAGAATGCAGAAGTCGAAGAAAGCACACCTTAGAGATAAAGTGTACAGAAGAATCTCCTCAACTTCAGGCTATCAGTTCAAATGGAGAACAGGTAATTGTTAAACAAAACATATACAATTAGTACTCTTTGGTATGAGCTCTAATGGTTTTTGCTTGTGGTTTTTGTGCTGTACAACAAAATACATATTTTGAAAACAAAGAGACTTTTATATAGGAACAAATGAGTAGGAAACAAATGAAAAGGATAATATTATATCAAGAGGTGTACCAAGCTGATGACTAAATGCATTATTTAGTGTTGGTCCAGTGACTTAATATCAATATTCTTTTTTATATTTGAAACAAAGCATTAACAATACAACAATACAACAATAATTGCTCTTCATTAGTAATGGGCGAATATTTCCCGCAAAACGGCGAATAATGTGCGAAACTGGAACATTTACACCCACGTCAATTTTGATGCCAGCGTTAAAGTCAATGGCATCCGTATAGTGTTGGCGCGCAACGGTTTTGATGCACGTCCAAAATTTCTTGACACCGGCGAATTTTCGCAAGAGTTTCACTAATTTATTCCCCGCCGAAACACGGAAATTCGCATCCAATTCGTGCCTGACAGATTTATTCTTCCACCACTACTCTTCGTATTTCAATAATATAGTCTATCAATATTCAATGCATATTACATTCTTTCTTTTTACATTTTTTTATCTTAGGTTGATTTTAAAACGGATGAAGCGTCTGCAGCAGTTTATAATGATCATTTTATGGATAGAAACATTTGCTCCTCAAGGAAGAATAGCATTCATCAAGTATATATGATATTAACATCTGGTATGTTCCACCTTGCCAATAAAAGCATACGAACAGAAAAGTGTACTGCTACTTATAAAAGTCATCTGTGCGCAGATTAGAAATGTCATGTATTATACAGGTATAGGAACCATTATTCAGAAACCCGTTATCCAGAATTACGGAAAGGTCGTCATAGACTCCATTTTATCCAAATATCTTTTTCTCTATAGTAATAAAACAGTACCTTGTTTATAATCCAAACTAAGATATAATTAATCATTATTGGAAGCAAACCCAGCTTATTGGGTGTGTTTAATGTTTACAGGAGTTTCTAGTATGGTAAGATCCATTATCCAGAAAGCCCCAGTGGATAACAGGTCTCATACCTGTAGTAATTCTGTAGTCAAATCAGGACAAGCACCACTACCTGCCCTGCAAAGTTATTAAAATGTTTTCCCAGTAATGCCAATGGGAAGTAATCTTCAGCAGGAAGTGTTTTTCATTGCTGGTGGAAACAGAGGAGATCAATAGGGTCTCCGGTATCCAAGATCTCAAAGCTGCTTGTACATTGGCCCAAATATAAAAACAACTTTGAGGTTTCAGATATTGAGTACTCTATTGATATTGTATCATAGGCCAGTATTGTTTGGATTACTTTTTGCAAACGTATGCACTACTTGAACTGATTCCTGCTAATTCATGTAGAGTCCAGACACCACAGGAAACAAAGACAGGCAATTTTCTACTGGGAAGGCTTTTATGCAAGTGTTTAAAACATATAACTAATAAGAATTTTTTCATGCTTGAGAATGCTTGAGACCTGGGGTTTTCCAGATTTTTATCTTTCCATAATTCTTAGAAAAGCATGTAAACATGAAATAAACCCAATAGGCTGGTTTTACTTCCAGCAATGGTTCATTATATCTTCATTTGGATCAAGTACAAGCTACTGTTTTCTGATAACAGAGAAAAAGGGAATTATTTTTTTTAAAATTTGGATTATTTTGATAAAATGGAGTCTATGGGAGATGGCCTTTCTCTAATTCTGGATAACAGGTTTCCAGATAATGGATCTCATATCTATTGTGGGATATGTTACAGGAGGGGTATGGGCATGAAGTATGTTTTTAATGTGTGATTCTACATGCGGGTTATAAATCAGGTTGGAATGCAATTAATATAGCATACCTTTTTGACACTTGCTTAGGTGTGGCTTTGTTCAATGAGAGTCTTCATGTTTTAAGCTATTATTAGTTACAGAATTGACCTTAGTAATAATCAGTGCACCAGTGACTTTTTTGAGCTTATAAGAAGATCCACTGCCTTTATTCAACAGTTATGAGAGTAAAGTAAGTCAGCAGAATTCATTTATAGAGAAGGTAAGGCGCTGTCTATGTTACTTCACTGTTGACTGCAAAATGCATAACGAACAATTAGCAATATATTTCCAGCAATTTTGGCTACTTCACATATACAGTATTTTCTTTTCTTTTTTTAAACTGAAATGTTTTATTGGTTTTCCTAAGAAAAGTTCAACACAGCATTGCTTGGGTTTTCAAAACAGATAAGCATAAGATGTCAGGATAAGTTCAAATTGTGATTTGAATTAGAATAAAATAAAATAAATCAAAGTAAAAATTAAATAAAAAGGTAGATAGTGGCGGCTGGGCTAAGCACTAAAACGGGTACAAACATGAGGTATGCTCTTGTATTTTATTTCCATGAATATTTTTATTTTTAACGTGAAACTAATTTTGTTACAGGAGAAGGCTTTTGGGGCATTCTTAATGATAACCTGCAATTAATCAAAAATATTTTAAACGGGCAAGTAAATTTCACGTTATTCAACCACTCAGGTAGGAATTACCCTTTAATTTCTATTATGTTTTCTGCAAATCTGTATACACCAACACAATGGCAGCTACATGTTGATGTCAATGTAAATGAATCAATGTAATTATCAATGTAAATGAATCAATGTAATTATCAATTAATCAATGTAATCAATGAAATTGATCAAATCAGGACAAGCCCTGCAAGATAATTAACACGTTTTCCCAGTAATGCCGATGGGAAGTAATCTGCAGCAGGCAGTGGTTGTTTTAATTGCTGGTGGAAACGGAGGAGATCAGTAGGGTCTCCAGTATATGTAATAATTATATAGAAAGGCCATTTTTTTCTAGAAAAGGTGACAACTCTATGTCCAATGCTACAATCATTTTTAGTTTTAGTTCAGGGTGCTGGTCTCTTAAAGGAACCCTGGGCCAGTGCTCCTATCAGCAGAAACTGCACCGGCCCAGGGTTATACCAGTGAGCATTGGCAGGCACAGGGTGTTAAGAAGCCCTTTGGCCTATAGCAGTCACTAAAGACAGAGTTGATGTTTCCCCTCTAAGGCATATTGGCCGGTCTGTAACTAGGAGTAGGCAGAAGAGGCAGAGCTACTGCCCTGTGAATATAGACTGAAGCTACTCTTCAGGAAGTTTGGAGACAGTGCGGGAGGTGGGAGTAGCGTCGTTGAGTGAGTTGGCTACAGGGGAAAGATGTTGTGGGATGGAGGGTTGTTGAACAAGTGCTCCTGCCTTGGGCACCATTCTCACTGGCCTGGCTCTACATATTGGAGAGGCTGTAGACAGCGTCATAACTAGCGTGGGCCAGGCCAACCGCAAAAATATATTCAGAGATCCCTACTTTCTTATGCAGGAGTGTGGACGAAATGGGAGATATCTCTATAGTTATTCCCCTGCACCACTGCTGTATTGGTAATAACATGACAATAACACCCCAATGTTCTGCTTAAAAAAAATTCTACTCATCTGACTTCACAACATTCATATTGCTCCTTCAGTTACTCTTTAGACAATCTAATTTGCATATTTGCAAAAAAAAAGTATAATATCATTACTGAAATCAAACATTGATCAATGATTGAGAAATAATTTTCCAATTTTCTATTACAGGGGAAGGACATGGAGACAATTACAATGCCAATCCACAATTAATTAGAGCTATTTTGGATACCCAGTTGAATGCACCTTTATTTAACCTATCAGGTAAGTCTATGTTAACATTCAGTCCCTCAGCACATTGCCAGCACAGATAGGATGTTCTCTCGAGACAGAGACTACTTGAATTTATCATATACTGTAAGGGGCCCATTTACTAACAATCGTATTTCTTGTTTTTCCACGAATCTCTAAAAATCTGTGGTTTTCCTATTTTTTTAAAAAAGCTTTGAAAATTCATGATTTATTAAGTGTAAAAACCACGAAAAACACTAATACAAAACTTTGCCAGGTAAAAGTTGCAGAGGTCCTATAGAAGTCAGTGGGAGCTACACTGATAGTATTGGACCATTCATTCATCAATTCAAACTTTTAGAGGTTTTCGGATTTATTTTCACTAGGAACTCTCCAAAAAAACTTTTTAGAGGTTTTTGAAATATTCATATTTTTTAGCATATGGTTCAGTGTAATTTTCTATTCATAATTTTTATTCCGATCTTTTAATAAATGTCATGACATTCGTGGTTTTACAGAAAGTGAGTTTAAGTTGTGGTTCCAAAAACCTCTAAAACCACTAAAATCCGACCTTTGCTAAATAGGCCTCTAAGGGGCCCTTTTACTAACAGTTGAATTTAGTTTTTTTCCACTAATCTCTAAAGGTTTTCTCATTTTTGTTTCTCTATGAATTCTCAAAAAACTCAAATTTTCATAAGGTTTTCGAAGTATTTGTTTGTATTTGTAAGTTTTTTTTGCACATCGTTCAGTGTTATTTTCTGTTAGTACCTCTTTTATATGGATTTTTAAATAAATGTAATTACATTTGTTGTTTTAGAGAAAGTGAGTTTAGTTGTGGTTTCTAAAACCTCTAAAACCACTAAAATTCAACTTTTGATAAATAGGCCTCCAAGTGTCTAACAACTAAGATCACCGACGATACATGATTATTGGTAAAGAAAATTATTTCATGTTATTTCTGTTATTATGTTCAGTAGTACTAGAGAATGGTAGTAAAATTTTTCCAGTGGAACTTAAAGATATTTAATATTTTTTATTTATTTTAGGAGAAGAAAAGTTAAGAAGATCGCCACAAATTTCTGGCATCCTGAACCCAACCACATGTATAAATGTTAATGACGTTATTATGTTTATTGCTTCAAAACACAATTTCCCCATGTACGATGTGTAAGTACCAATAATGATATAGTTACTCTTTTGAATAGACTTGCTTAATGTAACTTCCATAACCCCTAAGTGATCCTGCATTTGCACTAAAAAATTCCCCTTACCTCTAAATTTTTATATGTGTATTCATAAAAATTGTATCTTATATTTGTGTAGTACAGGTAAAGGATCCATTATACGGAAACTTGTTATCCAGGAAAAAAAATGACAGAAAGGCCATCTCCCATAGACTCCATTATAATGAAATAATTCAACTTTTTATATATATTTCCTTACCTTTAGTGAGCTTTGGCGAAAAATTTGTGAATTTCCCGAAACGGCAAAAAATTCACAAAAGGGATGCCGGCATCTTTTTTGTTTTTGACACTGGCGTCCGTTTTTTCGACGCCAGTGTCAAATTTTTTTGACGCCAGCAAATTTTCGCAGGCGTTTCGTGAATTTATTCGCTGGCAGCGAATCACGCAAATTCGCCACAAATTCGCGTCTGGCGAATAAATTCACCCATCACTACTTACCTTGTAATTAATCCTTACTAAGATACAATTATTGGAGGCAAAATAATCTTACTGGGTTTATTTAATATTTACATTATATTTAAGTAGACTTAAGGTATAGAGATCCAAATTATGGAAAGACCCCTTGTCCATAAAACCCCAGGTCCCAAGGATTCAGGATAATAGGTCTCATACCTGTAGTTTTTAATCTAATTTTATAGGGATTAGAGATTTCTTACTGGTCGTGCAGTCAATTTTTGCACCAAAATGAATTACTTTATATGTTGTATTTTTGTTATTTTAGAATGGGTTGACTAGAACACAGGTATGGGATCCGTTATTCAGAAACCTGTTATCCAGAAAGCTGAAAGACATCTTATCCAAAAAACTCCAGGTCCGAGCATTCTGGATAACAGGTCCCATACCTGTAGAATATGATATAATGACCTTGATATTATTTAGGTTCATCTGTCCTGTCTAGCATATACTTTTTCTGTAGCCTTAAAACTGTCTGGATTGTTAAAATAGCTATGTGCTTATTAAACTCTCGCTGGGAGTTTGTAAAATTCACAGTTTCTTGTAGCTTTTACACTCCCACTTGGTGTCAGTGTTGTATAATGAGTGATAATAAGAGATAGATGGAATTCAAGTGAAATTGACACAGATGAATATTGAAACCTGGATGTAATGTAATATTTGCTTGTGAATGTATTGTTGTTTGCTAAAACAGGGAGAGGTAAATCACTAATAAATATGATCAAATTTCCATTTTCTGAATCTTTTCAAAAATTGTAACACTGGGAACACTTTGAATACTGAAAACGAATTATTAAATTGTTTAGTTCTCCAAGATGAATTCATAAGGGACTATGATGGCTTGAAATAATACAAAAAAAAAGATGAGCAACACACTAAAAAAACACACTTCGCTAGTGAATTATCTTGTCGCTGGAGAAATTTTGTTCACGTGAACCATTGTATATCTGCTAATTTATCAAAATTTCAATTTGTTACCCTTTTCACCAAAATTTGCAATATGTAAATATCTGTCACTTTTTTACCATAAAAAAATCAAAACGCTGGTGTTTTTTCATATTTAAAGTGGAATTATGTTTTCAAGTTGTGAATGTTAAAAATATCTTATTTACACTTTATTTAACATTTGAAGCTCATGCAACATTTGTTTTAGGGTGAGCTCATGGCCTAGGACAATAGAGGATCTCTGTCTTCATTTTGCTTCCTTGGACATTTTTTATAAAGAGTGATTATTTCCAGTAATTTCACCAACATCACTATTAAATACATACATATGACCTTTATATACTTATACCCACTGAATTTAAATTGACATAAGAGTAAGTTAACGAAGTTTCGCTAGGAAGAAAGTAACCCTAGAGAAAATTTGTTATGAAATTTTCATGCCAACGAATCATCACTGACAAAGGTACGCCAACGTTCTTTTGCTGGGACGTAATTTGACATTTTGATGAATACACGTATTAGTCACAAAAACGTTTGACATATTTGCACGAAGTCTGGTGAAGACTTCCAAAGTGCAAATTCACATATCAGTAAATTGACCCCTAGGAATCTAGCTTTGAATGTCTATATGGCACATCCAGTAAAATCATTTAGGATATCAGGTAGTATCTTGGGGGAGTTATTTATTAAAATTTATAGGCTCCAGACTTGCTGAATTGCATGTTACTGGGGCCTAAAGACTTTGTTCAAACATTTACAGAAATGTACAGGAAATCTGGATGTGTGGTCAGGTTAAATCTAGGTATGTAAAAGTACCATTTAAATGTTGTCATATAGTACTGCATGTACTTTGTTTAGCAGCAGCATTAATATAATTTGTTTAATATGGTTTCCCTGTCTACCTGACATAGTGGAAGGCCTCACTCTACAGATCAATATTCCTATGTTGAGTGTATTGAAACAAAATAAGTGACCCAAAGCTTCCATAGCAAATAATGGATTTTGCCATCTGGAAGGCACATTACTTGCAAAATAAATATTGTCTATTCCCAGTTCTGTTTTAATCATATTTTTTTCCGGGGCAGTGTGAATACTGTAATTTAAAGTGTGTTTCTCTTGATATTAAATTCACATTTCTAGGGGACAATTCTGGTCAGTTTTAATTTGAAGTTCTCATATTCTAAATGTGTCCCACTGAGTGTAAAATTAGGTGTGTTTCTTTAAGTTTCTTTTTCTTTTTGAACTGCTATACAGAAACATTTGTACATATATTGGTGCACAATGATAGCGCGTCTAGTGGTGATTGCAGACAGCCGATAGAAAGCTAATCATTATCCTACATTTTGTTTATGTTTCAGGAACAATTTATACAACTCAAACCCTCATTTTGACTGGGGGAAATTTCGAGAAATCGCAGAGAAGTTATTGCTCTCCTCGAAGCCTTTTCTTTATTTCATGTATCAGTTCCAGGAGCCAGGAGTCTATGTCATAAAGCTAAGCAGCAACCATTATAAAAAGATGGTAAGTGATACATCTCTGATAAGTCCTACAAAATAAACCCATTCTTTATACATCACTCCCCTTTATCTCTCCACCTTGCCTAAATTAATTTTGCATTCCTGTATAAGGGATCTGTAATTCGGATCAACACCCCTTTAAATCTGCTAAAAGTCCTTTAAAGATTAAATAAACCAAATTGTTTAGCCACCAATATGGATGTATGCAGCAGTTGCCATCAAGTATAAGGTACTGTTTTATAATTACAGAGAAAAATGTAATTATTTGTAAAAAGAAAAATACAATTACCTGCTTATAATGGAGTCTATGGGAGATGGCTTTACTGTAATTCAGAGCTTTCTGGATAATAGGTTTCTGGGTAAGAGATCCCATGCCTATATTTTAATTTCTGTTGTTTGTAGCTGTAAATTCTGCATATATGATCTAATGAAAGTTGCTGAAAGTTGGATGCACAATAGCTGCACTTGATTTTGAGATTATAGATAATGATAGTGTGCTACCTCCTGTACTATATATTATTAGAGAGCTGGCTTTATGTGTCCTTGTATCTTTTCCTGGTGCTGCTGTATTAATGTCACCCATATGACCTGTGTTTTCTAGTACATTAGAGTCATGCTATCTGGAGGACATTGCTATGAAGAAGGTCCCTTTTTCCCCTCTTCTCCAAGGCATTTAATCCGAAATGGAATTGCAAGGATCCCTCCTCTTCTTTTAAAGCCAGACTGGCCTGCTATCATTGGTATAACTACAGGTCTCTTGCTGATTCTGATTATCAGTGTTCTCTTTCTAGTAAGTAGAATAAGTATACTGTATGTTTTCTTAGTGCTATTTCCTATAAAATACTGCAGTAATAAAGTAACAGATATTTAGATATTGCAAATTAGCATTACCTATAGTGTCAGGGGTAGATTTATCAAGGGTTGAAGTGAAAATTAAAATTTTCAATTTTATAGCCAAAACTGTGAAATTCGACTAGGGAATTGTTAAAATTTGATTTGAGTTTTTTTAAAAATTTGAATTTGATTCTCGAGATTTATCATACACTGGCTCTTTAAGAGCTTGAATTCGACTGCTTGCCATCTTAAACCCCAAATTGGATTCAAATTCAGTTCGAGTTTGCGGGTCGATTCTTTTCACCCGAGTTCCACAAATTTAAATAAATTGCAATTGGCCAAATTTCTAATTTATGGGAGTTTTAAATAACTACCAGGAACTCAAAATTTGACACTTGGCGGCAGATTTATCAATGGTCAAGGTGAATTTTCGAATGAAAAAAATTCTAATTTCGAGCTATTTTTTGTGTACTTTGACTAGGGAATGGTCCAAATTAGATTCGAATTTGAAAAAAACGTATCCCTTTAAAAATTCAACATCTAAAACCTGCGGAATTGCTGTTTTAGTCTATGGGGGACCTCCTAGGACCTATTTGGAGTCAATTGGTGGACTTTTTTCCCAAAAGTTTATTTTGGGAAAAACTTCGTATCGAATTCTATCGAATGCGATATTCCTTTGATTCAAACTATTCAAATTCGGCTGAATACGGACCTATTAGATCGAAAACGGACCTATTTGACAAAAAAAAAACTTCGACTTAATTTCCGTTGGTCTTTTTGAAATCGAATTTGAAGTTTTTTCAATTCAAAATTCGACCCTTGATAAATATGCCCCTTGATAAATCTGCCCCTTAAAGTTGAGCTTCTTAAACATTATTATATGCACGTTCTCACTTACAATTCATCACATCTGTTGCATAGAACATCTTTTTCCAGAATGACACCATGCTTGCATGTATCAGTGAATGCGTGATAAAAAAAAAATAGGCAATTTCTTTGGCTAGTATACTGTATATCGACTATGCACAATGCCTCTTTAGTGCAGGAAGCTGATCTGACCACAATAAGTAGTGAGGACAATTAGGTGTGACACTGTTGCTATTGTGTTCTGCAGCAGCATGCCTTAGTACAGTGTATTCTGATACAAGTGCTGCAGGGTGCAGTTAGAAATTCTAGAAACAATATAAACAAAAGCTTCTGGGAATGCAATGAGCAATGAGCAGAACTAAATATGAGTAGTAGAATAAGGAGCATAAATTGGTTAATGAACTCACGCCTAAAAAGGATTTTTTTAAAAAAAAATTAAATGCTGTATATACTGAACTTACTGTACCAGCCCAGTAGCTCCCCAGCCTTGTAACATAATATAGTGAATAAAGTACCCCCTCTTGTAAAATATAAGGATATTATAAGTTACCAAGGAGTTTCATGACCATATAAAAGTACGAGGCCGAAGGCCGAGTGTTTTTATACAGGTCATGGAACTCCGAGGTAACTTCTAATATCCTCATATTTTGCAACTGGGGGTACTTTATTTATTATAATACACAAATTTCAGTAAGTCATGTGACAGAAATGACATCAGAACTCACCGTTTATAACTGATGACATCAGAACTCACCGTTTATAAGGATATAATTTACAAGATATCCATGGCTTTTGTGTATTATAATGGCATTATAGATGCTCAGTGTGATTTTGTTCCTGTTGAGAGGCTACGGGTAATCAAATCATTAGCAGAAAGTCAGGTTACACCTGTCATAGAAGCTGATGCTACAGGGTTAATAAATAATTCCTCCAGGTAATAATACAATAAGATTTTCATAATATTTGCAAGTGTGGGTCAAGGAGTCCTCATCACCTTCAGCAGTGATCCCCAACCAGTGGCTCCTTGGATGTTGCTCCCAGTAGCCTCAAAGCAGGTGCTTATTTTTGAAATTCTTTTAATTGAATGAAAACAGGTGTACTGCCAAAGAGAGCTTCCTGTTGGCTGCCAGTCCATACATGAGCTACCAAGTAGCCAATCACAGTCCTTATTTGGCATCCTCGGGGACTTTATTCATGTTTGTGTTGCTCTCCAACTCTTTTTACATTTGAATGTGGCTCATGGGTAAAAAAAAAACTTGGGGACCCCTGGCCTAGAGTGTGTATGTTCAGCAAATGTTGGATAAAAAGTTAGAATATCCTACTGAGGGTGAAGAATTCACCAAGTGAGAATGCTATTTACCAGCACTATGGTAAGCCTTTTGCTGTTACCTTACATACGGAGATTATTATGTCATTTTTTTACTTTATTATGTTACTCTGAAATAAGACATGGGGATATAGGACAGACTTGTTCAGGGCTGGGAAAACTGTGCTTAAAGGAACTGTTAAGTATAAAAATAAAAACTTGGTAAATAGATAGGCTGCGCAAAATAAAAAAATGTTTCTAATACAGTTAGTTAGGCAAAAATGTAATGTATAAAGGCTGGAGTGACTGGATGTCTAACAGAACAGAATAGAATACAACTTCCTGCCGCTCCATTGGTTTCCATTGATTGGTTACCAGGCAGTAACTAATCAGTGATTTGAGGGGGGGGGGGTACATGGGTCATAACTTTTGCTTTTGAATGTGACCTGCATTCTAAGGATCAATTGCAAAACTCATTGAACAGTTAAGTCCCATGTGGTCCCCCTTAAAGTCTCTGACTAATTTAGAGTTAGAGAGCTGAAAAGCAGGAAGTTATGTTCTGTTCTGTTATGTTAAAAATACGCTCACTCCAGCCTTAAATATTCTAGATTACATTTTTGGATAACTAACTATATTAGAAATGTTTTTTTTTTTTTGCACAAACTTTCTATTTATCAAGTTTTTATCTTCACACTGAACTGTTCCTTTTAAGCTTCCAACTCCAACAGCAGGAACAAAGACTATGGAGGCAGATTTACACAGATCCGGTGGGATTCTCATTGGAAGATTATCTTGGAAATCTGCAACCTGAAAGCCCTGGAGAGTTTGGGCAAAGTTTTATTACGCAATATTGCTTTAGGGCTAAAACCCTGATGTTGCTGGACCAAAGTTCCCAGCATGCCTTAACCTTGATAATAAATTAAAATATGCTGCCATTTGAAGCCCTTCATCATCCGAGTAAAGTGTGGTTGAACAGCAGCACAGTAGGGTTTAGTGTCCCTTTAACATTGATTGCGGCCTTAAAGGAGAACTTAGCCCTAAAAATAAATATGGCCAAACATACTATATTTTATAAACTGCACTTATTGCACCAGTGTAAAGGTTCAGCTTCTCAATACCTGCAAAGATACAGAACTTCAAACTAGTCACAGGGGGTCACCATCTTGGAAAGTGTCTGCAACACTCACATGCTCAGTGGGCTCTGAGCAGCTGTTGAGAAGTTAAGCTTAGGGGTTGTTGCAAATTATCAAGCAGAAAATGAGGTTGGCCTGTAACATAAGCTGATGCTGCAAGACTGATTATTAAATTCTGATGCTAGTTGCACTGGTTGCTGAACTGTCATGTAGTAATTACCTGTATTAATTACTTATTGGCCTTATAGTGTGACATTTATATTCTATGTGTACTGTATATTGTGAGTGATCCCTAAGCTCAGTAAGTGACAGCAGCACAGAGCATGTGCAGTGAGTGAATCAGCAGAAAAGAAGATGGGGATCTACTGGGGCATCTTTGGGGACACTTTACTGCTAAAGGGCTGTGGTTGCCTTGGGCTGGTACAGAAGCTCAAAGCATAGTCTAAAACATTTCTAGCCTACTTCTTTAGTTAAGCTTTAGTTCTCCTTTAAAATGTGTTCATGCTAATGTGTAAATAGCCTGTAAATTGATATACATATTGCCATATTGCAACTGTATAAATATACATTCCTTAATTGCCACATTCATTATTTAATACCTTGCACCCTTATCATTGATGTCACTATTCCATAGCAATTGGCAAAATTGAAATTTGACTCAGCTGACAAATTGCATCTTCAAGTTATTTAAATAAGCAAGGCGGTAAAGCAAGGCAATGTGCAAGAATTGGGAAAGGATAAGGAGGGAATGAAGAGGTATACATAAAGGAGGGGTCAATATACATACAGACAAAGTGGCAGCAGGGAGCAGGGCAACTCTCTCAAATTATACAGTTGTACGTGCTAATGCAGGAGGCATTACAGGTGGCATTCTTCTACACCAGATGTCAATGTCAATAATGTTGATGATGAGACATTAATGAATGAGCATCCCTTGTGTTTAGGCAGCAGTTCACTGGTTGGGCAGGGAGAGAGGCCGCCTAATAGGATCCTCACTTGTCACTTACCCCAGTACCTAACCATTATATGAGACTATTTGGGGGCATACTTTATAATCTTACATGCAGAAAACATGTCAATCAAATTGGGATTGGCAATTTATAATTGATGATTTATAACGATGATTGACAATTTACTAACTGTTTGTGATTCACATTGCAGTATTCAATCTTAATGATGCTACAGATTATATAAATAGAAGTAGGAATAACATGAGTGGTCATATTTTAGCAACGGACATTGTTTATGTGACCTTTAATATTATAGTTTATCAATCAACCATATAGCTAATTTTAAATAACTTTTAATAGAAACAATGCACCAGAATCAATAACTGAGCCAATTTCCTAGTAAGTGGTGTATATGTATTTATGTTTCTCAAGCTGAAGGACAACAATCTTAACCAAATCAGTTTGTGTACAGTTATTATCCAAATGAATTACATTTACAGTATGTGCTAGGTACTGGTGAATTAAAGGAACAACTTTCATTTTCCATCTGCCTGCGACAGTGAGCTTTTAGCATAATATATGTGAATTCCTGTGTTTGCAGCTTTGGTTTCAAGACTTGGGTTGGACACAGAAGGTTAATGAAAACCCCCAATTCCGAAAGCTACATCTTAAATTTAACTTTGATAGTTATTCATCTAAGGGGTCTGCTGTAACAATACTTAAAAAGCTGCATCCTAGAATGAGGATCAAAGGCCACATGAGCAGAAAATGTGATGAATCTGATAAAAAGAAGTGTCATAGTAAGTAGTTAAAAAGTTTTTTTTTTCCGTACATAATTTTTTTCTTATAATATCTTAAAGTAAAATGCTGTCCTCACTCCTTATTATATAAACATAAAGATGGTACAGTGAATCAGCAATATGTATGCCTTAAAGGAAGAGCATGAAGTATAACTTGATTTTGTCAAAGCGATTAATAAGTATCGGATAAATAATAACACTGTCACATTTCTATTTATATATGTTGTAATTAAAAAAACATGGCCAATGCTATCCAACTCCAGGTCTAAAGAGCTTAAAGGGGTTTTTCAGTTCGCCTTTAAATAAAATTTAAGTATCATGTAGACATTGATATTCTGAGACAATTTGCAATTGGTCTTAATTTATTTTAGTGTTTTTTCAGTTGATTCACTTTTTATGCAGTAGATCTCCAGTTTGGAATTTCAGCAGCAATCTGGTTGCTAGGGTCTTGTTTACCTTAGCAACAAGTCAGTAGTTTAAATGAGAGACTAGAATAACAATAGGAGGGTGCCTGAATAGAAAGATAAGTAATACAAAGTAACTATAACAAAATTATAAGCTCACAAAGCAATATTTTCAGGAACCCCCATTTGAGAAATTTGGAAATATGCAGAAGTGAAAAACAAACAATGTGAAAAATATATATAAAAAAAAATAATAAAGACCAATTGGAAAGATGCTATGGGGCAAATTTACTTACCTTCGAAGTTGCGCCAGCGTTGACTTTGCAAGGTGTAGATTCACCAGGGCTGCGCAAATTCACGAAGATCCGAAGTTGCGCACAAGTTACCGATCATTTGCGAAGTTGCACTAGCGATGTTACGATCAGCGGTTCGAAGTTACGCTAGCGAAGGCAAATTAGCATACGGCGTGCAGTTAAAGTACAACGCCCGTATCTGCAGCAGCAAACACATTACACTACACAAGGCCAGGGAACCTTAATAAATGTGTTCTAATGCCCTCCCTACACATGTGCCCACAGTATCCTTTAGGTGCCATATGTTATCAAATGTAGGGGGGAAGGAGGGTACCATAAAAAAAAAATTCAATCTTTTTCAGCCTATCACCCTATAAAAAGTAAAAGACGCCAGCGTTTTTTTGGGACTTAAAAAATGTTTTCACTTTTCTTGAACCATCCCTATCTACTCTATTGCACTTCGCCTGGTCTGAGGTGGCGAAGTAAAGTCTGGAGCAGGAGGTAACGTTCAGTAAAATCCGCAAGTTATTGAATTAGTGTAGTTACGTCCCTTCGCCATAGCGCAACTTCGCCTGGCATAAGGATGCGAAGTTGTGTTAGAGTAGGTCCACTTCGCTAGCGAATTTACGCCAGCACCCGTTAGTAAATCGTTAGCGTTAGCCACTTCACCCTTTAGTAAATGTCCCCCTATGAATAGGACATTCTTTAACATACTAAAGTTAACGTAAAGTTAAGCCACTCTTAACAGGGCAGGATTTTTCTTGTTAAAAAAAAACAGGACAGAATTTTATGATATTTTACAGACTGACAAAGTTCAGAGCAGCAGTGAGAGGGATATTGCTCTATATCATTGGTAAAAAGTAGGAGATATTCTCCTAATGTAGTGATGTCTTTCCCTACTATAGCACCATTCTACCCTTGGGGAACATGACCCCACTTATTTGGTACTAACAAATGGTGCAGCTTGCGTGTTTTTATTGCTACTTTCATGTTGTCTCCCCAGGTACTTTCCAAAGATATTTATATTGGCATACTGTTAAATTCTCAGATGTTGTCAATGAAGTTGGAAACCAAATGTTCTTTTCAATCCACATGATAATATTTCATCCATATTGTTTAGAATAATCAAAAATGCTTAAACCTCTCAATGCAATATATTATATTACTATGATAAGGTTAACTGTGTCCCACAGTGTCTTCTTTCAAACTACTTTGAACAGTGTGCTACAGTTTTATATTTCTGTAAGAAATACTGTGTTGAATGGACTGAGAATGAAAAGCTTGTCTTCTTACTGCCATTCTAGTTTGTCTAATTCCAGGTACATAATGATATACATTTCTCTGGTACATACTTAAAATATTTAAGAACACAAAACACATTAAAAGAAAAAAGTGACAGTGACATAGGTAATAACTGTCGTCATCAAGAACCTTTTCATAATTTCCAGGGAAATTTGGGGTGTTCTGTTCTGTCTACCCACAATTGTGTTATTCCAGTAGATCTACTAGTAAAGCTGGTGCTCAGCAGGTAGTGTCCAGAAACAGTTCATTTGAAAACCTTTCCCTGTCCATTTAAATAAAACAGTTTGTATGTTGCAATATTGTTATATTTCAATATTTCATTGCAGTATAACACTAGTGTTGATGGACCCAAATGTCATAACTTCACTAAGTATCCTCCATGTTGGTGATGTCTTGGCACCCCTATATTATACAGTGTCTACCCAGTTGGTAGGCATACATTAGGAGATGGACACATATACATGGCTAAAGACACAATAAAGAAGTGTTTATACTAAATTATGCTACTTTTGTCAGCAGTGACATTATTAAGCACCTCCTCAAAACCTCCCTCATTCTCCTTAACTTGTAGGGGTCACAGCCTGGACTGGCAGGGCCTCAGGCCCACCAAGTATTTTCCCAGTATCCCACCAGCTCAATCTGATATTGTCAGTATGCACTTGAGGTCCATCTACCAACTGGTGACTAAATTCGTCATTTTTGTATCATTAATGCTTATTAATAATACAGTGAATAATGTGAAAATCAAATAAAATATTTTAAACAAATAATACAGTGAAAACACAAACGATAGTAGTCAGAGTCCCTGCAATAGTGTGTCTTTGTTCTATATCTTATGAGCAGATTCAGCAACAGCTGATGGACACCAATTTCCTAAAGCTATGGTCCCTGCACCCAAAATGGATCACCATGTTGTATTGGATAGGTTACCATGAAACTTGTAATAAACTGGCATGGGACCTGTGATCCAGAATGCTTGGAACCTGGGGTTTTTTGGGTAATGGATATTTCTATAAATTGGATCTTCATACCTTAAGTTTACTAGAAAATTAATTAAACATTAAATAAACCCAATAGGCTGGTTTAGCTTCTATAAGGATTAATTATATCTTAGTTGGAATTAAATACAAGTTACTGAGTTATAATTACAGAGAAAAAGGAAATCATTTCTAATATTTTGGTTTATTTGGATAAAATGGAGTCTATGGGAGACGGCCTTTCCATAATTCTGAGCTTTCTGGATAACAGGGATCCGGATAAGGACCTTACCTGTAGTTACATTTCCTGCTGCAATATGTTCACCCCAACTAATATATGAATACTCCAAGAACAATATTAAAAAGAAACTTTTTATTTCAGAATTGCTTGAAGATGATGAGTTCTGGGACTATGAGCAGCAGATAGATATGGAATGTTTCAACACACAAATCTTTTATGATGTTTTATTAAAGCAATCTCTTCTGGTTGCTACTAGACTTGGTCAGCTTAAGGATGAGGTAGGTGTGTGCATGTTCAGGTATAAACAAATATGACAGAGTTGGAGATCTTATTAACTAGATCATTGACTTCATGATTCTACTGTCTACATGCATAGCAACACTATCTTTATTTCACAGCAAGTTGGCCTGACCACATTTGGAATCTGAGCTGATCCAGACATTATTTATGAATTACTTGCTAATGTGAGGCAATACTTAAAGGGGTACTTCACCTTTAAGTTAACTTTTAGTATATTATATAATGGCTAATTCTAAGCAACTTTTCATTTGGTCTTCATTATTTATTTTGTATACTTTTTTAATTATCTGACTCTTTCCAGCTTTGAAATGGATTGTTCTTGCTCCTTTAATTACTTATATTCAGGCCTTCTCCTACTCATATTCCAGTCTCTTATTCAAAGAAATGCATGGTTGTTACTGTAATTTGGGCCCTTGCAAACTGGAGAGCTACTGAATAAAAAGCCAAATAACTCAAAACCTACAAATAAAAAATGAAAACCAATTGCATTTTTCGCAGAATATTACTTTTTACTACATACTGTTCACCTTCAAAACACTTTTTTTCAGTTCAGTTGTTTTCAAATTGTTCCCCAGAAATAAAGACTTTTTTCAGTTAGTTTCTATTATTTAATTTTTTACTATTTTTCCAAAATCTAAGTTTAAAGTTTAATGTTCCTGTCTCTGATGTTTTGAGTCTGGCAGCTCAGTAATTCAAGTGCAGATTCTGAACTGTTACAGTTTTGCAGCATTTAGTTGATACATTTCTCAGCAGCATCTCTGGAGTATTAGCAACAATTGTATCAATTCTAACAGCTGACTGTAATGAAACCCAGAGATTCTGCCCAGCAGGGACAAAGATAAGAAAGGTATCAACTAAATGTATCAATTTAGAACAGTTTACAGGGTCGGCGACCCCCCCTGCCAGAGTTGCTTTAGAAGGTGAAAAATTACACTTTACACTTCAATATTAGAAAAACAGTAACACATAGAAAATAGAAAGTAATTGAAAAATGTCATTATTTCTGGTGATCTATCTGAAAACAACTAGTTGTTTAAAGGTGAACAATCCCTTTAAGTCAAAGGTGAACAACCCCACCCCGGGAGGTCCATTTATCAACATTCGAATGGTTTTAAAGTTTTTTAAAACTATGATTAAATGCCATGGGGGTTATATAATTAAAGGCACTAAGTTTGCCCTGGGGCAGTAACCTATAGCAAACCAAATTGCAGACAGGTTTTCATTATTTTTACACTTTATAAATCTTGAATATTTAGAGAAATTTAAAAAAAAATTTTTTTAGAGAAAAAAAAAGATTATTAAAAAATAATAGAAATGTGAATGTTAGCAAATAGACCCCTAGACGTTGTGAAAGCTCATTAAATGTCTGCTCTCAAGTTTTGAAAAAACCTGTATATTCACATGTACTGGAGGCACACCTTTATGAGCTGTAATTTAAAACAGGGTAGCGAGATACTGTGCTTATAGTAATATCTGCCATCTGTAGAACCATATTGACAGTTATACTCTGGTACAGAATATAATTTATAGCAGGAATGCCAACAACAGCTGCTGACACTTTCGTTCGTAGATGTGTGACATGCTTTTCCAGCATTCATTTTTCACTTATAATAAATAGTAAGAAATACTTTAAGTGTAAATTGTACATCCCCAACTGATAAACTGTGTTCCATTTGGAGGATTTTAAACACGAATCGGGATATTGATTTTATATGCATATTCCTACATTGTAACTGCTTAGATTAGGAAGACAATTCAATTTTCTATTTGCTTTTCAACATTTCGCAATATTAAATCACGTGTTGATGTAAATTGTTTATGTTAAACAGGTAAAGGCTTTCTATGAAAAGCTTGTATATGAAGTGAGCGGCTTCAAAGAAATCTTTATGAAACGTCTAAGCATCACTGGCTATATAAAACATTATGAAAGCTCAGTTATGGAAGACTACGCAAGAACAAAGGACGAGGTACTATGTATGGCATGAATGTGAGCACTTTAGCCACTTCTGTGCAATGGGTGTACAGTATTTGCAGTTGATGTTACAGTTCCTTTGTAAGGGATATAAGTGTATTTTATGTTGGTATTGCTACATGTTCCAGTCACTAGATGGCAGTGTGAGTTTGGGAATCTTCTATAATCTCTAGAAGGCTGAAAAAGGAGTGAGAACTGGGCCCAAGCATCTTTTGGCTGATGAAAGGCTACAACTAATGACACCAAGGGCCTGGGGACCAATAACTCAGACAGTTGCTTAGACAGACCAAAAATATCTGTTTAAAATCTCTGCTTACTCTCTTCTTATTGCCCTCTTTCCCAGGAGTCTCACTCCACCCTTATTCTGCATACTTTAGTGCATAGTGTTAGTCTGCATAGTGTTATTCTGCATAGTGTTAGGCAAACTTTGCCCAACTTGCGTATAGGGGTAGATTTATCAAAGACTGAAGTTAGAAATCTCCACAGTCCGCAGAGTGAAATACCGCCTCTCTCGATTCATTTCTATGGGATTTTTAAAGGCGTATTTATCAAAGGGTGATAGTGAAAGTTCACCATTTGATAAATACGCCTTTAAAAATCCCATAGAAATGAATGGAGAGAGGCGGTATTTCACTATGCGGACTGTGGAGATCTCTACCTTCACTCTTTGATAAATCTACCCCTATATACTGTATATGACCAATGCAATAAATGACAAGCTGAACAGCCACTTCTTGGCTCATCTCCATTAGCTCAAAAATGCAGTAGCCTCCTCCAAAGGTGGATCATGTCCACCCCCAGGCATGTGCGTTGCTCCTTTCAACAGTGCCACTGAGAATCATCTATAGAGGGTTACTGCACTTAAGGTGGCCATAGACGTTACAATTACTGTCTTTCCAAGAAAGATCGTTCTTTCAATACAGACACGTGGCACTAACAATGGGCGATGTTCAGGTGCCTTCAAAGGCACCTGATCAAAATTTTCTGACTGGACTGATCGACGAGTTGACCGATTTACTAGTCTTCTGCCCATATCGGTCAGTTCGTCTCCCACCATACATTCACAGAGTATCACATGAAAATTTGTTTTGTACAATAGTATTGATGAGTCTATAGCCACCTTTATTAGCCCATTCAATATTAATATATGTTTAGATAAGTGGGGGAAGGCCTAAAGTTCCTCTGCAAGGGGGGCTAAATCTTTAGTTATGTCACTGCAAAGAAAACAATGTTATGATCTTTGTTTCCTAATTGTCCCCTAAACGTATTATTTATTACAAGATTCAAAACAGCATCTTCGCTAGTAGATTCATGAACTGTCTGAAATAAAAAGTTGTCATTTAGCATATGTACCAAACCAACTTTTTCTCACTTGGCAATAACGGTGGTCAATGTCTGGATGATTGAAGTTAGGCATATTGACAATGTGATCTAGTTGTTAAGCCTCCTCCATTAGCAAAATGAGTAAAGCTCCATTCCCCTAACTTATACTGGGTCTTCACACAGACCCAAGTTGTAGCTTTGGTAATTTCTTCATGCGTGGCTTTTATTCTGGCCTTATATAAATACAAACTCCTATGCCTTTTTTAATCCCTCTGCCCTACCTAAAAAGGGTATAACCATCAAAATTCACAGGCAAATGTTTCACCCCACCATGTTTCAAAAAATGGTAATGATATTATAATTTCACTACATGCCATTATTCCCATAGTTTTCCCATTTTGATTTAGAAGCTCAGTGCATTAGCAAGCAGACTGCAGAGGTTACTCATTTTTACTCCTGATATTTACATTTTTTAATTGAAAAGTGAGATCTATAGTTACTGGTAGACAGTTCTCTGTGTAACAGTGGGATTTCTCCTCTCTCTCTTTCTTTCTTTCTCTCTCTCTCTCTCTCTCTCTCTCTCTCTCTCTCTCTCTCTCTCTCTCTCTCTCTCTCTCTCTCTCATTAATCTGCCCCTTTCCTGAAATGTCACCAGTTGGCTAATAACACGCAGGTCTAATGGATACTTTAGCCTTTACACACAAAAATCTGCTCAGTCAGCTGGTGCTGTGCCTGCCAATGTACATACAAGATATATAAGGCAGTGGATACTTTTTCTTGATGTATATACACTATTGGAGACAATAACCCATGTGTCATTAGCCTAAAGGTAGTATCCCATCTTTGATTTTCTCAAGGGTTATGTAACTCCCTCTAAGGTGTAAAAACCTGCTTCCTTTTGTGTTCATACCACACCCATGGGTCATGCCTATCCAAAGCTGAAATGCTAATATGGGTGCCCATGGAAATAAGTAGAAATTACAATGATCTTTTATGCCTTTTATGCTACTACACAATCTAAAAATGTCACAGCCCTGATATCTAATTAATAAGGACAGAAATATAATATTGAGTGGTAACATTAACACCTTCATTTTGAAAATAAGCTTTACTAGCCAGGAACATGTCTTTTTAAAGGAGTTTACCTCTGAGTTAACTTTTAATATGATATATAGAATGATATTCTGAGACAATTTACAATTGTTTTTCATTTTTCATTATTTGTGGTTCTTGAGTTATTTAGGTTTTTATTTAGCCAGCTCTTGCAGTTTGCAATTTCAGCAATCTGGTTGCTAGAGTCCAAATTACCATAGCAACCATGCATTGATATAAGAGACTGAAATATGAATAGGAGAAGACCTGATCAGAGCAGATATTTATTGTAGGGGCCCATTCTTCTTCACAGCTTCATTCGGTTAGGAGACCCATGCACCAGTAAACTGTGCTAAGTACTACTAGTTTCTCAATGCTTTGAATCAATATCTCCCTATTTTCTCTGGAATAGGCTGAATTGGAGATAGCGAAGAGAAAGAAGCTTGCTGCAGAATATGAAGATGTTCTATATATGCAACTGCAGATTTTACATCAGGATCTGAAATCCCAGGAAGAACATTATGTCGGATTTAATGGAGCACTGAGAGAATCTGTGAGAATACTAGACATGCTCAAAGACAAATATTGCACTGAAGAGTCTGACACTAAGAACAACACACATTTCTACCAAAAGTAAGTGCAGCAAAATAATTCGAATTCCTGTGTGTAGCAGAATTATCCGTTGGTAATTGTATTGATGTCTAATAAACACCTTAGTATATGACATCTAAATGGGATTATGCGGTACACGTGCAAAGTCAATAAAGTGTGTGTGTCATTATTCTATATTCACTGGATGCTATGGGTCAATAACTGTTCACCAGGATTTTTAAAAATGTTTATTCACTAGAACTTTGGTGGTACAGATGTTGTAACAGAATTAAATGGATTCTGTCATGATTTGATTTTTCATATGGTGTAGATTTATTTCTAAATTGCACCTTTTACATTACAAATAATGCACTCTACCATATAAAATGTTATTCCTGAATCAACAACTGTATTTTTTAGCTGGTGAGTAGGTCCTTTGCTTTCATAAAGAGCCAACACTTCACAATGGAACTATTTTCAGACAACCTATTGTTTATCCTACTCAATGTAAGTAAAGGAGTCGGCGTGAGACTTGGAATTTTACTATGGGCACTATTCTCATATCTAGTGATGAGGGAATCGGTTCGCTTTGCTGAAAAAATCACGAAACTGTAAAAAAATCCACGAAACCGCAAAAAAACTGAAGCTGGCGTCAACAATTTTTTACATGTGACAATTTTTTAGACGCACAACTATTTTTCTCGCTCCAAATGCATTAAAGTCAATAGGAATTTTTTTTCTGCCCAAATGCATTAAAGTCAAAAGGTGCTTTTCTTATGGTGACTTTCATGTCCAAACGCATTAAAGTCAATGGGTGTTTTTTCTTATGACGACTTTTATGTACAAATGAATTAGCATTAATAGGCATTTTATTTGAATGGCAACTTTTTTGTCATGGAAAATTTTTGAAAAAAATTCACTTATTACTACTCATATCTACATGTAGCAATGCAGGTTTCAAGGAGCAATTATAAAGAGAGCGGGTGGTATCACTAAGGTGAGAAACTTGCCTCAGACGGCAGTGAGTGGGCAGTTACAAGGGGTGGCAAAAAGCCGCCTCCTGTAACTTTAAGAACTGGATTTCCATTTTTTAAACCAGAAACTCGTCTCTGCTAGTGCAGAAAGCGATGTAGGGTTCATTGCGCTAGTGATGCAGCCCCTTTTATTTCACTCAAAATATTTTTTATTTTGTTTCTGGTTCGAAAATAAACAGTCATACATTTTACGAGTATATTGTTTGCTTTCCATGTGTTTTGTATACAATGATTCCAAACGTGTCATCACGTTAAGTAACATTGATGCAGCCCCTTTTGACCTGCACTGACACTAAACTAAGCGTGGAGCGGGGGGGCGGCATCGAGTTGTTGAATCAGATGGCAGCAGCCCATGGATCGCCCCTGACTAACTTGCAGTGCAGCAGTAAAGAGTGACTGTGTAAAGTGTATCACAGCACAAGTCACATGACTGAGGACACCTGGGAAACTAACATGTCTAGCCCAATGTCAGATTTTAAAATGAAATATAAAAAAATCTGTTGATCTTTTGAAAAACTGATTTCTGTGCAGAATTCTACTGCAGCACTATCAACTGATGTGTATTGAAAAAATGTGGTTTTCCACTATAGAATCCCTTAAATTTCTTCAAGATGTTATGTTAGTACTGCTTAGTTACACGCTAAGGTTTTACTTGCTCTGTTATAAACTACACAGCACACCGCCTCTAGAACGGGCTATCAAGGAACTCTCCATTATCCTTAGTCTACACACTTGAGTTCCTAACCTATAAAACATGCCTAGCATTCTAAACTTCTACAATCCTCAGTGGAGCTATAGACTGCTCTACTGAGTAGCCTTGCCTATTTCCTGGAGTGACTAAACACAGCATCTTGCAAGGCCTTTACCCCAAGGGGGCCTCAATTATTAACCCATTGGTAACCATTGGTAACCATTGGTCACCTAAGCCCTGAACCAAGAACCCTGCTAATAAGTAGAGCAGGCCCCAATGAAAACAAATGAACTACAGGTGCATGGTGATCATCCCAGTCATGCCCATTACACCGAAACCTGCCTATAAACCACCCAAATCCCATTTGTTTTCCCTAAACATCCCCTTTTATGACCCAAAAATCACACTTTGAAGCCTTTTGAAGTCCGCTCTGCCATGGGACCTATGACTACAGTACCTCCTACACCCCCTGGTGTAGGAGGTACTGTAGTTAGAAGGTAGTTAGAAAATTGCATTTCTATATTACCCCAAAGTCGGCAATTGAATTTTCCTCTACATTTTGTCTCCTACACAACACAATGAAATAAATTAAATTATAAAGTAAATTAATGAGCTATAAAAGTATAGTTTGCATTGTTACTGTGCTACATAAAATATTTAAATCATATGGCAAGCACTATTTATGACATTATATTTTAGGCTATTCATAGCTATGTTAGTTTGTAGTTGACCATCTTGTTTAAAGGTTTAAGGAAGTGTTTCATGATTCCTGTCTCTAGTGTACATGGCTTTATGACTAGTGCTTAAACTCTTGCATATTCCAGACTCATGCTGCAGTATGAAGCAGTATGCAATAGCATGTACAATGCAGTCATGAAGGAGTGTGATCGACTAAAATTGTGGGGATTATTGGGAGAAGGAACAGGAGCACAGCTTGTGAACAAGGAAAAGACCAGCCTGCTTTCAAAACGGGATATTATAGGTAACCTGTTTAATCTGCTTTTCACCTTTTCTTCATTTTAATTCATTATTCATTACTTTTTCTTTGCTTTATTTATTTTTTGACTATTCTATGTTTTGTAAACAGTAGCTGCATTTTTCCATTTCTGCTTATGTTAAAATGTGTACCCGAATACCCATACATGTTTCCTGGGAGAAGAGGGAAAGTGAGGAGATTTAGGTGATCTCTTGGGTATAATTAGGAAGGTGCTGAGTGGTGAGCAGTATGATGGATCCTTGGTATAGAGGAAGGAAATGGTGCTTAACTTTAAAGTCTTACATCGTAAAGGGTAGATCATTTTTACAATGTTTAATTACATTGAATGATTGCGGCTCAGCATAATGAACTGTAAATATTTCCTAATAGGTAATTATTTCTTATTATAATACCTAAGAATTATACTTTAAAGCTCTAGGTAAGAGGCATATTTCTTTGGACTTTGGGGTCTAAAATACAAAGGGTATACTAAGGCTTCTAATTTAGTCTGAGATCAAATTCTAGTTGGCACAGAAATTTACGCAAGTGGCGTATCGGTAAGATATTTCTTAATAAAGTCTTTGCGAATGTAAAGTAAAAATGCGTGCTGGTGGGTTTTTTCCATTAAGGGCAAACTAATTTTTTATAGAAAAAAATTCATGTTACTTTAATATAATAACAAACAATGAGGTTCAACTTCTGTCAGAAATCACTAATAACCTGTTTTGGTCCTAATAAACAGTAGCATTAACAAGTTCTCATTGCAAATCCTGGTAAGTGTGTTGGTACAGACCAAAGGTTTTCCTCCCTATTATTCCTTTATCCGTTAGCAAACCAGAAATATTTGGTGAAGATTCATATGCATAAATTCACTGTGTTTCATATACATGGATGCATAAAGAATGAGAGGCATCTGTGTGCAAGTAAGGCCTAAATACCTGAGCAATGAGGTATATAGTAGGCTCTCAAGGTGATGGTAAATAACGGATTATAAACTTATTATAAAAGTTCAAAACTGGAAAATAAGTGTTTATATTATTACAACACCACTGGGGATTAGTAATACCTACCAATGATGCTACCACAAGTCTGGATGGGGTAGGATTACTGCTAGCGTTGCCACCTTTTTTTATGTGAAACCAGGCAGGGGAGCGGGGCGGTAATGTCGGGGGCAGGTGGTGATGTCAGGGCCAGTACTGATGACGTGGCAATCAGTGATTGGCTGAGCGCCATGTCATTCACTTCAATATCCTGTCCGGATTTCCTTATTTCCGAATTCCTTTTCACCCGGGCAGCCCTTCCAAAAACTGGGCTGTCCAGGTGAAATCCGGACAAGTGGCAACCCTAATTATGGCAGATGGTGTTGTTTTAGCTGTAAACAGGATGAAGCCTTACTAATTGTTTCCTGGATTATTCACGGTCACATGGTAGAGATATGGTAACCTAAGAAAGATATTTCTAAAAGCAATGCACATAAATAGCAATTAAACCAGTAGGTGTTACTATACAAACAATAAAACAATGCTGAAGGCATAACAAACCCACTTCCTCATTTTAGTAATGGTATAAATATATATATTTTATATTTCAGCTTTGGATGGTTCATTGAGAGAATGTGATGTTGCATTTATAAATCCAGTGCATGGACTCATTTCACCTACTAAGCATGCTGTCATGATGCTGCCCAGTCATTATCTAACCCCGGTTCCTGGTGACCACTTTGTGCACAGTGAAACAGGGAGGGTCCTTCCTATTGCTGGGAATGTTGGATATGATCCAGTCTCCTCCCAGTTGATCCCTACTGTAGACTCTGCCGTTGGTAAGTAAAAGAAATGGCAGAAAATTGAAAATAAGAAATCATTTTTGCCACTAACAAAAATTACATTTTATGACATATGCAAACATACTTTGTGTATACACTATTTCTTTCAGTGTCTTTTTATACTGATGATTCTCTTGTTCCTTGTTTAAAATTAATATGATTAAGGAAAATTATCATTTTTTCTCAATTAATCACATAGATACATAATAAGCGAAAACATATATGTGCATCTGTAAAGCAAGTACATAAAGTTAAAGAACTACTATTCTCATTTGTACTTGACTTTGTCTAATGGAAAGGTTAATGCACATAAAGGTATTTCTTGCTTCATTTTCTGCAGCTTCCCTAATGGTATCAATTGCTCAGATTGAAGTTTCAGCCCTGCTTAACACTCCTTTGTTTCTCCACCCATTACCCTGCAATAATGTAATTTCCAAGAAGTCAGCATGGCAGTTCAGCAAATTGGGGGGGGGGGGTGGGGGTTGCCCTGATGTTAAGGGAGTGAGAAAACATTTGTTTTAGATAAATGTTATAGTGCAGGACTAATCACTGTATATGCAGAATTTAGTTGCAATGATTTGGAGACACTCTATTATTTCTCCATTATACTCTCCATTATGCTGCTGTGTTTTCAGGACCTGGCTTTTTATCAAAGAGCTTTTGCATTTAACATAAGTTTACCAGATCATGGACATTTCTTTAGAAGCAACCCCAATTTTCTCATGAGTTGGAAACTTTAATTTTGTTACACATTAGAGCAGTATTGAACTTTGTAAATGTAAAGGTATCTGAATTTGTACATGATGGTTAGTCATTTATACATTCAGGGCATCAAGGCATGGGTTAATTAGGCCCCAAGAGTCAAAATGCATTCTATTGTTTTGTTTTGTAATGCTAAACATAAGTGATCATTTATATACCATAGGTGACATTTGGAAGACAGAACTACCCACACTTCTCTATATTCCATATCCAGTTTGCCCAGACACAGGTTTGCCAGTAAAGTGCAATCTTCCAAGTTTCCACCATCAAGGAAAAGGTGAAGGCTTTCAATCCATGGTGGATGCCACATCTGGGATGGAAGTACCAATACTGGCAGTGACAATACATCCACAAACTCATCTGTGGTTGGCTGTGGGGGGGACATATATTCATCCTCTAACACGGCTTCTTTCACCAATTGAAATAGGAGGTCCTGTGATGGATGCTAAGGAAGAGAGCATTTCCCCAATTTTAGGAGTTGAATTAGACAACACAGGTTAGTTTGTCCTAATAAAACAGATCTGGAACTGTCATAGTATATTGATTTGCAGCATCAACATTCATCCTAAAATCATCAAGTTGTTTAATAAAACTCGTAATATGTTCACATAAGAAGTATTCTTCAGTGGGAGAAAACATTGTGTTTTACAGTATATATGCAGTAACATGGGTAACATTTCTAGTATTCCATACAAACAACAACAGTTAGCTTTTACTAGTCTTGTTTAGTTTAAATAATGAAAGCAAATATCTGATTGGTTGGATATCTGAAGAAATGAATGAAACCATTTTATTGCCCCTATCCTTTTATGGGATTCCTAAACTAGTTATTCTTTTGGCTGGACTGGGATAAGAAATTCTAATGAGTCAGACAATGATACATACTGATCAATTCTGTTGGATTCTTTGAATGTATGTGAATCTTGAAAGGCTTTCCTTGAATAAAACAATATACTGGGGCTGATTTACTGAGGCTCCGGAAGAACTGCAAGCAGTCCCTCCAAGCATTACCTCCAATGCATTTGCATAAAAAACACAGCACAAAAATTGTCTACAACACATTTGGCACAAAAAAAGTGGCAAAAAAATGCTTGGTAAAGTTTTACGACTAATGATAAAACAGCTCCACAAATAAGTATAAAGTTCTCTTTCAATCTGAATAATTCATCTCTATTTTGCAGCTGCGGTAGAGATGAATTAACAATTGCTACAATTCAATGTTGTTAATGTAAGATATCTATTTGCTGTATACCTTTTCCATTCTCAGGTACCATTTACTGCAATATTTTCTCATCCAGTGATATTAAAACCCTTAAACTATATATTGCATAATGGCACAATACAGTAGCTACCAATTAATTTCTTGGCACCCCTGCCACAGAAAATTAGTTTAGGCCATTTATTCTTTTAATGGAGGTGCTTTCACATGGGATGGAGCCACAAATGTAACAGAATATTTCAGTAAGACAATAGGTTTGTATATAGCCCTGTAGAAATAATTTTGATAAAAGTAAGGAAAGCAGGAAATTGTGATAGAGAAATTATAATTGCTAGATTTCTTTGTTATTTCAGAAACCGGTTATTCCAGATAATTTTGGAGGGAGTTCAAGAGTTCTATTAAAATAATAACCCTTCAAAAGAATGCTATAATAATGTGCCATGGTTTCTGCCTTTATTGATGTGGTAATAGTGCTTTTAGTCCATATTTGTCTATAAAACTTTTATTTTACTCGTATAAATCATTTTGTGCTCTGTGCCAAAAGATTTTAGCACTTATAGCTTGAATTCATATGAAATGGGTTTCCAAAAGAATTAGCTAACTGGAAGTATAAAGAAATAGGAAACTATAAAGAATTTGGTGCCCCTTTCCTCAAAGGGTGTTCATTTTACTTTAATGTGGCTTATTAAAGCTTCGAATAGTTAGTTAAAGTCAGATTGTTCATCAGCATAACAAAAAAAACGATTGTTTTTTTCCCTTGACAAAAGCTACCAGGTACAACCAAAACTTTGGGCACTAAATAAATATGTTTGTTTAAGACCTGAAAGGGCCATGTTTATTTCTCAGTAGCTCCAAGGCATTAAGCCATCAAACATAACTAAGATTAAAACTCTCCTCTGGCTTTGTAGTTGAGTATGGTTGAAGTTAATATAAACTATATACTTAACCGCAATCCATGTTCAGCGTGTTCCATTTGGAACAGTTCAGCCCCTCTTTAGTTTATCCCTCTTTGTCAAACATATAGGCCTTGCCAATAATCATATGTCATTTACTGTGTAACTTACATTATATTTAAAAATATCAATGATGTTATTTGCTGTTTCTTTCTGTAGGCCATGTACTTCCACTAGGAGGATTGCTGACTCCCACTGGAAGGATTGCAGTTCTAGGAGACATCTTCACGGAGCCCTTGAGTGGAAAGAAGTCCAAAATCCAAGGTGCTGTTCTCCACCAAGGAAAACTGTCACCTCACGCAGGCAGCTACCAGTCCCTTCTGGAGACATACATGCTCCTGTCTCAAATAAAAGTGATTGAGGTTTTAAAGAAAAACAAAGTCTTACTCTGTGAAGATGTGGCAGCTTCGGAAGAGGATTTTAATCACATGCATAAAACGCTAAATAAAGCTGTGGAAACCATGAAGAAGTCATTGACGATTATGGAGAAGTACAATATGTGTAGAATGTACAATCTAAGAATCCACCACAAAGTAGCAAGTGATATTAAACACTGTGGTGGAAACTTAGGTAAGAAATAAATTCAGTGTTAATAGAAGTTATAACTATGCACCAGATTTAAAATTATTTGATATTCTCTTTGTTAACATTGCTCTATGCAGATTATTATTAGATTTGCTGCATTTGTTTGACTTGCAACCTAAGGGGTTTCTAGATCATATATTTAGTGAATATGCCCAGCATTTAATAGCATTACATGATCCGAAAAATGAAATATCAATTGCTTCTGACCCAAAGTGATTTCTTTATGCTAGATATTTAATGGAAGGATAATGTACAACTTCAGGTTCTATAATTGTAAGAGCTACAGTAACTATACTGTAAGGCGGTAATCTACAACCAGTGGTTTCCGAGCAACATGTTGCGCTCCACCCCTTGGATGTTTCTCCCAGTAGCCTAAAAGCTGGAGCTTATTTTTGAATTCTTGGCTTGGAGGCAACTTTTGAGTGCATAAAAATTGTATTGATCCGACGCTGCAACTTCATCCGACTTTTCTATCTCTTACCTTATTTCCGTCGCAGGCGATTTGTCGCATGCCTTTTGGCGCAGTGCTTCGGAAAACATCTGTGTAGTCCTACCCTTAAGCTTTTTGAAAAATAAACATAATTTCAAGCAACTTTGCATTGTTTAAAAAATATGCAGAGTTTTCATGATTTTTAATGGTTTAACAGTTCCCTAAGCCTAGCCATCTGCTCTCCTGCTGATCTCTCTGACTACTTTGCTGAGCTGTCTACTGTTACTTTGTATCAGCAGCCTCAGTCTGCATCCTCCAAACCCCACAATTCCCTGCACATGTGATTTCAACAAGGAATGGAACATCACAGTGCAATGCATTT
Organism: Xenopus laevis; assembly: GCF_017654675.1. Taxonomy (NCBI): domain Eukaryota; kingdom Metazoa; phylum Chordata; class Amphibia; order Anura; family Pipidae; genus Xenopus; species Xenopus laevis. Next base: position 85,657,614 of record NC_054383.1, read on the forward strand.
TGGATTATGTAGTTCCTGCATGCTGTCTATAAGCTGCGGAGAAGTTGTTACAATTTGTAACATCAGTGTTTTAGTCCCTCCTTCCCTGCCAGGATTTCAAATGATGCAGAAAGAGAAGAACTATTAAACAGCTGGATTTCAGCATTGAAATGGCATTTATTCATACATTTTGAAAAACAGGTAACTGTGATGGATATATTAGGTGTTTCTGGGTTATGTGGGCCTCTTTATCAAATTTTGGTTTGGAAGCTGGAGTTTCCCTTTAATGAAACTGGTAAACTATCTGAAACCAACTGAACTGGAAAAAAAAGTGGACAACTGCTTTAAAGCTAGAATGATATAAATATATGGTTCAGTTACTATTGTTAGGAACACAATGAGATCCCTGCAGCAAGGAGGGAGCATTTAGGGATAGAAAGTGATTAGGGTTTATTAGAGTTTCAGTTGAGGTTAGATAAGGTTATTCTGCAATGAAAGCCAAGTTGCCTTAGCCCCAGAACAATAATTATCAAGGAGCAAGCGGTTGCAGTAGTATTGTATAAAAAAAAACTAGCATGTAGTTAGCAGAAGGTGAGCTGATAGGGTTAAGCTGCAAAAGCAGGCAGAGCGTAGACTGAATCAGACAAACACTTTCAATGCTTAGTCACACAGTACAAAACTAGTTCTACTATATCTGCAATAAAGTATCAAAGTACTGGAGAACTCCAGGTAAATAGAACAGGTGCTGAAAAGTAAAACTTACATAAGAAAAAAAACTGGGCAGAGCAGTGTAGCTGAAGCTGGGAGATAGACAGAGCTCAGGAGATTCAGAAACAGCAACTTGCCAAAGCAGTAACTAAAGTAGAGTCAGGAATTAGACTCAGTAACTAGAAATCTAACAATATACTTTAGCCAAGTCTCTAAAACACAAATCCACCTTTCACTCTCTTCCCAACCTGTAACTCAGGCAGTGTGATCAGCTGACCAAGGGATATTTAAAGCTTCCCCTCAAAGCTTATTGGTTAACACTCTTGGAAATATTAACTCTTCCATTGCTGGAAAAAATTAGATGAAGTGAATTGCAAACAACTGTCTGTGCCGAAATATTCTCTTTGGCTGCTTCACACCTGCCCTCTGAGTTATACAAACATACTTTCTCACCCCCATAAATCACATTGGATTGAATTCTGTAAACAGAAGATGCTCTGCATGCGTGAATCCTGTAATTATAACTTCTGATTAATCAAGTTTGCACAATGCTGCAGTCTCAGTTCTGTTTTCTGCACCTTTTGCCATGCACAATCATAATTCACATGCATGAGCCATTATAATGATAGCACGAATGTAAGTCATATATAACATGATGATAGGACATCAGGCTACTGTATAATTATCCTTGATAAATAATATTCTACACTGTAGAATCTACAGTAATTGCAGCATGAGGAGACTTCTTGGGAAAGTGCCTTGGGTTTCAGCTGTTATTAAACTGTGTGATTTGTCACCCATAGGCTTAGCAGGTAATAATGTACTTTGTGAACACAAATGCAATGATTATTTTTTGCCTTTACAAAACTGCATAATAATTGTATGTACAGAGATGGATGGTACATGATTGATGATAAGAAAATAACTTTTGATCATAACTATAGATCAATATTTTGAAAAGAAAATTCTTAGTGTCAGTATCACTTTAATAATCCTTAATGGTGGCAAAACAATCCTATTGGATCTATTATTGTTTAACTGACTTTTTAGTAGACTTAATGCATGGGAACCAAATTATGGATTATCCGGAAAACCCAAGCATTCTGGATATCAGGTCCCATACCTGTATTATTTAATTTGCCAAATCAGTTTTTCAAATATAATATTTTGATATTTCAGGGATGATCATGTACCCTAAAACAGAACTGTGGATACCTGCAGTTCTAGGAATGGAGATTCCTGACACCGGACCCTCGGATCTGATGGTGCCGATTCTGGGAGTGGAGCATGATTTTAACAAAGGCTACCTTATTCCCCTTGCAGGAACAATGGTAGACTCTGATGGAAATGGTACCTTCTTCTTTTTCTCTCCCTTTGTCTCTATGTATCTTTCTGTGCATTTTCTTATTTGTTTCAGTAAATTATTTAGAGAAACAATGGGCAGGATGTATACATCAAATATGCAAATTACATACATACTGAGCTAAAAATGAGGTATTCATGAACAGTCCACTAGTCAATCATGTTGTACCTTGTAGCAAATCGCAAAGCCAACTGGTTACTTCATGTAAATACAGAAGGCCTCATTTCAGAAGTACTTCGTTGGAGGTGAACTTCTGTACATTCTGTTTTTGCTGCAATTGGTAATGTCATAGGGAAAGTGGTAATTGAAAAAAAGTCTTACACAGTCATAGTAACTTCCCTACATAATATCTCCCCTGAAAGGCTATACTGTATCTATATTTATTTATTTACAATGTATGTGGAATATAAGCAATGATAGCCATTAATATATTATATATTTAACATATATTTCTACTTTCTAAAAGGTCTTATTCCCATCAAAATGGGAGCAAACACTATAGATCCACTAACAGGGAACAAAGGACCTGTAGTTGGTGCGAGAATAAATCCAAAGACAGGGATTGTAGTGCCTGTTGTACCTCCAACATCTGTACGAGAAAGGGATTCTTACATGGTAGGTCTCAATGGTCTATGTTGCCTACTTGGATTTGGTGATTATTTTATATATATATATATATATATATATATATATATATATATCGATTAACATTATAAACTGTAAGTGTAAAGGCTAAAACTAATGTTAAGAACATTTGTGTATAATTTAGCTGGAGGTCACTGAGAAAGAACTGTCCCTAAGGGAGGAATTTTGGCATAGCCAGAAGGATAAAGAAGACGATCTAATAAAGGAATTGAATGTTACAACAATGTACATCATTGCCGCAGCAAGAGAGCTGAAGACACATAAGGTAACATGGTGCCAGGGTCACTGCATATAACAAATCAGTACTCCATGTCTATTGCTCACTGTTTGATTCAAAGCCACAGTAAATCAAAATAATTTTGGAAAAACAAATCCTAATATGTTCAATTGCTTTTTTTAGGTGAAAGTGAAAGAGAGGATGTTAGCACTTGAAGCAGCCTGTCACTCACTTGAAGAAACGTCCTTGTTTGAAACCCAAAGAAGAGCTGCTAAGAACCTAACTACTTTAACGCTTAATGCTGGCCATGTATCTTTTCTTGGTATGACCAGTATTTATTTTATGCAGAATAATATAGGGTAGACAAAGTACTTTTGATATAGGAAAATTGTAATTTATAGTAGTGTGGGAGCTCTAATACTGAATTTAAGTACAATGTAACATCCTCTATAAATTATAATGAAACAGAAACCCTTCAATCAAATTTCATGGTTTGGTATTTAACCCCCCTAGCAAGCAGATATCAGTCTGAATAATATATGTATAAATAATTATAAAGAAATGGAAAACCAGGAATACAATTCAATACTAATTGCCTATTGTCTTAAAATAGTTTTCTTTATGGTAGATAATACTAAAGCCCATATTTTGCATTTTTCACTGACTGAGGAGTTTCCTGTGTATATTTTGTGCACAGCTGATGGTACAGAAGAGAAGGAGCAGCAGGTGATGGTGACCCTGGTTGTGAGGAAAACTACTGAAAGATTAATACAATTTGCTGACATGATGGAGCAGGAGACTGAGAGGCTACACAGACAACTGAGTGAATGGCATAAAGGCAGAAAGACTGCAGAGGACACAATGAACACCAAACACAGGATGGTAACATCTATATAGGGCTGAGGAAAAATAAGCTATAAACAGAACATTCACAGAACTCTGACTTTCTCGGGTCTGCAGCAGGACGATGATCTTTGACTATGAGGTTCATTTGTTATTCTGACAACCCTGCTATTTTGGCAGTGAGTGGGAGCCCCATGGCACAAGGCAGACTTCATAAGAGCTCAATTTAAAACCTGGTACCCAGCTAAAATATAGCAAAATACCCTCCCCACTTTTAACATTTTTAATTTAACATTTAATTTTGCCAATGCTGTTTTTGGCCATTACCAGGACCCCCAAAAATTCAACCATAACCTTTGTTACAAATATAAATTGAAATTCTGTACCTCTCAGGCCCCAGTGGGTACTCTATATTCGTTGGAACCCAATGATCCAGAACACAGTGTGGGGTATGACATGGTTTGCAGGGTAACCCAACCCCTTCCCTTCTCTTTGTTCTGAAGTTGCTGGCTATTGGGTAGTTTAAATTTCCCGGGTTTGGCTAGGGGGAGGGTTAAGCAAAAGGATGTAATCCTACCTTCAGCTGGCTACGAACAGCAGGAGGATCAGCAGCTAATGTCACACCATCCCTCCCTATGAGGTGAATTGTTTTATTGTTAAAGGTGGGGGAGGGTACCTTACTCTGTGCCCCAGAGAGAAGTTAAAGGGGGTATTCGTCAAGGAGCATGAGCAGCTCAGTACTATATAAATGTGTTCTTAAAACATTACTGCATGATGAGACTTTACCTTTAAAACATTAATGAACAACATGTTTTCCTTCCAGGTTCTGCTGCAATTAGTTGATGAATTTCAAGATCACATCATGAAAAGACTTGCTGGTGTGGACTTTGCCTACTGTAGACTGGAGTATTTAAGAGAACATGACAGATTACAGGGACTTTTGGCAAAGGTGACAATTTAAAACTAGTTTCACATAATCCATCACAAGATGTCACTTGTGTTATTAGAAAACAATAAATGTTTGGTGGTGTTTTTTGCCAAGTAAACTGCCGTACTCCCATGTCGGAGAGACACATTTCCACCATGTTTCATAAGTATGTGGACACAGGAGGTGACTTATTCAACAGAGAAAGCATGGTTGCTTCCAATTGTATAAATAAACATAAATATGTGGTGCATACAATAACCTATGTCAGCATGGAGGCAAATACAAAACCAAATGTCTTAAAAGCATATGTTTCCCCTGTAATAACTGAGTGCAACACTATCAACCTATTATGAGTCTCAAATGTTAATTATAATAGATTGGGATCAAATAGACAGTTATACTTGATAACATAAATTAATTAGTGACTAGTTTGAATGAGGAGCTATAGATGTCAATGTTCTATTGCATTTATTTTACAACCTCTGAACAATGTATGTTTCATGAACTATTTCCCATGTAGTGAGCGGTATACAACCAGGGTGATCGTGAAAAGTAACACTATAAAATATTTTTTTTTTTAAAAAAAAAAATAGAATACAGTTATATATTGGTGAAATAGTAAAACGAAACATTGATTGGTTAAATTGAGGTTAGAAGTGAGCTACTTGCAACAAATTGGCAGGTAGATCCAACTACAGAGGATTTTATGATGAGCATATATACTATATTACCAAAAATACCCAGACACCTGCCTGCCCAAGAAGATCTCTTCCAAAATGATATGGATGAATTAATATGGCGTTGGTTCTTGACCATTATTCTTACTCCAAGAAATTTCACAGTGGGCATTACACAATCTCCTGGCATCTCCCCAATCCAGACTCATCCAGGCATCATTAGCTTTTTCCTTTGCCCATTTCTGGGCATGTCTGCAAAACTCTGGGTTGTAATTACTAAGGTTTGCATCTTTTTTTTTTTTCCTAGTCATTTTTATTAGGTGCAACACCCTATTTTATCAATCCGCAAACAACATATTGGAATGCCAGAGGAAAAAATTTTAAAGATATTCACCAAACAATGATTCCATTGCTGAAACATATAATTCATATCATGGAAGACAAGAAAAATTCTGTGTTATTATCTGATGTGAAATTACCAGTCTCAGGTAAAGTAATGGCACAAGGCTCCCAAGTATTTTTATTATACAAGAGTATGATATTAGGAACAGTCTGTCATGGGCTCCCCTGAATTGGCTGGGAAAGATCAGCCCCCCAGATACCAGCAGTATGTACTGTAACTGGAAACAACCCCACTTCTCAATCTAATGTGTTCAGTGGAGCCTTATATAATACATATTCATCATCTGCCCCAAAAGCCTTACCAGAAAAACTACAGGAGTATTTTTTGCGCTCCCAGTGCAAGTGTCCTAGCACTGGCGAGGCCATTTTTTTTTTTAAATTACTATTACCCCAACTGGGGTGCAGGCTCTATTAGATGGAAATTATTTGCAGCCAACAGGTGGCCTTTAACAAACAGCTAATTGTAATATTTATAAAGGTGTGAACTTTTACACTAGACAAATGCCAACAATTATTATACTCAACTCTAGACTCGGCAGAACCCAATGAAGTCAGTAGAACAATGAAACAGATTCCAGTATGGCTTTAAAAGTGGTGTAAAATGGTCCATAATAACTAGTCCATTTTTTCTTGGTGCTACCCAGTCCTATATTGTCTGAGTTGTAGAACCAGGGCAATAATACAAATATGAGATCTGTTATACAGAAACCAATTATCCAGTTAGGCCATCTCCCATAGACTCCATTTTATCCAAATAATTAAAATGTTTTAATTAAATATTATTTCCTTTTTCTCTGTAATAATAAAACAGTAACTTGTAATTGATCAGAGATTTAATTAATCCTTATTGAAAAACAAGCCTTTTGGGTTTATTTAATTTTTGAATAGTTTTCTAGTATACTTAAGGTATGAAGATCCAAATTACAGAAACACCCCATGTCCGGAAAACCCCGGGTCCTGAGCATTCTGAATACCAGGCCCCATACCCCACCCTCCCTGAGTAATGAAATCCCCATTTCTACTGAATCCCCAAACCCAATTCCCATGCTCAGAAAAGGATGACAGAGTGGAGAAATAAAAACAGTAAAGTAAAGAAAATATAAGAATTCTAAAAATTAGAATAATTGCCATATGAGATTTTTATGTGTTTATTTTATAGATACTATGCACTATTAGTATCTATGTATCTATTTATATACTATCTTTACTATAATGGAAATAATGGGGATCATGTATAAATATAAACATCTGCAAACATTTGCATTTATGTTGTTTCTATTTGTAGCCTGCGTCATTAAAGGGTCCTAAACCCTGCTACTCTGCACTGCTCAACCAAATTTACTCTGCTGTTGCTGGACAACAATTCTCAGAATAATGTAACATATTATGAAGGTTAGCAACATCAGGATTGGATACTTATCAATATTGTACAATAAAATGTTTCCGAAGCATTTCCCCAACAAGTGTTTGTCTTCAAATTCAAAAAACTCCTCCTATGAAAAGCCCAGCTGTAATTGCCATTTGTTACAATGCAGAATTTATCATAGATTATGCATTTATTTTTGAAATATTTGTTTATCACTAGATATACAGTCAACAATTCTGTGTGTTTCAAGAATATGATATAAATATTATCACAATATAAAATACAATCAGAATTTCAAGAAGTGGCATGACATATATAACTTTATATTAAATGAATCTTGTCACCAAAGTGGACAGGGGTTGTTATAGTATATCCAAAGCAAAGTTTACAATAGTGAATGTTATGCTGATATATTTTTATATAGTTATACTGTATATTTTTCTCTAGGTTACTCTTCAAGAAGTACTTTAAAAGCATCAGCAGCAAACTGCAATTTTCGTGAGGCATCAAGCGGAGTATCCAAACTTCAGCCGAGTGCTCCCTGGCTCAACAATTCTGAAATCTTTTATAGGCACCAAGATTATCTCTTTAGGTGATTACAATGTTGTTAAGTCTAAAAGAACTTTTGGATTATTTCAAGTTTGATAAATATTTGAGGTCACAAGATTATACTATATGATACATGACATTAAGATTATGCTTGTAGTGAGATGTAAACTTGGTCAGCACACTGTTTCTTTTTCTTCTTCACTAAAAGGTTTCTTATTGAGAAGCATGCAAGTGAGCTTGTCCATTTGGAACAGTTGCTTGTGGTGGAAGAGATCAACAGGATCTGGAACTTTTATGAAACTTATAAAGAAAATATAACTGGAACAATAATAGAGGGCTCTCCTAAAGTGGCTCAAACTGCATGCAAAAGTCACTCTATGACTTTGGACTTCAGACCTGGAAAGGTGACAGTTTTCAGTTTAGTATCTCCAGTGAAATTAAACCATGTTATTTTACTAAAACAAAAGTAACAATCTGGCATGTATATGAAAAAATACCTAATTGTTTTTGTGTATGTTTATTTTTTCTAAAGTGATACTTATGTATGCAGCACAACAGAACAATAAGTAAATTGAATAATAAATACATTTTAATAATAATAAACAATAGATAAATAGAATAAACTAGGTCCATTACAATAAGAAATATATAGGGGAAAATTCACTAAGATTCGTAGTTGCGCCAGCGTCCGATTCGCCACACTTCGCCAGGCGTATTTTCGCCAGCGCTACCCAAATTCCCTAAAATCAGAAGTTGCGCCCAGGGGAAGCATAAGGTTGCGAAGTTGTGCTAGCATTAATTCGCCAAGCAAATCGAAGTTACGCTAGCGATGCTTACTATGCATACGGCGCCAAATTGAAGTTACAATGGAGGTATATGTAGCATCACTACACAAGCCTGGGAAACCTTCAAAACAGCAAATAACATTTTTATTTTGCCCTACACATGTGCCCACTGTATAGTTAAGGTGCCATGAGTTAGGAAATGAAGGGGGGAAGGAGGGTAGGTGGGTAGGCCCAAAAAAAATTTCGATCTTTTTCAGCCTATCACCCATAAAAAAAGAAAAAACACCAGCGTTTTTTGGGACTTAGAATTTTTTTTAACTTTTTTGGAAGCAATCCCTATCTACTCTATTGCACTTCACCTGGTCTGAGGTGGCGAAAGAAGTCTGGCGTAAAAGGTAGCGTTCAGAATAATTTGCGCGTTAGTGAATTTGCGTAGTTACGTCTGTTGCGCAAATTCGCCAGGCGTAAGGATGCGAAGTAACACTAGCGAATTTACGCCAGCGTGTTAGTGAATCGGCGAATTATCGAAAATGCGCTACGCTAGCGAATTAACACTAGCGTTAGGCGCTTCGTCCTTAGTGAATTTGCCCCATAGTACAGTTACATTAAACTTGCTAAGGGTTAAAGAGACTAAGAGAAGCAGGTTCTTGCTCCATAGAGCTTACAATTAGTGATGTGCGGGCCTGCCCCACAGGACCCCCCGCTGCGCCTCTTGCGGGTCGCTGGCGACCTTAGACTCAAGCTTTTCTCGACCTGCACATAACTTTTCACAATGTAAGTGTGCAGGTAGCTTACAGACATACATAGGAGGATAACAAGTCCTGCAGTATTTCAAATAAATACAAACCATCACCCTACAGATGCATTGCTACTGTTTAAATTATAGCATATATGTTCACACTGGATTCAGAATGTGCATGTGTGCGCTAATTTAATCAACCCCAATCTGCCCCTGTGCTCTTTAAATGGCACCTATTATTTCTAAATTTCTGATATTTATATCAATTGTATAACATTTTCTATGAAATGCTTGCACTGCTGTGTTCAACCATCTTTTATCTAATCAAAGCCTCACCTTGTCTATTGTGTTCAGTGGAGCCTTATAAACTACATAATCATGAGGAGGTCCTAAAAGTCTTGCTAGAAAATTTTATATTAAAAAAAAAATATGCTTTCAAATATTGATAGCACAAAAGTATATAATATATAAAAATGCTACATTGGAGTGCCGTCCTTCCTTTGGTTTCTATGTAGTTAGCAGTGGGGACGATGCGGACTGAGCACCCGACGAGCAATGAAGGAACAGTTTTAGGGAGGTGCGCTTGGAGCGGTCCCCTCTTTTGGATTGGGGCCTTTATTTAATGTTTACATGATTTTCTAGTAGACTTAAGGTAACAAGATCCAAATAACAAAAACACCTGTTATCCGGAAAATCCCAGGTTCCAAGCATTCTGGATAACTGGTCCCATACCTGTATTTTTATGGCATACGTCTCATAATAATATAAATGAAAAATATATATGACATTCATTGGGTTCCTCTTCAGATGCTGCCAAATATTGATATCGCTTATACTGTGAATAGATTTTAAATCCATTGGATACCCAAGTGCTTTGTACTTTTGTTTTAAAATGTCTTAATGATTAGTTACCAATAACTGCAAACCAGTATAGGACAGACACTTATGCTATGCCATGCAATAACATGATTTCTTTATGACATAATGTTGATAACGGTGCTAAACCTTCCAAATTCAGGAAAGAACTTACATTTTCTCATGTCACTTTTCATTAGGAGACTATTGAAGCAGCATTGTCAGCATCTGAAAAGAGGCCAGATTTATTTGTTGAGTGGGAGAGACTTTTAGAGGATCTGGCTGGTGTGCACAGAAATGCTCTAAACATGTTGTATCAAAGGCACCAGGATGAAGTCAGAAGTATGGGGCTGAACCCAGACACTGTAATACCTGGAAACTATTTCACCAGAGATATAAAAACTGCTCTTGTCAAGCTTGCCACAGACATGCAAGCAGTAAATGAATACCCATACTATGAGGACATTCAAAAAATGCAGGTACTTTGATGATGTATAGAAACCTTTCTACATACAATTTTAGGGATACAGCCATACTGACTATTCAGACACTGTTTAGACAAATGTTTTATGTTCTAGAATCTAGATAGAAGCTGAGCATTCCATTTAAATCTGTTTTCAGTATTTGGAACTATGGTTCCGATTTAAGTTGATCGGCAACCTTTCCTCATACATATTTACACTTTTCCTGCAATATATTTAAATGATTTGTACAATGTTGAATTTATATTTTGTCAGGCAATGTCTTCAGCTGCTAAATTAATCCCAGACGATAAGGACCATCATTTTCATCACCTTAGAACTAAAGCTGCAAAATGTGTAAAGCAAGAGTTATTGACACAAATTCACACCTATGAGATATTGGATGAATACAATAAACTGCAGGTAATTGGGGTACATTGAGTCCATAGGCACCACAAGCTACTTTATTCAAGGGCTACTCTTCTTCCTATTCACCTGCTCTAATGAAGTGAGTTCTCAAGTGCAGATATTAAGGGAGTCAATTACTAAAATACAAATTATTCTCATATTTTATGACCAAAATCCAGTGCTTGATTTGACCTTATTTATAAAATAACCCAAATTAATTAGATCGCTAAAAACTCTCTAAAATCGAGCAGAAAAAAGAAAAAACCAATTGCAAATTTTCACAAAATATCACTCTCTACATCATACTCAAAGTTGAACAGCCCCTTTAATGTTATATATCCAGCATCCAAGAAAATGCAGTCAATATGCACAACACATCCAATACTGCAAACATTATCACACAGCTCAGAGAATAGTAATTCTTTATGCAGTTTGTTTTTTGTACCAATAACTCAATGTATCTGTGTGTTGTACAGGTTGACAACTGTACTGAGGAAGTTCAGAAGAGTTTGTCCAGTTTACTATACATGCCTTGGTCAGGAAAAACAGCAGCAGAGAAAGCAGCAAACAGCCTAGAAGAACATCATATTGAAAAGCTAATAACATTCTTAAAGAAGTCCTACAAAGAAGAACAGCTCCCAAATAGTCAGATATCACTCGGTGAAATGCAGTTTCAACTAGAAGAAGAACATCATTCACTAACAGAGCAATTGGTAAATAGTGAAGAGACATGATAATACTGTTATTTTTATTTTCTTCTTGGCCTTGGTTCCCAACATTTGTTCATGCAATATACATATCAGTTATATTTTGTTGCTAACCCAAACTAACCAATTGTAAGGGGTATGTAGGCTTGGGTGAATGCTGAACCCAGGCAGGTTTGGGTCATATGTGGACAAAGACAAGAGGTCCTCTGCATTCACTTATTATCTATTTATCTTTTTATCTATCTGTCTGACTATCTATCTATCTATAATTGCATATTAACACATGCTGTGCATTAAGCTACTAAAATACTCTCCCCTTTTAACAAAACAGGGATTGTTTGTCCATATATTGTAATATATTTAAGCTGGCCAACTACTTCAAAATCATCCCTGGTCTGGCCAGTCCTACACACACTGTAATCTCATTCATTAAAAAATCTACTTCTTCATTTTACATTTTACACAGGGACTAGTTTTAACTGCAGCTTCCCTGCTTTCAGGGTTAAACCTTTCAAATGGTTGCCCTTTTATTTGCCACCACTGGGGTCCCCTGTGTGACCAATGCATCCCTACTTTGCATTTCATTCTAGGAGCACAAAGAGTTGGGTCCTGCACTAATATCTATCAGTAGATTGACTGGTATATTTTGCAGGTTATGTGAAATAACTTTATGGAAGTTATTGCTAAAAATTGTTTGGGAACACCATATCTCTTCAAAATAGGCTTAATAAACAGACTTACAGATACATAGAAAATCATCCCTACTAGCACTACACTAGTCATCTTACTGTTAACTAGCATTTTTGGATTACCAAGTACAATACTATTCGCTTAAGAATATGACTGTAATCACACTTAAGAAGAGGAGATATGGGGGCACATTTACTATTAAAGAAACTTTGAATTTCAAAGTAATTTTTGGGTACTTCGACCATTGAATAAGCCAAAATTCGATTCGAATAGAAAAAAACCTCTAAAATTTGACCATTCGATAATCAAAGTACTGTCTCTTTAAAAAAAACTTAGACTTCGACCCTTCTGAATTGCTGTTTAGCCTATGGGGGACCTCCTAGAACCTATATGAGCTTTTGGCTAAGTTTTGAGACGTCAAAGGTTTTTTTTGTAAAATCATTTGTATCGTTCAAATCGAAGGATTTAATCCTAAAATCGAACGATTTTAATTCGATCGAAAACGGGCATATTCCATCGAAAAAAAAATTAGACTATCGTACTTCTAAAATTCTTCTAAAGCATTTTCACTTTGAAATGTAAATGTGCCCCATAGTGTTTTATAATCTGATCAGTCTCTATGAATCCAATCTTTCTTTTTGATGCTTAGATCAGTATCTGTGTTGACAACATTTATTCGACCACCCCACCATCTCCACAACACTAATACACAATTTTCTATTGAACGCTATATATGTGACTCAGCTCTGAATAGGCCTTATGACTGCACTAACTATACCCATGTAACTAATTCCCCTACTTTTTGTCTTTTTGTCTACTCTTATAGCTTCAGGAGAAAAGCACACTTCTGTTCAATGAGCTGACAAGTTCACAAACCAGAAGAAATGTGGAGCACATTGTATGTTCTGTCCTGTCTCACAGACACCTTCGCCAGATAGTTACACTTCTCCAAGATGCATTCAAAACCCCAAAACAAGTAGAGGAAAACACAGGAGTAAAATGGCAATTCTATGAAGACATAATGGTTGTAACTTTAATTATACTTATTTTGCATAGTAACAGCATTATAGTATACTGGATGAGGAATTTTAGTCTTCCTACAAAGTACAAGCTAATGTTGAAGCACTATACAGACAATTTGGTAACACAATCTGCTATATAGGAGTGGAAGTTACAAGGTTTGACATTTTAGAGAATAAAAAAAATAAAGGGGAAAAAAGAATTGCATGAGATGTAGAAGTACAACATATTATTTTGGAATGCATTGTAATGGAATTTGGGTACAGGGTAGTTACAAAAAAAAAAAATCCACTTTGTGTCTTTACCCAGAAAGAGGTAAATATAAGGATATTCCAAGGCAGATATAGGGTTGATTTATGAGCAGGAAGGCAGGGTGTAAAGTGCAAAACAGGCACTTTTTTTATCACATTGCCTAAATGAATTACCACTGGTCTCTGCACCCTGTTTCGGAGCGTAGAGACCTGCACCCAGCCTTAGGAATACAGTGCTGCTTGCACTTGCCAGTGCTGTATTTATGAGGCGAGAGGGAGGTGGCTTGTAGGTGTAACGCCTCCTTCCTCACCTGACCACTAACTTGCTAATCATTCAGATGTGCAATTTAGGGAATGGTGGATTAATGCCGCAATGGAGGCCCTGTACTTACTGTTTACCATAGGGCTAAACCGTGCCCATTGATGTTGTGCTCTACAACTTTTTTATGCAGCATAAAATGATGGGCATAGCCAGAGCCAGGGAAAATGGGTTCTTTTTATCTTTTTAGCTTGACTTGGTGTCTTCTACTTTTGGCACATTTTAAGGGTCTTTGAAGGACCAGAAACACTAAATAATGAAAGGACTTTCACGGAAATTTAATAAAATGTACTGCTTCCTTTTTTTTTATAAAATATTTAGTTTAGAGGCTTGCTTAATTTATGAAAATGAACATTCTATCTCACACACAATAAACTTTACCCTTTCTCTGGGAGCCACTATTAAGTAAGAGTATTTAAAATATTCTGCAGCTTTAAGAAAATTATGTAAGCAAATAATGCAAGAAATCTATATATGTAGTGGAAATCAAACAGGGCAAATTCAGTTTAAGTGTTTTTTAAAATATAGCAATTTGCTATCTGTATGAATATTTTGATTTTCATACAGTATTAAACATTGTACTGCAAAATGTTTAGGAACATACACATATGGAGTGAGATGTATTAGAATATTATTTAAATCCTGTATTAGTGTGTTAGGCTTATTGTGTTATTTTTTTAGATTCTCTTATTCACTTGAAAAAAGGAACTGCTATGTAGTGGTATTCGATAAATCACATCAATATATATCTATATAGATGGTAATTAGTTAATATAGTTTTGGTGCAGTATAATGCTATTCGAAAGGTTAGACATTCTTGAGGTTTTTAAATGCTAGAAAGAAATGAAAAGTAAAAAATACTTGGGAGGGGCCCTATGGTTGGAACAAGCCTGCAGTCAAATATACAGTATCTGTGCATCTTATAAACTGTCCCCTGCTGTATACTGTATGTGTTTTTCTTCTCACACTTCATTAACATTGTAATAACAATTATTTATTCTTTTTTTTTCATCAGGGGAATTGTGAAAGTGATATTTTAAGTTTGTTTCAAGATAAAGGGGAAGCCAGTTTGCTGTTTGTGGAGCTACGTCATCTTTTGAAAAGGATACAGCTAAGAGAATGCCATCTTGAAGAAATAGCAACTGCATTGAAAGAATACTGCTCTGATAAGGTGTCTGCACAAATAAACAACTAACTATCACAGGATTGTGCTTTTAACCACCACACTTGTTTACTCATCAACATAAAAGGGAGATCAGGATCAGCTGTAATTTAGTTGTACAGCAGGGATCCTCAGACTGTTCTGTTAACGGCCACTTACTTACCTATCATAGTCAGTGCCTAGGCCCCTTCTATTCAACCATCTCTGCTAAAATCTCAATTTGTATACAATGTTATGAAGTAGCACTGTTTTAGTCCGTTTCCTATACACCATCCTCATTGTCTTATAAACAAGGATAACTACCGTATTTCATTATCTTCCAAAGATAAGCTTTTTTGGTTAAATATATACCTGGTATCTCCCGAACCACAATGCTATTCTTGTGGATCCATTTCCCTGGCTCTACATATATTGCTTAGATAAAACCTAAACTGCACTGATGAGCTACAAGAAGGGTGAAATCGGTCTGTGTTTGGGAATATGATCATTGTACTACCCTGGCTTTGAAACTTATTGGGTAAGCGTCAGCCTTGAAATTATTCCATGGTAATAGAAATTTTAGGTTTCCACAACCCCTCA
This sequence comes from Xenopus laevis, assembly GCF_017654675.1. Lineage (NCBI taxonomy): Eukaryota > Metazoa > Chordata > Amphibia > Anura > Pipidae > Xenopus > Xenopus laevis. The sequence continues at coordinate 85,673,267 of NC_054383.1, forward strand.
ATATATCCTAGGTTACCATCCTTTTGTACCCCTCCTCACATAAATGAAGCACCTTACTTTTCTCCACAAATACATCAGCCTCTTTATCTCTACCCCCCCCCCAAAGAAAACTGCACTCCTCTGGAGTGGATGTTTTTTTGTGAGATTATGAGATATAACATATACCCCCACATGTAATACAAGGCACTAAGTTTGCCCAGCAGCAGTAACCAGTAGCAACCAATAATATGTTTGCTTTTAAACATGTGACCAGGAAATTCTACCTGCTGATTGGTTGCTATAGGTTACTGCCCCATGGCAAACTTAGTGCCTTTAATTACATAACCCCATATGTCTTATCGGGCAATTAATTAGACCTAAAATAGCTCTTCAAAATGTTCTCATGCCCTAAGCCACTAATTAATGGCTTTTTAGAGAGCACCTTTTAAAGAAAGTAGAGCTACAGTACATGGTAATATAATACACATCATGTGAAGCTTCCTATACCTCAGTCAACATATTTGATATTGCTAACCTTTCCAAATAATTTTGGCTGCAAAATGCGTCTATTCTCTTACATCTGGACAGTCATTCATCAAACCAGATGAACAATAGAACCAGTAAAAGTGCACTTCAGTAAATAAGTTGCAACAATTGCATTGTTCAATGAACTATCATTGTTATAAAATCCTTTCAGATAAACACTAAGGGGCCAATTCATTAACTTCGAGTGAAGGAATAGAAGAAAAAATACTTTGAATTTCGAAGTGTTTTTTGGCTAGTTCGACCATCGAATGGGCTACTTCGACCTTCGACTACGACTTCGTCTTCGAAGGATTCGAACTAAAAATCGTTCGACTATTCGACCATTCGATAGTCGAAGTACTGTCTCTTTAAGAAAATACTTCGACGCCCTAGTTCGTCACCTTAAAGCTACCGAACCCAATGTTAGCCTATGGGGAAGGTCCCCATAGGCTTGGCTACGTTTTTTTGGTCGAAGGATAATCCTTCGATCGTTGGATTGAAAACGTTCGAATCGTTCGATATTCGAACGATTATTCCTTCGATTATACGATCGAACAATTTGCGCAAAATCCTTCAACTTCGATATTCGAAGTCGAAGGATTTTCATTCCCAGTCGAATATCGAGGGTTAATTAACCCTCGATATTTGACCCTTGATGAATTTGTCCCTATGCATATATAATGAGAAAAAGAATGTGTTGATTTTGAATAATATTTCAGTATGCAAGAAGAAAGATTTTTTTGAAATGTTGACATTTCACACCAGTAGATATATGACTTATTTCCATGTGTATCTTTATTTGGCGTGACATATTTTTAGAAACATTGACTTTATTGGTAGGTCCCTATTCTACCTTGTGTGGAAGAAGCACACTACTTGGCCAATGAACTTCAAATCTTAAGAGAGCAGAAGTTAAAGAAACTTGTAGAAGAACTGAAAGAGTTATCCCAAAACCTAAAAGCAAATAAAAAGGTAATTACTGTGAGACATATATATACAACATGTTTGCAAATTAAAAAACAAAAAAAGATTGTGGATATCTGCATTAATGTTTTTTTCATTAGGAAAATGAATTATGCAACGTTTGACAACAGTGTTTTCCCTGAATCTAAGGGGGTTATTTATGAAAAGTCAAATTCTAGAGTTTTATTTACCTCCAATGAACTCACAACTCAAAACTCGAATCAGCGAGTTTGGGGTTAACAACCCAAAAACTTGAAATTGATCAAGTTTTCGGAGGGGGAAAAACTGTATCGCTCCAATTGATCGAGTTTTTAGGCAAAACTCAAATATCATAAAGGCTATTAACATCTTCTAATGGTTCAAGGGACCTCTGCCATTGACTCCTACTTACCTTGACAGGTTTTAGATGGTATATTTTCAGAGTTGAGCTATTTCCAGTGTCGGGGTATAATAAATATCGTACAATTCGAGGTTTTTTTAAATCCAAAAATGTGAATTTTGAACAAAAAAAATAAACTCAAAAACTTGAATTTGTGTGGAAAACACAACTCAATCCTTAATAAATAACCCCCTAAAATTCATACAGATCTTACCAACAATAAGCATGGGAACTGTCTAGTCTCCAGGATAAAAAAACTGGATAGTATATAATTTCCTTTAAATATTGATGTGATTTTTCTCTGAATTAACCATTTATATGCAGGTTAAATGATCTGGGCAAAATACTTTTCAAAATACTTTTCAAAATACTTTTGAAAGGCCAATGACTGATGGGGTTGTTGGCCAAGCTATTTCAATCTAATTTAGAGGTATCAGATTTGATCATTCAGAATGATTATACTGAGACCTCAAAACATCTGTGTGATGTATACCTTAAATAATAATGGCTGAAATGTTTTATTATCATACTACACTAAACAAAATTTGTGTCCACTTTAGCACCTCTCACATGACCTTGTGATCATAAATGAGGTTTAAAGTCTATAAGCAAACATTATTAATCTTATTTTAGTGTTTTAGTAAATTAAGCATGCCACTTATTTTCAGTCTAGCTCTCAAGTGTTAGAAGCAAAGGAAGAAAAAGCTAAACAAGAAAAAGAAATGCTGAAAGAATTGCAAGAGAAGCAGGCCACACTGGAACAAGCACACAAGAAGCAGATCTCAGAGGAGAGGCTGGCCCTTCAAGACCAGTTAGAACGTGGAGAACTTAATGGTTTGATGAAGCAGGTAATGGCATGATGCACAGATCAATAATTTACTATGTAATATAGGGAGATACTTCTGCATATATTTAAATGTACCACAAATGATCAGTGCTCAGACTACAAATACATGTATATTGCCAATAGGGAATGGGTGAAGTATAATTAAACTGTAAATATTTAAATTACAATTTACAATTTTATCTCTATTTTGCAGACATTATTTAGTTAATGAGATTGTGATTCGATGATCATATTTATCAGAAAAATTCATGATGCAATCATCATTTTAGCAACACTTTGGCCAGGATTGTTTCAAGCTATTGTTAGAATGCAGACTGTCTATTTTATACAACATATTCCCCACAAACTTTGTATCTACCCCTGATGAGCTAAGCATGTGTAAAAATAATTTAGGCTTATTTACCAAGGTCAAGGTAAGGTGCAAAGTACAATGCACCATTTTTTTTTACACCTTCATCCTGTCTTTAACTCTCTTTGGTGCATGTCTCTGCTCTCTCTGCTCTTTTTGGAGTACACTCTCTTTTGGAGTACAGAGACCTGCGACCGCCACCATGACAGTTTGGCTGCACTGTATTCATGAGTGGCAGGCAGAAGAAGGCACATAGGTGTTGCCTAACTTGTGCAATAGTCAGACAGAGCAGTGATGGTGCATCTTGTGCACCTGGAACTGAATTTATTTATCTGGCAGAGTGCAACCAGACCATGGACACGCTTTCTGCATGAGCAAGAAGGGACAGAAAAACCTTGGAAAGCCTATGGGGACCTTCCCCATAGGCTAACATTGGCCTCGGTAGGTTTTAGGTGGCGAACTAGGGGGTCGAAGAAATTTTTAAAGAGACAGTACTTAGATTATCGAATGGTCGAATATTCGAACGATTTTTAGTTTGACTCGTTCGATTCGAAGTCGAAGGTCGTAGTCGAAGGTCGAAGTAGCCAATTCGATGGTCGAAGTAGCCAAAAAAAACATTCGAAAATCAAATTTTTTTTCCTCTATTCCTTCACTCGAGCTTAGTGAATGGGCCCCCTAGAGTTACTGTCAGCTTGAAGGTGGTGGCAGTTGCAGGGTTCCCCTGTGTCCAAAATCAAGTATGTTAAATTGCAAGGGGCGAAATTGGATGCAAGTACCTTTTTTTACTTTTTCTGTTCAAAATACAATGGTGTCTATGAGTGGCCAGTTTTTTTCTGCTGCAAATTTTCCCATTCCTAATACAGATATGGGATCCATTACATACCTCTCAACATTTTGGAAATAGAAAGTGGAACAGAAAGATTTGCTGTGCAGAGTGCGGGCAAATTTTTTTGACCATGCCCATTTTTGTGGCCACACCCCCTAACTACCATATTCATATTACAAAATGTTATGAAAGGTGAATTGCCCTTTAAGCTGCAAGTCACAGTTTCCCCAAGAGACCTGCCTATGTTAAATTGTTACAATTGTTTCTTTGCTTATCTTAAATTGTAACAAAAGTACAATATCTAAGTGCACCTGCCATATAGTGTGGGCTCTCTTCCAAAAGCCAATTAAGATCTAGAAACATTGTATCTTTTTCTGGCTGTTCACTGCAGGAGATCAAAGAGAAAGTCGGGACATTTCTTTAACAATCCAGCACTGCGAGTTGAGCTGTCAAAATCTTGACTGTCCCACAAAAAAGTTGGGAGTTATGCCATTATCTGGAAGCCCATTTTCCAGAAATCACAGAAAGGCAGTCTCCCATAGACTCCATTTTATACAAATAATATCATTTTTTTAAAATAATTGCCATTATCTCTGTAATTGTAAAACAGTAGCTTGTACTTGATCCAAAGTAAGATATAATTAATCCTTATTAGAAGCAAAACCAGCCTATTGGATTTATTTAATATGTAAATGATTTTGTAGTAGATTTATTTAAGGTGTAAAGATCCAAAACCCCAGGTCCTGAGTATTCTGGATAACAGGTCCCATACCTGTACACTCTTGATATTTTTTTCATGCAAAATAAATTGGAAGTTTATGGTCATTTTGTTGCTGCAATTTTTTGGCCCAAAAATTCTAACGGCAAAATCCATACCTGGCAAAAAAATTCACTCCACACTACAGGTGACCAGTAAATGCTTTCTGCTGATTAGTGGGCAGATTAATCAAAATATGAGTTTAGAGCTTGATAAATACTCACGTTCTATTTATAGTGAGTTCTTTTGATAAAAAAAATTCGAAAAATCCCATTGGAATGAATAGAACATGCAGGGGATCATTTGTAAACTTTGCGCAGGGCAGATTGGTTCGCAAAGTGAATATATTTGCCCTGGGCATGGTTATATTTATAAAGCTGAATAAGAGGGTGCAAACAGAATTTTTTTTTCACAATGTGAACGTCTCTAGGAGCTTTTTAAATATGTCACAATTCACAAATTGCGAATCTCTATGCGCACACTCTGCGACTCAGTTACGCCACAACTTTGGTGGTGGATAAATTATTCGCAAAACAGTTTCGCAAACTGCGAATTTAAGTTACTGTTAACGATATTTTTGCGCACAACAACCTCGCACATCGGTGCGCTCGCGCAAACTCCCGCCTCATTTGCGCGCCATTTGTGAAAATTTATTCACACTGCCAATTAGCAAAAAACTGAAAGACGGGCAGAGCAGTGCAATATATTAGCGTTCAGGAAAAAACATGCGCAATACAACCATTTGCGAAAAATATGCGTTGCACGAACTTTATAAATGACCCCCGCTGAGTTTTTAATTATTAGTCTCTAAACTCTAAACATTTTGATAAATCTGCCCTGAGGTATTATAGGTTATTAGGTTTGGTGCAAACAGTGGTACATTTATTATAAAATCTAAAAGCAGTACCGTACAATATATTGTTTTCTTATTTACCAACTATAGAAACTTATTAAGGATCATGATGAAACAGTCGCATTCTTGGAAAAAACTCTACAGAGAGAACTTGAGAAGCTGAATGTGGAACTAGAAAAAGAACTGGTGAAGAAGAGGCAGGAAGAAACGATCAATTTAAACACATTACCAGAGACAAGCGATTTACAGAATCCTCATCAGAATATTTTAACTCTTCTGGCAGACAGTAGGCATTTTATCTTAAGTATACATTTTATAGACTCATAAAAGAAGGCAGCTCCTACTATACGTTCAACAGAAATTCACAGTGTAAATTACTGAAAATGTAAATATTGTAGGCTGAAAACTGGGCAGTGTCTACATTAACTTTTATTAAATGTTCCAGTGCAGTGGTAAATGAAAGTAAAACTGATACTTCTAAACTTATGGCATCATTTAATTCTAGGCACAAAAATATTCCTAGGCTGCACAGATAATGAGTAGTCATAGAATTATATAACCTTTGTTATGACCAAACATGGAGCAGTTTAAATCTCCATTGCTTGAATCTCTAATACGACTTTGAGTTCACATAAGACACATTAGGGAACTAAATAGAAAAACTGAAGTTCATTTGTGCCAAGTGGTGGTTCACCTTTCAGTTAACTTTTAGTTTGTTATGGAATGGCTGATTCTAAGCAACTTTTCAGTTGGTCTTGTTTTATAGTTTTGTTTAATTAATTTTAATCTTCTGACTCTTTCTACCTTTCAGACAGGGGTCACTTACCCCATCTAAAAACAAATGCTCTGTAAAGCTACAGGGGTCACTTACCCCATCTAAAAACAAATGCTCTGTAAAGCTACAAATGTATTGTTATTGCTACTTTTTATTGCTCATTTTTCTATTTAGACCCTTTCCTTTTCAAATTCCAGTCTCTTATTCAAATAGTGCATGGTCGCTAGGATAATTTGGACCCTAGCAACCAGATCTGGAGAACTGTTGAATAAAAGGCTAAATAACTTAAAAAACCTAGCAACCAGATTGCTGAAATTGCGAACTGGAGAGCTGCTAAATAACTCAAACACCATAAATAATAATAAATGAAAACCAATTGCAAATTGTCTCAGAATATCACTCTCTATATCATACTAAAAGTTAACTCAAAGTTAAACACCCCCTTTAAATCATGTATTGAGTCATAAGGCTCTGAGTTTATAATTGATGTCTACAAAAGTGAGGATGTTTCATTTAACCAAAATAATACAATTAACATTCTTTTGACGAGCTAGTAAGGGCAAGGACACAAAGGGGCAAAAGGGGGGTGTAAGTGAAAATTTTGAATAATCTCACTAAAAATGAAGATTCCCCTCAACATCACCAATTTACTAAAATGAGAATACAACAAGTATTGGAGCATTAACTTCACAGTGGTGAAAATTCACATTTTTTTTCCAGGTGAACATTCTCTAATTTACTTAGAGCACAAGAACACATTTTCATCAAGAGAAATTTCTTCAGGTTCAGGCTGGAAAACTACCATGATAAAAAATAGAGCAGTCACTTCTGAATCTCATTATATGCATCACCCCTTCCAAGCTAATTTTCCATATATGACATCTCTTCATGGTGAAAACTATCTAGTAAATTGTTTCTAGAGTATTGTCCCAACTACAACTGTATAGGGAAAAATGTACTGTTGAATCTTAACAAAGAATTCTTCGCCAGGAGAAAATTCACCACATTTCTCTTTTGAACTTAAGCTTTTTAGTAAATGTGAGATGTGTTGCAAAAATACACCTTGTAAAATAAGGTGAACTTTGATGAAGTTTAATGAAGAGAAAATTCACACTTTAGTAAATATGCCCCAAAGGCTTTTTGTGGCCTACAATTTCACAGCTAGGGCCACTTCTGACTTGTGGCAAGCAAGGTACAACCATGCCTCAGGCACCGGTATGTGCAGAACTGATTTGGTCCTCCCACCTTCTTGTCATTCTACCACATTTTTCCAAATTTAAGTTCTCTTTAAAATCCAGCTGTGTAGTAAGTGTCCAGGATGGATTTTGGAGAAAGTGTGCATGCGCGGATAGAGATCTGCAGCTTCGGGTGGGCAGGTATTGAGACATCAAATCCGGGTCCTCAGAAAAACAGGGCAGTTCTTCCCCAAATTGCGTGGCAAGTTACCAACAATGGCAAAATGAATAATGTGAAGCTGCTTAGCACCATGTTTGTTTTCCTTATGCAAAAAAATCAGCGTAGCTTCCTTTAAACTTGTTAATTCGCCTACTACTTTGTTTTGCAACCTTAGCCCACAAAGAATATGTACCTTATGTCATATAAGTCTTACATAGAATATTTGATCCATGATCAGAGACTGTTATTATTCTTGTATTATCCTTATAGATATCGGCATATTTCAGCAAGCAGAACAAATTGCAGCTTCAAGAATAACTCTATTGGGCCCACAGTTGTTTTCTTCAATTGGAACATCAGGTAAATGGCCACTAACCAGTAACCATTAAAGTCCTTCCAGTGAAATCATTTTTTATAAATCAAAAAATTGGAATACAGACCTTTTATCTTTAAATCTTTCTTTCTTAAATACATTCAATTTCTTTTTCTCAAGCATCTCTTCATTTCCTCCAATGTGTTTGCAGTTTACTACCTGAATCTACTTTCATTTACAAACCCATTTACCTGTGTCAGTTATGGATATCATAACATATTTTAATGTATGTTTATTCACACAGGTGATGATGTATCCAAAACCCTAGATTCATCTCCTGCCCTTACCCTGCTCAAAGAAGTGGATGCAGAGCTAAGAGCAAATGCTCAGAGAGCTCGAATAATTCAAGGTTGTAATGAGGCAGGCAAAGGTTTGTATTATCCATCTTTAACCTTTATATTGATAATGTTTGTGCTATTGCTCTTCTCATTGTGTGGCACATCGAACTAGAAGAGCAGGGGATTTTCTTTCTGCAAAGTTAGTTGTGTCTCACTCCATTGTGTAGCTTATAGTACCTAGTTCATGATTCTGTTGTATATTTCAGTAAACTCGTATTATATTATGGTAAGCTTAAGCAGGTTGTGAGAAGAGCGATGAGGATCGCTTAGATACATTATCTTGCACTGATAGCTTCACTGAAGTTTATATAAATAAAGCAAAAACATGACAAGTGTACAATCATGTAAATATCTCCATTTGGAAAATCTTTATGGAAAAAAAGGATGTACCAATGGAAGTGTATGTACTTTATAAAGGGCAGTTAAGTGCTGTTCCTAGCTACCAAATGATATTGATATTGTAATGATACAGTTAAGTCAACTCAGTGTTACAAGCTGTAATAGGGGTCATTTACTACTCCAATACACAGAATGCAAATCACAGAGACCTGCATTTACCCCATGAACACAGTGCTGACATGCTTTGTGCATTTGGCAGGGTGTGATTTGCCCCTGTACTTGCATCTAGGGTCTCAGAAAATTACTTCCAGTGTGTGAATTACTTCCATGTTATGTGTGGACCTTAAATTTCCTATACTTTTACTGCATTATTATTATTATAACGGTATTATTATTAACTGAATGTATGTGTGCTTACATATACCCATGGGCAGGGCTTAGGCCTATTGGACCGATTGGGCCCAATAGGGCCCCGCACCAGAGGGCAGCACAGATAATATTTCCCTCAGCACATGATGCTGCCTGGCCTGCCCCCAACTTTGAGAGTCCAGCCCATCCCCAACTCTGATAATCCAGCCTATCCCCCAACTCCATAGGTCTAGCCTGCCCCCAACTCTCATAGGCCCAGCTTTCCTCCAACCTTGATAGGCCCTGCCTGCCCCCAATCCAACCAAGCCTGCTCCCAAGCTGAATCGGCCCAGCCTGCCCCAAACTAATTGGCCCAGTCCACTCTCCTATTTCCTCCCTCTCTCTCTCTTACCCTGTGTGCCCCTATTATGTGCCCCTATTTCATCCCTCTCACTCTCTTACCTTGTCTGCCCCTTTCCTTTCTATTTTGTGCCTGTATGCCCTTATTTTCCTAAATACTTGGTGTGTCAGTAGCCAGCAACACTTTGTCTAGGGGCCCCGCCAACATGGTCCCAATTGGGCCCCACATTTGATAGGATCAGCCCTGCCCATGGGTGTACATGTGCACATGTGTATTTGTGCTTGCATTTCATTGCAATAAACCTAACACCAAGGCCCTAGGGTATAGCAATACACTGAAGTATATACAACTTCCTTCCTGTTAAATTGCACTACACTTTAATGTTGGTGCCCTATACTTATTGTACTCCTTGCATATCAAGTTACTTTATTTTTTATTTGTACCATGTTGAATTTCCTTCTGGCTATTGAATAATTTGAGTAACTTTTCCCTTACTATAAATTTCTTGCCACTCAAATTTGTAATTGGCCTTTTGACTGTGGGCTGTGCTGAGGTGTAAAATACAAAATCTATTGTGTAAAATCATTTGTTTCCAATCTAACAATTTCCTAATTTTCTATAGTTATTTCTATCAGTATGATATAAAGTATGATGTGCGCTTAATCTTATTCCTTACAGCTTGTGAACATGCAGAATCCATATAACATGTAGGATGGTCCCATCCAATTTATTGTACAAAAGAAAATTAATTTAATTAGGAGTTTAATATCTAGAGTGAATAATATATCTTTATAGATCCATCAATATGCCAAGCTGGGGCACTTTGCATAATAAGGCATTGATTTGTGCTCAGCATCTTAAAACAAATGAAGCCTTTTTCTGTAATAGAGAATTAATAACTGCAGAATATTATGGATTGTGGATAATGCCTTGGAATTCAGTAGATTCAAATATTCCTAATTGTTTTATCTGTAGTCCATCGTATTATTCAGTATTGGGGAGTTTAAAATTGCCACACACTGTGGATGAGGTTTTATATTAAGAATGGGACAAATAACCTCAGTACAGTGACCCATAGCAAAGAATCAGCTTAAAGGAGAAGGAAATATTGAAACCAAGTAAGCTTTGTCAGAAAGGACTATATATATACAGCAATAAACCCTCTAGGTAATGCTGCTCTGAGTCCTCTGTCAAAAGAAATACCACATTTATTTCCTTCTATTGTGTAAACATGGGCTTCTGTATCAGACTTCCTGTTTTCAACATAAACCTCCAGGGCTTGGGATTGAGCATGCTCAGTTTGCTCTCTCCCCTTCCCTGTTGTAGCCTGAGCTTTGAGTGAGCAGGGAGAGACTCAGGCAGGAAGTGATGTCACACCAAGCTAATATGTCAGCTGCTATTCTAAACAACCTGATAGAACTTATGGAGCTGTTTACTCAGGTATGGTAAAGCATTCTACAAAATAAATATAGTGTTCTATCTTAACTATTGCAGCTAATCTTTTGACAATAATTGGCCTCTGTAGCTTTCCTTCTTCTTTAATCTGTTTGTTGCGGGTACTGAAAACAAAATTCTGATAGGTTGCTGTGGGTTAATGCAGAGTGTTAATAAATGACCCCTAGTTTGTTAATTAGCATGCAGACTTACAAGTCCTCAGTTAGAATAGTTTGGAATAGTTTGGAACTTGGCAGTGATGCCAAGTTCCAAACTGTCTCTGGAAAACATAAGAACTAATTGGAGCATGGATTTGTATGAATAAGCAGCTATACAATCCTAACAATCACTATATGAAACTGTGGGCTAATGTGGTGTTACGGTCACTACAGGTGGATTCTGCAGTGATGAATTGCACTATACCATTTTGCAGTCTGATACATGAATATAGATTTGGCAGATGTCAAGAGAACACCTGCCTGAATTTATAATGCTAACGGGATTATTATACTAAACTCTGAATGCAAAAATCACGAAAAATTCGTGATTTTTTTTGTTATAAAATCAGTCTTTTAAAAAATCACCAATTTTTCAGAATTTATTAAACCCTGAGGATGGAAAAGTCTGAATCTGAAAATCCGGCATCTCAGACCTGTCGAGGTTGCATATAAGTCAATTGGAGAAGTCCCAATGATTTTTTGATGTACGCTGGGTTTCGTGCAATACCTCGAACTTTTCTGAATTTTCGGGTGACAATTCCGAAAAAATTGTGAAATTTGCGAAAATCCAAAAAAATCTGAAAAAAATCATGAAAATCGGATTTTTACCCACAAAGCAAATTTTTGGTAAAATAAAATAATAAATAAGCGTAAAAAACCTGAGTGGATTTGATCGGAGTTTGTAGCAGAAAATATTGAGATAAATTCGGACTTTGATAAATAACCCCCTAAGTGTAATGTTTGGTGGAGAAGAAATAATGGTCTGGACTATTGTTTATGGTTTTGACCTCTGGTTCAAATGAAGGCAACCTATAATAGTACAGGTATGGGATCCATTATCTGGAAACCCTTTATCCAGAAAGCTCCAAATTATGAAAAGGCAATCTCTTATAGACTCCATTTTAATCAAATAATTCATATTTTTAAAATTGTTTTCTTTTTCTCTGTAATAATATAACAGTACTTTGTACTTGACCCAAACTAAGATATCATTAATAAGGCAAAACAACTCTATTCTATTGGGTTTAATTAATGTTGACTAAAATACGGAAAGGTCCCTTATCCGGAAAACCCCAGGTCCAGAGCATTCTGGATAATAGGCCCCATACCTGTATCACAATCAATGACATAGTTGACAATTGCATGCCTTATAGTTTGGGCCAGGCCTGATGGCCCAGTATCATTGCCTATCCCTACTAATGCTACTGTGGCTCAGTGGAAGCACATCCCACCAACAGTTTTCCTGCATCTAATAAAAATATTTATCAGAAAAGCAGAGACACAAAGGGAGGCACAAATTCAACATATTAATACCCTTGATTATGCAAGAAGATGACACACGTGTATCAAGATACATAACAAGCTGTAGATATATATAAAAATATACTTATAGAGAGATACAAGCAACATATGTTTAATAAGCAATAGCCACTGGATGTTGGTGGTGGGATTGTATCAAACAAGATCAGATAGTTTTTTTTTTATGCAGCAGGGCCAATAGCAATAGAGGCATGTTCAGACCTTAGTATTGTGCGAATACTACTTGGCCTGTTTCTGCTATGCAGGTTCTTATGTAGCTGTCTTACAAATCTTGGAACCCATGCCTGCATTGTGCATAATGGTTGGTAGTGACAGAATATATGTCCATAGAATATTATATTTGTGAAATGCATGATCTGCTGTAACTTGATGTCTCACAGTTACAATAAATTTGGCTCAAGAAACATTTTCCAATGTTACCTTGTGTGATTATTCTCTCTTAAGATAAAGGGAATGAATTTAGAGATATAATGGATTTGCAACAGACCTTTAAAGAAGACATGACACCAATAAATCCAGAACAGCTTACTATAAGAGAGTTTGTGATTTACCAATATGGTAACTACATCCTGCAGTTGCTACAGCCACATGTTCAAGTAAGTGTCAGTACTTCATGCAGTTATTATCTAGATCATATCATCACTGTATCCAAAGTGCACACATCATTTGAATTATTTCATAATATTTCATATATCAGTTAATCACCACTCAAAAAGACTCAATAAAAAAACTGTATTTTTAAGGGTGCTGTAACTGTCTTTTAGGGTTCTGATTTTTTTTTTCTTGCCTTTTGTAAATTGTTCTTTTCCTCCGCAAGGGCATAGTTATTAACACTGGAGACATTCCTCCAATGTTACCATTAGATATAAATAATTGGTAGATATATATTTTAATTTTAGCATTACTCAGCTAAACCAAATTTTATTTTCAATGTTTTCAAAATGTCCTCTTATTTTGTCAGGAAAAAGAAATAAATCTGCACATTACCTCCAGATTGCCTGGGAATGATCATAAAGGGAATGCCTTCTGCCACTCTTTTTATTATCAGGTAAGTTTAAATGCAAATGCATCTGTAGTTGTATTACATCAGCATCCATATTTCTCTGACTTCTATTATAGGCCACACATTTCAGCCTTTCAGCCTTTATAATTTGTATAAATGAACTGTCTCCATTTTATAAATAGGGTGAAAGGGGAGTCTCTACCCCATTTATACAAGCAGAAACATATAATACTTTACGGGGTCACTTGGGTGTATAGAAGCTGCACATAAGTGTTAAATATGCTTCTGTGTAAAGTCACATTTGCCTTAATTCTAGGCAAAATGTTTTCTTTTATCTTGGTTTGGTTCTCCAAATGTCTCAAAACAAACATGAAAATAAATCAACAAAAAGTGCTTTTATTAACTTCAGTAGTTCTAACAGGTACTACAGCGATACCTTTTTTTTCGAGATTTTGTAATGTCTATGTTCTTTATACAGAGCTCAGAGAATAATCTTTTTGTGTCCCGTGAGTATCTTCAGTCTGTTGGAAGCTTCGTTCTGCTGCTTGTGCACTGTGTATCTCATATTTCTTCTGAAAATTTCAGTGATGATTCCAATCCCTGCTTTCTACGAATTTTCTACCAGGTAAAGGTGATGAAGTTTAACAAAAAATACACCCCTTGGCAATGGCTCCTAACAATACTCTTAGAGGTATATTTATTATGCTATGTAAAATTAAATTAGCCAACAGAATGGTGTAAAAAGCTGTGTAAAATTAATGGTGAATTTATCAAGGTGTGTGTAATTTTACTCCATGCGAACGACAGACTTGCCTCTGTTATTTTTTATTGCTTTCATCGCAAAGCCTGGCGATGTGTCATGTATTGTCCCACTTTTTTTTACACGCATAATAAATATGCTCCTAAGGCAGTTAGCCCCAACAAGTAGCTTGCAAGCAACATCTTTCTAACCAACCCTGTGGATGTTGCTCAAATGCAAATGCATATTTTGAATTCTTGGCTTGGAGGCAAGTTTTGGTTGCTTAAAAACCAGGTACACTGCCATGTGGAGCCTCCTGTAGGCTGCCAGTCCATATAGAGGATACCAAGTACCCAATCATAGCCCTTATTTGGCATCCCAGGAACATATTACACTACAACATGCTTGTGTTGCTGAATCTGAATGGGGCTCACAGGTAAAAAAGTTTGGGGATCCCTGCTCTAAGGTAAGATGGATGAATGAAGCCATTCAAATTGTGTTTTGAATTGCTGCTCTCTGCTGTAATGTGTTTTTGATTAGCCAACGGAAGGGTTGGAAGGATGTTGGTCTTACCTGGCAATTCTGAATTTATATAAGGCAGAATTTATACACTGTGAAAAACAAGTTTCTTATACAATACGAGATATGGACATTGGTTAACAAAAGACCCCTCTCTGGCTGGTCCAAACATGTATGGTGGACTTTTGTGAAATATGGTAAATTATGGTGCACACCAAGTGATAAGTCCACTTGGAATAATACCCTGACTTATTATTATTTGCCCCTCTTGAACAATCCCTCAGAAAAATCCCAGAATTTTCCATGGCTAGTGATTGTAAGTACCAGGACTTCCAACACCCTTTTTCAGATTTTATATGGGGAGAGTTGGACCTGAATCAAAGACCTGGCATGTTTTTCACACTACATTGATTTCTAAAGTCATGCAAAAGCTTAATCATGGAATATGAGACCCTTATCATTGGCAAAACATACTTTAGCTGGTTCTACAATGATTTAAAAAGTGCAGCACGAAAATCCTCTCTCGAGCTCTCATTCACAGGACCAAGACCTGGCCTCTGCTTGACTGGGGCTGTACATGTGTAATACCTGGTGTTCTATTAGAGAGGCATGGATGCCCGCAGCACTCAGTGAGGGAACGTCTGCATCATTGGGCTTCCTAGTGGTACACAGGTCCTTTCTGGGTTTTGATGTGCACTTCCTTTTCTTTCAGCGCATCGTGCCTGTCGTCATCACACTGGAGCAAAATTCAAACATTTAAAGCACCACAACTATTTTCTCTTTGTCCAATGTAGGTTTATTCTAGATAGTTTTGGGGTGTGAATTCTTATCAGATTTACTGTTCATAGACCCTTGCCTGTACTCACCATTCCGAATCTGTACTGCGCTGACTGATTGGTATTGACCCCTGCCTGTTCCACGACCACTCTTACTCTTACCCAGGACCCACATGCTGTTCCCTTGCCAGCCCAGCACCCTTGCCTTGGTTCTCTCACTTTAAAACCTGGCAAAAATCGCATAGCGAAAGGGCTAATCCCATCAGGAAAGGTGATTGTTATAGGCAGACCGGAACCTTGGCGTTTGTTGTGAGTTTTGGATACCAAACATGACAACTTGATTCGATTTAATTGGTGAGGTCACCAAATTATTGGATTTTGGACCCCTGATTGAAGAGGATCAGGAGAGGACTCTATGAACATCAACCCAACAGGTATCTGTCTGATCCTGTTCGCTGATCAAAAAATATTTTACACGTAACCTAAATATCACAAGGTTATATAGGTAATAAAATAACCCTATTGTAAAATATAAGGCCTTGTGCTTTTATTTGGTGATAGAACTCCTCTGTAACTTACAATATCCTTATATTTTACAATAGGGGGTACTTTATTCATTGTATAACCTTTTTTTTTATAGCATCAGCTCTAAAGCTTTTAATATTATTGAAATATTTAGGTTACATGTTAAATATTTTGTGAGCAGGAAGCAGGATTAGACAGATACCTATTAGGTTTTAAAATTCCTATCCAGCATGTTGATAGAGTCCTCTCCTGATCCTCTCCGATCAGGGGGCCAAAATCCATGGTCATGGAACTCCTCTGTAACTTATAATATCCTTATATTTTACAATAGGGTTACTTTATTTCCTATATAATTTGAAGGATATTCAGGGTTTTTATGTATTATACAAGAATAAAGAATGCGGTGTCCTTACACAATGATATGGATAGTATAGTTTTTATGTGTATATGAATTTCTGATCTACATGCATGTTTGTCTGCTTAGAAATATTTTTACAGTATATGTTTAGACTGGTAACTATAAATCCTAACATTTGCAGAAAGTTGCTCCTGGAACTCTTCCCAGCATCAATCAATAACAGAACCAGAATTGCTAACATAAGTGCATTTATTATCTCTCCAGGCATTAAAGATTTGCTTCGGTGACTGCTTTGCTGCCAGATTTCAAACAGCATCACTAGTGCATAAACCCCTTTCCAACCTGCAAGATACCCAAGAGACAAAACAACAGCAAACAGAAACAAGTGCCGATTTCCTCACTAAGCTTATTTTATTGAAACCATCCACACAAAAACCATTCTTTAAAGAGGTGAGGAACTGCTTCCTGACATCATTTTATGATACAGGGGCAGAATGATGCAAACTTTGGGAGTTATGTAATAAAAAGTGCAAAGTTTGCTACAGGTCTAGTCTCTTCTAGCTCTTCTCAACCAATCAGCAATCCCGTTAGCATCTTGCCACTACCTTATTAAATGAGGTTTCTTTTGATGCAGAAAAGCCTTCATATTGCATTTCATTATTAGTCCTCATAATTATTCAGGTCTGTTCTGTAGCATTTTCTACTCAAACAACTCATCCAGGTTAAGGTTTACTGCTAACACAGTGCTAAGGAATTAAAAAAAATTAGCATAACCCAGCTCTTGTAATGGGCGAATAAATTTGCCAGGCATGAATTTGCAGTGAATTTCTGCGTTTTTCTGCCGGAACAAATTCTCCCATCACTACAGCTCCAATTCTACCTAAATTTCATCTCTTTAGTCAAAACCCTCATCTCAGGCCACCGTCCTGCATCTCATTAAGATCCAGTTCAAATTCAATTAAAAAAACTTTATTTTATGCTTTATCACGTGAAAACTTATGTGTGAGATTCAGTTTGAAGAGAAAAAAACTTGTCTTCTGTTTCAGTTCCAGTTTTCCATAGGCTTCAATAGAGTTTCTATGTGATAAACACCGAGATAAGTTTTTCTCGTTGATTGCATCTCGCACTATGGGAAAAAATGGAATGAATTTAGTAGATGCTTTTCTCATTTAATTGAGTCTGAACTTATATTTGTTGCCTTAATGCAGTGATCCCCAACCAGTAGCTCGTGAGCAACATGTTGCTCTCCAACCCCTTGGATGTTGCTCTCAGTGGCCTCAAAGCAGGTGATTATTTTTTAATTCCAGACTTGGTGGCAAGTTTTGGTTGTATAAAAACCAGGTGTACTGTCAAATAGAGCCTCCTGTAGATGAAGAGTCCACATAGGGGCTACCAATAGCCAATCACAGCCCTTATTTGGCACCGCCCAGGAACGGTTTCCCTGCTTGTGTTGCTCCCCAACTCTTTTTAAATCTGAATGTTGCTCATGGGTGAAAAAGGTTGGGGATCCCTGCCTTAATGTATTGGGTGCACAAAATACAAAAGAAAAAACTGTATATTTTTGTGGGAAAGAGGTATGGCTATGTGTCCCTGAAGCTTTGATTAAGCCTGTTTATTTATGACAGTATATCAGCATGTAGTACCTGAACCATACAATTGAGGCATCAGATTCTGGTTTCAGATAAGGAATATAAAAAAAATAGAGGAACGTTTTTCTAGGTTTAGTAACCATTGGCCACCAATCAATTTATTCAATCACTGGCTGATAAATAGAAAAGAAGTAGTTGATGATATTTGGTGCAAGTTTCTTGGTCCCTCTGGCAACATCTGGTTACATCTTTAGAAACTGGTATTTGGAGCAAAGTAATAGAAACAAAAAATAAAAGAAACATTGGAATGGTGATCAAATTAACTCTTGTTGCGTTTCTTTTCAATAGTTTTTAACATTTTCCTTATTACAGAATGAACATTACAGGTATGGGACCTATTATCCAGAATGCTCGAGACCTGGGGTTTTCCGGATAACGGATCTTTCCGTAATTTGGGTCTTCATGCCTTAAGTCTACTAGAAATCATTTAAACATTAAATAAACCCAATAGGCTGGGTTTGGTTCCAATAAGGGTTAATTATACCTTAGTTTGGCTCAAGTACAAGCTACTGTTTTATTATTACAGAGAAAAAGGAATTAATTTTTAAAAGCTTGGATAAAATGGAGTCTATGGGAGACAGCCTTTCTGTAATTCGGAGCTTTCTAGATATCGGGTTTCCGAATAAGGGATCCTATACCTGTATTACACAAAAAGTATATCCGGGTATAGGATCTGTTATCCAGAATGCTCTGGACCTGGGATTTTCCAGATAAGGGGTCTTTCCGTAATTAGGATCTCGATACTTTGTCTAATAAAAAAAACATTAAAAAATTAAGTAATCCCAATATGATTGTTTTGCATCCAATAAGGATTAATTATATCTTAGTTAGGATCAAGTACGACCTAAAGCTGGAAAATCATTTTTAAAAATTTTAATTATTTGATTTTATTGAGTCTGTGGGAGATGGCGTTTCTGTCATTTGGAGCTTTCTGGATAATGGATTTCTGGATAATGGATCCTATTCCCGAATTCAGATGTCCATTTAAAGAGGAAAGGCAGAGAAAGTATGTTGCTTTTCATGTAGAGGATCCTGGAGGAATAGGGTTCTTGCAGGAATAGTGGAGGAAAGATTATCCAAGATGATCTATAACTCTGACACATTTGAGAATAACTACTGGGCATTGAAGGAGAATTCAACCGTTTAGCCAAAAAAACCCTGCCCCCCCCCGGGCAAATGCCCATAACTTTATACTTACCCCTCAGTGCAGATTCAGGCATAGGAGTTCACCACAGCCATTCTCTGGGTCTTTTTCCGGCTCTTCAGCAATTTCTGTCTATTTTGGCGCATGCACGGTTGTCGCAAACCAGTAAATGGCTCCATCTGCACATGCGCCCACTCAGCTTACTGAAGACCCGGAAGATGCTGCGTGAAGTCCGATGCCTGAATCTGCACCAAGGGGTAAGTATAAAGTATGGGGGATTTGCCCGGGGGGGTGGGGCAGCTAGCCTGGGGGGAGGAGGGAGGGGGTCTAAGTGGGGTGGGGGGTAGGGTTTTTTTGGCTAAACGGTTGAATTCTCCTGGTTTTTAACCAGTACTCAGCACATATCAGGTCACAATAACTTCATTAGTTTAATCTTGCCACAGGAGACTAGGGATATGTAGTGTTGACTTTCATAATACAAATATATGGATTATTCTGATTTACTTTCTTTATTCCTTTTGACCAGATGTGGAATAATTGTAAAGAAATAGAGTCCTGGCAAACAGTTGAGATGTTTCTCAGACACAGAGTGGCTACTATGAAGAGAGAATTTTTTACACAGACCAGCAAGAACTCTACCCAGCATTTCAACTGGTATGACCCCTGTTATTTTCATAAACCAGTATTACTTAATTGCGATTTATGATTGGGGAAACAGTAGTACCGCACTCCCGTAACTATTCTAGCGCTCCCCACATTGTTTTGAGGCAGCAGATTTTTCACCGAAATGTGGGAAATTTGACACAAATTCACACCTGGAGTCCTAACATCACTAGTTATCAGACATTCACATCTCTACACTTTTGATGCACATTTTGGTGCCAGGATGTAATTTCCTGACATCCACCTTAATTCTAGAGTTTTTTGTGGCCTTAAAAGTAAATTTTTCTTTGGTATCACTGCCCAAGCTGGCTTCTGTTTATCAGTTCCTGCTCCGTGTCTTTTTATTGCATGATGTTTGTACAAAAGGGTATTGTTAAACGCCATTGCAGGCGGGGTTTTTCTGTTTGAAAAAAAGAGTATAAGCAGCAGTATCCCAGGGAGACCACTATTTAAGAAAACATGTTCTGGAGAGATAGAAGTGAACTCATCAGCAAGCTAAAAGCAGAACAACAGAATAGACAATTTTACAAGTTGAGGCAGAAAAGATGGATTTACCAGTAGTGATGGGCGAATTTGGGGCATCTTGTTTTTTGGATGCCAGCGTCCTTTTTTTGGACACGGCGCAAATTCGCTGGCGCCCAAAAAAACAAACGTCGGCGTCCATTTTTTTTTGACACCGGAGAATTTTCGCAAGAGTATTCGCTGGCAGCGAATCGCAGGAATTCACCGCGAATTTGCGCCTGACGAATAAATTCACCCATCACTACTTAGTTGAACAGGAACTTGGTCACAGTCAACTAAGCCAGGATAAATATTAATGGCTATGACAATCTTTCAAATTAAAACATAAACATCAAGTAAAACTGCCTAATAATATAAAAGACAGTGAGTGTAGGACAGAAAGCACTAGAAAGAGATGGTAATTAGAAAAGACAATATTCTCTGGGTTTCAGGCCAGTAAACTGGGCTATGCAAACATGCTCCTCATCACCTGTCTTGTCTGAATGAGGTTCTGCTGCATTGACAGTGAGGTGCAGCTCATTCTACAATAGAGCTCAAAGTTCTGCACAACAGTGGAGTACTGTCCAAAAGCTGTGTTGCTTTGAGTCTGTTTTTTGCAGTTTTTTTCTTATCCAATTAGTTGTAAAAAAGCTCTTGAGTCTTGATTATGACAAGTTCAACCAGATTTTGGAGATGTGTGAAGAAATAGATGACATTGTCTTCTAGTATCTGGATCCCACAGGCTCATTCTTGAACATTTTAGTAATTGCATTTTGTCTTATTTAGGACACCACAGGACAGAGATGATCTAAAGAAAAGTATCAGTCCACAGCACATGGAAGAATATCTAGACCAACTTAATGCTGACTTAATAAAGATACTGGAAAAAGAATTGAAATATAAAAATGATGATAGGCAGCAATGCTATTTCCAGGTGTTACTGTTGGAAAAGGAATGCCTGAAGAAGAAAATTAAGAAAGTGGAAGACAAACTTTCTGAAATGAACATTATGTTGTAATTATGGCAGTACTTACTAATACAACTAGTTTATTATAGACAATGCTTGCTATATCTAACAATGCTTTCTATTGTTTGCTCATGCAAAGTAGTACATGTAGCTGTGATCTACAAAGTGGATTTAGATCCATGATGACTGTTGTCTGCATGCACATAAGTATATAAATCCTTTGACTGTCCAAATCCATAAGTCTGTTATTTAGTACATTTATTATATTTCATGATCAAATGTTGTAGATATGTCAGCATGCCACAATATGCTTCTTACAGAAAACAGTAGGGATTGTTTATATTTGGCAAAAGCTGCATTTTACACCCTGCACTACCATCATCACCTCTGGGCTCCAGAATGGAGTGCAAGAAGGGCTGTATGTACTGTATGAGGGGCAGGCTGGTGGAGGCATGTAGGTGTCACCTTTCCAGGCCCCTAATTTGTGTGTCCTTATGTCAGGCGGTAAGGTAAGGACAGGACTAATCTCTACACATCACATCAGATCTTTGAACCAGTGTGAGGTGCCACAGTGCATCAAGGCACTGGATGTAAGTGCTTACCAAATGAGTGCAGGGATGTAATCTTGTGCTCCTTTGTACTCTATCACCTCTGATGGTTCCAATTTCTACCAGGCAGCCCTGAATCACACCTAACCATCAGATATCCTAAAGTTTTTAAATTGTCTATAACTCAGTGGTCATTATCTAAAATAGAATAAGGCTAGAAATGCTGTATTTTGTATACTTTACATAAACATGAACTTACTGCACCACAAGCCTAATCAAACAAATGATTTATGCATTCCAAGTTGACCACAGGGGGTCACCATCTTGTAACTTTGTTAAACATCTTTGCAAGACCAAGACTGTGCACATGCTCAGTGTGGTCTGAGCTGTTTAGGGATCGTCATAAATTATCAAACATCAGCCAGAAGCTGATACAGCAAGACTGATTAATAATCAGAATATGCAGACTGCACGGAGTACTGTGTTGTCATGTAATCCATTGTGGATTTTATTGTTTTTGTATTGCTTAATACAAACTTTCACCAACTCTGCAGAACCAGTGACTGCAGCAAAATAATCCTATAATAAAAAAATAATAAAATAAAATAGAATCCCAGTTTATCTGTTTAAATCTGGTTGCATGATCTTTGTCCCTGCAGCTGGAGTTGGAAACAGTAAAGGGGTTGTAAAGCCAAAATAAAATCCAATGCAAATCTCTACACAGTCGCCGACTGCTCTATGGGGAAACAAACAAAGCTGCTTGAATTCTGCATGGCTGGGAAGTAAGGCAGGGCTCCCCCTTCTGTTCATAAGTATGATTGTTTCCCTGCTCAGCAGTTAGGGACCATCTGACAATTCCTATCCACAGCAGTAAATGAAGGGAGAATTTCACAGCATACAGTCAAGTTTCTTATAAAAACAGTACACATTTTTTTAATTAAAGTATAGTGGAGATAGGTTTCTTTTTCATTAAACAAAGTAAAAATAGGATTTTATTGTTTTGCCTTTACATGCCTTTTAATGATGCTAATTTCTAACTCATAAATTGTGGTGAATTGTGAGTTTTTTGGTGGCGTTTCTTCCCCAATTAGACTCAAAAGAAGAAATCCCATCTCACCCACTAATAATTAACAATACACCACTCTGCATATGCTGTTAGAAACAGATGTCAAATTTTTAATAAGGGAATCATTTTGGCACTATACTATTACATTGTGAATATAACAAATGAAAACATGCAGGTTGTGCTGCAAAAAAAAAAAAAATGCCCACCAAAAAGGCTAAATAAATGGTTATGTGCCTGGTTTCTAAGATATAGGATGAGCTCATGAGGTTCAAGGGGTGTTCACCTTTGAACACCCCTTATACTAACTTTTAGTATAATATCAATTTGATATCAATTTGCAATTGGTTTTTATTTTTTATTATTTGTGGTTTTTGAGTTATTTAGCTTTTTATTCAGCGCTTCTACAGTTTGCAATTTCCGCAATACGGTTGTTACGGCCTGAATAGATGGATCAGTAATAAAAAATAACAATAACAATACATTTGTAGCCTTACAGACCATTTGTTTTTTAGAAGGAGTCAGCGACACCCATTTGAAAGCTGCAAAGAGTCAAAAGGCAAATAACTATAAAACTATAAAAAAAATAAATTAAAACCCAATTTAAAAGTTGCTTAGAATTGGCCATTCTAGCAGAGAAATTAGAACTCATACATTATCATTAAAGGTAAAAGGGGTGCCGTTTTCCCCCTAAAAATGCCATACACAATGCACTTATGCCTACTTGCACTCTATATTAGCTGCGTTTATCAATATCCACTTGTTTCTCATGAAGAAGGCAGAAGAAGCAACATTTGCCACAACCATTTATACTGTATTCACTGTGTGCAATTGTGCTCACACAATTGGGGGCAGAGTTATCAAGGGTCGAATTTCGAAGTTGAAAATACTTTGAAATTCGACCATCGAATTGAATTACTTCGACTTCGAATATCGAAGAAGAATGGAACGATTCGAAAGATTTTAGTGATCGATCAAGCGATTTTTCTTCGACTTCAAAAAACTTAGAAAACTGCTCTAGAAGGTCCCCATAGGCTAACACAGCACTATCGGCAGGTTTAATTTGGCCAAGTATTGAAGTTTTTTTTTAAAGAGACAGTTTTTCGATTATGGAATGGCCGAATATTCAAACTATTTTACTTCTAATCGAAGTCGAAGTCGTAGTATCCTATTCGATGGTCGAAGTATCCAAAAAATTACTTTGAATTTTGAATTTTTTTACTCAAATTCACTTCCACCCTTGATAAATCTGCCCCTTGGTGTACTAAAGTTAGGACGTGTGCATATATTTTTAATCTTCTCCAGATGCAATTTTTATGCAGGATTTATCAATCTCCGGCGAGCCCTGGTAGTTCAGCTCCTGCAATCTAATCTTATATGATTAAATAAATACTTGCAAATAAGATACACTTTGTTTTTACCAACCATCTGCAGATTCTACTAGACAAATACATTGAGACAAAGCTGTTGTTTTTCAAACCCCTAAAACTCAATAGAAAGCATGACACTCCCATCTCCTATTACCATGGGAAAAGGCTTGGCTTGAATCCAGCTTTGGTCATGTAAAAGATCCCATGAGTCCAGTCAATAAATAGTGTTCATTAAGGGTGGTGCTTCTGAGCTGTTTGTTGGCCTTAGAACTGTAAGATTTCTTACACATGCACAGAATGCAGATACAATGAGACAAGTGTTCTTTATAGTACAAATACAATGGACTGCTGGTACAGCCAATAGGAGCAATGGGTGTGTAGGAATCTTTTTACCAGTCCTAAAGGCTTAATATTGCCCACTGTGGCACTTTGTCCTTAATACATACTGTATGTCACAGAGCACTACTAGGTGACATGTATTTCTGGGACATTCTACAGTCAAATGTCATTGCCACAGAAATATACAATTGATAGCTTTAGAATTCACAGATGCTTGCGGGACCATATGCCACTGTTTCTCTGATCGTTTATCTGTTCTGGACAGTGGACATTGCTATACAAAACTTGATTTTGATTGAAAAGCAATTTTTCATTTATTTTGAATAAATCATGCAACAGAAATTGTTCATTTTAATGTGTTTAAAGAGTTAACAGTCATATCTGTGTTTTTAAGGGTAAGTTTTCTTAGTGTAACAGCACTGATAACGTTTTGGGTAACAGACCTAATCATGATGCCTGTGTAGTAACGTCAAAATCCACTAAAAGTTAGAAAGATGGTTTTATCTACAAAGTAGAATGTTTTTCCTGGACACAACTTTCAGTCCATAGTCACAATTTTTGGGGCTTATTTATCAACACTGAGCAAATTTTCCCATGGGCAGTAACCCAAAGCAACCAATCAGTGAGTACCTTTTTTCAGCCAGCTGCAGATAGAATAATGAATGCAACCATTTGATTAGTTGCCATGGGTTACTGCCCGTGGGCAAATATGCCCAGTGATGATAAATGCCACCCATGAGTTTCACAGCCTTTACTTTATGGCTAATCATACCGGGCAGCACATGTGCATTGTAATCACACAACTTTGTGACTCAGCCTCTAATTTATGTCCTCCCCTATTAAACGTGGCTTTGATTACATAGAGAAGAAGTTAAACACCTCCTCTCAACTGAGAATCAAAGTGTTAGCAATACCAGGCAGAATGTGGTTTGTACAAAGGAGGGCAGATGAGTCTATACTGTTTTATTCATCAACAGCAGCTGTAGAACTGAACATAAAATAAACGTACAGGAAGTTGGACCTCTACTGCTAGAATGGATGTTTAAAGGAGGCTGATTAGTGGGTCCTTAATCCAATATATAGGGAATAATGCACCCCTATTGTAAAATATTAGGATATAACAGAGGAGATTCAGGTCCATATAATGGCACAAAGCTGAATTTCATGGAGGTGTCTTTTAAGATCCTTATATTTTACAACAGGGGTACATTATTTGTTATAATACACAAGTTTCAGTGAGTCATGCAGCACAATTATAACAAGACATCAGTAAGCACCATTTATAAGGATATCATTTACAGCAGTGATCCCCAACAGGCCTGGACTGGGACTCAAAACAGGCCCTGGCATTTCAAGTACAGAGAGGCCCAAATAGCCCCCCACCAGCCCACTAAATAGTGACTGCCTATGGCATCTTACAGCAGCCCATCTGGCATTTGCCAGAATCCACAGATTGCCAGTCCGGGCCTGATCCCCAACCAGTAGCTCGTGAGCAACATGTTGCTCTCCAACCCCTTGGATGTTGCTCCCAGTGGCCTCAAAGCAGGTGCATATTTTTAAATTCCTGGCTTGGGGGCAAGTTTTGGTTGTATAAAAACAAGGTGTACTGCCAAACAGAGTCTCAATGTAGGTTGACAATCCACATAGGGGCTACCAAATGGCCAATCACAGCTTATTTGGCATCTCAAGAACATTTTTCATGCTTGTTTTGCTCCCCAACTTCTTTCTCTTCTGAATGTTTACTTAAGGGGAAAAAGGTCGGGGATCCCTGATTTAGAGGATATTCATTTGTGTAGTATACAGTAAATAAGGATGGGGCAGCAACTATGTTATACCTAGAGAGTAAATGCACTGAACAAACTAAAATCCAAGGTTAATGCAAGGGATGGTTAGGCACATTACAAAGGTGTTAACACTAGCACATAGAATATAAAAAATGTTGAGACTAAATATTAAGAATATAAAATGAATCACTTGTGCAACACATTTGGCACCATGTATTTTTATTAAACAATGCATTTTAATATAAATCCCAATCAATTCATATTTACTTGATTTCCTTGTTCCATTATATACATTTGAAAGAAGATTAAAATGAAATTATTGTCTAAGATATATATAAACAATCAAGCAAAAAGTAGAATATTGTTGTAATATATTACTATGGGTATAGAAAATTCTATCGAATTAGAAATAAAGAGAAATGCTTATTTCCCGCTGAAGGCAAAGTTGTCGGCTCCATTCTTCTGTGCCTGCTGGGCCTTGAGGATGTGCATTTTATATAGAAGTACACTTCCAGTTACCAACGCGGCTCCCAAGATGGCAGCGATTACAAGTCCAACAATGAGTCCAGTCAAAGTGCCCTTTATTTCTTTAACTTCCGTCAAAGCTTGGGAAGACAAGAGCGAAATTCATAAATCTAATATTTTTATTTATACAGGTATGGGATCTATTATCCAAAAACTCATTATACAGAAAGTTCAGAATTATGGAAATGCCATCTCCCATAGACTGCATTTTATCCAAATATTCCAAATTTTTAACAAATTTCCTTATTCTCTGTAATAATAAAACAGTACCTTGTACTTCCAAATTAAGATATAATTAATCTTTATTGGAAGCAAAACCAGCCTATTGGGTTTATTTAATGTTTACATGATTTTCTAATAGACTTAAGGTATGAAGATCCAAATAACGGAAAGATCCATTATCCAGAAAACCCCAGGTCCCAAGCATTCTGGATAACAGGTCCCATAATTGTATATATATATATATTTAGAAAACTGAAGGTCTGTCCAATGTAGCTACATTCAGTGCTGCAAAACTGTTGCATTGCTGGTCGTGTGGATCATTGATGCTGCTGCTCAACTATAAATTGCTTATGTGATGAAAATAAGAGTCTGCCTCTAGATTTGACATTAAATAATAACAGAAAATAATAGAGACTAACCTTACTTATCAATCAGAAGCTAAGGATATCAGTACAACATAAAAATATATATAATATGACACAAGTACTTACCCTGGATGGAAGACTGGGATATGGCATCTAAAAGAAAATGAATAGAACAATCAAGACTGCTGAGAAAAATACTTTATCTTTGGAAATACAACACTGTTCCCTAATTCTGTGGAATCCCTCATGATGTTAAAGGGATTGTTCACTTTTAAAAATAAATGTAGGAATATGTATCTATTCTGCTGTTCTGAGACAATTTCCAATTGGTCTTCCTTTTTTTATTATTTGTTTTTAAATTATTAAGCTTTGGTTTTAGAAGTCCTCTGGTTTGAGATTTCATCTGCTATCAGGTTGCTAAGGTACGATAGCAAAGCGCTTGCAGGGGCTTTTTTTTATCTATTGTTTCCAGTAAGCAGAAAAGGGGATCTATTAGCCCACGCCACTTGTGGGGGAAACTATTTCAGGGGACAGGAGCCCTTTAAGTATGCCATAAATGTGTGCAATGTTAAATTAAATACACAATGCAATAACAGTCTACCACATTTATCTATTACATTGTAAAATGCTACTTTTTATCATCTTGTGTGTGATTATTATATGATTATAAATTCTTAATATATTTTTTGGATTACAGGAAGAAAAATATTTGCACCAATAACAGTGGGAAAGTAAGTTTTTTTTTCCTGCTAAGAAAAACATGGAAGAACATTAAGAACTTATGCTTGCCACCTGGCTGGTTTTGAAAACCGGGCTATCCATGTCAAAACTGCCTGTCAAGCAGGGATGGGCGAATTTGACCCGTTTCGCCAAAAATTCGCCGCTGGCGAAATGTCGCAGACGCCCATTAAAGTCTATGGGCGTCAAAAAACATTTGTCGCGCGGCAAAATTATTTTGTTGCGCGTCTTTTTTTTTTGACGCACGTCTCCATACAAGTCTATGGGCGTCATTTTTTCGACGAAACGAGGCGAAAAAATTCGCCCATCCCTACTGTCAAGTATTCCTAATTTGAAAAACCGGTCAGGATTCTCTAAGATTGACCAATTGCCAATCGTCACATCATAATTCCGCCCACAGGCCCGGCCTCTCAATGTCATCATCCCACCCCCCCTGCCTGGAGTTACCAGCAGGGAAAGGTGGTAACCCTATAATAATGTGTTCTGATTTTTAACAGAGTTGTCCCAGTATATATTCTAGTTCATGTGCTTTGGGTTGGTGTGCTAATTCGTCTTATAATATTACCAGGATCCACGGTATATATAGCACCAGAAGACACAGTGACTGGATCTGATGTCCCAGAAGAGGTATCTGCTGCTCTCCTTCTTCTTGAAGATGGACTACTGCTATTACAGCTCTAGTGTTGAGAGAAATCATGACATTTGGTAAAAAACAATGTGCTTAAACCCCCACAACATTTTAGGCTAAGAAATTTAAAGGTGTCCTGCACACAAAAAACGTGTTTGCATAATGAAAGAAAACATAATTCTAAAAAACTTTCTAATATACAATAATTAATAAATGTTTTCAATAGTTTTAATGTTACTGGTAAATGTAATTTAGGGCAAGGGCCAATGAGCGAATGATCTGCTTTCCCCAGCCTTTGTTCTATATGCAGATCGAAGAAAACAAATTTGTTGTAATCTGTTCCTTTGTGTAATCTCATTGGCAGGCACTGCGTCAGCCTGTGTGGAGCAACGCCAAGAGGATTTTGGCACAGAAACAGAAAAGTTGGCATGTTTGCACTGAAATCTGCTCAGTGTACGCCCACCGGCCGGCGCCATGCCTGTCAATAAGGCTAAGCGAAGGAGCAGATAAGAGCAGATTTGCTTTCTTCACCTGCATACAAAACACAGGGTGAGGAATGTGCATGATCCACTCAATGTGCCCTTGTCCTTATATTGAAAGTAGTTTTGTTTATCCCTCTCTGTTCTGTGAGACTGCCTCTTAAAATGATGTAACAGGAGTCAGTTCTCCTTCAGGTCTGTTAATCAACTAGCTTCTGTTACGCTGTTTCCGAAGTCAGAGCCATGAATGCAGAGAATATAAAGGGATAAATGTATTACTTTTAATCACAGTTACTTTTCAGATTTTTTTTTTTAAAAATTAAAGACAATAGTTTCCTGTTCTTGCCTTGGACTAACCAATTTTCTTGACTATGGGGAAGGTCCCCATAGGCTCACATTGGTGCTCGGTAGGTTTTAGGTGGCGAAGAAGGTAGTCAAAGTTTTTTTCTAAGAGACAGTACTTAGACTATCGAATGGTCGAATAGTCGAACAATTTTTAGTTTGAATCGTTTGATTCGAAGTCGAAGTTGTAATCGAAGGTTGAAGTAGCCCAAAAAAAACTTCGAAATTCAAAGTATTTTTCATTCTAATCCTTCACTCGAGCTAAGTAAATGTGCCCCTATGTGTACCAATCCTAGAGGCAACACTGTTATACGTAGTATGAGTTATTTTACCCCTAAGCTGACAATACTATAAAGCTTGCATTCATATAGCAACACCGATGTGAGCATTAGAGCCGTTTTATGCAATATTTTTATGCAATGTTTGCAAACAGGTATTTGTTTTATATCACTGGATTTTATGAACTTACTGCCAAATACTGGGCACACTTGTCTGGCTGGCACAAACGTGTGACACAATGTAGGAAGATTGTGGAAGTTGGCAGACTATTGTGCACAACAAACCGAAAGGTTTCAAATGTGAATTGGGCAGATTTTCCACGCCCATTGGATATGATGGTTGTCTTATTCTTAACATCGCACCTAAGTAGAAGACAAATGTTAAAAGTTTGGAAAAAAACATAATATTTCCTTTTATAACTATGCTACAAATAGATTAATGTCTAGTAGACAAAAATGTACTAACAATAATCTTTATTCTTCCCCTAGAGATCAGAAGATAGAGCATATATGAGCAAAATAATGTCAGTGTTGATTCCATTAAAAGACCCACTCCATACAATTTGATTTAAAAGATATTGTATTTATGCATGTAAAGTTATAATATTGCAGCATTTAGGTCATTAGCAACCCCTAGCAGATATAAAATATGGTTTAACAACCTTACCCTGTAAAGAGGCTGTATCTGTCAGCAGGTATAGTTGTTATCAGAGCATTTGGTGTAGCAAAGCATTCATCCAGCACCACAAAGAAGCTAAGAAACAAAGAAAATAAAGTGGTTAGGATGATTCTGTAGATATGTCAACTTTTAGTGGCTTTTATTGGCATCTGTATATAATTACCATGGAATTAAGTGAATGATAAACAATGTTAATTAAGTTTATAAACGCTGTGTAAAATGATGAATGTAAAAAGACCTGAAACTGAGTGTGCTGAAGTTTGGTCCAATTAAACTACTATGAAAAATACTGTGAGCAAAGTAATTTAGTTCTTTAAAGGGAATGCTCACCTTTAAATAAACGTTTAGTATGATGTAGAGATATTCTGAGACAATCACCAATGGATTTTCATTTTTTACTACTTGTAGTTTTTTAGTTATTTAGCTTTCTATTCAGCAATATGGTTGCTAGGGTCTAAAGTCCCAGAGATTGGAATATAAATGGGAGAGGCCTTGAATAGAAAGATGAGCAATAACAATACATTTGTAGCCTTACAGAGCATTTGTGTTTAGATGGGTTTATGGGATGAACAAGCTGTGATCTTAAATGTCGGAGAATAATATGCAGAACTACAGGTCTATTAGTAAATTACTTAGAAAATATACGTACTCAGCAGTAAGGTTTGTGGCAGCAACTTTAACATACATAGGCGTCTTCAGTGCAAGAGCAGTTCCATTAAACTGATACGAAGATGAGAAGTTTGAATCCTTGAATAAAAATATAGCAGAAATGAAGCCAACAAAGCTTAACCTCAGGCTGCAGTGAGCAGGCAGTTACAAGGGGAGGCAAAAAGCCACTTCTTGTAACTTTTAGAGATTAATTTCTGGTTTTCAACCCTCAGCTAGTGCAGAGAGCACTATAGCAATCATTGTTCTAGCAATTAGGCCCCCCTTTGACCTGCTCTGTAATGAAATTTTAAGTGTGGAGCAGGAGAGGGGGGTGGCAGTGGGCGACAGCAGCCCCAGGATTGCCCCTGGCTATAAAGGGGTAGTAAATCCAAATGGTAACTTTTGCGCAAGCAAACTTATTTCTATGCAACTTTCTAATATGTGTAAGCATTTTTGTCCCACAAAATGTGAATGCGTTTTTATGAATTGACACAGATGTGTTTTGATAATTGAGTCAACTTATTAAAAACTTCCCTTACATTTAGGAATATAATTCTGAAGAATGAATGGGCTCAAGTCGGAGCATTCTCACACCTGCTTGCCAAGATGTGATTGGGTGATTAAATAGCTCTGAGTGCCATTATCCTTCTGCAGAAAGTTTTCTTTAGGCTATGGACACACCGTTGTCAGCGGCTGTTTTTTAGCCTGCCTTATTAGGCTGACCTCGGCCTGTGTGTGACTGCTCAGATTCAATTCAATGGAGCAGGGGAACTGAGCAGTCCTACTTCTCTCAGCCTGCAAAACTACTCAGGCTGACAACAGCCTGTGTGCCCATAACCCTTTAATTACATAACATTACAAAAAAACAAGCACTTACCATGGACAACTGCATGCTCAAAGTGCTAATGAAGCTCCCGTTATTTGTATTTATGGCAACTGTTGCTGATGATCTAAGAAACAGAGAATTAACAGTAATTCACCAATTTCCAGGAGACCCTCTATTTTATCTTTAGGCCTAGTTGTAAATCGTCTGAGATGTATATTCCCTGGATCAAAGATGGGGCATGGTTATATTAAAACTTGTTTATAGGGACTGATGAAAATTCAAACCAGGGAATACTGAATGAATGCCAGGTTTTTACATTTTTATCACATTTGATTACACTTTTTTGTCAGTAAAATGTATTCTCAGCTTATTGTAACATATTATCCAGGCTGATGTAAATAGTAAGGCTGCAGCATCCATTTCCATAATTTCAGATTCATTCTCTTCCTATAACCCACTAGGCTCCCTCCCTTGGGAATTTACTTTAGCTCTTGGCAACTGAGCATGCTCAGTTTTTCTCAACTCAGATTATGAAATACACCCTCTAGTCTAGCATCCAATGAAGAGATGGCATTGCTGGTTCTACTCTGCTCTAGCTGCTCCTATTTTATCTCCTAGACTTTTCTCCAGCTTGCAGTCGCTTTCACCCACATCACCTTTAGCAAGTTTACTCCTCACCTTACACATTAATAATGGCTGCAATACATGAAACTTACGTCAGTAACTCGGTGTTGTTAAGAAGGTACTGCAGAGGGTATCGGCAAGAGAAGTTGTAGTTTAGGTTTGTACTGTAGCTTATGAGACCTGTATTCGATGATACTGGAGTGTCTACATATCCACCGATGACAACTGTTTCTACTTTTGAGTACTGAGAAAAGAGTCCGCTTCCTGCACTTTGCTCTATCTGAGAGAAAATTTGCAAACATTGTAATTCATTTATTATTTATGCCCATCTGGTGCTGTTATGCCTGGGCTGCTCTTTATATCCTATATTAGATAACAGCAAGATGATTAATGTAGCATTGGTAGGGATATTCAACTCTTGCCTCTGTTAGATACATATATGGCAGATGTCAAAATGAAATTTTGTTCGCCCATAAAATGAGCCACAATCAGACGATCTTGAGTTGAACATGCAGGAGATGCCTTCAGATTTATTTTCCAAAGATTGATACAATATAACAACCAGTCTGATTGATATCTGAGCCCCAGTCAGATAATGAACAGACAAAGAATCACTTTAAGTAAAAACAAGATACCAGTAGGCTGGTTAGTTGCTGCCAAACCAACAGCCAAATTCTGCTTGAGTACAGGCGCCTTACTGTAGATGAGGGCTTGCATTACTTGAGGAGTTATTGTTATTATTAAATTACAAATAAAGTTGTAAATGTTCATGATTATACAAGATGATACTTACTGAAATGCTGTTTCCACATGCATTTTCTGATGTATCATTTATGGGGAAGACAAATTTAATGACCGGAGGATCGACGGATGTATCCAGTGTTCCATTGCACTGAGTCAAATTGTGCATGCTATTAAGGGCCAGTGTTGAAGGGTCAATCACTGCATACTGCACTGGACAAACATTGATGGTTAAGGTGATCATCGTAGGGCCACAGTTGACATTAATATCATTGTTTTCTGGAGAATGAGATGGATACAATTTATAAATCGGAGACAGATATATTCATCTACATTTATATATTTGAAGAGGCATTCCTATTCTGTAAATGATATCCTTATAAATGGGGCTTAGTGATGTCACACGTTATAATCTAGGCACAGCATGCTGTGTAGTTGTGATAATGTTGTCATGTAAGCAGTGTGTTAGTAATGTACTTTAAATCACAAAGAAATTATAGGTATTATGATTATATGACAAACCTGGTAACCTATCATAGGCAGATGAGCAAGTTAAGCCTTGTCCAAAACACTGTTCTGCGGCTATTGCAAGCACTAAAATGGCAACCGTTATCATTGTACCTAAAAAAGAAAAGTTGAGTATATGAATCTTAATAATGATTTATGTTCTAATATCTACAATAGGACTGATACCTTTTTTATTAAAATTACCAGCATTCCTATATTTTTTATATATAAATCATCATTTTTACTGTCAGTCTTTCTCTGATCCTCTCCTTTCCTCTCTCAAATAGAGATTAATCTGGTGATGATATTATTGGACAAAGGGAGCAGTTTTAACAGTTTATTTCAGAATGTTCATTTACACTGACAACAACAAAACCTACATCATTACGTTAGCTTTCAGCATCAAATGATCCTATCAAATCAGTCTACTAGGCTAATTCTATTCAACCCTGTTATGGGTATATGAGCAAATCGTATGATATTGTTCTATTCTAGAACCGGTAAGTTGTTACTGTACCTACTTTTTGAAAGTCGTCAGAAAGGTTATACCGAATGGAGACCTAGAATAAAAGAAAAAGATCTTCAGCTGTTACTTTGTTATTCTGGCATAGAAAACTTGAAATCCAGTGATAGCGAAAAAGCTGATATACGTCTAAAGGGTCACAACATGGAATATAAATAAGAAAACTAAAGTCTTAGATCAGTTTCAATGTGTGATAAAGCTCAACTGTAATAGAAAAATACTGGAGAGTTTTTTAAGATTATATGAAAAAAATAATGAGCCTTTCGTCCAATAATAGCCCCGATTCTGTTCCAAGCATTACCTTGAAGAGATCTTTTTGGGAGCTGCTGTGAGATTCCTCTAAAATTAAAAAGCAGTGGAACTCTATTTATATAGAGAGGACGGGGCATTCAGTCTTATGTTCATGGCTTAAGAGAGGTTTACATTTCAGTCTCAATTTCCAGATTTTTGTTGAACATAGCTTCTCGCATAAAGGCCAGATATCAGATTTAAAGCAACTGTATCTCTGACATAAGTATCACTAGTTAGGACAAAGGATATCGCTATTTACTTTTGTTTTTCAGAAAAATGCAAAGATCTCTGATCAGGGATCTGTATCTTCCCAGCTGAACTACAATTCTCAGAAGCTTCTTCCCAGGCTGAAAATAAAGACCAGTAAAAAGAGAGGTAGTAAAACCAAAGAAAGTTATTTTTTAAAATGTAAAATTAAGTAAAATGCAATTGCCTTGTAACTTGTAACAGTTATAATAAATATTAATTTACTATGGGTACTAATGCAAGTGCTGGTGCACTTAGGGGTGCGTACACAGAGCATTTCCCTCAATACCCATGGTAGGTGCAAGCCCTCAGCTACTCTATGCTGCTCCCCCAGTGCTATTCCTCCTGATTGCTGGCACTTTTCCCCATTTCAAATGGCGGCCTGCCTCCCCCTGAACTTTTCTGCTCTAGGCCCATGCCTTTGCCACCTACCCACAAATCCAGGCCCACTTGTACCAGAGAAAAAATCTTGCACAGCACACGTGATGCAAAAAAGCCTTGTATTTGATGTCTATCTTTAACAAGAGTGGCCTACAGCATAAGGCCTTTATGTGCTTGCTTAAAAGCTTCAAAACAATGTAGATAAATGCATTACTATGTAGCCATAAAAGTTATACAGTGCCCTCTAGGGCTTAGGGCAAAGGTCCCCAACCTTTTTTTACCCGTGAGTCACGTTCAACTGTGTGAAGTGACTAAGGCTGGCGTGACGTCATTTCGGAACTTCGCCAATTTACTAACGGTCTCTGGCGTGACTTCGCTAGAGGAGTAGATAGACTCTAGGGGGCAAATTTACTGAAGGGCGAAGTGACTAACGTTGGCGAAAATTCGCCAGCGTGACATCATTTCAGTACTTAGCGATTTACTAACGGGCACAGGCGTAATTTCGCTAGTGAAGGAGACTGACGCTGGCGCTCATTCTCACTCAATCACCAGACGAAGTTGCGCTCTGGTGAAGGGATGTAATTGTGCAAATTCACTTAGATCTGGATTTTACTGAACGTTACCTCTTGCGCCAGACTTGCCTTCGCCACCTCAGACCAGACGAAGTGCAATAGAGTAGATAGGAGTTCCTAAAAAAATAGTTGCAAAATTTTTCTAATTCCCAAAAAAGATAGCATCTTTTCCTTTTTTCAGGGTGATAGGCTGAAAAAAAGTGCAAAATTTTTTGGGGGTAACCGGCTTCCCCCTTACATTTCCTAATATATTGCACATAAACTATACACTGGGCACATGTGTAGGGCAATATAACAACTTTTCTTTTATTAAGGTTCCCAGGCTTGTGTAGTGTAATGTATTTGCTGCAACATATACGACCATTCAATTTTAACTTCCCGCTGTATGCAAATTAGGCAACGTTAGCACAATTTTGCTTTGATTGGCACAGTAATGCTATGGTAACTTCACCAGTGTTCGGCGCCCTGGATGCAACTTCGGATTTTAGTGAATTATCTTTGTCCTGGTGAATCTACTCCTGGTGAAGTGTTGCGGTGTAAGCGAAACCGTCATTGGTGAATGTTAGTGAATTTGCTTCCTTGCTTGACATTGAATAATGTGTGATTTTAGGAAAAAGACAATTTTCATAATCAAATAGCCACATATACAGTAAGTAGCCAGAGATTTAACATGTATAGAGCTGTTGAAAGCCTAGTCTGCAGTAAAGCAGGGTGGGGTATGGCATATAAAAAGGGTCTAATACACAATTACTGTACCTATTTGCTATGTCCGCCTATTGCATGGTTCTGCCTTACTGGAAAACAGATAATCCCACACCAGTCTACACTGTCTTGGGTGTGTATATGGATTAACTGTGTGCATGCTATGCTCAATTTCTCAATTTTTTATCTTATCTTGGTGTGGTAGCAACATGAGCAAAAATTCAATTCTACTCATCTTTGCCCTCCAGCTAATTACTGAGCTGCATAACATCAGCAATATACATCTGCACGCCATGCACATAAATGGATGGGGAAGCCCAAAGGGCTAGATTTTGTCTATTTAAAACCCAACACCAAAAAAAACAGTATAGTATTTCATGTGGTATTGACCCACTTGTATTGTTTTTCTGTAATGCATTACATAGTAACTAAGTTCAGGGAACAAATCTTTTACGTGTGATCTTTTACCCAAAGGGTTCATATACTAAAGGAGAGCAAAGTGCAAAAATGTGATGCAGTTTGATATTCTCCTCCTAAAACATACATCATGGCCTGGTGATGGCTGGCAGATTAAGGCACAATGGGCACATGTTTACTATTAAAAAGACATATATCTGGAACATTTTGTGTTTATTAGCCGCCGACCATTAGCCTGGTAATAAGGACTTGTGTATTTTCTGATACCTTAATGCAGGGGTGCCCAAACTTTTTGCAAAGAGGGTCAGATTTGGTGAGGTGAAAATGTGTGGGGGCCGACCATTCAGCTCAACATTCTTTGAACCATTAACATTAACTTAGAGGAATCGAGTAATCGTAGCAGCAATATTTGGGCACATTAGTGAAATGATCTGCCACTTGGTCTATACTGCTGCCTGTGTGCTGAAGGTGTTGGCAATAGACACTTACTGGAACGTAGAGACGCCATACTTCTTTAGTTTACTGTACTGGCACGTCAGTATGTCTATTTACACCTTCAGCCCTAAAGAAGTATGTGAAAACAGCGCGTCTCTGTAGACCAGCAGTATAGACCAAGTGGCAGATCATTTCACTAATGTGCCCAAATATTACTGTTATGGGATTCCTGATCGCACTGTGCTGAAGTCCCTTTAAGTATAAAGTAGGAAAACAAGCAAAGGGATTGTTTACTTTTATATGACAAGAATGAGATAGATTGTTTTAGTTAGCAGTAAGTTGCTGAGCAGACTATAAGACCAAGCTGTATTAGCAAGTCAAAGAAGAAAATAAATAATAAATTCTCATTTCATACCTATGTTATGGAGGGAGATGGAATGAGACCTAAGTCTCTGCTGATAAAGAATATCTGGCATACTGTAGCCATTCCCATATGTAAATGACTTTAATAGTGTGACAAGATGAAGTCAAGAGTGTAGCCCTTCCTGTATGCAATTTTGTCATATGGTACAAAATGAGCAGCAAAAAATTTACAACCTGAAAGAATTTAAGCTCAAGGACAGAGACTCCTGTCTAGAAACAAAAGAACAAAGTGCGTAGTTCCCATTTACTGAGGAAGAAAAGCAGCCCCTCTTCTTTTAGGGACAGGGCACAGAGGCAGATCCGGCGAGATTAGTCGCCAGGCGACAAATGTTCTCTGCTTTGGAGCAACTAATTTTCCCGAACTGATGGCACTCGGAGCAATTAATTTTCCGAAGTCGCCCAAAGTTGTCTCACGAGGAGGCTTCGGCAAATGAATCGTTGCGACGAATCTCCCTGAATCTGCCTGTGTGCCCTGACCCTCACAGTGAAAAGGCCAGACTGACCAAGATTTCACATCATTGCTAATCTCTTTCATAACCTTACCACATTAACAGGAGTCAACTGGACATAGGAAAATCATGAGTATTTTAGGTCATCTTAATAAATGTTATTTAGTAAAGCTTTCAAGGGCTGGTGCATTTTTGTTATTTACCATCAACCACTACCCCCCCCATTTATTTTTTTATGCTCCTTCAAATGCTGTGCCCACAATATTGACAATTCTGTAATGTTCCCAAATTCATTTTGGTTATGTTGCCTCATTGTGCCTATGTAAGTTGATTTGTTGTTTCTATACTTTTCTGGATATTGTGATCTAATTATATTGATTATAGGTAAATCTTGGTGGTATTGCCATTTCCTGATATAATGAGGTTAACTTTCGTGCAGTGGTATATTCCTCTTAGACTAGGGAATACATGTAGAAGTAGGTTGTTCTAGTTATGTTATAGAAGACATAGATAGCCCACGTAAAGGTCTTGGGTGACTATGCTACTAGACCAAAAAAAGCAGGTCGCCTTGGGGCTGTCATGTAATTCTTTCAAAACCCACAGACCAGATGTACAGTCATAAATATTCACGTAATTCTTTATTTTTCTCCTTAGTCTACCAGATACAATTACACTTCTACTGCATGTCCCTAACAATCAGAGCAGCAGTAACCACCCATATTCCAAACAATGGGTGTCTTTAACTGGCAGCTCAAATTCCTAAACTTTATAAAAACATGATCTGTATTGTTCTCATGAATGTAAAAATGCCTCCACTCAGGTATTTTCTCAGTTACAGATTACGGAGGCCTACAAATGTTTAACATTTTTTCTTTGGGTCTTAACCTCTCCTTAAAGACAGACTAATGGAAAATATTTATATATTAGCTTATTTGAAAATGTTGGTAAAATGAAATATTTTTCTAACCCATTATTTTCATTATTAATTAGTTTTTTGCTATGTTGAGTCAAATTTCTTATACTGTACCTCTGCTTTTTCATTCTAGTCACTACCTATATTGTATGAGTCATGCACACAAGATAACCAATCACAGCTCTGTCTGCTTCCTGTAAAACAACAGTTCTTCTATGAAGCTTTGGTCCTCTTTGTATTACTCACTCATGCATGTGTTCTTCCATACCTTGTAATGAGCAAAGTGCTAAACAGTGGTTAAACAGTGTGTAATTTCCTCTGCACATGTTATCCTGAATCCAGTTAAAGATCACATATATACAGGGCAAGAAACAATATAAAAGAAGCTTTTTAAAAATATGACATGGAGCAAACCAATATTGTAATAACCTGCCTGGAGTTGAACTGGTGTTTCCACTGATCTGTGTGAGGAGACAGCTAGGGCCGTGGTTCACTCCGTTTGCTTGCGTTTGTAATTGCTAGTAGGCTTGGCTTGTTTCACCTGTTGCCATTCTGGCCACTGTGTAAGCCATTAGGCTGCCTTTAAATCCGTCTACACTCCACTGACTCATGGCCCAACATAGGCCTATTTCCTGAGTGTGATTCCTGTCTTATCATCTGTTCCTGACATTTGCCCATTTTGACCTTTTGCTATATCGCTGCCTGAACCAACCCTTGCCTATTTTACTATGCTTCTGGATTCTGATTCATTACCGTGTTACAGACTGTTTTG
The DNA here is from genome assembly GCF_017654675.1 of Xenopus laevis. Lineage (NCBI taxonomy): Eukaryota > Metazoa > Chordata > Amphibia > Anura > Pipidae > Xenopus > Xenopus laevis. Next base: position 85,713,320 of record NC_054383.1, read on the forward strand.
ATCCTGGCCTGTTTATCCTGACTACGCTCATGACTCCTGATCCTGTACTGCATTGTCTGACTGGTACTGTCACAGCCTGTTTCACAACTACTCTCTCTGTTGCCCATTCCTCCTGTATACATTACAGTTCCCTTGCCTGCCCAGAACTTCCCGCTTGGTCCTCTCACGTTAAGTCCTGATGGCATCTGAGTAGCGGAAGCCAAAGGTGGCTGCTATAGGCAGAAGCTTGAGCCAAGACTGGGACCTTGGGGTTTGTCCTGGGTTTTGGAATACAATAAGTGACAAATATGCACTTTATTCTAATAAACCTTCATCTAGTGTTTTGTACAGTAGGATTGTATTTTTAGTGAATGTTTTTGAGTAAGGCAGGCACATTTTGCACTTTTTGTTTTCTTAATTGAAATTTTACTCTGAACCCATGTGCAAAATAAAGAAATCCTGCGCGAACAATGTCTTGTCAAAATAGGATAAAAGGAAAAATATGCAGTGATTGCACATATAATGTCAACAATCCTTTGATTGCAGTTTCCTATCAAAAACTGTGTTTAGTACAAGATGATACCTTTTGCACAGCAATACAAGATTCTTACTAAAGCCCTGTCAGAAAACATACTTAACATCATGTGGTTTCAAAGACAGATACATTCTTATCATATCATATCTACTAATCCATATTATACCCCCTCTCTGGCAGGGAATATGGTCTTATTTCAAAGGTTTCTCTATACAGCATGTGTTTTGCCTGTACACGCTCCCCATGTTTTTTATGCTTGAACACAAGCACGATTGACAAAACTGGTGACAAAAATTGGCATTTGAACAATGAAGTTATTTGGTTACAGAATTTAGGCACAAAATAGGCACACGTCTTCATGACATACAGTAATGAAGGGTAGGCACAATTCTATAAGTTAAAAAATTGGACCATTCATAAAAAAGGATAAGAAAAGACCAAGCAAGGTACCTTCTATAGCAGTGAAAGACCATTAAAACTCAAAAATAATATTTCTCTGAGGCTAGTTGGCTTAGTGGCAAATAAAAGTTCTTAAATAGTCAAACTCAAAGCTATGAGTCTAAATATGGCCAGGGATTTAAAAAAAATACATGTCATAGATACTGTAGAAATTAGAACTGGTATGAAGCCACTTGTATCAGGCTTTATGCTCATCCAATTAGCAATGTGAGACAGCATACTTTGACAGAAAGTGTATAAGAAAAACAAGATGCTGTGTACAGGGAAGCCTTTGCAAAAACACAATATTTCTTCCCAGACATGCTGTTTTGCACAAGCAAAGTGAATAAAACTTTGTAGTGCTTGAGCTCTCCTTAAGCTAGGCTATTAATAAATCCTCATTCAGTTTGCCCATTAATTTGGAAGGTATAGGAAATGATCTTCTTTCAAAATCTAGATATGAAAGAATGGTTTCAAGTTTGGAAATGCAGTATGGAAGAACAAGAATCAAAGAGTTCATGGAAAAGTAAAAAAGTTAAACTTCACAGCTCATACTCAGTGGTTACGAATGTGTCCCAGTTGGATTCCAAAACCTTTGTATTATACCCAGCTGGAAACTAGAAATTGTAGTACATAACATGATATCATTATAAGAAGACAGTGCTTGAAACTGCAGTATTGGTCAAAGGACTAAGGGGCAAATTCACTAAGAATCGAATTTGCGCCAGGCGCAACTTCGCCGCTCTTCGCCGCACTTCGCCGGGCGAATTTTCGCCAGCGCTACGCAAATTCACTAAAATGCGAAGTTGCGCACAGGGGTAGCGAAAGGTTGCGGAGTTGCGCTAGCGTTGTTTCGCTATATAAAGCGAAGTTGCGCTAGCGAAGGCTAATTTGCATACGGCGCGAAATTCAAATTTCAATGGAGGATCACGTATCTGCACTACAAATGCCTAGAAAACCTTCAAATCAGCCAATAAAAATTTTATTTTGCCCTACACATGTGCCCACTGTCTAGGTAAGTTGCCATGAGTCAGGAAATGTAGGGGGGAGGAAGGGGAGCCCCAAAAAATTTTCGATCTTTTTCAGCCTATCACCGTCATGTAGAAAACACGCCACCGTTTTTTGGGACTTAGAAAAAATTTTGACTTTTTTTGAAACAATCCCTATCTACTCTATTGCGCTTCGCCAGGTCTGAGGTGGCGAAGGAAGTCTAGCGTAAAAGGTAGCGTTCGCTACACTGCGCAAGTTAGTGAATTTGCGTAGTTTCGTCGCTAGCGAAGATTCGCCTGGCGTAAGGTTGCGAAGTAACACTAGCGAAACTATGCCAGCGTTCGTTAGTGAATTTGCGCAGTAGCAAAAATGGCCAACGCTAGCGAATTAACGCTAGCGTTCGGCGCTTCGCGCTTTAGTGAATTTGCCCCTAAATATTTTTGGTTTTCATCTATCATTAAAGAAAATTCCTCTACCTATATTTGTATATTATGCAGCTTGACTCATTGAATGTCCTACTGCCAAGAGTCCCAGTCATAGGCATCCATAGAGGACACTTGTCTCCCCCTGGAGTTTTCACCTCAACTAAGGAAAGAGCAAGAAGAGCCCCAGGTCCACATAATGCCGTCCACGACCTCAGTAATTGATTATTCTCTACCTCTACAGCCTGAAACATGTTACTTGTATCTCTTCTGAACTCCAGTCTGGTCACATGATACTACTACATATATAAACTATATAGAGATACCTATACTAAAGTAACTGTAGATCTTAGGATCACAATACTATACTTGCTCAAGAAATCATCCAAGCCAAACTCAAAGGCATTCCATATCCTTCGGATGTGTAGGGTCCACCGGCACTGCCACCCCATGGGTTCCCCACTCCAGTTGTGAGCTATCAACACCCCAGACACCAGGTTCAACTGAAATCAAACCCGACTGGCCAAACTGCCTCCACTCCCATGCTCACCGGCTAGCACACATTTTAGGGGTAGGGGCCCGACCACAGTATTTGGCAGGCAGCAGACCTGGATTGGCAGGGCCCATGAGGGGTACAGCACACATGCACTATTGCAGGCTAGACACTAGAAGAGCTGGATTTCCATTTAAAAAAACAGAAGATTGACTCGCTTTTTGCTGCCCCTGGTAACTGCCTGCTGCTGCCTAAACCAAGGTTCTCACTATGCCTCATAGCAGGAGGGGCCATGATGCTCCCCCATACAGTATACCTGCAGTTTATTATATTTTTCATACTTGTCATGCCTCTCATCACTGAGACATATCACAAAGATTTTTTCAAGATAATTGCACAAGGGTAACGTTGACCATGCATCAAAATATTCCAGGGATATTTTCCGGATCTTGCCAATCAAGGGCCAGCCCAACTAATAGCATATGTTAAAAATCTTTATGGAGTAAAGTATTCATATAGAAAGCCTTTTCCAGAATATACATTTACATTAATCAATGTATGTTTTCATTAGACAAATGTTGGTCTGATAACATGGTCTCCTACACACCCAGGGAAATCCTAAAATTTTTAAGGACCCCAAAACCCCTGATTTATAAATGTGAAACTAATTTGTATTCATATACAGTATATGCATTTACTCATGTGCTTAAGTTGTTTTTTTATCTAATAATGTTTTGTTGATTTTTTATGACTATGGAAGCACTAAACATGTATATTAATCTAGTTTCTGTTGAATCAACTTACTGCTGAACTCTAGAGGTACAATACAGTTAGCTCTACAACCGAAGAGCCCTCAAACACACATATGGGTTATACTATAAGATCTTTATCAGGGTCCTGCTAAAGTAAATGTTAACATTAAAAACAAAACTATTAGAAATGTTCAAGTTAAAACACAATCAGCAGCAAGGTCATCGCCAAGTTTCAATTTCATAAATTACTACTCTGTTCTGTTTTAATTAGTATGTTTTGGATTTACAACTTTTAATTCTTTAATAATATCAGTGCTCATAGGCTTCTCTAGGGATATAAATGTCCTACCAGTTTTGGCCCAGCACGTGGATAGATCATATTTATATGAAGATTGTTCGATACTTTAGTTACCCACCAAAACAGTAAGAAACTGATGCAATAATACTTAGGGCTTATCTTTTGGTGAGGTTTCCAGAAACACTCATCAGACCAACCTGGGCTTGATAAGGAATGCCTTGGACTCCAAACACCTTCAATAAAAATTTGGCAAGAACTACAGGGAAAGAAATCCATCTGGAAAGTCCCTGTTTTAAGAATATACTCTACTTATAATACTGTATACAGAAATGTCAACTTGTTTCAAAAACATTTTTATTAGCAATTTTCATGTTTTTTTTCATTGTTGTTTTACTTTTTGTGTCCAAATTTGTGTTATGTTGTTGCTATTGTGATAGGCCACTGCTTATAATAATTATAAAATGACATTTGCTTAAATTATTTTAGATAATTGTAGTTGCATAACCAGAGACTCTCAACTCAATGTTAAGATATGCAGACTTTGGGTTTCAGAGGCTGCTAAGCTTTTCTATAACTTGTCTGAGTACACCGGGGCAGCAACGGACTTTGCTGCAAACCCCACCTGGGCCCCTGCCCCAATTGCAACCCCTGCAGGCCCCCTGCGATAACCTCCCTCTGCCCCCCTGGTGCATACCTTCCTTATCTGGCCTGGGCCACACAAAGCTTCAGTACATATCTTCAGGCAGATCTGGGCTGATAGGGGTCCACAAGGGCCTGGGGCCATCGGGTTTTTTCCTGGTGGCAGCTTGCCCAGTCCAACCCAGATACAGGACCATTTTGATGAATGAATAAAAGGGGCATTTGCCCAGGGCCCACGATTATAAATTTCATCTGGTTCCAACTTTGACAAAAAACATTCTTCAGAGATGGCAAATGCCTCATTTTAAATGGTTGGAAGATTGTTTACCTCTTTTCTACTCATTTTCATTCTAAACTGGTATCTTAAGCAGAGACCTTCTTGTGGTTTCACATTTTTATATTAAGGTTTATTCTACTCTCATGGCTGTTGGTCCAAGAAGGTACACACTTGAGAACCATGTCTCTACTTCAGTAAGCACAGAGCATTGCTTTATCATCTGCTAAACCAAATTCATTGGTGTAGTGGGGGCGTAACGATAAGATCTTTAGCCTGAGCCCACTGGTACCTTAAAGTGGCCTGGCTGGTAGAGATCTATCAAGAAGTAAGCATGATACATTTAGTGGCTCTGGCTCACCAAGTTCTTAGCACTTCATATGTAGTATGCCTTGTGAGTTGCAAATTAAAAATTCTGTCCTGTCAGGGAAATAAGTAGATCTGTATATCTGAAACCACACCTTATTAAAAAAAATCAGGCAATTGTACTGTACTGTTATTGTACTGTTTATATGGGTATCCTGAATATAAAAAAAATATAGAAAGGCATGAATGGTCATTTAAACTGTGTGCCATGTGAACACAATTAGTCATTTTAAGTTCTTTACTGTAAGAGAGGAGTTTATCATCAAATACGTCATTTTTAATGCAGCTTGTTGAGTGGAATCAGGTATTACTTGGCAAAAATATTTTATTTTTTCAACAATTATTTTGATCAGTTGATTCATAATTAATGATGTTTGTTACAGAGAAGTTGATTTTCAATAATACAGGCATCATGCATTCATTTACAGAAATTGTTCTATCAAGAAGAAGAAAGAACTAACAAATATGATGGACACAGTCTTACTTATTTGATTTGGGTTTAGAAATGTTAATTGCATAATGTTTTTTTTCTCCCAAAGAGCATCATAGAAGTCCTCTTGCTAATAAAGACCTGTCATCCAAAATACAACTTTATTCTAGTGCTCTTTGGGACTTAGATCCTTGCAGTTCTCAGAGGAATATTAGACACGCTAAGGTGTGCCTATTTACTGGATAATAAAGAATGTCATTTTGGCTACCCTTTTCATATAACAATAAACAGACGACTGCTTATTGCCTATTTAGTGATTCGTAATATAAAACTGTTATATTATCTTCTGTAAAGAATAGGAAATAAAGCTTTAGGCATAGTCCAGTAGATCTGCTAACAAGGTGAAACTGTTATAAAGGCATGTAGCGTTTGATCACACTGAAAAAACAGAAAAACTATTTGGCAACCACATTTATCAAGTATATTGCAAAAGTAGGACACACTGTCATAAAAAAAAAAAAAAGAATTTGCCCTGAAGTCACTTAAAATGATAAAGGCACCCAAGCCAGTTAAATTCTTAGTATTATACAAATAGTAACATGCATGAAATGTGGATCACTTGGCCTGAGGAGCTTTGAGGTGGTACATTTTGCACAGCATTCTGCTGCAGCAGACAAGACATGCTGCAATGACAACAGCGATGACAATTCCAATGATGATGCCAGTCATGGAGTCTGAGAACTGATTTAATTCTGGAATTACTAAGGAAAGAAGATGACATTTTTTTTATTCAAGATGTTATCAGTGTAGCAAAGTAACAATACAAATGGCAGTTTATCATCTAAGAGGTTTACTATTTAATTGAAGAATATATTTGCCCTGTGGCATACGCAGTTTAAATAGGAATGAAAGCATAAACCAATGTGATATATCATGTCATAGTTTCTGTATAATGGGCATTATCAATTGGTGATTCCTAGTCCTTATCCAACCTCTATAAGCTGCCATCAGCATACTAGATCAGCCCAGAAACTGGGTGTCATGTGCTCCCAGAACCCCCAGATACAAACATGTTATGACAGGTACACTTGTCTCAGCAATGAAAATGACATGCACATATCAATTTTAAAGACAGATGAACAAGAAATGAAAGACAGTGGAAAACACTGGGTAAAGTGAGTCATTCAAAGTTGTAATTTTTAAGCAGAAAAAAAACATCACACAAGCAGATTGAAAAAAGTATTCACTCTCTAGCAGGTCCATGGCTAGATTTAATTTTTATGCAGCACTACTTAGCTTTTTTGCTCTTTGTTTTGCTTCCTTCCTCCTCCATTACTCTAAAGAATATCTGTCAAATATTTGGCATTAAACAAATAAAACTTGGATACTGGTGGACCTCACTGGGTGGCATAGCGCTTGTTGGGAGCATTTTTGCACAAAATGGTATTGTTCGCCTCACCTTGACAATTTCCCACCAATAGGTGCCCTTTAAAAGAAAACTATACCCCCAAATGAATACTTGAGCAGCATATAGTTTATATCAAATTAAGTTGCTTTTTAAAGAATCTTATCAAACTGCATTATATACTTAAGTACAGTAAATATTGCCCTTTTACATCTCTTGCCTTGAGCCACCATTTCGTGATGGTCTGTGTGCTGCCTCAGAGATCACCTGACCAGAAATACTGCAAATTTAACTGTAATAGGAAGAAGTGTTGAAGCAAAAGACAGAACTATGTCTGTTAATGTGACCTAACAAGTATAGTTTGTTTGGTGTGCTTGTGTGCACCGTAAATCATACGATCCTAGGGGACGGCCCTTATTTTTTAAAATGGCAGTTTTCTATAAATGATTACCCAATGGCACATACTACTAAAAGGTATATTATTATGAAAATGGTTTATTTAAATGAAGCAGAGTTTTAAATATGAGCTGTTTCATGCAATATATTTTATAGAAACCTACATTGTTTGAGGGGTATAGTTTTCCTTTAACGTAAACCATGATAACTCTAGCATAGCTAACTGGCCTTGATTCAGATGCAAACATTCTATTCCAGGCAAGCACCTTCTCTGCCCTTTTCCATAATCACAAAGAGCCCCACATCTCTCCATAACCTACTGCTGCTTTACCTGCTGAATGTCCTCCTGCACGGTGGCTATAGGCCATATTAGTACAGGGGATAGGCTCTAGGTTGTCCAGACTTGCTTCTAGCATTGTCCCTTTTCCTGGGTCTTTTGTAATCCAGTTTAGTTCATGGTTTGCCCAGTAGTGGGCAATGTGTCCGGATATTAAAGGATATAGCACCATGTGCTCAGGGTCTTTCCTGTGACCTCACCTCTCTGGAAAGTTGTAACAGCCCAAGGCTACAGATGTGTTAAATTGAGATAGGGTTAGCTAGTGATAGCTAGTTATCTTATAGTCACTCTAGGAGTGAGAGGAAGGCTTAGGAAAGGTAGAGAGCAGCCTTTCGCTCCAATGAGGTGGAATAGTGGGGTTAGGACCCCATGGTGTGTAAGCCACTAGTGCAGGGATTTTAGTGGGTGAGTTGAGGAACCAATAGTAGAGACCTGTGTGGGTCCATTTTCTTAGACCTGTACCTGACCCATACGTGTGACCCCTGACCCACAAACCACTATTTTCCGCCACTAATCCGCTACCCAACCTGAACCACAAAGGCCCAACTTATCCTCTGACTCAGGGGACACGCGGAACCCGAAATTCTATCATCCTGGCACCAAAACTGCACAAAAACGGAAGGAAACTGCTTGAACCACAGGGGAGGATGAGAGGGATCGAGCCTGCACCTTTGCTGGGTACCCAGCCAGGTTACAAGTGTATGGGGGATGTGGCTTGGGCAGGGCCCTGAGATTGAAACCCTGGTGGGCCCCATACCCCCTGTCCGACACTGCAGGGGGTCACAATCTTGGAAAGTGTCTGACACTCACATGCTCAGTGGGCTCTGAGCAGTTGTTGAGAAGTTAAGCTTAGGGGTTGTCACAAATTATCAAGCAGAAAATGAGGTTGGCCTGTAATATAAGATGATGCTACAAGGTTATATGATTATTAAATTGTGATGCTAATTGCACTGGTTTCTGTGCTGCCATGTAGTAGTTATCGGTATTAATTACTAATCAGCTTTATATTGTGACATTTCTATTCTATGTGTACTGTATATTTTGAGAGGGTCCCTAAGCTCAGTAAGTGACAGCATCACAGAGCATGTGCAGTGAATCAGCAGAAAAGAAGTGGGGCTTCAGCTCTCCTTTAAAACAATCTACCAGAAAGGAGAGAAGTGAGTTGACAGGGGTTCAGGTTGAGTTTCTCAGAACACCATCTTTCAGTGTATTAAGGAGAAACTAAGAGGAAATTGCAGTGTGATGATCGGGAATGTAATTGCATTTTTTGCAATACTGTATACATTTTAAAACAGATTTTCTATAATTATATTTCCCTATAAAAGCCCCAACCTATACTTATCCAAACTACAATGATTATTATCATTATTATAGGTCCCCCACTAACTCAAGTTGCAATGCTGACCCCTCCGAGCTATGAGACTTTTTTTAAAGGGAGCTTCGCCCAGAGTCTTCACGGCAATGATTGGGAGTCCATAACAGTCTAGTCTAGTCTCAAGGATCCTGCAGCTCTGTTCTTGGGTGGATATTATTCTTATCATATTTGTTTATCCTAACAAAGCCCTTGTGTACTGAATATCTAGCTTCCACTTTGCTGTATCACATATTACCACATAAGGGCTATGACAGACAGGGTGCTATATTACCCATGGGAAATCTCCTCTCCCATGAGTGAAAAAGCCCCCAAAAATGCCTGCCATTCTGCATACATTTAAATCACTGTTCTACATGTGTCAAGCCCTGGTAACTGCCCAAAAGAATAGAATGAATGGAGGAATTTTTGCACAACTACCTGGGTTTGTCGCATGCTTGGTGAACATACATACCTTCTAGAAGGTTATCCTCTGTGCTGCCTTTAAATGTAAAAAAGAAAAGTGTCAATAAAATAGAGCAAAAATAAGCATTCATAAATGCTGCAAAGGTTAATATACGTGGATTATGTAAAGTATGATTAGCACCTCCTATTTCGAAGGGTCCTGAAGACACAGTCACTGGTTGAGTTGCACTATCACTTAAAGTAGCATCTCGTTTTCTTCGTGTCTTTGTGCATGACTATTAAAACAAAAAATAATAATAGTAAATATTGTGAATTATTATTAAACTTAAAACAAAGTGTTGAGTAGTGCTAGTTGTTTCTGGGGTTTTTTTACTTTGCAGAAAGTGGAAACTGTAGTCTAGGTCTTCAGCTTGTAGGAGGGTCGGTGACATTTACTACTGAATATGAAGTTACCTGCTGAATTTTACTGATTTTGTTTTCATTATGATGGCCTTAATAACACATTTGGCCAGCATGTGCTTTTTAGAGCATAATAACTCAGTTATGTTTCTAAATTATAATAAGTCATACTTGCCTGGCAGAATGCCAGATAATATTCTAGTGCGCCCCATCCCAGGACAATTTCCATCAGTCCTTATTTCCATCAGTAGGTATATATGACACCTGTTAGATCTAGTATTTACTACATCTGTTGTGGGAGTGGACCTCTAGGTCATATTCTCTGGTGGGAACTACAAGGACCAGTCTGACAGTGCAATCAAGGGATGATATAACCCACTAGCACATTTGCATCAACTTACAGAAAGATATTTCTGACATGTTTCTGGCTTGCACAGGATTGTAATACAGTGCACATATATGGATGATGATTTCTGTCCTTGGTGCTGCAGGAAGCGGAAAGAGTCAAAGTTGAACTTGGCCGATTTTCCTAAACCATTGGCAGTAACATTTGTCCTGCTTGTCACATTACAGCTGAAGCAAAGAAAATCACATTGTGTTATTACATTATCATAACATTATTGCATTCAAGTATCTGGCAAGAACATCATTTCAGACTTACTAATCAGCAAGCAAACAACAACAGCCATGATCTTTTACAACAGTTGAAAAGAGTAAATGAAGTGTAAAGGGTCAATGCATAATATCACATGCAGTAGTTGAGAAATAAAAAGATAACAGCTGATAATATTATGAAGAGTATGGCAGTCAAAGCTGGTACACACAATTAGTTTGAACCTACTGGTTGTACACCTGTAGAGAATAGAAGAATGGAAACCGGGTGGGAATTTGGGAGTTTTAATGGTAGACCTGTGCTAAAGATAGTTTTAGATGACTCTCATTCTCTAGTTGATACAAAGGTAGAAGAGGAACAGATTAGTCTCTACCCACAGTAACACTGTTCTCCAGGGCAGTAGAGCTTCTTAATAAAAATTCTTTATTTCAAACAACTAGACTCTATCCACACTAGACGGCGATCTTACAGCAGTGATCCCCAACTAGTGGCTCAGGATCAACATGTTGCACACCAACCTCTTGGATGTTGCTCTCAGTGGCCTCAAAGCAGGTGCTTATTTTAGATGTAAGTTTTGGTTGCATAAAAACAAGGTGTACTGCCAGAGACTCCTGTAGACTGCCGATTTATATAGGGACTACAAAATAGTCAATCACAGCCCTTATTTGACATTCCCGGGAACTTTTTCCATGCTTGTTTTGCTCCCAAACTTTTTTATATTTGAATGTGGCCCATGGGTATAAAAGCTTGGGAACGCCTGTCTTACAGGAATATTTTCTTGATTCTTATGGGGTAATGTAAAATTTGCTTCTTGTCTAGTAGAAATCAGCAGGTTACATTTACTGGTCATGTTTGAATGCACACCTCTAATCACTTGCTTTTAGTTACTAGATGTTAGATTAATTTTAGACTTTTAATTACATTACACTTTTAATGCTTAAGAGAATGTGACTCTAAGCAAATGAGTTGCATTAAAGCCAGGTTTTATCTATGCTGTCAAGAAGCTTCCAATATTCTATGGTTCAGTTCATAGTGCTCCACTGAGCTGAAGACGGACTGTGTTGACCTTCTGCAACAGAATTATGGGGATGGAGAATTAGTTATGCAAGTTTTGTAAAAGCACTTTATGCTTTAGACTTATGCATTGTAGCATGAATCCTCAGCAATAATGAGTTATGATAATGTTTAGACTCCAAGAGCTGACGAGGAGCTGGCTATCCACTATATTGATATTGTAAGATAAAAGAAAACTCAGTCCTAATTTTAAAATGTTCATAATCATTTTGCATTAAACATTTACCCATTCAATCATAATACAATCTGGAATCAGCAGGAAATAAGTGAAATCCAGGCTATCCCTAATGTATATTCATTTAAAAAAAATTACCCTGTGAAGAAGTTGTGTCTCTCATCTGGTAAAGTGGATGTTAACAGAGGTGATGGTGTAGCAAAACACTGATCCAGAAGCACATTGAAGCTAAAAACAAAAAATAATAAGATTTGTTACTGCTGTAGCATTATGGCTAATTCGGTTTGCTGGGTATGTTTTGTGCTTTTATGACATTTTCCAATGCCTGTCCTCTATCAGTTATACTAAATCAGCAGTTTGCAATGTGTGGAAGGAAAGTCCTTTTTACTTGGGGGTTCCAAAAGTTAGGCACGCCCAAGTGATCGCATTTACTTACCTGACACCCCGGGCTGGTGCACCTAACAGGACAAAATTGCACCGGCCCAGTATTCTTCCAACGAGAACCACTGAGTGATCGTTTTCCTGCTTCTTCAAATTTCCCGGGGCAGACGCATGCACAGTAGAATGAATAGTCGGCTTTTTAGTTTGGCTTTTTGCTCTACTGCGCATGCGCAGCCGCAAGAAGAGAGAAGAAGCCGAAAGACGATCGCTCCGTGGTGCTTGCTGGAAAAATCCTGGGCCAGTGTAGTTTTCTCCTGATAGGAGCACCATCCCGGGGTTTCAGGTAAGTAAATGCGATCACTTTGGGATGCCTAACTTTTGGCACCCCCAAGTGTAACAGGACTTTCCTTCTCCTTTAAGAAAAAAAAAAAACTGTGGTTTGGTTCCCTAGCCTGAATGGCATTTATGGTAAGATTAGTCAAATAATGCAATGATAAGCTAGTTAATTTATACAATGGTTGTATTTCCATCAGCTATGTTAAACCATAAAATGGGGCTTGAACCTAAAAATTTGTCACATCAATCTTTACATGCAATCGTATGTATTTTTATACAAAGAGATCTTCAGTGTAGCAACTATGGTTATTTAGATTTTGAATGTATATCAAAATGTATGTGAGTGCCTCCATGACACAGTTGGTTCCAAAGCTAGGCACACTATATGAGTTCAGCTGTTTTATAGCAATTTGCCTTCTGCAGAACAAGGGACATAACCCTGTAAGGCTTAATGCACATGGGACTTAAATGATGCATTTTTTAGAAGCCCAAAACATATTCCTATTGCGGCATTTCCAAGCAAACTACAATTAAAACCAATGAGCAAAGTCATACCTAAAAGGCATACCTATACCTGTAAGATTAAGATGGAGATGTGTTTGGTATGACAGATATTCATTGCTCTAGTATCAAATAACTAATAAGCAATCTAGTCAATCTTCCATCTGTAAGAGGCAGATCTGCCACATGTTCCAGCATTGGCCATTTTATAATATAAAATTAAAGAAGCACCTTATTTGTATAGATTATTTTTCGCTTATTTTTCACCTAGTCACTCTTACCTTGTTGATGTGTTATTGAGGAAGACTTCAACAAAGATTTTCTGATTTAATTTGTAAACTGTCCCATTCAGCTGCATGGGGCTCATCAATCCTTCATCCTTAAAAGTCAAAGTTATATTTTAGTTGGTTTTACATATTTTAATTGATGTATTTTAGAACAGAAAGAACAAATGGTTTATGTAGTTGTCTATACCTTGCCTAGACAGCTACTTGAGCTTGGCTATATATGATCAACCAACTTTTATAGTTCCTAATCGATAGTATCAGAATGGCTGGGGATTGTACAGTATGCATTTTTTGCTATGATCATTGGCTAAATGGATTTACAAGTATGTCCTATCAGATTATAGAACTCCGTAGATTCAAATCTAAACCGGAGTCTTTCCTACAGATGCACACAGCCAAATATTATGTCAAAATGTGGCAAAAATTATCTGTTCAGGTGTAGTAAGTTTTAATTGAGTTCAGTATGTCTAAGAAAACTACATTGCAATATATGACTATTTTTTTCCTTTATTTGGTTTTATTAGAAATCATCTGACAGTTCTGCATAACCAAAAGCTACTATTTCAATTAGTAGTGCCCTACTAATGTTGCTACAGTCTGTGGAGTACTCACTAGGAAAAACTTCATGCTCAGGGTACTGATAAAACTGCCGTTGTTACTGTTCACTGCTACAGCTCCAAAGGATCTATACAAAGAGAAGCAAAACTCAGATTCTGTTATATTTTACCTTCTGTGAGTAATGAAACATTTTAGTAAACTTCTTAAAACACTATTGGTGGAACGTAATAAAAGTCGGTAAAGGAAATACTATTCGTAATGCGAAAAAAAATTTGCGTGAATTTTTATATAGCTTTCGCAAACCCAGAAACTGTTTAGCATCCACTCCCGATGGGGAGAAAGTTTGCGTCAATGTGCAGTAGATGTAATAAAACGTCTTAAAGGAGAACTAAACCCCCCTTTAGGCAAAAGTCCCCACTGGCCCACCTCCACACCTCCCCCCTGCACTGTGCTACAGCGCAGGGATGCCATGTTTGCCAGCCTTGGCTTCTTCTGGATCCTCTTCTTGCCTCTTGGTAATTTACAGAGCTTTCCCGGCTCCAACTGCACATGCACCATATATGGACATGTCGACTCTCACTTAACAAAGAAGCCGAGGCTGTCGAACATGGCGACCCTGTGCTCCACTGCGCTCTTCTGCAGGTGCAGGTCATTATTCCTAGAGGGGAAATACAGTATAATCAGCTGTAGCACTGTGCAGGGGGATGCGGTCCAGCGGAGGGGGCCAGTGGGGACTTTTGGCTAAAAGTTAAATTGCTATTTAGCCATGCAGGCTGTGGATTCCAATGTGTTCAGTTTTAAAGGGGTGAGGTGGCAACCCTAACCACACATTTTATGTGTAGGTTCAAAAAACAAGATTCTTTAATTTTACTAAACAGGATGATCTACCTATGCTCATTTATAGGTAATTAATAAAAAAATCAGTCAAATATTTTTGTTCAACTGGGAATAGTATGTATGCTATTCCCTATGAAGGCTATTCAACAATTTACAGTAATTTTAGCTGGCAAACCCTTTGCTGCCAATGGGTAAATAAAAAATAAACATACTCACGTCAAAAGTTGGGTGTTATTTACCAAATACAGGAGAGGGTAGTAGCAGGAAAAGTTATAGTGGATATTTGTGGTGTATGTGACAACTCCGGAAGCCGTGTCTGATATAGAGTCCACAAATCCAGATATAACCACTGTCTGCACGAGCGAATAAGCGCCAAAATTGTCACTACCTGGTTGTTCTATAATCTGCAGTACAACAATAGTTTTAATTACATTCTCTGATTTAACAAGAGTGCACAAAATGTACAAACACTTGCCCCCAAGGTCTCATTAGTGCACACATTCTAGTATTGCCCAAAAACAAGCTCATTTCTTTATATAATGGCATTTCACAGAGTTCAGACAGAGAGGTCAGAGGAGATAAACTGCCTAGAATAAAATTCTCTGTACGCAGTGCCATGTAATACCAGCCACAAACCCCAGGTTTAACCCCTTCCAGTGGCGGACTAGGGGTAGGCAGCTTATGGGGAACATGCCTGGCACCCCCAAGCTTTGCACCCTAGGCACGTGTCTCTTCTGCCTACCCCTAGTTCCGGTCCTGTCTGTATCCTATAACAGAAAATGAGTGCTAACAGGAAATCTACTTGTGAGGTTACCAGGGCTGCCCTGGATAAAAAGTACAAACTTCCAACGATGTCAGTATTTCAATGTTTTATAAATAGGAGCCATAATATCAATAATTCATTTTACCATATAAAATATTCTGAATAAGATAATGAGAGCACTCACTGCAATTGTGTTGCCACATTCATTTCCACTGGTGTCATTTATAGGAAGAGTAAATCTTACAACTGGAGTTTCTGTCGAGGTATCCAGAGTTCCCAAGCATTTAGAGATGTTCCCTTTACCACTGAGAGCCAGGGATTGTGGTTCAAATTGGGCATACCAAACAGGACAAGCCTTTATTGACAATTGAATCTCTTGGGTTCCACACACGGTAGCAATATCACTATTATCTTATTAAAAGAGGGAAAAAATAAAACATAATGAAAATTAAAAGTACACAGGTAACTCCTTACAAAGCAACATAATATATTAATTTCTGTGTATATTGAAGTGATATATAGATGGATTATGAATCTATTTTTTTTCTCTTACATAGAAAAGGGAAAAAAAACAGATGCAAATGAAGCATAAATCACATAAACTTAGACAATTTATTATCTGAAAGAATAACCCTTATATGAGTTAGATTTTGGCTGTTACAGAGTCCTGCTAACACAAATACCATACTGTGGTTCCCTTTGGATGTGCCAGTAGCCATGGCACTGGGCAGTTGTTGGATGCGCCAGTTGAATTTTGACCTATACCCCCACCAGTACCAGAGTGTTATCCCATTCAATGTCTTTTGACTTGACAAAGTTATTAGTCATATAACATATTCATATCACCCCAAACTGTCCAATTTGAGGAGCTCTAAGATCTGGACAGTATTTCCCTGCTACCCAACTGGAAAACAATTAGAGGTGCTAGAAGTCCCGACAACAGGAAAACATCATGTATGCATTTCAGCATACATGATGCCTTAATTTATTATGTTTTCCTACTGTCCAGAACTTGGGTCTCTCTCCTGCAGTCAGTTTTAATGCATTTAACTGCAGGGGATCACAGGACAAATGCAATAGTTCTAAATCGGGATATGCGTGAGTAAAGCGCTATTTAAAACAATAGATTGTGTTTTGTCCTGCAATCCCCTGCAGTGAAACGCATTAAAACTGACCACAGGGGAACGCAGGGCAAACATCAATGTGCAAGCAGGAAAACACACAAGTGTAAGCACTGAATGCAGGTGGAACTTGTCTGTGTGAGTATAGCATGATTTAAAAGAATAGATTGTGTTTCATCCTGCAGTCCTCTGGGTGAAACGCAATAAAAAACAGGGGAACACATGGCAAAACACCCATGTGTAAAAGCCCTTGGAGTGCCTCTGAGTGAATATTTGTAAAAGGTTAAATATGTGCTCTTTTTATGAAAATTAAATTGTATTCATATTTTTAGTCTAAACAATATGGGTACACACAAGGGGAGCTTAAAATAGCATTTGCTCTGTAGTGCATTTTTATGGTTCCCACCATGAATATTAAATTTAATTTTACCCTGTAGATCTTTACCCACTGGGCAGCTACCAATGCTGAATGCATAAAAATACACCAAAAAGTCTATGTTTAGTGTTGGTGTTCCCTCCAGTAGGTACAGACCCACAGAACAAATGGAAACCAATTAACACTTTCTGCACTCATGACAGTCATTCTTCTGGAGACTAACATTAAGATCAATTGAAAAAGCTGACTGGAATGACTACTTGTTCAGCACTTTATTCATGAGGAGCTGGTTGGAGGAGGCACACAGCCATCCCCTTGAAAGCCTCTTGTCTTGTATATCATTCAGAAGCTCCTCCAGCCCCAGAGACATTATGATTTAGCACCAGAAGCCAACCAGTCAGAGCAGAGTTTATCAGTATGTATAGTACAGCTTAGGGGCAGTATGGAAACAAAGTGCCTGTATAATTGGAACATTTTAGCCTGTAAACATTAACTGTCATACAGATGATGCTATAATAAATAGATAGCCAAGCACTGTATAGCATAAACGTGTGCTGGTAGGCAACTACACTATATCAAACCCAGAAGGATCCATGAGGGTTTACGACTAAACAGCATATTTTGAGAGTAATGATGAGAACCTACTATTTCAAAACTAATAGTAAAAGCAAACATTAGAGAAAGAAATTGTATTGTATTTGTACCTGGAAGCCTGTTATATGCATCTGAACAGTTCTGTCCAATGGTCTGTCCAATGCACCTCTGAGCAGAGAAAACCAGCAGCAGGAGAAGTCTCAGTCCCATTTTAAATCACAGAACAGAATATCTACAAGTGATCTGTCAAAAAAAATAAATAAAAAAAAAACAACAATTAAAAATCGCATTTCAGGTTCAGTGATCTGTAAAAGGTGACACCAATTTGTTTTAAGAGCAGTCAGAATATCAGAAATGATGATTTTGAATTCTAACATTAAGTTATGCTGATAATAAGTTCTTTAAATTCAATACCAGTACGAAACACATCTATGAATTTGGGTCAGTTATACAAAAATGCATCTTTAAGAAGTTTTTCAGCCTAATCACCTTTTTTAATTTAGCTGTATTGACCATTTGGAAGGCCAACACATCTATATTTTTCATTTGGAAGGCAAGACAAATATACCATAATACGTACCATTAACTGAAGACATCTAATGAAATCCTGGTTGAAATATTGACATACACTGTAGCATTCTGGTCCCAGCAAAGTTTATAAAGGCTTGGGTAATATGAGAAATCAAACCTGATATTTAACTGGCAGGCAAGATAGTTCTGAGTTTCAGTTTAAATTTCAGACGTTATTGTCTGGAAAAATATTATATGAGAACACACAGGTAGCTTTCCACACCCAAGAAAAAATGTGTGCATTGACATTTACATTTAGAACTGAACTCTTCATATGTTCTTACAAATTTCCTTTTTCTCTGTAATAATGAGTAGGTATCTTGCATTGATAACTTAAATCCTTTACACAAATCCATTTTGATGGCCAAAGAATGCACCTTTTTATAACATTTACATGGGTTTTAGTAGATTTAATGAATAATTCTCTGAATTACTGAAAAACACTTGCATCCTAAAATCGCAGGTTTCAAGCATCCTGTATAATAGATGGGGCTGTACTCACACAGGCATCTGTAGGTGCCGAACACAGTATAAATGCAGCATGTTGCGTCCCAACCTGCGTTCAGCTCCTACACACACCTGCGTGAGTACAGCCCCATTGGAAAAAACGTAATGCTTCTATTCCTACGCTCCCCTGCGGCTGAAAGCAGAAAAACGGAACGCGGTGGAGCGCAGCTTCAACCGCTCATCAGTAAGAGCCCTTAGGGAGCGTGGTGCAGAGTGTTTGCTTAATTCATTACACATATGTAAGGCACAGAATTAAGACTGAGCTTTGGTAAACACCAACATTCAGTGTTTTTCATACTTTTGGGATGTGGCCTAGCCTGAAATCCTGTTAAGGTGAGAATTGGGGGAGAATGCTATTTGATCTCCTAGATATACTTGAAAGGTCAGCTTGAAGGTCAGTTAGGGTTAATTTTGGGGTGAATGTGTGTTTTCTAGATATTCTTCAGATTCTACAATTGGAAAATCAACACTTGAAATTCTCTCCCAGACAAACTGAACTGGCTTAAAACATTTAAGTGTAATGGAAAAAATGTAATTACTAACTGGCTGTGGTACATGAAGAATGTATAATACATGTAGCCATGACCCCCCCCCCAAATATGACTTTTTGGTTTAGTAGCATATATGTGCTATTAATATATGGAGGGAATCCCTTCTGCTAACGTACACCTCCAGGGTGGTCTCTGCCACCTATAGCGAGTCTTCACAAGAACGGTAGTAAAAAGCATGTCTAGGCTGTACCAAAGTACTGGTATTGACATCATAGAAGGCAGTGGTTTCTTCTTTACCTTAATTGGGGTGAAGGAACAATACGATCTGGTTACAGGACCAGAGAAAAAGTGGCACTCTTTACATCTGTCTCACTGAGTGAGGCTGTAGAACACCATTATTACAAGGGTTCACCAATGCTTGTCAAGCAAGCAACAAAAGTATGTCATCAAAATTAATATTCAATCTTTAGGACTTTTCTTGCCTGTAGGAAACAAGTTAGAACAATAACTGGTGGGTGTCCTATCATGGGAGCCCCAGCTAAATATAAAGGGACTACCTACTGGGCATCACTGGGGTAAAAGCTTCCTTTAAAATTACATTCATAGAATAGATCAGTTAAAGGGGCGGTTCACCTTTAAGGTAACTTTTATTATGTTATAGAACGACCAATTCTAAGCAACTTTTCAATTGGTTTTCATTATTTCTTTTTTTATATTTTCAGTTATTTGCCTTTTTCTTCTGACCCTTTCCAGCTTTCAAATGGGTGTCGCTGACTCCCTTCTAAAAAACAAATGCTCTGTAAGGCTACAAATGTATTGTTACTTTTTATTACTGATCCTTCTATTTAGTCTCTCTCCTATTCATATCCCAGTCTCTTATTCAAATGAATATAGTTGCTAGGGTAATTTGGACCCTAGTTACCAGATTGCTTAAGATGCAAATTGAAGAGCTGCTGAATAAAAAGCTAAATAAATCAAAAACCTTCAATAATAAAAAAAAAGTAAAACCAGTTGCAAATTGTCTCAGAATATCACTCTGTACATCATACTAAAAGTTATCTCAAAGATGAACAACCCCTTTAAGGCAAATTACACTAAGCACCTCATTTCTCAGTGGCTGTGACCTGAAGGTCTGGATTTAGTTAAGAAATATATACGCATGCCCCATTTCTATTTTGTCATTAAGGGTGGTATGGATGGTAGACTGGCAATTAATAATTTCTGCCATAATAAGGAAAAGAGGACTCGTACCTTGGTTAAAGCACCATTTCAGCCTGAGAATTTGTAAAGATGGTCATTAAATTATTTTGGCACTGACCGCATGAACTACAGAGCAAGCCAACGTTCCTGTGCTTTGCATAATTGTACCTTTTGGTTTTGAGTGAGTCCTTAAAGTTCTCTGGCCAGGTTAACAAGGTTCTCCTGAAGGATTAATCAAGCATGTTGCTGCAAGATCTAACCTCTCATTGGTTCACCATTAGGCCATACCATTCTAACCAAAAGGTTCTTTAAAAAGCAGATGCACCATTTGCCTTTAATGGTTGGGTGTGTTTACACATACATAGAGAAGTGTTACTTTTCACTGGAAAATAACTGGGGTAGAGATACGGCTTGAGAGATTATTAATTAGAAGTTGCCAAAATAGTATTTTCTTTATTAGGCATTACCAAATGTGTGTATGTGTTTGCTCCTGAAGTAGGAAGACATTATTCCATAGCCTTTTTTTCCCCGACATACCACACATTTAGGGCACAGCTGTAATTCTCTGTTTTCATAAAGTTATATTGCCTTTATATATTAAAGAATCAAGTATCAGATCAAGAAATGTGTCACTGATAGCAGATATACAAAAATTCAATGTGGGTTTAGACTTTTGCTTATAACTAGAATACTTAAGATACTTTATATGGAACTACAAATAGTAAACTGCGCCAAAACTGCCTGAAGCATTATTCAGAAAAAAGGCTGTACTGTATACTGGCACAAGGATCACACAAGTTTACAATGATACAGACCTGGGTGCATGCCATGTACATGTTTTCCCATGGGTGTCCCTAATTCAATACAGCATTTTACTGAGTATTACCATATCATCCCTGCAGTTCACACCCTTGGATAAAGTCACCGAAATATATTGGCTTAACAATAGCCAATTTATGTATTTTATTCCTTTTTTGAAGTGGCAGGGCCATAATAGCCAACACAATGGTATCAGTTTCAAACTGTTACAATGAATGTACTGTCACTGTATCTAAGGCCACATTTTGTACTAAAACTGTGTGTGTGCATATAAAGAGAGTATGATCTTTGAGATCAGTTTACTTTCCCTATAACTTACAGATGAAGCCACTTGGATTTGTGAGTTAAATGCGTCATGACTCAGAGTTAATTGAAGAAACTGTGTTATCTAAAGTTATCTTAACTCATTTAATGCATTTAACCTTTTCATTAGCATACCAAAGCACCATTGTTCACAATGGTGAATGCTTTAATTAGATGGGATGTTATGTCACAGTTTTCTGTGTTAAATGAGATAAATGGGATATCTGTGTTTAGTTATTCTGTGTCAAACAGACAAACCAAAGTGGCTGCATCTGTACGTGCACATTCCCTTTAGTAATAATCAAGAGAACCCATTGACCTATTTAAGCGAATAGTTGGGACCAGCAAAAGCTTTTGCAGAAACATTTTTACAACACATTTCCAGTTGTCATCTAACCGCATGAATAACAAAAAATATATTGGCCAACAGCGCAGCCCAGCTTTCCCCTTAGGTTAAAACTAGATGTCAGATTTTGAGAGTCAGATCTTTATCAACCAACACCAAAAGATTTGTAAGATGCTATGAAATCAAATAACCCTATAGCTAGAATGTCGGAGTGGTTTCATCATGCATCTGCAGTACAGACATTCAACATACTTCCATGGGGAAGAAAAAAAAAATTTTAATTTCTATTAGTTTACGCATAAGTCCCATTATAGTTTGACCCAATCTACTTGTCTGATGCATTCTGCTTGAGAAGTTTAGCCCTTAGGGTTTCCAAAAGACAGGCATGGCAAATGTAACAGTTGACTTTCAAATTTCTTTGCATCCGTCATGACATATTCTTAACTCATGCAACATCAAACTTTTAGGAAGATTATTGTCAATCCAATCCTACAAAGTCTTGCATGGAGTTACACTAACTGCAAATATTTTTAGAGTATATGATCTGGACTAGACATTTTCAAATAAATTGCATTTATTTCATTAAGGTTATAGGGATTAGTTACAATATCCCTGGGCACAAGTACAAGACAGGTGAGAAGGGGTGAAAGGAATTCTTAGCAATAACAGACTTCTGGGATGTTACTGATGAAAGAATCTTGAAGGGTGGGTGAAAACCCCCCCCGAAACATTGATCTACTGGTGGTGAAAAATAAATGGGGAAGCTCCCCACCTGCAACAAAAACGGTGTTGTGCTACTCTTCCATTCTGCTGTTATTACTTATGAAAGAAAGTCATCAGTCTTAGAGTCATATATAAGGCTGCAGGGACATCCAAGCAGAGACAGCTGATCTCTTCTTGAAAGCAACAAGAGACCTGGGCCGAGAATGGGAAATGAGGTACGAGTATGAGCAGCATGCAGGTGGTTAAGATTAAATGCTACTGTAGGAGGCAATGTGATTTGAAAAATAGAACCAGAACAAGGCAGGGTCATATTGAACAAGAGACGAACTAGAGAAGGTAATCAACTGTGTCAAAAGCAATAGAGGATATAGCTTACAGCTGGATTCTGGGCCATGTGTATAAATGCTGAATGAGGAGCAGCCAATACCCAGACTTCCACCACAGATAGCAAATTTAAACCCCCCCCCCCCTCTTTAAAGTTTAATCCCTTGCCATGTGTCAAGTTAGATAGTCTAAGAGTAGAACTACATGAGCACTTTTATTGCTATAGCATTTGCGCCGGCATGCCGAGATAAAATCGCAGGCATCACAGTGGATGCACCGAATCCAAGGTATGAAATAGGAACTTCTGGTACGTTAATGATGAGTGTATCAGACATAACTGTTGAATGCACACACCAACGTCTGATATTCCCATTACTTACCTTAGACTCTGCGCATCCGACAAGACGCATGCGATTCATCTCAGTGCGTCAGAATGAATGCTATCGCAGTTAAAAATGCTCATGTAGCTGTACTCCAAAAGGGTGGTTACAACCACTTCTTTAAGGATTACATGAAGGGTAAGGCATGTCTTAAAGGGAAGAGATGTTATGTGCTAGTTTCACAGCATGCATATTTTTCGTCTACAAGATGCTCTTTATGCCTAATGCCAAGTTCATAATAATCAGAAACAACTGCTTATTAATAAAACAAGCTACTTAATTTTTTTTTATTTTTTTTTTAAATAGCCATTGGCTAGTTTGGAGCATGACAAACATACATATAAAATAATTTAAAAGTTCTTCATAAAAACATTTCATGCGTTAAAAACAAATACAGTAAGTGCTATGATATGGCTGAGCGTTTCATGTTCACCCAATGGTATCTATCAACACGAGGGCCTGAAAAGGCAGAAGACTGTCTGAAGGCTTTGTAAGCTTTTTGTTGTGGATAATAGGGCATAGGTGGATTCTGAGGATACCCATTATTCTGATAGTTCTTTCTGCGAGGATACTGGGACCAAGATGGAATGGCTTGAGAGTAGTCTGCACACTAGGATAAGACATAGTGAGAAGTCTTCGTGAGTAACTACTTAAGTAAAAAGGACAACGTAAACTGGCTTTGGTAAGAAAGAACTTTCATAATTGTGTTGGGATGTCCTGTAGACACCTGAATCGCTTATGGTAAATATACACCCCCCCCAGCATTAGAATATATAAGGAAATTATCTTTTAGAAATAATGTAACAAATATCATCTAGCTTCTACAGATTATTTACAGTTTGACTGAACATTGAGACTAGTAGCCATTAATTAAGCCAGCCGTTTATGAACTCAAACACATCTAGAAGGCAGTGTCTCTGTTTGAGGGCCATATATGTGCATCTGCTATAAAGTTTAAGGACAAGCTTAAATAGCTTTAACTAGTTAAATGAAAAAACCCACTGCAGTTTCCAGAAATGCATTGGTAGATCATGACCTATAGTGCAAATAGCCATGCCACCTTAGGGGAACCTAGGAAAGGAAATTGGTTCCTATTAAGAGGGCAGTAAATTTTGCTAAATATTTTACCCCTCCACATTGCATTTGTTATTGTGAGTGTACCAGCAGACATTCAGAATATTCCATGGCAGATGTTCCTTTAATTCTGCAGGAAAAAATATTATACCTATAGAAATAGTCGATACCTACCACAGTGATTTGTAGTTAAACATTTCCATATTACCTGGTAAATACTGTTGGGATTGCTAACTTTAGGAATAGTCTTTGGCTCTTTGTTGGTCAGTTCTTCATCAGAAGAGGTGCCTGAATAATAATCAGATGTTGCCTTCTCAACAGCATGGCTAATTCTTTTAGGTGCATTATAGCCATCTTTCCCTTTGAAGCTTGCAATTGTAAAGGGATCATTTTTTTCCCCATACCTAAAGGGAAATAGCCTCAGTTACTTCAGCCACTTAAACAAAACAATGTTCATCCTATAGTGCCTACCTGCAGCACACTTCAAATGGATCAACCCATATAGTCATCTCCTTTGGCAGGCCAAGGTCATTGAAGTCCACGTTACTTTCAGCACATGCTTTCTCAAAGACTGCGTCTATAGCTTGGTACGTGTTAATCCTTATACAGCTTTACAGAAAGGAGAAAATTACAAAAGAGAAAAATAATGGCAAGATCATGCCACAGTTGTTGATTAAGTTATCTGTTAGGCTGATTATGCAGACAGCGAGTGAACAATGGAGCCCATTTGCAGGAAGCCATGATGCATCCCAAGCACGTATCTACCTACCGAGTTTTCCCCGCCTTTGCACTATGGTTACCATGAAGACGCCCTTCCTTAACACCCACACATAGCAGCCTACATACACCTTTAGGAGAAGTCTACAATATTAATAAAAGTAACATGGCTAAAACCCATTTAAATAAAAAAAAAAATACACACACACACACACACAATCCTTTCATTGCTAGGTACACATATGCAATAATGTTTTTATGAAGAAAGAGATAGAGGGAAGGGTGATTCTCCCATAGTTTATAAAAATACTGAAAGCCAGTATAGAACATACAAAATGCCCAATGTATGCCAACTGGGTGACTTGGCATTCTGCAAGAAACTAAAGTGAAGGAGCAGGCCAATAAATGGAAAACCCATTCCAGATGTGTGCAATCCTGTAGCAAGACCATTTGCACCTTTCCTGGACCCATCTTACCGGAAGGCTTGTCCTTTCATTGGGTTTTCAGCATACCAATGATTCTTATATTTTGCAAATAATATAGTTGTTAATTTAGCTGCAAATTTTTCAATTTTCTGCTTGCTCAGCTGCTTGTGCTTTTTCACCAGCATTGTCAGGAACACAACAGTGGCGGCAATTTCTTCTTTCATGGTTACTTTCTGACAACAGCACAGAGGATGGAAAAGCTGGAATGCAGATGGGTGTTCGTTAAAAGGTTTGCAATACAGACAAGTTTTAATCCAGCTCAGATAGTTGCAGTTCTACACAATAAGTGAACAGTCTTAACAATTTAACCCAACAATATTTCATTAAAGCAGGGAAACCCCAGCAACATGAATGCAAGTCAGCTAAAGGGGGTTACTACTAGCCTTCCTAGCAGGCAGTCACTCCCTTGCTAGGTCTTATACATTGACAGTGCAGTTTTGGGCTCCAGTCCTTAAGAAGGATATAAATAAGAGACGTGCAACTAAACTTGTTAGAGGGATGGAAGATGAAATTATGAGGGTAGACTGTCAAAGTTGAGTTTTTTTTCTCTGGAAAAAGAGGCGCTTGCAAGGGGACAGGATTACACTTTACAAGTACATTAGAGGACATTATGGGTAAAAAGGTCCCCTGCTATTTGTCTATAAAGTGGATCACCGTACCAGAGGCCACCCCTTCAGACTAGAAGAAAAGAACTTTCATTTGAAGCAACGTAGGGGGTTCTTCACAGTCAGGACAGTGAGGTTGTGGAATGCACTGCCGGGTGATGTTGTGATGGCTGATTCAGTTAATGCCTTTAAGAGTGGCTTGGATGATTTCTTGGACAGACATAATATCAAGGCTATTTCGATATTAAATTCTATAGTTCGTATTTATGTGAAAATATGGAGGGATGTGTATGGATGCTGGGTTTTCATTTGGAGGGGTTGAACTTTATGGACTGACTTTTTTCAACCCGATTTAACTACTTAATTATATTGAGGAAGTACAACCAAGAGCAGCAGTGTGTTGTAGAACAGCAACTTCGATATAACTGTACCAGCATGAAGAGGGTTTGAAGAATATAAATATTGCAGGGCCACAGAGATATTAGTATAGTCCTGTACTTGTAGAATGGACTAGAATTGTTCTAGTGCCTTTCTATAATGCAATGTGTCAGATTAACACTTTTGCATTAATTTACATATAAAACACACAAGAGCCATGAATATCCTGTAAATTATATCCTTATAAATGGTGCTTAGTGAAGTAATTTGTCACACAACTCACTGAAACTTGTGTATTATAATAAAGTCCCCTCTGTAGGATATTAGAAGTCACCTCAGAATTCCATGACCTGTATAAAAACCACTCTGTCTCAAGCCTCATGCTTTTATATGGTCATAGAACTCCTCAGTAACTAATATAATCCTTATAATACACAAAAGCCATGAATATCTTGTAAATTATATCCTTATAAACGGTGAGTTCTGATGTCATCAGTTATAAACGGTGAGTTCTGATGTCATTTCTGTCACATGACTCACTGAAACTTGTGTATTATAATAAATAAAGTACCCCCAGTTGTGAAATATGAGGATATTATAAGTTACCTCGGAGTTTCATGACCTGTATAAAAACACTCGGCCTTCGGCCTCGTGTTTTTATATGGTCATGAAACTCCTCGGTAACTTATAATATCCTTTTATTTTACAAGAGGGGGTACTTTATTCACTATATATTTTACAAGAGGGGGTACTTTTGCACTATATATTTTCCTACAATAATCCGTACTGTAAAGTTGTTACATATAAGCCTAACTTGGCCCTCTAGGTCTTTAAAACAATTGCTTGTGTGTCACATGTCTAATGTTCTTTAAGGCACAATGCATTGAACAAACTTTATAGTTATCTGGAGTGGATATAGTTTTTATAGTTAGCATATGGGGGGGGGAGGGTTTGACAAGGCCAGGAGTTCCATTTACTCTTGAGCTGCAGTAAAAAAAAAAAAAAAAAAAAGCGATAGGTCTGGTTGGTGGCTCTTTCCTGGCATAAGACACATATTTTGTTGACAGGTTACCACAATATAAAAACCCCAGTTGTAAATACACCACATTTTGCAAAGACTTGTTACACACTCCAACCCCTACAGGTAAGAAGTTATTAGGGCCTTTTCAAGTTGGTCCTTTCCCTCTAGAACACGTGTCCTACAGATTAAAGGAGCTTTTGAAACTATGTTACTACTCATACTGTTCAAAATTGGAGTTGATTCATTCGTGTAAGCCATCCCATAGGCAGCAGAGTTAAGAGAATTGCTAAAAACACATTTCAGTTCACATTGGCTGCGCTCCCCTGCGTTCCATTTTTATGTGTTCAGCCGCAGGGGATCACAGGAGTAGACGCATTCAGTTTTTTTCAGTGGGGCTGTACTCAAACAGGCGCATGTAGGCGCCAAACGCAGGAAAAATGCAGCATTTTGCGGCTCAACCTGCGTTCAATGCCTACATGCGCCTGTGAGTACAGCCCCATTGAAAAAAACTGAATGCGTCTACTCCTGCGCTCCCCTGTGGCTGAACGCATAAAAACAGAATGCAGGGGAGCGCAGCTTCAAACGCTCGTCTGTAAGGGACAGTCCCAACTGGAAGAACAAGGATCCTATAGTTAAAACAAGAAGCAGTTGCCAAGACAAAAAACACCACATCTGACAGTTATAACCAAAGAAAACTACTTGGATTTAGTGAATTTCAGCAGTTAAACTACATTGCATTCTCTCCCAGCACCATAATTGTTTTTCAGCTGAAACCAAAAGTTTAAACATGATTAACGTTTTGCTTACCAAAAAAACCCCACACTGATGCTATACTACAACTAGACCACTCCAAACCAACCTGAGTGAAAGCTTCCTTTGCAAAAGAGTAACTGCCACATTCAGGATTAAATAGTCTTAGTGCTGCACATTTCCTACACAACAGGTGTTCTGCATATCTGTGATTGTGGGCATTGCGTTCTGCCATTAACTCTTTCAGCTACTTACAGAGCAGGATGTAATTTAATTGCAGGACGAGCAACGTTAACAAAAATATTTTATAGGGCCATGGGCCATGCCATACTAGTGACGGGTAGCTGTCTAAAGAAATTGAGTTTTTCTTACTGTGACTGTCTGACTTTGCTACAGTTTGTATCAGATATGTAGCCTTCCCCATTATATATATATATATATATAAAGGATATGGCATATTATCATTACACATTTGATACTGCTGCTGACAACATTAAATGACACCAAAAGTGAAACAGGACTACAACACCTTTGGTTTAGACACATTTTAAAACAGGTCACCCAAGGTGTGCACAACTTGCCTTGGCACAGGGAGTTATTTGCAAAGGTTCAAGGTGAAAAGGCATTTTTTACACCAAGGGCACATGCCTATATAGAAAGTAATTAACCGTGTGTGTGTGTCTATAATCTAAGGGCTCTTAGATACAGGCATTTACATATGTGTCGCTCTTTGCATCTTAATGCATTTCACTACAGACCTCTAATTTTCTATGCGACACTGGGCAGCTTCAAGTGCACTAACAGGACGTTCCATTTATCATTAACTGAATATAGGGACAATGGAAACCCCAGATCACTGTAATGAATTGTCAGAGCCCCAGCGTGCAGTTTTTGTGTAGATCTGTCAGGGCTTTTACATCTTGGACTTGCAACAGTAATCATTCACCTTTACATGAAAATTGTGTATGCATTACTTGCATCATACCACCAGAGGGCTGTAATAATCAGATTTAAAGTTGGAAACTGCCAAGCAGTTTTCTGTAAAGCTCTATATTAGGGGAAAGCAAAATATATACCATTGGATTACAGTATGTCAGACTCAAAGGACACACAGAAACTAACCCAATATACTTAATAGCAGCAATACCATTTAACTTTTAGTATTTTATAGAATGACTAATTCTAAACAACTTTTCCATTGGCCTTCATTTTTTTCTTTTTCATAATTTATGAATTATTTGCCTGCTTCTTCTGACTGTATCCAGCTTTTAAATGGGGGTCAGTGAACCCATCTAAAAGCAAATGCTCTGTAAAACTTCACATGTATAGCAATTGCTACTTTTCATTACTTATCTTTCTATTCAGGCCCTCTCTTATTCATATTCCAGTCCCTTATTCATATCAATGCATGGTTGCTAGGGTAATTTAGACCCTAGCAACCATATTGCTGAAATTGTAGACTGGAGAGCTGATGAATACAAAGCTAAAACCACAAACAATACAAAATTAAAACTAATTGCATATTGTCTCAGAATACCACACTCTACATCATATTAAAAGTTAATTTAACGGTGAACCCCTTTAAGATACAACAGAAGTTATGAAAAATTTGGTCCCGTTTTAGTAGTCCACAGAAACCAATATGATGTTTGCGTTATATCATAGACAAGTAAATGCTGCCTGCACCCCACTAAATACAGTGTATTTAGTAAGTACAGGGCCAGAAAATTAACTAATGGTATAGAATTACCCTATAGGATAATGACCCCTTCACCCATGCCTGATGAGGACCCTGGCTAAGAAGCCAGAATCGGAGTTAATATTGACCCCACATTTGTTTATACAGGTATGGGACCTGTTATCCAGAATGCTCAGGACCTGGGGTATAAAATGTTTCTGTAATTTGGATCTTCATACCTTTGGTCTACTAGAAAATCATGTAAAATGAAATAATCCCAATACGATTCATTTGTCTCTAATAAGAATTAATTATATGTTAGTTTGGATCAAGAACAAGGTACTGTTTTATTATTACAGAGAAAAAAGGAAATGATAAATCCTAAAATTTGGATTCATAATTCTGTGGTTTCTGGATAACAAAAGTTTCTAGATAATGGATTCCATATATGTATATCATTTTCTACAGCAGCAGACAAGGACAAAAAATTGTTCCATTTTGCATGTGAGGTACCTGTCACTTGTCAAGTGAATTGTGGGAACTTTTAAGCATTTTGTCCTTCCCCCTTACTCATGGAGCTAATAAACATTGCCATGGCAAAACGCTCAATATCCCCATATGTGCCATCATCATTGCTATCAGTCTCATTATACTTATAGATGAGGCCCAGGAATTAATATTATCTCATCCATCTTCATGGAAGCAGAGGCTTGAAATATGGACCAATACCACACACCAAACAGCAGTTTCGATGATTTTATTAGGATTTACAATACATAAACTCCTATTTTATAGCTTTGCTTTCCTCATAAACCAGGGCTCTATGCTACCAGATGTCCACTTATACAAGTGCTGCACTAATGATGAGGTGGCAAATGAAGCAAAATGTGCAAGTTTGGTTCATAAATTAACCCAAAGAAAAAATTAGCATGAGACTGGAGTTATGCAAGCAAATGTGTCAGATTCTGTTGTTGGTTACAAGACCAAGAGGGTTACAGGGCAACCCTTTTGAAATAAAAAACAAAACAAAAGTGGTATAAAGGTGATACCATTATTGGCTAAATAATATTATCATAGCAAGCTTTCAGAACATTTTAGTTCCTTTTTCAAGATGATTTCAATGACGTTGCAGTGTTATCTGGTACAAGATTCAGCTCATAGGTCAAATGACCAACAAAAAGGAATATCAATCTATGTGTAAGGTGTCAAAGTCATTTACGAGGGGATCTGCAAGAGACAAGCAGATAAGGTACAAGATAATGTGGGTCAAAGAGGCTGAGAATATATTAGGGCTGAATTATTGGAGTGTTGAATCAAAGGAATTCCATATGATCTCTTAGTCCATATCCAGACATGTTGGTATTTCTTACCTGGTGCAGTCCTTTCTTAGTCCACATAATTAGCCATAAATCCAAGGCCCAGATTTAGTCCATTCTTCAGAGAATTGAAAGTTTCCATTAATTTGTATTCCCACACTTTTCTTTCATTATCTGTTTTAAAATTTTAAATTGTCTCTCCTATATATGGTCCCCCTGTTATGCATTTAGTGCATTGTATTAAATACATCACATTGGAGGAAGAACAGTTGTAGTGACCATGGATGCTGTATTCCTCTAATGCAGTGGTCCCCAACCAGTAGCTCGCGAGCAACATGTCGCTCATCAACCCCTTGGATGTTGCACCCAGTGACCTCAAAGCAGGTGCTTGTTTTTGAATTCTTGTCTAGAAGGCAATTTTGGTTGCATAAAATCAGATGTACTGCCAATCAGAGCCTCCTGTAGGCTACCAGTCCATGCAGAGGCTACCAAACAGCCAATCACAGCCCTTTTTTGGCATCCCCAAAGACTTTTTCATGGTTGTGTTGCTCTTCAAGTCTTTTTACATTTAAATTTGGCTCACAAGTAAAAAAAAAGGTTGGGGACCCCTGCTCTAATGTGTCCGGAATTGGTATTTTGTCTGAAGTCAGGACGTGTGGGCAGGAACATCTAAATAAGTAAAACATATATAATTTCTTTGCTATTTTTTAGAGAGACCTCAACAAATAAAGAATAGTATTGACAAAGTAGATTCGTGTAACATCAAATATGTCACTTGCCCTATGTCCCCAGCAACTAACCCACTCTATATTGGATATTCACAGATTCACAAAGATTAACTTGTGTTGAGAGACATCATTAGAGGAAGTGAAGCACATCCAGTAAAGATATTACAAACTTTCTACCATTGCTGCATTCCCTACATGCCCAGGCAAGCCTGGGGCCTTTGCGCCGAATACTGTCACACAATGGATTACGTTGGTTCTCCAAAGAAACAATGAGTCATCATCTCTGTTTCCTGCAACACCTTCTTCACATACAGTATTCTTTTCTCTTGCTACCAATAAAAGAGAGCAAACAAGAGTGACACCATTAAAAGAATAACAAATTAAAGTGTAATATAGCAACTTTATTTGCAACTATTTCTGCAGGTAACTGGTTATTAATATGAGGTGGGAGCACTAATGAAAATGAGAAGAGCAGGGGATAGCGTACTTGGCTTATTACTTTGGGCTTTCTGGGGTCCAAAATAAGCTTTGCTATCTCTTACAAAGGGTTAATTATCTGTTCCTATCAGAAAGCAATTTACTGGCAGGGAGTGCTATATAGTCTGGGCTAGACACAATATAGGATGATTTCTGGTTGGCTCTTCAATTTCTAATAAAATGTGTTGCTTTTCTGGTTTCTTCTCATTCTCTAAACATACAGACAAGTTAATGGATTCCTGATTTAACTGAAACTAGTGTGCATGTGTGAATTTCACATTAAAGGCCCAGCCTATATGAATCTTAAATTATAAGATAAGCACAACTAATTGATGAATGTATGCTCTGTCCTGGTTTAGCTTCTCTTCTTAGAGAATGCGCTACTGGGGCATGACTTATGTATTACCAAACAATAAAGTACTGCTTAAAATGTAATCACTGTTAACAGTAATCATAATAAGGGATGCACCGAATCCAATATTTTGGATTCAGCCGAACCCCCGAATCCTTCATTCGGCCAAATCCGAATCCTGCTGAAAAAGTCAAAATCCTGGCCGAATCCCAAACCATATACTATATTCAGTTCAGTTATTAGTGCATCCCTAATAATGATGAAGGTATACCGTATATACTCGCGTATAAGCCGAGTTTTTCAGCACCCAAAATGTGATGAAAAACTCTACCTCGGCTTATACGCGGGTCAGCTAAAAAAGGTTGCCGCTTACTCACTGATTGAAGTGTGCAGTGACAACTCCGTGCTGCCCATACTTCTCCCCGCTCGTGGCTTCCTTAGCCCTCAGCCCCTCCCCTCTCAGCTCTCGTCACTCAGTACTCAGTACTGTGTGCGCATTGCCATATTGCGCGTAGGAGCGCACAAGAGTTTAGAAGAGGAGCGCTCGAGACGTGGATGAGGTGCGCGCTCACTCTGTGATACAAGCACGCACCTGTACAGGGAGCGGAGGCGCGCGTCTTCTCCCTTTGTGACGTGCCCTGGGACGCTGCAGCCTCGAAATAGGGGGAAAGGAGGCGGCAGTTTACTTCTCCTTTAACCCTCCGTGTAAGTTTGTGAGCTACCATTGTCATTTGAGAGGGAGGACTGATTGACAAGAGCTGAGAGGGGAGGGGCTGGAGCAGAATTAAGCGAGGAGGGGGGAGAAGTATGTGCAGCAGCATGGAGGAGTCAGTGCATGCTTCAGATCAGTGAGTAAGCAGCAACGTTAAAGCTTTAAATTGGCCATGTCCTAAAATAATTTCTCACCCCTAGGCTTATACACGAGTCAATAAATTTTTCCAGTTTTCTTAGGAGAATTAGGTACCTCGGCTTATATGCGGGTCGGCTTATACACGAGTATAAACGGTACTCATGAACATCAATGCTTAATTGTGTCTCATTTTTATTTCATTGTGATTTTTAAAAATTAGTCCTCATCCTTTTTCCCATCCTCTGTAACTGTTTAGTGACACAGATTCAACCTTTTTAGTAGTAACAATGGTTGGATGTGGTAGTGGATTCTGTTGAACATCTGCCGGATACATGTTGTGAGCTAGAATTCACCTTATTGCACTTGTTTGGTAGAGGATATCTGCATATATCTAAGTCTACTTCTATGTCTTCCAAATAGGCATCATTTAAGGGTTCACTGCAGACTAATTTAAGAAACATGGTCCAAACAAAACATTCAAACAGATTCTTCAACTTGCGATGCTAAAACTGACCTTAATTCACTAAACATAGTTATCCATATTTATCAGACACCAAATGTAAGCAAAGCATTCTTACTAAGATTAAAATGAGATCTCTAGGCAAGTCTGGGCTTGCACCATAAAGAAAAGGCATCCGTCAGCCAGGGTTTCTTTAGCAACCAGTGACCAAATTGGCCTAGGAGCTGCCTTTCAATTTCACATGACTAAATATTAGGCCACAAAGCCCCAGTTTTTTAAATCTACTTTAGATGAAAAAGTTTACACATCGAAACTCCACTGGCAAAGTTAAAAAAGACCATTTTTCCCGGATGTGTTTATTTTAAGGGGCCGTCGATGAAGCAAAAGGCATGCAGGACACACAGCATCTGACTCATTCTCCTGGACAGGCAGGTAAGAGACAGTAAGAGTCACTAATTGTAAGGGATGCTTAATCATAGTAACGAAGCACAAACTTTGTTAGGAGTTTCCTTAGTAGCAGTGATGTGAATTAAACAGTAGGTTACATTGGCTAGGTGAAAAAAAAAAATGCTTTTGGCTGCTCAGTGAGACAGATATATATATATATATATATATATATATATATATATATATATATATATATATATATATATATATATATATATCATTGTGTGTGTGTGTGTGTCTGTGTGTATATACATGCCACCTGACCTGAAAACTAATAACAAGCTCCTTGGCATTAGTTTTAATGAAAACTACCTGGTCAAATTCAAATTTCAGCTTGGAAACACACAAATGTAAGTTTTATGGCCGAAAAAATGCATCACCTGCAGGAGTGATTGTGGCCCCTCTGCTGAGGCAGCTTGCTGTTGTGGGGGATCAAAAAGGCAGCAGAGGGGTCCAGGGGGGCTAGGATGCTAGCGTAATTGTACTCTCTACACTAGAAGAGACTAATTTCTAGTTTGAAAACCAGAAATTCAGCTCTTAAAGTTACCAGTAACTAGTCGGGTGCTGCCACCTAAGCTGAGTTTCACAAATCACTTTGTTGGCTCAGTGGCCCTGGTCACCAGTAGACGTTTCCATTAATACTAATCACTAGCTCCTTCACTGGGTTGGACAGTTGTCTGTCAGCTGAAAAATGCATGTGCTAAGAGCCTATCCTTGTATTCATTTAATTATAGATGTTGTTTGGGCAGTAGTAAACAGATGTTATCAAGCACCATAGCTTTAAATCCTTCTTAAACCCTACAACAGACACACCAAGCTGGAAAAATGAAAACAAAGGCCTGACTAGTTACTCCTGGCAAATGTACTAATGCAAGTTATCAACTATGTTTATAACTGAGCCACAGAATTTTTTTGTTTTGTACACACATATATAACAGCTGGTCTCTCTCCCAGCAGTTCTGAGTCTGTTTTCCCTATGTTTCTACCCCTGGGTCCATGGACTGACTTTTTTTAAAATGAATTAGATCCAAAAATGAATTTGTAGCATAGTTGTAAATAATTACTTAATCTCTCAAAATGAGAGAGCACCCACTATGGGCCCAGCAATAACCCAATACTCAAAACGCTCAAGTGTGGACAGGACAATAAAATCTGTCACTCCAGTGAATAGCCAATATTTACAGTTCTCATGGTTTGACCACTATGTCATGACAATTACTTGGATATTCTGGGCCCTGAACATAGAAGTAAAGGTGTGTTAAAGAGTTAACTGATGGTGCTGCATTTGTAAGAGGCAAGTACAGTAGCTTCTGATGAAACTGGAAGCATGTGTGTATTTGCATATGGTAAGAGAATAAGACTGTAAACTCCACTGATGTTAATAATGATTGAATATTTTCTGCAATTTGCTAATACTACATAATCCAATGTGTTCTAAAATGCAAAAAAGTATAAAAGATTGTTATTACAAAAAAATATTTTTCAAATTTTTTATTCTGCAGTTCAACAAGTGACAGACAATTATGGTAACTTCTACCCAATATGCCTTATGCAAAAAAAGCCTGTTGATACTAAATATGTATAGAACATAAAAAAAAGAGCAGCAATAAAATTAATTATGATATTGAAAATCTACCCTTATGGAGTTACTACATCAACAGCAGTAACAGTGGAAAGTAAACTTTTGCTATTGTCGAATCTTCTTAAAAAATGTTATTCATTTTCCTTGAAAAGGTTCCATTGATGCATTTTAGTCCTCTTAACCTAGCTGTGTAGTTAGTGATTGATATTAAATCAAATCATCTAATTACACTGCCTGGTAACTAGACTGATAATATCCTCCATCTTGTTTGAATTATAACACTCCATGCTGTACCATCATACAATAGTTTAAACTTAGATATGTTTTTTTAATCAATGTAAACATTTTGAAAAGTGTTTCATTAGCAGTCCAGCACAGTCCCAGATTAAACAATACATATGATCAACAATGAGGAATCCTCTAGTTAAGAAGTTAGAATTTTCCCAGGAACTTCAGACAGCACTTTCATGTTTAGTTTTACTGGTAGTTTAGCTAGTGATTGCAAGTTTTATGTTAACACAATCAGCTAACTACACTGCCTGAAAACCCAACATAGCTCAGGGAGCAGTGTGGCAATCTAGGAAAAAAATACATTGTAAGTAGAAAATCTTAACATAAATTTCCATACAATAAATTAAGTTGATGTGTGTTAGATCCTATTGAAGATATTTGTGGGATCAACCACTATCATTAAACTCCAGAGGTCACAAAAACATGTAAGATAGGTGGCTCTGCATAAATTTGACCCTAGCATGTGTGAATGTCATTGGTTTGTAAGCACCACTGTGGCAGGGACTGAAGTGAATGATGTAAAGTGCTGAGAAATATACTGTATGTATATCAGTAAGGGATAATCATTTATGTATAAAACTGAATCATATTGATTTTATGGGGATTTTTGCAAAAAAATGAAAAGGAAAACCTAAGTGGAAGTCCCTAAAATTAAAACACATAAAAACGTCTACGTATGGTATCTTATGTTAAACTTATACATTTACTTGCCATTAACACAAGGGGAGCAGACTAGGGCAGTACAACAGCCCTATGACATTACTTTATAATGTGGAGAAGGGGTTGTTAATCTTTAAGTTAAGTGTAATGTAGAGAGTGATATTCTAAGACCATTTGCAATTGGTTTTCATTTTTATTATTTGTGGTTTTTGAGTTATTTTAGTCCAAATTACGCTAGCAACCACACATTAATTTGAATAAGAGACTGGAATATAAATGGGAGAGGGCCTGAATAGAAAGACAAGCAATGAAAATTAGCAATAACAATTACAGTTTAACCTTACATTAGACCCCCATTAGAAAAGTCAGAAGAAGGTGGTAAGTAATTAAAAAACTATAAAAAAAAATAGTGTATAACTACCATGTAGTTAAAGGGGTGGTTCAAGTTGACTTTTAATATGTTATAGAATGGCTAAATCTAAGCAACCTTTCAATTGGTCTTCATTTTTTCTTTATCGTTTTTGAACTCTTTCCAGCTTTCAAATGGGGGTCACTGACCTCATCTAAAAAAACAAATGTCTGTAAGGCTACACATGTATTGTTATTGCTACTTTTCATCATTCTATTCAACCCATTTCCTATTCATATTCCAGACTCTTTATCAAATCAGTGCATGGTTGCTAGCAACTAGATGGCTGAAATTGCAAACTGGAGAGCTGCTGAATAAAAAGCTAAATAACTCAAAAAGACACAAATAATAAAAAAATTAAAAAAACCAATTGCAAATTGTCTCAGAATATCACCCTCTACATCATACTAAAAGTTAACGCAAAGGTGAACAACCCTTTTAAGTACAGTAATAGAATCTGAATGTTAGACACTTACCTTTAATAATATAACTTCTGGATGTGTACGATTTTACCACTGAGAGTCACAGCACATTCCTAAAGTCTCTTTCAAGTTGCCCTTTTTAACTGTTCAGACCAACCCATGGTCTATTATTAGGTTTTTGTATACACTCTGTATCCATGGACATTTGCTATGTAAATGAGAACAGGTATGCCATATGAATGGCCAGTGCAAGAAGCGTTTCCAGGATTTGTGTAATCATAAATAGATATGTGGAAGCAGCCATTTACAGTGATGTAATGCTTAAATCACTACTAACATATATACTAATATGATACATTTTTCAGTTATTACTTAGGTGTTGGGGAGCCAACACTTGGGTACTGAACCTTTTTCCTTGTTTGCACACTGTTCACCTATTACCTTACATATCATACTGTAGGTAAGGTTCATAGATCATAGTTTGCTTGCACTGCTAATGGGGGTCAATGGAATTGTTGAAGGAATACTAGGGTAAAGCTCTAGTATTAAAAATATCTCAATCTGGATGTGGTGACAGTGGATGGAAGAGTTACGGAACTATGGACTGGGGGCAGACATGGTATAAAATAAGACAAAGGCAAGTCAGAAAAATCAAGCAAAGCAGTAAACGTAATGCACTCAGGGGTTTAACAACAAATGTTAATGATTATCTAACCCCGAATAGCGTATGAAAAATTGTTTTGTACGATATTATCTGTGCGTCTATGACCACCTTTACTGCTGTGGACTAGTTTGTGAATACACAGATATATTTGAACTATCCTGATCTGTAAAAACAGTGTGCAAAGCCTCAAAGCCTTGGCCCTTTTTTGTCACAAATTCATATTTACAGTTCTCAAAAGTGTTAACATAATAAAAACTCATATTAGGGGATGTTGGAGACACGGTAGCTATGTCTGCCAATGGGAGGAACTATTGCTCAGCAGAAACTATTTATTACTACACAATACAATATATTGCTCCAACTTTTTCCATGTAGTAAGAATATTATGCACCACTCCTACAGTTTGAGCAGCAGATTAAAAAAAAAATAGAATTCTGGGGATCCCTTGGGCAGGTTGGGGGTCATAAAATGTCTTGAATGAACACATCCTTCCCTAAATAATTATCTGTCCCTGTAACCACTTAGGGATTAACTGGTATATGAGTATGTGGTAAGTATATGCAATGGTGCTGTACCAATATGAATATCAACAGCACATGACATAAGTACATGGTGTGTTCCTTATTTCTTAAAAATACCAATTGACACCTTTAGATCAGGTACACAGCTTCTATTCAGTTTCCCGCCCCAACAAGATCTCCCACTTTTTGTTTAAAGAAACCTCTGGAACAGCAGACAGAAACAGACTAGTGTTTCAAATCTATTCTATTCTCAATATATAAAGGGGCAACCCTTTTGCACACTGTTATATCAAATAGGCTCTTGATATACCACAGATTGACTCTGACAACTGGGATTATCTCACTTCTATGTATGTACCTTCTGTAATTACTAATACAGATACAGGTATTGGACCTATTATTCAGAATGTTCGGGTTATGGGGTTTTCCAGATAACAGATCTCTCCGTTATTTGGATCTAGATACCTTTAAGTCTACTATAAAATCATGTAAACATTAAATTAACCCAATAGGCTCGATTTGCTTCCAGTACGGATTAATTATATGTTAGTTTGGATCAAGTACAAGCTACTGTTTTATTACTACAGAGAAAAAGGAAACATTTTTAAAAATTTGGATTATTTCGATAAAATGAAGTCTATGGGAGACAACCTTTCTGTAATTCGGAGGTTTTTGGATAACGGGTTTTCGATAATGAATCCCATACCTGTATGATACACAGAACATACCTTACACATTCATGACTGTATTCTATGGGCCTTAAATCAGACAATTTATATTTTAATGCAGGGCAAGCCCAGGGACATTCTTACACACTATACAGACCTGCTCTATGATAGATAAGTTTTGGAGAAAAGTGGTAGATTTTAGTACAGAACTTACTTTGGTTTGCCAAACATACAGTCCCTACAGATGTGCTTTTTGGTACATATTGAGAATATATTCCCTGGCAAACACCAGGGTACTCTCCTGTGACTCATATATTTTTATGCTAGGAAAACTATTATCGTATCAGTGGTATAATAAAGTCTCCCGGTGTCCCCCTGCAAAAAAAGGGGGGCCTGGTGTACTACAGCTCCGGCCTGACACTTCCTCCCCTGGCCTCAAGGGTCGGAAAAGATAAGAGAGCATCTGTTTAGGAAGGATATTCTTAGAGGAAGCAGATCCAAGGTCTGCTTCCTCTATAGTTATGCGAAGTGTATCTTTTCCTGGAAACTACCTACAGTCCCCACCTTAAAATGTTGGAAATCTCTAATAAATTTTGAGACCCTTACTCTTTACAAGCTTACCTATATGAGCCGAAGGTGCCCAGACAAATTTGAAAAAATCTGAAGCCCATGGACAAATTACTTTGCCGCATCTGCAACCCAGGATAATGCCTAACATGATATAGAGTACTTGTCTAGAGTACTTGTGCTCTGTGATATGTATTCGACCCCCCCCCTTGTTCCGTTTTATCTTTTTACTATGTCTTATTATGAACCTTAAAAATGATTGACCACTCGTTGGTTGTTCCAGTTACTTCTGGAAACCCTGTAAAGATTTGAGATATGTTTTTTATACATGGATGACCGATGTATCTCAGACCTGACTGTTTCTGTTTTTTAAAGATACAGGTATAGGATCCCTTATCCGGAAACCCGATATCCAGAAAGCTCCGAATTACGGAATGGCTGTCTCCCATAGACTCCATTTTATCCAAATAATCCAAATTTTTAAAAATGATTTCCTTTTTCTCTGTAATAATAAAACAGTAGCTTGTACTTGATCCCAACTAAGATATAATTAATCCTTATTGAAAGCAGAACCAGCCTATTGGGTTTATTTAATGTTTAAATACATTTCTAGTAGACTTAAGGCATGAAGACCCAAAGGTCCCGAGCATTCTGGATAACAGGTCCCATACCTGTATAACAATTGAAATAAAACCTTTAAAAAAAGTGACATGAATGTTAAGAGATCTGCAGTACACAGTTTATATGGTTTCTTATCAAAGTGATACTGACACCAGAAATGAAACATCTTTTTATATCTATCATAACATTGTCTTTGCATGCTATTTATAATCTTGCCATAAAAGTATTTGCCCAATGCTTTTACATTACCTATCAAATGCCCCAAGTTCCTCTATAATGGGGCTGCTATATTTGTGCCGCATTAATCCATTAGCATTAGAAACTCTGAAAGGTTGAGAAGGGACAGGTTGGCAAAACAGTCTTAGGTCCTAATTTTAGGAACTTCAAGTAACAATTACAGTGAAACCTCTATTTTAAAGGTGAAGGAAAGTCTGTTTGCACTTGGGGGTGCCAAATGTTAGGCACCCCCAAGTTATTGTATTGACTTACCTGAAACCCTGAGCCGGTGCTCCTATCAGCAGAAAACTGCAATGGCCCAGGGTATTTCTAGCAAGTACTTTGGAGAGATCTTCTTCTTTCTTCAAATTTCCCTGGGCAAACACATGCGCAGTAGCAC
The DNA here is from genome assembly GCF_017654675.1 of Xenopus laevis. NCBI lineage: Eukaryota > Metazoa > Chordata > Amphibia > Anura > Pipidae > Xenopus > Xenopus laevis. The sequence goes on from NC_054383.1 coordinate 85,754,888, forward strand.
GAAATAGCCGACTTTTTAGTTAAAGTTCGGCTTTTCAATCTACTGCGCATGCGCAACCACACTAAGAAAGAGGAAGCAGGAAGATCTCTCCATGGTGCTCACTGGTATAACCCCCAGCCAGTGCAGTTTTCTGCTGATAGGAGCACCAGCCCGTAAGTCAATATAATCAATTGGGGGTGCCTAACATTTGGCGAAATTTTACCCCGATGTACCCAAAAAACTGCTTTGTTTTCCTCTAGGAATGTTATTTGTGAAATAAAGAGGTTTAAAATACTAACCAGATGTATAATTTACCATGGTTCTGCCTGTGAATAGTCAATTCCAATTAGTCTGCCCCTTATACAGTCCTCCACTAATCACTTATTGCTTTAGGTTGTGTATGTGACTGACAGAGAGGCCTTGCACATGACCCCATAAAGGCTGCAAAGCTTAACCCTTGTTATTAACACAGTAAATATTGTATCTCAAAGTAAAACGGACTCCTGTGCTTATTTCCTTTCAGTACTTGAAGAAAAAGTTACTTTAACACATTTCCCTGATTTTACATTTTCACAGATTTTCCATAATTTTTTCCATAAAAAAAGTCAGCCCAAAATAGAATTCACGATTGGACCTTATTTATTATTTAAAAAGCACGATTTAATCGGATTGGGTAAAAGCTCGATTTCGGATTTTTGCCTTAAATGCCCAAAAAAGTTGTAATTTTCGGGCTAATCCAAGCTCAGACCACAGAAACTTCCAAATAGGATAGCGACCTCTCCCATTGACTTATATACAACCTCGGCTGGCTGGATTTTAAGATTCTGACTTTTTGCAGCATCAGGGTTTAATAAATCCCAAAAAATGTTAGTTTTTTCTTTCCAGTAAAATTAAATTTTTCGAGTTTTTGGCATTTGGACTTTGATAAATAACCCCCTTAATGTACATTAATATTTTGTAGAGTTACTTGTTGTCAGTATAACTTTAAAATACCAATACTTTTCCTAAGGTGACCAATAAAAATAAACAACTCTGCTAACGTTACTAACCTACTATGGTGAATTTCTTATATGAAAAATAATTGACTTTGCATTTGTTTATCTGTACATTTCCAAGCTTGCTGGAAACACAGCATTTCTTTCAATACATCGCTAGGATACAGAAGTATGGCTTCCCTAGCTAGCTTGCTTGGGTAAGCTAAGGAATGTGTACACAACAGGCACGTGTTGCTAACCTCAGACCTGAAGCTGTGGTTAAGAAATAATTAAATACTGCCCAGGGCAGTTAACTGTAGATAGAACACTAATGACTTATTTCTATGACACACACAAAGGTTCAAAATGTAGAAACCCTGCAGGTATATATTGCAATGATGCAACCTTTACAATGTTTTAATGCATATTTACCCTTAATATGAGCCTTTTTATTAATTTGCGGGGGAAAAACAGATGCAAATAAAAATGTTTACTGTAAAATTCTCTACAAGGTCTGCAAGCTGTAATGCTTCATACTACTCATTCACCCCTTACAACTTTCTGCAGAAATAAATTAAGTGCTGTTACCATAGAGAACTTGAACCGTTGGAAGTGAATAGTTTGCCATTTGAACCCTGAAGACAAGAGAGACCTTAAATCACAGTTATGCCTCAATAAAAATTATATATATAATTGGGCCTCTCCTATATTAGTATGCCCAGCAGCACAAAAAGAAAATATAATGTGAATAAGAATCTTATTTAACAATACCAGTTTATCAAGTATTACTGTAGGTAAATAAAAGCAGGAAAAACCCTTCCAATGTTTTTACATTGTCTCTCACCATTGGCCCTACCCTTCCTTTTTTTATCTGTTCCCATTACCCCTTTAAAACGTTTTCAACAACATTTAGAAATAAAGTAAAAAAAAGTATTTTAAAATGTGCCAGGCCTGGATTTCTGGCAAGGCCACAAAGGCCCAGGCCTAAGGTGGCAAGATTTTAGGGGCGGCATTCACATTTTTTTTATTTTTTTCAGTGCAGGGGGGGGAGGCTCGCTCACTTGAGAGGGGCCCAGATTCAAGGACCTTCTGGCCTAGGGGTGGCCAAATTAGAAATCCTGGGCTAAATTTGCCCCAAGTGTAATGTATTTGTATATACACTCCCCTACAATTTATTTGAGTTATATAATTGTAATAATTACTGCATCTAGGGATTTGGGTGGGGTTCTAACCCAAGCCATGTGATTTTGAAGCACTGGTCAACTGAAGGTGAAACTTTTTTACTTTAACAATACAGTTGTTTTGAATGTTTCTTAAATATGCAATATTGCAAATTAGGGTTAAGCATACATCTTCTGTAGTGGATACATTTTTAAACAAAATCCCCAAACTTTGGATTTCAATCATCCTTATAATGAATAAACTTCAATTTAAGACCTTGCAGGCAGAGCACTCTTTAGCTGTCTGTCTGTCTGTCTGTCGGTTCTTCATCAATACACTAATGTATGGCACTGCCTTCTGTGTAGGACTGATAAAAATAATATAATAAAACTAATTACAAAAATAAGTTATGCACAGCCACTTTAGGTGAGAAATCTTTTTGGGGCAGTGATTTTTTGTACATGATAAATCCTTACCATAAGAAGGTACATCATAGTTATTTATATGTACAGTAGTTGTATTGGTCAAATGCTAATTAAAGGCAGAAGAAGTTATTGCTTTTTGTTGTTTTTATACAAATGGAAAAATGTGCCAGAGATGAAAGAGAATTGCACCTGACTACTACTGGTTGAACTTTTAGAATGGCTTGCTTTTATCCATGGAAACACTTCCTCAACTACAGTAACTGGCAATGAACCAGCCATGTGGGTTTGCGTTGTCCATACACATAGAGGGATACCTGTTTTCATTTACATCACCGACACATGTCCATGGATACAGAGTGTATACAAAAAAACTTCCAGTGGACCGGGTTGGTCCTAACTGTTCAAAAGGAGAAGCTCTCCTCTTGCTGAGTCCTGCTGTGCTTCCCACTGTTAAAGAATCAACCAACAACTAAATATTTACACTGTGAAGATATATTATTTAAGGTAAGTGTCAGCCTGCCGACAAGCTTTACTTGCAAGTAAATTCATAGGAATATATATATATATATATATAATACACAAAAGCCATGAATATCTTGTAAATTATATCCTTATAAACGGTGAGTTCTGATATCATCAGTTATAATTGGTGAGTTCTGATGTCATTTCTGTCACATGACTCACTGAAATTTGTGTATTATAATAAATAAAGTACCCCCAGTTGTAAAATATGAGGATATTAGAAGTTACCTCGGAGTTCCATGACCTGTATAAAAACACTCGGCCTTCGGCCTCGTGTTTTTATATGGTCATGAAACTCCTCGGTAACTTATAATATCCTTATATTTTACAAGAGGGGGTACTTTATTCACTATATATATATACAGTTTTGTTATTCATATGCTACAAAACTAACTTTATGACTTTATGACATCATCTTCTCTTTTCTAGGTGGGCTATATACATGTCTGTCTGAACTGTGTTAGGTTTTCAGGCAGTGTAGTTAGCTGATTGTGTTAAATCAAATGTGCAATCACTAGCTAAACTGCCATCAAAACTCAACATGAAAGTGCTGCATGGATACCCACAGTCCGGATGTCTTTTGAGGATTTATAATGGATTCACATAACGGCCGTTGTTTGCACTGCATATTTGTAAATCGATCCCAACATACGCACAATATTTATGGGGCTGTAAAGCCTAAAATAGATATTGATCCAATATAAAAAAGATTTGGACCATTAACAACTGTATATGTGAAAGTTACCAGAACAGTATTTAGCTGTATTGTCTGAATAGCAACATAGTTACTGCCACTGATGAAAGACGCATCCATCAAGCTTAAACTATAACTCACATACAGTACATGCTAAACTTTAGCTTTAAGTTATTGTTCTTTGTTATCTGTCAGTTTAGTACTCATTTTATACAATTTCTCACAACTGGCTATGGGCAATGCCCCATCCCATTATCCTGTGCATTTTGATCCTGACGATGTATGGGCTCCATATTGGTTTAAAAGGCAATTGCTTAGGCCAGTAAGTGCCATTACATATAATGGCAATAAGAAGTAATCAAAGCATCTTGTCAGCTATATTTATTACTAACACTCTCTTGAGACTGTTCCAAATATATTTGGGATAGCCACCCAAAAAATATTTTCCACATAATGAAAGACAATGTAATTCTAAACAACTTTTCAATTGACATGTTCAGCGATTTCAATGTTATTTGTAAAATAAATTACTACATAAAGCAGTATGTGTCCGGCTGTTCACATTCACTGCACTCCAGGATCTGACTCCCGAAGCAATATAGTAGCCAGCTAATTAACATTGTTTCAAGAATCAAAACCAGGGAGCAATTAACAAATGGGGCTTACAATTGCAATTACATTTGTAAGGGCTCTTACTGACGAGCGGTTGAAGCTGCGCTCCCCTGCGTTCTGTTTTTCAGCGTTCAGCCGCAGGGGAGCGCAGGAATTGACGCATTGAGTTTTTTTCAATGGGGCTGTACCCACACAGGCACGTGTAGGCGCCGAATGCAGGTTGAGACGCAGCATTTTTCCTGCGTTCGGCGCCTACACGCACCTGTGTGAGTACAGCCCCATTGAAAAAAGCTCAATGCGTCTATCAGCTTCAACTGCTCGTCAGTAAGAGCCCTAAATGTTTAAAACCTTTCAAAATATATAATCAAAGCATATTGGAAAGTTAAATTCTCTCATTATGCATCAAATAGTTTTTGGGCTGAGATCCCCTTTTGTTAATTTTTCTAATGAAAAAGAATGCTTTATAAGCAACTCGTTTAAAAGAAATGTAAAAAATTTTGAAAAAGGTACAAAGGTTACGAATGATGTTAGAATGAAAGTGCAATATAAAACAAAGCAGCAGTGAAATGGTGATTTTTTACATTGGCCTAGTTACCAGGCAGTGTAGATAGATGATTTGAAATTATATCAATCACTAACTACACAGCCAGGTGAAAAGGTTTTAAAAGCAACATTATAACATAAGTCAGTAGAACTGACGATTACAGACAGAAATGATGAAATTTAAATAATAGCAAATGTCAAATTATTTGCAAATAAATTTCCTTGACGAAAGAATCACTTTTACATAAATTATTAATATGTTATATATATCTGCAAATTTTCAGTTGTCTTTGTTATATTTATGTTATGGATTTTGAATGATTTCCCTTCTGTAGTTTTAAAATGTTATCTTGTTGTTAGAGTATGTGACCCCTGCAACCAACAAAGTGATAAACTCTGAGGCTCCATTTTTATTGGGGTTTTATACATTTTATTTGCTTATCTTTATTGGCCCTCCCATTTTAATCTTCCATTCTGAATTCCAAATTCCTGCCTGGTTTATTAGGGTAGGAGAGACACTAACAAACCACAAAGCCAATGACATTCAAGCTGGAGAGAACAAGTTGAATAAATCAAACTTGCCAAATCCATGTAAGAAAAAAACTTGCTTTTTTGGGCTTTTATTAAAAAATGAAAGTATTTGTTCCATGCAGACCACTACACACTCCTGTGTAATTCAAACAGTATTTTTACAGAAAAATCCCATAAGCATGGCTCTGTTGCATAGGAAAATATACTTTTCTCAGCTACACCCATTTAAATTATAGGAAAGACTCACATTTTGAAGTCTGAGAAGTAAGGCCATTGCTAGTCACTGTATTAGAACATCTATCATTTGTGACATGTTCAGTGAATTTCCTGCCTGCTACTTACCAACGAACCTATAGAATCACTTATTTTGAGGACTTAGTAATGTGTACATATCACCTGATGAAGGGGTCGCCCAAATGTTTTTAGATGTTCCTTGCACTTAATAATTGAATTGAAGCTCACCACCACCCTCCACCACCCCCATGTATTGAAGGTCACAGTGTGCCCTCGTCCACCAATATATATGTGACGTCCTACTTATCCTTAAACTCCTATTCTTATGGGCTCACCCTGCACACCTAACCTTGTATTTGTACACACTGCATAGAACATATCCCCAATAACCCTGAAGCAAATATATCTACCACCTTTAATTCTTAATCCCCTCTATCCTCCCCTGAGTGTTAAGGGAGAAGTACAAGGTACACACCTGGAGGTGGGGGGTTGTGGAATCAGGTATTCCATATTGAAGAACTTATAACTGGGGTGGGGGCCTCAGGGGGGGTGTGGGGGCCCAGAGATGGCTCTGAATCTGATGCTGGCACGAAATTTTCCAAGGGGTGCAAAGTCATTAACCAAAAGCTACTTTTTTTCTAGACATAGTATGTATACAATAACTAGGTGCTAAAATAATTCCAGATGATTTATAGGAAATAACCCAAGATGCACCATGTTTATATAACACTGTAACTATATGTACTATGCATACAAGTGATATCATTTGGGAAAAAGGTTCCATCTATGTGACAGTCCTGTTATTCAGGGGGGCCCAGGTTTAATACCCACATGAGGGAACTAATTGAATCCCTGTACTTTTGGCACTAGTACACAGAGTATTGGCGCTGCATGCATATAACAGAATAAATGAGAGAAAAGCTGCAGAGGGGAACACATTCTACAGGTTTTGTGGTGGAGGAAAAAAATTATAGAATGGAACAGTGAACCTGGGGTCTCAAAAGCTGGTAGTGTTTCCTGGGAAAACTATACCTACATATATCTCAATAAAACAGGGATATCCAGTGTTCCAGTTTTGGCTGGAAAAAATCTTGGGCTGGCTCCACCACGTGTTCCTGTGGTCACACAAAATTCCTTAAAGTTAAAAGCCAAAAAACAGTGAAGGAAGCCTCAGGAAGCAGGTCTTTGCTGCAATTAAATGTATTATAATGTGCCACTCCATGTTTAATTGCAGCAAAGGCCTGCTTCCTGAGGCTTCCTTCACCGTTTTTGGCATACATCTCAATAAGTTATGTTCCTGCAGCAAAAAAATGAATATCCAGTAGCTGCTAGGGCAGTGAGAGGAAAGCTCTGGTGGTGGTGATAACTTTAAGGGGCATACTTATCAAGGGTGAAATTTCAATTTGGAAAAACTTCGAAATTCAAATTTAAAAAGACCAACCAAAGTATTTTTTTGGTCGAATAGGTCAGTTTCTGATCGAATAGGTCTGTATTGGGCCGAGCTGCTATATTCTTGCTGAGCTGCAACTTCTAGAAAACCAGGTAGATGCAGGTAGGACTACCAGATCCACAGAAAGAATAAATAGCATTATACTGCATGCAGCCCAACTGTACCAGTTTTACCAAAGTACACATTACAGCCAAAGGGCTCCCAAATCAGCCAATGCATTGTGCCTCTAAATAATACCCCCTCCCCCATACCCCCAGACTACTGCTGAACTACAATACTCAAAAACTCTATTTAGCAGGGGGGAGTTGAATCAAATATATATATATATATATTTATATATATATTTATTTCATGCTTAAAAAATGTTTATATTTGGAGATTTATTTATTATTTGGAGATAACAGAACTGATAGTCTGACTGATCAATGGAGAGACTGAACCAAAAGATGATACATTATGGGAAGTAATTTACAGACAGTACATTTATGAATTGGTTATTTATTTGGTTATTTATTTGGTTGCATGTGCACCTGGACCCTCCATTTTTAGAGGTAAGATTATAGCCTTGCCTATATGAGGTATAATATATAGTGAATAAAGTACCCCCTCTTGTAAAATATAAGGATACTATAAGTTACCGAGGAGTTTCATGACCATATAAAAACACGAGGCCGAAGGCCGAGTGTTTTTATACAGGTCATGGAACTCCGAGGTAACTTCTAATATCCTTATATTTTGCAACTGGGGGTACTTTATTATAATACACAAATTTCAGTGAGTCATGTGACAGAAATGGCATCAGAACTCACCGTTTATAACTGATGACATCAGAACTCATTGTTTATAAGGATATAATTTACAAGATATTCATAGCTTTTGTGTTTTATATGTATATAATACACAAAAGCCATGAATATCCTGTAAATTATATCCTTATAAACGGTGAGTAGTGATGTCATCAGTTATAAACGGTGAGTAGTGATGTCATTTCTGTCACATGACATACTAAAATTTGTGTATTATAATAAATAAAGTACCCCCAGTTGTAAAATATGAGGATATTAGAAGTTACCTCGGAGTTCCATGACCTGTATAAAAACACTCGGCCTTCGGCCTCGTGTTTTTATATGGTCATGAAACTCCTCGGTAACTTATAATATCCTTATATTTTACAAGAGGGGGTACTTTATTCACTATATATAGCTCAGATAGTGATTTAGTAGGCAGAGCCCACAACCACGGGGGAGGGAGGTGGCACAAATTTACACATGCCAATTTGGACTAGGGTTGCACCATTTCTGGAAACAAAAATACCGGCCAGGTGGCAACCCTAATTAGGACCCTAAACCCAAAGTTATGCTACTGCACGGGTGTCAGAACCGGGGGGGCTAAGGGCCCAATGGTTTCCTCAGAAACTGCCCCTCACCAGTTTCGGAAGTTGATACTGCTGGGTGGAGAGCCACAGCCACTGTAGCCATGCTCCCACTTACTGCACAATATTGCACATTCACATAGACACACACATACAAGCAGTCTCACAGACACACACACAAACAAACAAAGCCCATCTGCCCAACACTGAACCAGAGCCATGTTCAGCCCTGCAGTGCTATCAGGAGAGATCCCCCCTCCTCTGGAAACCCAAGTGCAGCAGCAACCTCTCCCATTCTGTCTCTCCACTTCCCCAGCTGTTTCCAGGGCAACCACTGTATCCTGTGTAAACAAGTGAACTTGCCGGCAATGGAGGATTCCTGGGCAGGTGATTGTGCTTATACAGTGTTCTCAGGCTCCTGTGAGCGGGATGTGAGTCTCTGTAAGATATTCTGGAACTCAGTGACTCTGCAGCCTCCACTGGAGTCTCGTCTGGTGTCGGGGGACATAGAGCAGCGACTGAGGGCGGCAGGAAGCACCAAGCAGAGTGAGCATTGAATTGACATTTGTATAGGAACATATGTGCACGGCTGAGTGGCTGAGTGGCATCCAAAGGGGAGGCAGTGTGGGGGTGGGGTACTTTTCCTTCAAGCAGGGCAAGAACAAGTGCTCATAATGGTGTTTAAGGTCTCATGACATTCTGTGTTTCTCTTCTGGTAACACTGGGTGTCTCTCTGCTGCTGCAGTCTGACACTTGGATCTTTTTTTCTGGGACTGACTCACAGACAGGTCACATGATGCTGTGTGTGTGTGTGAGAAGAGAAGTTGTACATGTCTGGTTCAGTGTTAGGTAGAAAGGGGTTATTCTGCTTGTTTTCCTGTGTGTGTCTGTGTGTGAGAGAGAGACTGAGGGGGAAATTCACTAAAGGGCAAATTTTCGCCTTGGAAGGCTTTGCCACACTTCGTAGCACTTCATCAGACGTTAGTTCGCAGCGCATAAGCGAATTCATCAAAATGTGACGTTACGTCTCTACAGTCGAATGGTGACGAAGTTTCGCTAGTGTAAATTCATAGCGAACTTTCACTAATGTTCATTTCTGCCTAGCATAACTTCATTAGTACACATACGCTTAGGTCAATTTGAATAGGGCGAGTACATATAGGTCATATATATGTCTTTATTAGAGAGGATGGTGCAAATGTTTCAAGTGGCCACTTATTATTAAAAATGTCCAAGGAAGCAAAATAAAGGCAAAAGAGATCCTGTAATGTCCAGACATGAGCCCACCCTAAAACAAATGTGGCATGTCCCTTAAATGGTTAAAAAAAAATATTAAAACAAAAAAATGTAACAGTGACTAGTTTTAAACACAATCCCACTTTAAAATATGAAAAAACGCTGAGATTTTTTTTTATACATATCTTACTTTTCGGCATACTGGATATGATGTAACTGACATAAGATTGAGGAGGATGTAGCTTCATCTTATCAATTCGCCAAAGGAAACTCTGGCGAAAGGGGTTACATAATGGAAAATTTGCACTTTTGAGTTTTGTGGAGTTAAGATCCTTCGTCTGAGCGAAAATTCCCCTGGTGAAAGGACGCAAAACTTCGGCAGCAATGTTTTTATGTCACTTATGCTTTAGATCAATCTCTTCATTGATTGGCAGCTCTGTTCCAGTTTGCCAGTCCTGCTGCTAAACTATCGCAATAAGTCTCTCAGTATAAAACTAATAAATACAAATATGTATACGGTATATATTGGTGGCTAACCCACTTTTTTACATGAACTTTACATATACATAGATACATAGGATCATAGCAGTGGTGAAGACTGTTCACCAATATAAAAATTCAGAACTGGGGGTAAAAATACTGGTTTTGAACCCAAGTCAATGTAGTGGTATTTTTGAACTTTACATTATTTTCATTGGGAAGAGCAACATAAGTGGCTGCTTGCTTTTAGTGAGAGTTTTTCCTGACTTGCACATCGCTAGTAGGAAGGGAGAGAAGCAGATGTCAATGGACAGGTGGACAGCAGCTGAATTGGACAATGTACATATACATTGGAGGGTAGGGATGTAGCGAACGTCGGAAAAAAAGTTCGCGAACATATTCGCGAACTTGCGCAAAAACGCGAGCGGTTCGCGAACGGTTCGCGAACCCCATAGACTTCAATGGGAAGGCGAACTTTAACATCTAGAAAAGACATTTCTGGCCAGAAAAATGATTTTAAAGTTGTTTAAAGGGTGCAACGACCTGGACAGTGGCATGCCAGAGGGGGATCAAGGGCAAAAATGTATCTGAAAAATCTGCCTGTGTGTGCTTGGAAGAGATAGTGTAGGGGGAGAGCTGTTAGTGATTTCAGGGACAGATGATAGTAAGTTTGCTGGCTAGTAATCTGCTTGATACTGCTCTGTATTGGAGGGACAGAAGTCTGCAGGGATTTGAGGGACATTTTAGCTTAGGTAGCTTTGCTGGCTAGTAATCTACTGTTCTCTTTAAACAACTGCCATACGTTGACCTTGTAGGCATTGTTTGCCCAGTTTTTTTGGACGCAGCCACTGAAGCACAGTTGCCAGAAAAAATATGCCATATAAATGCTGAAAATAGTCATTTTTCGCCATACGTTGACCTTGTAGACATTGTTTGCCCAGTTTTTTTGGACGCAGCCACTGAAGCACAGTTGCCAGAAAAATTATGCCATATAAATGCTGAAAATAAAAATTTTTTTTGGTTGCAGCCACTGAAGCACAGAGGCCAGAAAAATTACGCCATATAAATGCAGAAAATATGCATTTTTTTGGTCGCAGCCACTGAAGCACAGTTGACAGAAAAATTATGCCATATAAATGCTGAAAATATAAACTTTTTTGGTTGCAGCCACTGAAGCACAGAGGCCAGAAAAATTATGCCATATAAATGCAGAAAACATGCATTTTTTTGGTCGCAGCCACTGAAGCACAGTTGACAGAAAAATTATGCCATATAAATGCTGAAAATATAAATTTTTTTGGTTGCAGCCACTGAAGCACAGAGGCCAGAAAAATTATGCCATATAAATGCAGAAAATATGCATTTTTTTGGTCGCAGCCACTGAAGCACAGTTGCCAGAAAAAATATGCCATATAAATGCTGAAAATAGTCATTTTTTGCCATATACGTTGAGTCAACGTATGGCAAAAAATGACTATTTTCAGCATTTATATGGCATATTTTTTCTGGCCTCTGTGCTTCAGTGGCTGCGGCCAAAAAAACTGGGCAAACAATGCCTACAAGGTCAACGTATACACTACTACAGCGGTGGATACGGATTACGTAAAATATATGAATGCTGCTTGAAAAAAAGTAACTCAAGTGGTTTTTCTAGAGACGATAATATTATCAATATTTAGACAAAATGTGAACAAGCTCACACAGCTCGATGGCGGGTTGAAGAAAACAGTGTGCAAATAATGCCTACAAGGCCAACGTATTCACTACTACAGCGGTGGATACGGATTACGTAAAATATATGAATGCTGCTTGAAAAAAGTGACTCCGGTGTTTTTTCTGGAGACGGTAATATTATGGATATTTAGACAGAATGGGAACAAGGTCACACAGCTCGATGGCGGGTTGAAGAAAACAGTGTGCAAATAATGCCTACAAGGCCAACGTATACACTACTACAGCGGTGGATACGGATTACGTAAAATATATGAATGCTGCTTGAAAAAAGTGACTCCGGTGTTTTTTCTGGAGACGGTAATATTATGGATATTTAGACAGAATGTGAACAAGGTCACACAGCTCGATGGCGGGTTGAAGAAAACAGTGTGCAAATAATGCCTACAAGGCCAACGTATACACTACTACAGCGGTGGATACGGATTACGTAAAATATATGAATGCTGCTTGAAAAAAGTGACTCCGGTGTTTTTTCTGGAGACGGTAATATTATGGATATTTAGACAGAATGGGAACAAGGTCACACAGCTCGATGGCGGGTTGAAGAAAACAGTGTGCAAATAATGCCTACAAGGCCAACGTATACACTACTACAGCGGTGGATACGGATTACGTAAAATATATTATGGCTGCTTGAAAAAAGTGACTCCGGTGTTTTTTCTGGAGACGGTAATATTATGGATATTTAGACAGAATGTGAACAAGGTCACACAGCTCGATGGCGGGTTGAAGAAAACAGTGTGCAAATAATGCCTACAGGGCAAATAATGCCTAAAAGGTCAACTTATACACTACTACAGCGGTAGTAAAATAAAAAAAAGTAAAATAAAAAAAAAATGAATATTAAAAAAAAAAAATTAAAGTTGGTGCTGCTGAACTACTAGGAGCAGCAGATTAGCACACCAGTCCCACTCCCCAACACTGCTAGACTAATAGCACTGGGCTCTTATAGTAGTAGTAGTAGTAGTAGTAGTAGTAGTAGTAGTAAAACAACAAAAAAATAAATAAAAGCAGTCCTTACAAGGACTACTGTTATTGCAGCAGTCAGCAGATGAGATCAGAAGCAGGACAGCTGCCCACTGCAGCTACATACAGAGCACTGCAGTAGAAGGTAGATTACTAGCCAGCAAAGCTACCTAAGCTTAAATGTCCCTCAAACCCCTGCAGACTTCTGTCCCTCCAATAACAGAGCAGTATCAAAACGATTACTAGCCAGCAAACTTTCAACTGTCCCTGAAATCACTAACAGGCAGCAGCTCTCTCCCTACACTATCTCTTCAGCACACACAGGCAGAGTGAAAAAACGCTGCAGGGCTTCGGTTTTTATAGGGAAGGGGAGTGGTCCAGGGGAGAGCTTCCTGATTGGCTGCCATGTACCTGCTGGTCTGGGGTGAGAGGGCAAAAAAAAGCGCCAACAATGGCGAACCCAAAATGGCGAACGTCGCGCGACGTTCGCGAACTTCCGGCGAGCGCGAACACCCGATGTTCGCGCGAACAAGTTCGCCGGCGAACAGTTCGCGACATCTCTATTGGAGGGAGCTGGAAGGAATGGGAGGAAGGCAACTGAAAGCTACACAAGGGATGGAGAAAGAGGAGGAGAATGGATGGGAGGAAGAGAAATAAGTGGAGTGCACTTTTGGAGTTATGGGACTATAAAGTACTCAACATCAGGGCTGGAACTAAGCGTAGGCAGAAGAGGCACCTGGGAGGGGCTTGCTTCTACAATCACCTTGGCTATCGCACATGGACCAGTGACAGGTGGATGCTCAAGAAAGAAACCAGGGCTGTAACTACAGAAGAAGCAGACCTTGCTGATTGCAGGGGGCCAATGAGACCCTAATAATGAGCAATTTAAATATATCTTGGTAGAATAAGCAAACTTAACAATATTTTGGGGCCCTAAATTTAATTTGCTGTTTGGCCCAATAACATCTATTTAGGCCACTGAAAGAAAGCGCACTGAGAATATAGAGGTCCACCTGCCACTTCTACATGTGCACCAGCCAATTAACTTACTATTAGGGCTCTTACTCACGAGCGTTTTTACCTGCGCTCCCCTGCGTTCTGTTTTTCTGCGTTCAGCTGCAGGGGAGCGCAGGAATAGACGCATTACATTTTTTCCAATGGGGCTGTACTCACACAGGCGCGTGTAGGCGCCAAACGCAGGTTGAGACGCAACATGCTGCATTTTTCCTGCGTTCGGCGCCTACACGCGCCTGTGTGAGTACAGCCCCATTGGAAAAAATGTCATGCGTCTATTCCTGCGCTCCCCTGCGGCTGAACGCAGAAAAACGGAACGCATTAGGAGGGATGACGGAACGCATTAGGAGGGATGACAGATGGACAGGGTCGCTTTGATCACTGATTGTTTCTGCCATTGCTGAAGGAGATACATAGCTTGTAATTTAGTCCACGACTAATGCATTGGACACTTCCTTGATAGGATGCTTTAATTGCACATATTTCCATTTCCCTTTACTACTTATTGGGGTGGCTATCATATTTTTATTTGATCAATTATCTGGAATGCTTGGGACCTCTGAATTTCTGTAATTTGGTCCTTAAAGGACAAGTCAACTTAAACTTTGTAAAATAAGCTAACTGCTCTGCAAATTTTGCAGACCAGTTAGCTTGTTTTACAAAGTTTGAGAGTGCAAATCCTGCAATATATCCAGATGGAACTTAAAGAAATCTGCCCCAATGCTATATCCATGGCGTGCTGTAGGATCGAGAATCATCATCTCCATCTATGCTCTGCTTACTATACATACATCAGCATAACTAACAGAATGCTGCTGTGTGCAGAATGTTGCCAGTGCTGTGCATTTTTGGCATGACTAAATCATTAATTCTTTAAAAGGCTCTGGGTAACAAAAATGATAGCTAAAACAGCCTGATCAGGAAAACTTGAATGAAAATCAATATAAATATGCTTTTGCACATTGAGCTTGTATGTAGAATTACTTTTGCATTCAGTTTCAGAATATTTATTATTGTGTAGTCAACTATAGGCATTCGATTTTCTTTCCGCGAATCTCTAAAAAATTGTGGTTTTCCCATTTTCTTTAAACCCTTTAATAATTTGAGATTTATTAAAGGACAAGGAAAGGCTTTTAATGCATTTATCTTTGTCTAATAGGGGGCCCCTGCATGTACCTGATGGCTGAAATATATAGGATAATATAGGCCAGGGCTGTCTAACTGGTGGCCCGCGACCCCCCCTCATGTGGCCCTCCACATCAAAGTCTGCCCTGTGTCTGTTTACCATATGTAAACTTTAAAAGGCATCACTACAGAGATTAACTGGCCCTGCATTGTCTAAACCTCAAATTCAGACTAATCCCCTGTATTGTTCATACCTGTGATCCCCCTGTATTGTTCACACTTGTGACACCTCTATTGTTCACATCCTAAAGCCTGTACTGTTCACACCTGAGACCCATGGGGCACCAGAACTGTGTCACTGTATGTAGTATATATTAGACTGATAGCTTTCCTTGTCTCCTGCTCTGTTCTGCCTTCCCTCCCTGTGTGTGTCATACTTTGATATTTGTTCTGGGGGTTTGTTAGCATTTGAAAATTATTGTCAGTGGCCCCTAAGGTGTTTAATCATATGCTGGGGTACTGTACTATACACAGGGGAGGAGAAGGCATATGGATTTATGGTTATGTATTAATATGACTTAGCTTTTTTCACATATGAGTGACATCCTTGCCAGGACAGGCACAAGGTAGTTCAGCCCCCCAGGCAAGAGCTTTACTCAGTGCCCCCAATCTTTACCTGTGTCAGCAGCAGCCAAAAATAAATCTGATCACATCATATTGCCCCCAAGTATTTATGTACCTGTGCCAGTGCCCAGCCCAGCAGCAACAGCAAACATATGGCCCCCAAATCTGTACCTGGCTGTGCCAGCAGGAAGCTTCACACTTTACAGTAATAGAAAGAATGTCTTCAATTCAGTGCAACTGTGCAAGGCTGAGAGCAGCGAGAGCCACACCAATCAGGCCACCAGCTCTCTGCCTCTCTCTGTCATCACATCAGTGACATCATTGACGCATGTACGCACATCGCGGTGCACTGCACAGAAGGAGCTATTACTTGCCGGCAAGAGGGAGAAGGGGAAGGAGATGGATTCCACCCAACTGGGTGACCATGATTACTGAAACAAATTAATAAATAAACGTTTGAGAAAAGTGCGCCCCTCAATGATGGTGCCCTAGAGAGCCGCCTACTCTGCCTACCCCTAGTTCCGGCCCTGATCCCTGCAGTGAGCACCAACTATCTGGATTTTTGGTGTGCTATTAATGTGGACATGTTCTTGCGGTAACATAGGTGTGGTTTAAAGTGGGTGTGGTCTAAAAACAGGGAGTGGCTAACACTGCCTTCCGTTATTGGCCCTCCACCATGTAGATTGGAAAAGTTCCGGCCCTCGGTACCAAAGAAGTTGGACAGCACTGATATAGGCAGTGCTGGCAGCACGCAGATAGATCACAAAAGGAGGGAGGAGCTACAGTTAAATAAACACAGATCACCTCCAGGCAGGTAATAAGGATCTGATGATCAGTGTTTTTTGTCCTTTAGCTTCATGCGTCACCATGGTTACCGCAGTGAGCTGCTCCAATTGGTGTGCGGTTGAAAAGAACTAGAAGGCAAGTCTCCTAAGATTTGAAATGCGCATGTGCTGCCTGTTACTTTACAGATCTGCACATGAGCACGAGTCTTGGTCTTGCTGAAATCACGAGTTAATGCAGTTAGCGGTTTTGTGTACACAGAGCTTATTACAGAGAATGGCAAGGACAGATGCCATCACGACAGGTAGGCCTTTTAACAGAAGTAAACTTGTTCATAGCCTTTCCTTGTCCTTTAAGTGTAAAAAGTGAAACCATGAAAACCTCTAATACAAAACTTTGCCAGTTAAAAGTTGTCAAGGTCCTTTAGAAGTCAATGGGAGCTGTGCTGATCCTGTTGGACATGAAAATTTTTATTTTTTAGAGGTACAGATATGGGATCCGGAAACCTGTTATCCAGGAAGCTCTGGATTACAGAAATGTTGTCTCGCGTAGACTCCATTTTATCAAAATAATCCAAATTTTATTTTTATTTTTCTCTGTAATAATAAAACAGTACCTTGTACTTGATCCAAATCGAGATATCATTAATTTTTATTGGAAGCAAAAACCAGTTGGGTTTATTTAATATTTCCATGATTTTCTAGTATGAAGGTCCAAATTATGGAAAGATCTGTTATCCGGAAAACCGAGCATTCCAGATAACAGGGAAGAAACAATATAGGAAGACAGACATTTTTTCCCAGCCAAGATGGCAACCCTAATTCACAGTGTGCTCAAAATTTCCATTATAGACTTAAAAGGATCCTGTCATTGGAAAACATTTTTTTTCAAAACGCATCAGTTAATAGTGCTACCCCAGCAGAATTCTGCACTGAAATCCATTTCTCAAAAGAGCAAACAGATTTTTTTATATTCAATTTTGAAATCTGACATGGGGCTAGGCATTTTGTCAATTTCCCAGCTGCCCCTGGTCATGTGATGTGTGCCAGAGAAATGCTTTCTGGCAGGCTGCTGTTTTTCCTTCTCAATGTAACTGAATGTGTCTCAGTGGGACATGGGTTTTTACTATTGAGTGTTGTTCTTAGATCTACCAGGCAGCTGTTATCTTGTGTTGGGGAGCTGTTATCTGGTTACCTTCCCATTGTTCTTTTGTTTGGCTGCTGGGGGGGAAAAAGGGAGGGGGGTAATATCACTCCAACTTGCAGTACAGCAGCAAAGAGCTATTGAAGTTTATCAGATCACAAGTCACATGACTTGGGGCAGCTGGGAAATTGACAATATGTCGGATTTCAAAATTGAATATAAAAAAATCTGTTTGCTCCCTTGAGAAATGGATTTCAGTGCAGAATTAACTGATTAACTATTAACTGATTCATTTTGGAAAAAAATGTTTTCCCATGACAGTAACCCTTTAAGGATGAGAAGTCTTATAGTCCAGCAACATCTTGGACCCAAGGTTAAGGAACAGGATAACAGCACAGCTCATTCAGAATCTTATTTTTATTGTGTTACCTGTAAGAAATACTTTATTTAGATGTCATAGATACAAACGAAGACAAACGAGTGCATGGAGAGATAGGACAGATATATAAAGAGGAGCAGAGGAATGCAGGGCTGTGAAGGATGATTTAAATGAAGCATTTTCTTCAGAAAACACACCAAACACAGGATAGTATTGCAATTTTCTTATTTGCCCAAGCCTTCAGCATAATGAAATGTAGTATCTTTTTCTCACATAAGACGAAATTCAGCTATTAATGTGAGTTTATTTCAAATAGAAATTAGGATTCTGGTTTATTTCAGTATTCAGACAAAAATTATAGCTGTGATTTATAGGTAATGGAATTAGCTGGAATTTTAAGTGTACATATTACGATTATCATTATTAATAATAAACGATTGTACATTTGTGTTTATTGCTCTCATTTGACATTATTATTTACATCAATAGATAAGAATATTACACACCAGCAATCTGTGGAAAATCCAAGTAAGTCACTTTGTTTCATGAATTTTCTAGTTCTTTGCTCCCAACATGTCCAATGACCCCATATACTCTTTTGCATGTATAATTATGTAGCACTCTAATCAGATGGCAGACCCATTGTTTGAGCATGCTGGAGCAGTGAATATATATTACATAGAAATGTTTGCACAGAACAGATGTACGGGCTGCTATTTATAGAGCAGTTCTATGCAATTTGTTACCATTATCTGGAAACCCGTTATCCAGAAAGGTCAGAATAACGGAAAAGCCCCTTCCCATAGATTGAACTTTTTCCAAATCTTTAAAAATGATTTCCTTTTTCTCTGTAATAATAAAACAGTACCTTGAACTTGATCCAAACTATAATAAAATGAATCCTTATTGGAAGCAGTCTATTGGGTTTATTTAGGGGCATTTTTATCAAGGGTCGAATTTCGAATTGAAAAAACTTCGAAATTCAAAAAGACCAACCGAAATTAAGTCGAAGTTTTTTTGGGTCGAATAGGTCGATTTTCGATCGCTGTATACAGTAGCACATACACATACGTGATATAGTGATATATATGTAAAGAATGAAAGAGAATGTAATTGTAACAACTTTACAATATATAGGGGCAGATTTATCAAAGATCTAGGTGAATTTACTAAATGAAAAAATTTCGAATTTTGAGCTATTTTTTGTGTTCTAGGGAATAGTCCAAATTCGAATTTGAAAAAAAATCGAAAATTTGAATATCGAAATTTATCATGTACTTTATCATGCGTATCTAAGTCAGAGGAGAAAACCTCAAGTGTAACAATGACCTTAGTCTTACTTTTGAAATTACCTAACTGAATATTTTATTATTCTTTTTCTAGAAATGGAGTATTTTCTTTTTGAAGCTCAGCAGAAACAATATCTAAAGGAGAAGGCAAATTATTTAAATAAGGTATGGATACTGTAGCACCCTGCATGTAATACACAAGAGACATAAATATCCTGTAAAATATATTCTTATACATAAATGCTGCAATCTCGTGCCTTCTATGCTTCTTTGCACAGGGAGCCTTGCCCAGATGTGGGGCTTTCTGGATAATGGGTTTCTAGATACCTGGTTTCTGTAATATTTTTAGAAAATTGTAAAGTGGGCTGTTTTGCCACCAGCTTTCCAGATTGCCCTAAATTATAGGGGGTTCTTTTATTTGAAGATTTTGTTTTCATATAGCCAGCAAATTTTGATAAAATAAGATTTTATACACCTTCTGCTGAACACAAAACACATTTGTTGTATTGTATTATTGTGTTGTTTTATGACGAGAAAAAAAGGATCATTTGCAAACACTGTGCAAGCTGCACATTTCTCATACAAATTTACACCGTTTTTACCCAAGCCATTTTTGCCAATTTTTACCGGAATTTCAGAGTAATATTGTGCACATGCTAATCGGCATCCCCTCGTCACATGATGCACCATAAAGGCCACATATTTGTGGTTTCTAAATTAGCATGTATGGATGGGCACACGTACCTCTCTGAATAGCATCAATACATTCTCAATTTTGCAACCAAGCTAGCACATTGCATTTGCACTTGTGTTTTTAAAAGGGTTATTCACCTATAAATTAACTTTTAGTATGATGTAGAGAGTGATATTCTGAGACCATTTGCAATTGGTTTTTATTTTTTATTAGAATATGACCAATCTAGACCCGCCCCACCACACCATGTTCCTCCAATCAGCTCCACAAACTCTGTGTGCTCAGCCTCAAGCGTCCAACTGTAATATATTTCCAATGTACAAATTAGGCGGTACTCCGGATCAATTTGAAGAAGTTTATTAGGGTAACAGCATCGCCTTACGTGCTTCGGGAAATACCCCCTGCCTATGATTAAGGGAGTGTTACCCGAAACGCGTAAGGCGATGGTGTTACCCTAATGCTGCAATAAACTTCTTCAAATTTATTCGGAGTGCCGCCTGATTTGCTCATTGGATCTTCATTTTTTATTACTTGTGTTTGAGTTATTTAGCTTTTTATTCTGTAGCCCTGCAGTTTGTAATTTCAGCAATCTAGTTCCTAGGGTCCCAATTGCCCTAGCAACCATGCATTGATTTGAATAAGAGACTGTGTAAGAGACTATGATATGAATAGGAGTCAGTGACCCCCCCCCCCATCTGAAAGCGGCAAGGCGTCAGTGAAGAAGAAGAAGGCAAATAATGAAAAAAATATAACATAAAAATAGACGAATTGAAAATTTGCTTAGAACTATAACGTACTGAAAGTTAATTTAAAGGGGAACCTCCCCTTTAAAAGAGAATTCTTATTTGCCATAGCCCTTATAATTCATTGTAGCTGTCTTAAAGATAATTTTTTGGAACATGGGAATACCAGAGCTGAGTGACAGATCACAGTAGCTGCTTTCATCTGCTGGTAAAGATTATTCATTTTAAACATTTTAATAGTGTAAAAATGACATTTTACTTTGATATGTATGTGTGCTGTTGGAGCTAGACTGTAGAAAGCCTTTTATTAAAAGCAGTCCATCTTGATTAGAAAGGAAATCGTTCCTACATGGAGAAAAAGAGACAGACAGTGCTGTAGATTTGAATTCTGAGATTGATAGTTGCCAGAACAACTCCAGGCTCCATTTAGGACTGAAGCTACTCAAATCTGTTAAAGCAGTAAATGATAATTGATTTGGGTAACTCTAAGCACATTGCACTAAGTTTTAACACTTTATTGAATGAGGACCTTTGCATTAAATAACTTGAGATTGCAACCATGACCCCCCCCCCACCAACAGTAATGGGAGTGGTAAAAATGTAATTATGGGTGCCCATAAGTTTTAATAGTTATGGGGGAGGCACCTTAAAGGTCAATGAAAGGCAAAGTTACAGGGGATAGCAATTTTTAGGCACCACTTACCAACTTCTGCATAGGAAGTACTAAATGGATTTGTAGCCATTCCCATGATGCATTAAGCAATAAACTAATATTCTAACCCAGCCTTTCTCCTAAAGGAAGAACAAGACAGCTGGCAGGCATACTTGTGATGTACAACATGTCTATACTACAGTTTTATAAATACAACAATCAAACCTTTTTTTTAAACTAGCTTTACAAAGACAGATCCATCTGAAGAGGACTTTGTCCTAGGACTAAACTCCATGGAAGGTTTTGTAGGTTGGTGTTGGATCGACAAAATGCATCCGGATGTAGTCGCATGGGTCAAGATATAATGGGACTGATTCAAAAATCTGGTAAACTACATATTCCATCCGACACGACTGTTGGATGGGAACTCTGCAGGCTTCGTCTTTGGGTACAACTACACGGACGATTTCCCTGCAATTGTGCCATATCCGACGCTATGTGCCAAAACACAGGCATCAAGTCGGATGCGACGGAAAACAAGGTAAGAAATACAAATGTCGGATGCTGTTGAAGAGTTCATCCGACACGACTGTCGAATGCAGCGCCTGCATCCGACAGTTGTGTCGCATTGGACGAACGCTGCGACACCATCCGACGTTGCTGTTGCTTACTTTGTTTTCCGTCGTATCTGACTTGATGCCTGCGTTTTTGCACAGCACGTCAGATCTGGCACAGTCGCGGGGAAATTGTCCATGTAGTTGTACCCTTCATCCAACAACATAAAATCTAATGGTGTCTGACCCGCTTTTTTTCCCATTGAAATACATTGTCAGATATACAGTAGATGCATGAACAAACTACTCCATCCAACTTTATCTGATCCAATTTTACATTCTAGCTATAGGGGGAAGGATCCTACAAATGTCATGTTGTTGTGTGGTATTGCGTGCAGTGGCATGGCAAGACCAGATAAAATCTGAGCCACAAAATCTGATCAAATTCTCCCAGGTAGTTTTACCCTAAGTGGAAAGTGTGCACTGTGACTTCTGTCCAATTAACCAAAACTTATATTGATGCACTAAGCAGTTACCTCAGCGTCCCATGATTGCCTTGGATTTCAAAGGGTTAAAATGCTGCATTGTGGTCATAAATATGAGATTTATCTGTGGGGCTCTGATGCAAAATTACCAACATCATTAAAAAAAATTAACACCCAGAGCCATCACAGAGACATCACAGAGACATCACAGCCATGTGTTGCCTTAGAATTTCACATACCACATTCTGATAAAAACATATTCAATTTTCTGTCATTTAATTTATATTCTCTGCGTTCAGTTAGCTTCCGCAATGAATTTCAAAAGGAGCATGCGCTGTGGAGCTGGCACATTTTCTGTCATTCCAGTAAAAAAATTTTTGCTCTTTAAAGAAAAAAAAAGTGTATTGGAAACCCGGGAAAATAGCCAACCACAACGATCTTTATAGCAGGCTCTCCATAATGCTGAGCTTTGCATTTGAGCCTATTTTGCAAGTCAGCAAAGGGATACCTTCCAATTAATTGCAGAGTAGTTGTTCGTATCCATTAGGAGGCATTAAACCTTCCCTTTCCAAATCGGATCAGCTAAGAAGCAATCTTTCTGTATTTTGTATCTTTAATTCATTTCAGAACATTTGATGGGAGAAGAGGAAGAAATTCTGAACTTACCACATTTTTGAGTTGTTGCTAAATCCGAAAAAAAAATTGCAGTTTAGAGCTATGTGAATGCGCAAAATGTGTTGATGCTGAGCTGTAAAACGCATACAGTTAATTTGGTAATAACATTAATTTTGTTGTTGAAGAATCCATTTATCATAAAAGGTTTGTATGCCGGGCTTATTTATTTATTACATATAATATAGACATATTGTTCTGTTCACAAGCACACCAGACATTCTTGTAGAATACACATTTATAAATGTTTTCCTCATGCTGTGATACACATGGTCCTATGTTTGCCTATGCTTTATTCATTTCCTTTTTAAATATTATTGCTGATTCAAAAATCCACTAAACTGAAACCATATGTGACTATAGTATTCTGCTGCTCTTTACTTTTTTTAGCAAACTGTAAGCCATGGGAGATATTGTATGTCCAGATACGCTACTGTGTACAGCAGTGTTCAGAATTGATTTTATGATTTTCAAATTGATTTGCAGTATATTAAGTTATAGTGAATAGAACTTCAGGCTTCTGCACTTATCGGTTAGTGAAGCAAGATCAGCACATTTTGAGACTGCTATTGGAAACTCATTTTAGGTTATGTAATAAAAAGTGCAAAGTTTGATACAGGTCTAATCACCTAAGGCTACAGTCAGACAAAGCTGTCTCATGGGCTGCAAATAATCACATGCCAAGAAACAGTCTGACCACTCACCTCTGTTCCATGTTGTTTCTGCACCTGCGGGCTCAGAAAACAATAGTGGAAACACTAGAGAATCCATTCTCACCCAAAATCGGCTCCATGTAATGCTGCACTTGCAGGTGCAGAAACAACACAGCAGAGGTGAATGGTCAGCCTCATTTGACTGTAGCCTTAAGCAACCATAAGCATGAAATGCAAACTGGCCAACTGTTGAAAAACAAACATTCTTATTGGCCTATGAAAATAGTTGGAAATAGGAAGTCCCCTCAACCCTCTGGGTTGGTCTGCTGCTTTTTCTGGAGATTAAAGGTGGACATACACATAGAAATCCTCTCGTTTGGCGTTTTCACCAAACAAGCAGATCTCTCCCCGATATGCTAACCTTCAAGCTGGGCAATATTGGACTGATTCGATCATGGGCCCTAGGGCCCAACGATCAGATCATAATGAAGCAATACAGGCGGTCGCGGAACAGATGTGGTCTGCAAACTGACGGGATTTTTACCCCTGCCCAAACGACATCTGGCCAGATATAGATCGGGGAAGCCCGTCGGGCCCCACACAGGGGCCAAAAAGCTGCCGATTTGGTCTGTCGGCATCATTTATCGGCCTGTTTACGGCCAGTTTAAGAGATTACCGACCAAGGGGCTTAACAATTATACAGCACTGAACTGATTCTCAACTGTCTTCATCTGTAATAATCATTAAAGCTAAGTAATTATTTGTAAGTTGATAATCACATGTGTGATTGTGTTTGTTGGCTTTTGTCTATGTTCTTGCTCACTAGCAGAAGTTTTAATCATTGATTAAATCCAGATTTTCCCATAGAGCCAAAAGGAAAACATATTTTGCCATGTGTTTTCTCATTGATTTGAATCTGGCCCAATATTTGTTAGTTAATTCCAAAGAGCTGCTCGCTTAAGGAATAAATGGCTAGTTACTATCCTAAAGTTGGCTGTGAATAGAGAGTAAACTTTTCCTGACACTGAGGGAGACCCAAGTTGGTCATACACAGGCTGATAAAAGCTATCAACTCAGCCTCTCCAGACCGAGTCAAGAGCTTATTGGTCCATGTATGAGGCCTTCCCAGCAGTCTACCCACCTGACCAAAAATAATCTAGATATCCATCTGTCAGGTTTAAAAAATGAGTTGGACAAGTAATGCTTTGATGTGTTGATGTTGTCCTCTCTCCCAACAGATTTTGGTAGGCCTGCTTTATGATTTGATTATTTCACCCAATTGGCCCTCTGTGTTGGTGTCTATAACAGACAACTCTGCACTTATTTGGTGAACTTACCAACAAGCGGATCTTTAGGTGTATAGCCAGCCTTATAGCTGGACAAAAATAACTGGCACAACAATCTGTGTTGAACTTATTGTGACATATATCTATTGCGTAGTGATGTGTGAATCTACCCTGTTTTGTTTTGCTGAAAAATGTGGGGAACAGCAAAAAATTTGGGTGACTTTTTTTTGTAGCAAATTAGAGTCTAATTGCATTAGAATCAATGGGTGTTTTTTTTTCTCAAGTTTTTTCCTCACTCCAAATGCATTGTCAATGGGTTTTTTTCTAAGGATTTTTCACCTATGGTAAAATGCAGAATTTCTCCCTGAATCCATGTGTGGTGAAAACATTTGCTCATCATTACTGTTGAGCCCTCCCCTTGCAACCTCTTTGGTTTGCCTTCAGAGGCCTTCTTTTCACCTGCCTTTAGGCTTTGATGTAAAGACTACAGAACAATTGTCAGAATACCAAAGGGCCTTTTACTACTTATCTTCTGCTGGGGAGATAACTTGGGCGTCCGACTTCATCAATAAAATATTTGATTATGCTGTGACGTGATAAGAGAACAATTTCCTGCCAAGCTGTTTAATGGAATATTTACTAGGCCCGTAACTGAAAATAGCACTTCACAGGATGCCAGTTCTTCCTGTTACAGACATTACAAAGCACCAATCACAAGGCAATGGGGTCTTCAGAGTATATTATCTGCAGCAGGATTGACCAGCTATATGTAGCCACTGTATGAAGGATGTAGCTGTTTCCATGTTGCTCTTTAATGCTGCGCCTATCCCTGTATGGGTTCTATGTTGGATCACTTTTTTCATAGTAGCAATTTAATCTCTAATCATCCAGAATGGCAGTCTGAAATTTCTTACCATTATTTGCCAAAAAAACCCTTTATCAATCACACTATGGGCTGAAATTACTGTGCTCAATCTTCCCAGCTGTGTTTATACCAGTGCAGATGAATTAAAGTTGTTGTTTTTTTTGTTTCCTTTTAGCTTACTACTACTTCTTTTGGGTGATTGCATTAAATTGTCGGAAGAGGGCTTGGAATGCTTGAAAACTATGGAAGTGGCCATGCTTGCTGCCGAGTGTGTGTCACGGGCTGTATATAAAGTGAAACCTCAATTTTACAACCTGATTTTAAGTTTTCCTGCAGTTTACATACATTTTTATAGTCACATCAATGTAGGGTTGCCACCTGTCCGGATTTCACCCGGACAGCCCGGTTTTTGGAAGAACTACCTAGGTGAAAAGTACCTGTCCAGATTTCCAAATAAGGTGGAATGACATCAGCCCCGCCCCTGACGTCAACCACCCCGCCCCCAGCATCACAGGCCCGCTAATCTACATCACCAGACCGCCCCCTGCCCCCTTTCAGGAAAAAAAAGGTGACAACCCTACATTAATATTATATTTATATAATTTTTATTTATAATGCATACAGTTTGCTGTAACAATTAGAGTATTAGAATATTTTACATTTCACACAATTATATCTGTTATTATTATTATAATTGTTATTGTTAGTATTATCAGTATTACTGTTATTATTATTAGGTTTATTTCATTATCTCCACAGTTTGAATCCCCTAAACATAGCTTTATGTTAATACTCTAATTGTTACAGCAGACTGTAAGTTCATAACTTAACCCACTAGGTCATGTGCAAAAAATGCATCAGAATTAACCACTAAGTTGAGTGCCTCCTTTTAATTGATTCAGCCCTTTACTCAGGTTAATTAACTCAGCTCTTTAGCAGCCAGCAATGAGATGATTGCCCTGGTGGCAATGTTATGCTTACACATGTACTTTTCATTTCAAGATTGTTGAAAGAAAATATTGCTTCTGCATCTTCTGTAAGAATATTCTGTAAGAAAAGAAAATCAATCAGCATTTAGAAGTTTCAGCATAGTGTAATTGACTGTATGTAAAGTTATAGCTAAGCATGCACCTTTTATGACTACAGGTATGTATGCTTAAAGGGGAGATCAATGGGCTGCAGATCTGCAATATTAAGGAAGGTAATCAAATCATTGCCCAGAGCTATAATGCTTATTCATTCAAAGTTATATCATGAAGGCATAAATATTTATAAATTTTTTCTTAACATGACTATGCTGATATGCCATATTGGTTTTCTTAGCAGACATACTTTAGTAGACAGTGGCCAAATTCCAGGGCAGCTCCAATCTATACATTATACTCTGTATAATCTATCTACCTATCTATCTACCTATCATCTATCTAGTTCTCTCTCTCTTTCTCTATCATCTATCTCGCCCTCTCTTTCTCTATCTATCATCTATCTATCTGTCCATCTGTATATCTATCTATCTATCTATCTCTATTTTTACGTTAGAACAGAGAGTTTATAAACATCTATCTATCCATCTATCTATCTATTTATCTATCTGGCAGTTTAAAGAGCATGGTGCAATCAGTATGGCAACATCAATACATGCAGGGCCGGATTTACATAGTGGGCGCCCCTAGGCCCACTGCCGTTCGTCGCCCCTGTCCCCTCCCATTTATTCATGCAAATTTTCATCATCTGGACCAAACCAATGGGGATTGGTGCATGGGAATTTAAAAAATGATTGTATCTCCAGCACATCCCCAATGTTTTTGAACCAATATGGGTGTGGTTGGGCAGCATGCCGCCCCCCTAAAATCCTGCCGCCCTAGGCCCGGGCCTAGGTGGCCTTTCCACAAATCCGGGCATGAATACATGTGCATAAATACCCACACAGTGAAGGAATGTTACATGCCCACGGCCACAGTGATTTATAAGCTTCCTGTACTTCACTTTCCAGTAAACAAAAATAGAAGAAAACTAAGAACGAGTGAACTTTTTCACCCAGTACAGTTTTTCAGAGAAAGTTGGCATTTCGCCACACATTTTGTTTTGCTGAAAAATTTTCTTTAAAAAACTGATGCCATTGTGCTCCTTGCCTTCCACATTAGCCAACTGGATGAGAGCTCTACCCAGCCCACCCCTGTTTATTTGAGATGCTTTCGAGTGCTAGTATGGAAAAAATGAGTAACATTGGAGAAACCCTTGTAGCATAGTGTGATGGAGCTTCTCTAACTAGGTAGGGCAATGCATATGCAATTGAAGAGGCAAAAATGGAAATGTAATTCCACCTTCCTAATGAATTTGGCAAAAAAAACTTTGTATAATTAGGACCTATTTACCCTTTAACAATATATGTGCTTAGAATATAATATGTGGATGTGGTCAGAGCCAGACCAAGCCGCCGCGTGCCATAGGCAACCCAGCTGGACATCTCACCCCTCTTCTCCCTCTTGTGCATGAAGGAATGAGCATTTGTTGTTACGACAAATCAGGTTGAGTGCACACAGGTTATAACATGCGGAAACACACAAGTGATGAGCGTCAGTGGAGGGAACAAGGACCGGGGTAGCTGAAAGAAGAGATACGTGCCTAGCAACCCTTTATTGTTACCCCTAGTTCCAGCCCTGCATGTGGTATTTCCCATTTAAGGCCTATGGCACATGGGGACATTTATTACCTGCTGGAAATCTGTGACATCCAGAGGTGACACATCTCATGAAAATACCTTTGCCTCGATATCAGTTGCAAACTCCTGCACAAAATACTATGAATCACTTCATCACTGAAAAATAGGAGAGATTAGACAATTCATGTGTTTTAGCTCCCTAAAGAGAACCTTTTTTCAAAGCAGTTATATCAGCCTGGTGTAGGTCTATACATTTTCTCTGTATTAGCCCACTGTCAAACATTTCTCCAGGCTTTAACAGTAATTGTTACATTATATGTGGGCCCTATACAAAGTCATTTAGTCTATCAAATTCTGCCAAGACCATGCCAGCATTGATCTGCCAGAATGACAATGTAGGCTGACCTGTGACCCAGTTCATTGTTGGTTAACTAGTCCTATAAACATGGTAGGGCAGCAATGAAAAGAAATTAAACTATGAGAAGCATGCTTATAGTCTGAGCAGCATGTTATTACAATTGAAACATCACAGAAAATAATTCACATATTTTCCAAGCTGGGTAGACAAATGGGGGAAAGAAAGGAGAGAGGAATAGAAAAATGAATCACACATCTAATATTCTAATTATAGCCTGAAACAATCCAACACTATTGTTTTTCTATTACAGTGATAGGTTCACTATTAATTGGTAATGATTTTTACTTTCATGCATTATAGGCTAATAAGAGAGAGGAAATTATAGAACTTCTGAAGAAACAAAGAGAAGAACGAATTAAGGTAATAATTTCCGGAAGAAACCAAGTCATTGTGCCTACAGGATTGTCTTAGGGGTGTTTTGTTCTAAACTTATAACCCTTTAAAGCCAAAAAATTGCATTTAACAATTTATCTTTATGCTAACGAACTGCATTATTGTAGTCTATAAATGGTGCTTCATTGTAATTCAGCAGAAAACAAAATGGCACAGTTCGCACATATGACAAATGACAAACGTATTTAGGTAGCCATATCTATCCGAAATGCTTATGTGTGTTTTATTTAAACCATTATTGACATCTGTTTCCAACCCCTAATAACAGCTCTTTTGGATGCATTAAAATGTAGCAGCATCACGTTAATACTGAACACACTGTATATAAATATCCCTGTGTTACTACAGATAAAAAACTGATTTATCAGGCTACTGCATAAACATTCTTTGCCTGGCATCTTTAGACTTATGGATCCCTGATTAAATTGAGTATTAATAATTAATTAAGGGCCATCCCAGTGCACAACTCCTGATGCTGTCATTACTGCTCTGAGATTAGTATTAGTCATTCTGCGATGCATATAACCAAATGCAAGAATTTTTTTTTTAAGATTTGGACACACCAGAGAGTGCCAGAAAGATGAATAGAAGTGTAAAAAAGAAAAAAAAATTCTAGCCAGGCCCCCTCAGCAGTGGCATCTAACTGAACTTCAAGCTGAGCAAATAACAACTTTATTAAAAAAAAAGTTAGAATGAATCATGAGTAATATAGTAATATATCTAATTCTTAAAGGGTTTGTAAACCTTGATATAAAATTTAAATAATGTTTTTTAAAAAATTGCTTAGAATTACATTTTCTGTGGGGGCCCCACATAGACCTTTCAGAAGAATCTGATGCAAGTGGATTTTCCATATTTTTTAATGAAGATCTGACCAAGCATTGTCTTCTTCTGCCTTATATGTTAGGGATCATTATAATTTCAGTGGTTTTAGAGGTTTTTGGAACCACAATAAAAACAAATTTTCTGTAAAAACACAAATGCCATGTAGTTTGTTAAAAAAAATACAAACATCAAAAGCTCAACCAAAAAAAACAATAATAAGACAAGAAAACCTCGAATTCCTTGAATTTTTCCTGCAGTTACTAGTGAAAAATCTTACAGTTGGATGACAGCTCCCACTGACTTCTATATGACCTCGCCAGCTTTTAGATGCAAACTTTTGTGCTAGAGTTTTTCTTCATGAATCACAACATTTTTAGATTAATCAGAACACCCCACGATTTTTAGCACTAAAAAATATGATTCGGTAAAAGAAAAAAAAAAAATACAAGTGTTAGTTAATGGGCCCCATAATGTTGGACTAACTAATATAACAGATTTGTATGTTTTATTAACAGATTTTTAAGTCATTAAAGGGGACCCGTCACCCAAAAAAATATTCAAAATCCTATTTTATCACATTAGCAAAATGAACGTTAATTACACTATATAAACTATTTGAATCTTGTTTCCTTCAGTCTGGGAACTCATAATTATAGCAAGCAGGAAGCAGCCATTTTGTGGACACTGTTATTAAGACAAGCCTTGTATCATCTCAGAATCTTGTTTATGCACCAGAATGGGGGACCTGATCTATCCCCATGCACTGGCTACACAATTAAATGGTAAAGAGAATGGGGGAATGTGGGGAGAGCAGTGACATCTAGGAAGTGCTGAATGGAAAGTGAAAGTAATTGTCTGCCCCGCCTCTATGCCTCAGGCATAGAGGAGGGGCAGACAATATTCGATTGACAGCTGAGATTTTTAAATGAGTTTACAACAGCTATTAATGCTTTGATAAAAAATAGAAATTGTATTTCATGTTGAATTTGAAAAGGACTTTTATTAAACAGATTTTTGTGTCTGAGTGACAGGTCCACTTGAACAAATCTTACATTTCTTTCATTCAGAAGGAAGAAATTTCACAGGCATATAAACCACAAATTACTGAGAAAAGGTCAAGGTAAGTTTCAGAAAATTAATCAATATTATTATAGAATAAAATACAGATACAACCTAATGGATCGTACTGTTGAATGGATTTTTGTGTGCCTACAGTAGTGAATGAGTTTGTAAACTCACTGTATAAAACTCCAGGACCACCAGGAAATAAAAATGACTTATATGTATCCATGCTCTGCTGGTACACTACCTATCCTAACAGCAAATGCAGTGTGCTGACCTTAGGGTGTAGGGTAGCAGTGTGTGCATCAATATTATCTGCACCCCAGGTCAGCACCCTACACTTGCACTACACCCTGATTTGTATATGGAACACAAAAGGTAATTTGGGTTTCAAATAGGGGCTCTAATTTAAGAGACAATTTGCAATTGGGTTTCATTTCTTATTATTTGTGGTTTTTAAGTTATTTAGCTTTTATTCAGCAGCTCTCCAGTTTACAATGTCAGGAATATGGTTGCTAAGGTCCAAATAACCCTAGCAACCATACACTGATATAAATAAGAGGCTGGAATATGAATAGGAGAAGGCCTGAACAAAAATATGAGTAATAAAAAGTAGCAACAACATTAAATATGTAGCCTTACAGAGCATTTGTTTTTAGAAGGGGTCAGTGAACCCCATTTGAAAGCTGGAAAGAGTCAGAAGAAAAAGGCAAATCATTGAAAAACTATACAAAAATAATGAAGACTAATTGAAAAGTTGCTTTTAATTGTATACTAAAAGTAAACCCACCCCTTTGGGTAGGACTACACGAACGATTCCGGCACGATCCGACGCACTGCTACAAAACCCATGTGACAAAAATAAGGTAAGTGATAGAATAGTCGCATGGCATCGCAGCGTTGATCCGACGTGACACGACTGTCAGATGCAGACGAAGCGCGCTACCCCTTTTTTTGCAGTGCGTCGGATCGCGCCGGAATCGTTCGTGTAGTCCTACCCTTAAAGATACAGTGGAGCTCATTTATAAAGATAGGACAAATTGCACCTGGACAGTAACCCATAGCAACCAATCAGTGATAATTTTTTCATAGCCATCTGCACATTGAACACTGAAAGCAATCATCTGATTGTTACTGCCCAGGTGCAAATGTGCCCAGTGTTTACAAGGGCTCTTACTGACGAGCGGTTGAAGCTGCGCTCCCCTGCGTTCCGTTTTTCTGCGTTCAGCCGCAGGGGAGCGCAGGAATAGACACATTTAGCTTTTTTCAATGGGGCTGTACTCACACAGGCATGTGTAGGCGCCGAACCCAGGTTGAGACGCAAAATGCTGCATTTTTCCTGCGTTCAGCGCCTACACGTGCCTGTGTGAGTACAGCCCCATTGAAAAAAGCTAAATTCGTCTATTTCTGTGCTCCCCTGCGGCTGAACTCAGAAAAACTGAACGCAGGGGCGCGCAGCTTCAACCGCTTGTCAGTAAGAGCCCTAAATAACCCCAATTAAGTACATATCAGTAATTGGATATTCATTACATCACATTGCTTTATGGTCAGAAAATCTTGAATAACCAGAAAACAAAGAGATTTTATAAATGGCGAGAAAAAAAAGTCTAAAAATGTTTATTTAGTTAGCATTTTGTTTCCTCTGAGAAACCTTCCTCAATATCCTATGGGACAAAACTTTGCCCAGATACATCTTTTTAAACGTTTTATCCACTTATTAAGTCCCATTTATTTAGTTTCTTTTTCATATCACTTATTAGTGTATAGATAATCAGTGCAGTGCATATAATTAGTAGACAATTTGAAAAATCATTTGTGCAGCTCATTACCCTTAAAAGGCAAATGGGAGCTATTAATGTGCTATGTGAAAGCTGTGGTGAACAAGCCTGTTTGGCTGTCTGAGCTTTGTGAGAAGCTATTGATTCCTTTGCTATTTAATCACCCAGGTTCAACAAGAATTCTGCTCTTGCACTTGTCATGTCAAATATATACATCAAAACAAGTACAAGGCTCATAAACACGGTCGATTATAAAGAAAATATGTCGGTACTCAGGCAGCAGGTCTTTATCAAACAGCCTTGCAATGTAAAAAAGGAGCAACTCGTTCAGGCTGGGCATGAATTGTGGTACAGGCCACAAAAAATATTTAACATTAACCTTCAATTGTCTTCCTTCAGGAGTTACTGTGCTGTATTACTATAGGGTTAGAAAACTGCCTTTATCTCTACATTCATTGTTCATAGTTATAACACTTTAGGGCTTTTCATATTTAAGTGATTGCCTTTAATGCATTATTGTTTTTGAGGAATTATTGATTAGCCTTTATGCATAATTTCATTTAGAAATACTCCATACATTTCCAAAATTTATATTTTCCCACATTAAGGACGGGCAATATATAAGTCGTGCTAAAGCTTCTTTTTGCACATTATGGAAACTGCAGAAATTACAAACTGTACTATATTACAGGTATCGGATCCCTTATCCAGAAACCCGTTATCCAGAAAGCTCCAAATTATGGGATGGCTGTCTCCCATAGACTCCATTTTATCCAAATAATTAAAAAAAATTACCTTTTCTCTGTAATAATAAAACAGTAGCTTGTACTTGATCCCAACTAAGAAAACTAGCAAAACCAGCCTATTGGGTTTATTTAATGTTTACATGATTTTCTAGTAGAAGAAAAGGTTTAAAGGGATACTGTCATGGGAAAACATGTTTTTTAACATACACATCAGACTTCTGCACTGAAATCCAATTCTCAAAAGTGCAAACAGATTTTTTTATATTCAATTTTGAAATCTGACATGGGGCTAGACCTACTGTCAGTTTCCCAGCTGCCCCAGTCATGTGACTTGTGCCTATACTTTAGGATGGAACTACTTTCTGGCAGGCTATTTCTCCTACTTAAAGGTATCCTGTCATCAGAAAACATGTTTTTTTCAAAACACATCAGTTAATAGTGCTACTCCAGCAGACTTTTGCACTGAAGTCCATTTTTCAAAAGAGCAAACAAATTTTTTTATATTTAATTTTGAAATCTGACATGGGGCTAGACATTTTGTCAATTTCCCAGCTGCCCCTGGTCATGTGACTTGTGCCTGCACTTTAGGAGAGAAATGCTTTTTGGCAGACTGCTGTTTTTCTTTCACAATGTAACTGAATCAGTCTCAGTGGGACATGGGTTTTTACTATTGAGTGTTGTTCTTAGATCTACCAGGGAGCTGTGATCTTGTGTTAGGGAGCTGTTATCTGGTTACCTTCCCATTGTTCATTTGTTTGGCTGCTGGGGGTGAAAGGGAGGGGGATGATATCACTCCAACTTGCAGTACAGCAGTAAAGAGTGACTAAAGTTTATCAGAGCACAAGTCACATGTCTGGGGCAGCTGGGAAACTGACAATATGTCTAGCCCCATGTCTGATTTCAAAATTGAATGTAAAAAAAATCTATTTGCTCTTTTGAAAAATGAATTTCAGTGCAGAATTATGCTGGAGCAGCACTATTAACTGACGTTTTGAAAAAAAAAAAATGTTTCCCGTGACAGTATCCCTTTAAAGATCCAAATTATGGAAATATATGTTATCTGGAAAGCCCCAGGCCCCGAGCATTCTGGATAACAGGTCCCATACCTGTATAAGCATTTCTGGTAACATTTAAGGTTAACGCAGTAAATGGTCTCTGCATATTGTTTCCCATAGGTCAGATTCTTCAGGGTGTGATGCTGAAGTATTAGAAGAAATAAGAGCTGTTCAGCGACTGCAGTGATTAAAAGTGTTGGAAAAGCTTCTTTCTTTTCTCTAGACATGACTGTGTTTTTCAAAAAAATATTATTGTATTTTATAAACAAAATGGACTTATGTGAATGTATAAATCAGTTCCCAAAATATACAAATAATGTTTCATTATGTAGCAATGAACCCTAACATTCCGTTTTAGAATGGTTATGTTTGCCAAGCCTTTGTTTTTATTTTGATTGTATTGTAAAATCACAAATACAGATAAGTTATCCAGAAAGCTCCGAATTACAGAAAGGCCATCTCCCATTGACTCTATTTTATCCAAATAAACAAATTTTTTAAACATGATTTCTTTTTTCTCTATAATAATAAAACAGTAGCTTGTACTTGATCCCAATTAGCAAATAATGAATCCTTATTGAAGGCAAAACCAGCCAATTGAGTTTATGTTAATGTTTACATGATTTTCTCGTAGACTTAAAGGAGAACTAAACCCTCCAACAGCTAAAAGCCCCATTCGCCTCCTCCACTGCCCCCCCGTTTCCTCCTCACATATAGTTCAGCAAGAACAAGAGTCCCATTCAGCCAAACTGACCTTAATGTGCAGAGTAGCACATCGGAGCTCAGAGCTGCCATGTTCTGTTATTTGCGGAGTGGGAGCAACAAAGGGGACCAGTGGAGAAGGCAATGGGGGCTTTTAGCTGTCGGGTGGGGGTTTAGGTCTACTTTAACGTATGAAGATCCAATTTATGGAAAGATTCCTTATCAGGAAAACACCAGGCCCTGAGCATTCTGGATAACAGGTCCAATGCCTGTATATTTGAACATTTAGGTCAATAATATGCAAATTACAATATATAGATTAAATTTGGCCTAATTTTATGTTTAGGATCATATATCCATGTAGCTGCCACGGTAGTCGCCTGTGTCTATGGAGGCTAAAGGCACCGCTCTTTTCATACTGTTGTTTCGCATATTAAAGGTGAACCAAAGACTCAGGCTCACTTTGCTTTAATTTTATTACATAAAGCTGCTGTTTCTCTTTCCACTGTACACCAAACAGCTTAATTTACATTCTGGTTCAGCACTTTGCACAGGCACATTGTTCTACCATGGGGTAAATAGCTCTAGTAACATACACTCACACACCTCCCAATTTTTCAGGGAACAGTTACTGAAATGTCCTGACTTTCTCTTTGATCTCCTGCACTGAACTTAATTTGCTTTTGGCAGAGAGCCCAGAATAGATACTGTACTTAGATACTTTTGTAACAATTTAAGATAAGCAGGTCTCTTGGGGAAACTGTGACTTGCAGTTTAAAGGGCAATTCACAGTCATTAGCAAAACTGTAATAACACATAAAAAAGCACAAAAATGTGTTCAAACCTTCATAACCTGCCAAATTTTGTCAAATGGACATAGTAATTAGGGGGTTTGGCCACAAAAATGGATATGACCAAAACCTTTTCACCATGCTCCATGCAGCAGATCTTTTTGTCCTTCTATTTGCAAAATGTTGGGAGGTATGCACTCAAAGAGCTGGTGCAGAAGGCCACAACAGTGGATGCCAACAGTAGGTGAAGCTGTTTAGCTGACCATTTCTCATTTCTAACCATGGTAAATAAAACAACTCTCTTGCATTATAAAAGTAATTTATGCAAAATAATCTTTGAGGATTTAATTCACCATTAAGATGTATTCTGTCTGTATTACCCATAGGAAGTGCTTCATCTGTATAACAATAGGAGAGCCCTCCAGTATTCTTTTAAGTGACCCAGGTGAAAATAGCACATTTACCCATCACTGAAAATGTTTTGGTGATTTTATGTTTTGTTACCTTAAATGCTTGAGTTTTAAACTTTGAAACAAAAACTTATACAGTGTAATGCATTTTGCTTTGCTCCTCATTTTCAATTGTTAAATTCTGTGTGCCTTAAGGTGGCCATAGACGTAACAATTACGATCTTTCTTGGAAAAGATGTTTCCAAGAAAGATCGTTTGTTTCAATACACACGTGTAAAGCTGAATCGTCAGATATACAGGTAGATATACAGGAAGAAACAATAGAATTCTACCTGTATCTGACGATTCAGCACTAACAATGGCTGATGTTTGGGTCCCTTCAAAGGCACCTGATCAAAATTCTCCGTCCAGCCCGATGATGAGCCGACCGATATCCAAGTCTTCTGCCGATATCGGTCGGGCCTTTTTCCACCATACACGCACCGAATATCGGCCGAAAATTCATTTCGTACGATATTATCTGTGTGTCAATGGCCACCTTTAGCCCCATGTCTTTCTGTAAGCCACAGATCTTCTAAAATATGCTGAAATTCATATTAAACTGATTTTGGATCTTCTGCATTTGTTTGAATTTTACATTTCAAACGCTCTGCAAATGCCATCTGCTCCAAAAGAAAAGTGTTTGGATTTGTGCATCTATTAAAGCACTGTATAGTTTATGAAAGATCATTATAATTATAGTTTTCTTGCAG
Organism: Xenopus laevis; assembly: GCF_017654675.1. Classification (NCBI taxonomy): domain Eukaryota; kingdom Metazoa; phylum Chordata; class Amphibia; order Anura; family Pipidae; genus Xenopus; species Xenopus laevis. Next base: position 85,792,356 of record NC_054383.1, read on the forward strand.
AAAGCACTTTTCTTGCTAAATAATTGATGAGCTGGCAGGTTAGCAAGTAAATAATGCCTTGAGATGCACCATAAAGTATTTCATTGCAAAACTGGTTAATTCTTTTCGACTGTACATTGCCAAAAGGCCTTTGCGTGAAGATCCCCAGTGTTCATTTAGTATCTAAAATAATAAAATGTGGTCTATGTTTAGGTCATTTGGTATCCGTAATGATGCACCTCAACTGAAAATGTGTCCATTGGGTCATCATACTTACTAAAGAATAATGGCTGGTGTGTCCTATCATTAGTCAGCTAATCTGAAATTGTTTTATTCAGTAGGTAATGCTGATCAGATAACTTGGTCTTGGAATTTTACCCAGTTGATGCAATTTGCTGATAATACATTAGTGGCGCAGAATATTACTTTGGGGGAGATGCAAGATGTAGGCCTGGATGGAAAGACAGAAGGACACAAAGAACATGAAAGATTGGAACAAGCTTGTCTTCCCTGGGTACATGTATAGATCATTTTATACTCTATGTTGAAAGAAATGAGCTATTATTACATCTTTATCCCTAGATGTATACACACACACACACATATATATATATATTTTTTTTTTCAGTCTCAAGCAGCCACTCTCTGATCCAGAATATTTCAGCAAATGCATATATCTATATATATATATATATAGTATATATACTGTGTATATAGTATGTGTATGTATATATATGTTTATGTGGCTTTTCCTCTAAAAGTTGTTTATTTTTTAGTTTCCTATTGTCCATTAAACAAAAAGAACCAACCGAACAGGATTTCCTTTCACGTCAAACCTTCTGAAACAACATATTAACTGGACAGTATTCCGGAAATTTTGTGCATCATTCTTTCTCCAGCTCTTTTCGACAGTAAATCACAGTCAGTGTTCAACGAGCTGGGAGCTCAAGCAGATATACTCACCTATCAATGTTCTCTGCATAAAATGTATACATTACATAATAAGACACACACAGGCAAACTTTTGCATATTTAGCATTTGTTTTTCACTATATATTGCACAGTCTAAGAAAAAATAAATGTCTACAACGGTACTACTGTATGCTATAAGAAAATCTATAAGTGCTTAGTATCAAATTCCATATAAAAATAATATTGTCAGAATTATCATGGCTTTTGGTTTGTTAAAGGGATACTGTCATGGGAAAAAAAAAATTTCAAAATGAATCAGTTAATAGTGCTGCTCCAGCAGAATTCTGCACTGAAATCCATTTCTCAAAAGAGCAAACAGATTTTTTTATATTCAATTTTGAAATCTGACATGGGGCTAGACATTTTGTCAATTTCCCAGCTGTCCCTGGTCATGTGACTTGTGCCTGCACTTTAGGAGAGAAATGCTTTCTGGCAGGCTGCTGTTTTTCCTTCTCAATGTAACTGAATGTGTCTCAGTGGGACATGGGTTTTTACTATTGAGTGTTGTTCTTAGATCTACCAGGCAGCTGTTATCTTGTGTTAGGGAGCTGCTATCTGGTTTCCTTCCCATTGTTCTTTTGTTTGGCTGCTGGGGGGAAAAGGGGGGGGTGATATCACTCCTACTTGCAGTACAGCAGTAAAGAGTGATTGAAGTTTATCAGAGCACAAGACAAATGACTTGGGGCAGCTGGGAAATTGATAATATGTCTAGCCCCATGTCAGATTTCAAAATTGAATATAAATACATTTGTTTGCTCTTTTGAAAAATGGATTTCAGTGCAGAATTGTGCTGGAGCAGCACTATTAACTGATTCATTTTGAAAACATTTTTTTTTCCCATGACAGTATCCCTTTAAGCATGAGAGAAGTACAGACATATTTCTTATAGGGAATCAGACCCCTGCTACTTAAAGAGATACTGACATCACAAAATAACCTTTTTATTCAATCATAACATTGTCTTTGAATGCTATTTATAATTTTGCCATAAAAGTATTTGCCTGATGCTTTAACATTACCTTTCTTACTACCCTGCTCCTCTATGAGGAGGCTGCCATATTTGTGCAGCAGGAATCCATTAGCATTAGAAACTCTAACTGACAGGTTGGCAAAACAGTCAGGTTTAGGAACATCAAGTGATAATTACTTTACTCACAAAAGCAGAACTATCAACGAAAAATCATCAACATGAATAAAAGGTACATTTTGTAGATTAATACTTTAGGCCTTTGTCAAGATAAACGTCAACATTTTATTTCTTGACCATGGGGTAGCTTTTACCCCATATAGCTGTACTTTAGGAGTATGGTGTCTGATTCACTCCTTGGAATAATGAAGAGGAACTCATTTAATTACTCAATGGTTTGCCCCAAAATGTGCCTCAGTCATCAATACTTTCCAGTCTGGAATCCTCTTGGTGTTTTCAGAATATTCAATTTTATCAACTATGTAAAAATGTAAATATGGTTGGGAAAGTATGTTGCTAGTAGTGATGTTTAGGCTGGTCTGAAACCCACAGGTTGAGTAAGTTCGAGCCGACTTTTGCACAATGTTTGTGGGTCGTGGATGGGTGTTGGTTAAGCTCTTCTTTCCACTCTCCCCGTGACCTTACTGTGCCAGCTTCTGCTTCTGGCAGCCACTATTTATAGATGCACACCTGCCCGCCCCCTTTAGTGACATCAGAGATGGGAGAGCCGGGCACAGGGGGTTCAGGTTGGGTGCTGGTGGGTAGCATGTTGACTTTTTGAGGCATGCTTGGAAAAAAAATAAAATCTATAACAAGGCAAATGGCACCCGCAATAATAAAATTAATTTCTTTAATAAAGAGTTCTGCATGGCAGATGTAGCAGCCAGGTATACAGTACATGTGCAATGTAATTGAATTTATAACGCTCATGTATAAAGAGCAAATACAATTGTGGTCGTGCAAAATGGCTGTAGTGATTGCATAAACTCATTAGAGGTATTTGCATGTAAAGCCACCCCTTACACTTCCACATAGTTGTGCTGAGTATCCATTAGTTCATCATGCCCCTTCCGAAGAATCAATAACTGCACCAGCAGCTAATTTTACATGCTAATACCATTTAATGCCACATGATGCAAGTGATGCCATCACTACTACAACAATGCTTTGACTCGTAAACATTTAGGCAAGGTGATTTTCTGGTGGCAATGATGCTTGAACTCTGGGGAGAAATGCTGCACTGGGAGTAAAAACATGGTCTAGACCAGTGAACCCCAACTAGTAGCTTGCGAGCAACACCAACCCCTTGGATGTTGCTCCCAGTGGCCTCAAAGCAGCTGCTTATTTTTGAATTCCTGGCTCTGAGGCAAGTTCTGTTTGCATAAAAACAGATGTGCTGCCCAACAGAGTCTCCTTTAGGCTGCCTGCCCATATAGGTGCTACCAAATAACTAATCACAACCCTTATTTGGCACCACCTAATTTCTGAATGTTCCTCACAAATAATAAAAATGTGGGACCCCTGGTCTAGACTCCTGGGTAAGGATCTCCCTCTTGTTTGTAATATTAAACCTGCATTACTTGTAAAACAGCAATGGAATGAACTGTGTTTAAATGGGTGGGGGAATAATTTTTTTCCCTAGGAAATAATAAAAATATCTTGTGGATAATATCTACAAACCAATGAGATGTTTGTTTTCAAATAGTTGTTAGTAAATACTAGTTGCTCATTGGTTGCTCTGGGTTGTAGCAAACTTGCACCAGCTCTAATGCTTTATATTCGATTTTAATATTGCAACATTTGTCCCCCCTTTCAGTAAGAACAGTATAAATAGAATCGTTTTTTTAGAATCAATAGCATGAGCATGTACGAAATCTCACACACCTCTGATGCTGTTTTATTCTGCAAAGAATATTTTTCTACCGCTTCAGGGAATTCATGGAATAGTAAATGACTTTTAAAGAAGGCTTGAATGCCATCCATGGAAAATTCCTGCTCTCCTCCCTTCCATTTATAAACAGCAGGATCTGCTTGCTGGAGTTCAAGCGAAATCATGTCACTCACTGACGCTTCAGCAGAGGAAAAGGAAGCAGAGTGTATTCACTTTTAATGCACCTTGTTGTGGAGTTCAGGGAATGGGACGAAGAAGAGCTGATTTACAAAGCAAACAAAAGCAATGGGGAGTCTCGTGACAAGCCTTGGTGGCTAATAAACCTCAGCTCGCTGACTGATACTCACGAAACCTGTCAGTGCATTTGAACAGAGGCCCAGACACTTCAGTGTAGCAGCTGAATCAACTGAATATTTTCTGCTGGGAAACTTTTCTGACGACAATCTTCTGCAGCACTTCTCCCTTCTCATACTCTGGATTTCTATGCAGACCTGCTGACACAGCTACAAGCCAAGATACAGGCCAAAGAGGAAATATAGATAATCATATCAGTTGTTGGGGATTTTCACTTTTTTCTTTAGTACTTTGATTACCATTTTTTGCTTTCAGCTGACTCAGTGTATGGAACTTTTGTTTTTAAGTGATATTCTTTATAGCCTCAGATACCAGCCAGTCTGCAGTATACATATATACATATACACTCATAAATACTTATAATTACTGATGTGCAATATATGTTTCACTATATGTGCTTATTTAAAATAGGTTTGTATACTGATCCTGGCAACCAAAGCAGCATGCCTTAATATATAGCCATTTGTGGTGCTAGGGGTATAGTGCCATTTAACAGGCATGTATATATTATTTGTATAGTTTTAGGATCAGCCATTAGTTGGTTGTGTAAGCAACATATTGAGGTTTTTGTTTTCTCCTGCACAGTAGCTGTTGTTTAAAATGTGAGAGAGAGTAGTGTCTTTACATGTTATTTTTCCCTTCATTTGTTTAGTTTAGTATTAAAGTAAGTATAAGTCAGTGGGTTCATCTCTTGCAGAAAAGAATTAACAGCAACCGAGAACTACCATGATAACCTATGAATTCTTTTCTGGGAGCAAAGTATCCCTGCAGTATTGCTACTGGAGGCTTGTACGGATTCTTCTTTAAACATCCAGCACAAATCACTGGCAGTAAAGAAAACTTGATAGATGTGGGTTTAAATTATACGTCAGCTACTCGTGGATGCTTCCCTAACAGCCAGGACAATTTATCAGGAAGGTTTTAAGAAGTCCCTGCTTTCAAGTAATTAAACTGACAGTGCACTGCTTTGGGACTCTCTACAAGTCCTTACTTTAATGAAGCATTAAGAGAACAGCTACTGCTATTGGTTTGGCTGAGGCAGATCCTTCGCCTCCAGAATGCCTCTGATAGATTTGTATTGATCAGCGCAGCCTGAAGGCTTCAGAATTGTCTGTATTCAGCAGAGAGCTGTGCTATTGCTCTCTGCACTCCCATACGCTGCGATCATATTGCTCCTATAGTGAAGGTATTGCTGGATGATGCTTCTGTTCACATCTGGACTGTAACCAGCTCCGACGTGTTTCTATAATTAAGCCAAAAGCAACATCATGGATCTCATTGCTGCATTTTCAACTATTATGGTTGTCGTTCTTAATTGCTGCAAAGGAACCAGTCTTGAAAGTGGTAAGTGCCATATTACTATGATCTTTATACCAACATCTATGCAGTAGTGTGCAATCAGACATACGCTAGACAAAGGCATAATGTGACAATTACTTTGGAAGAGTGTTCTTCTTTTGCAGCATAAGCAGTAATAAGCATATAAAAATGATTTTGTTAAACAAAATTGGTACTTCCTTGAATTTGTTTTAATTCAGACCGTGCCTTTTTTTACTTGACTGACTGTTCTTAATCTCTTCACACTATTGCCATGAGTTATTCTGCATTAAAATTAAATGACAGCTCCTAAATGCTCTAATCTCTGCCCTCCTGAGGAATGTATATGTACAATATGTTCCATTAGGAAAACCTCTGGGATTTAAATTATGAACTAAAGTATCAATTAGATGTGTATTTAAAACTATGCATAATAATCTGAATAAATTATTATGTGGATGTGGTTATTGATTGATCATATACCTGTACTCGTTATATAAAGTATATTCGAATTTGTGATTACTGGTACAGATTAAAATAATAACAATCTTAATAAAAACTTCTCTAAACGGGGGGGGGGTACCATGATTATACCAGAAAGCATATTGTGTAGTAAATTTGAAAATCACCTGCATATAGTAATGCTACATGAGTATTGTAGTAGATGGTGGGCACCCAGCTTTAGCCTAACTTGGCACAGATAAACATGTGCTAGCAGCATACTCACAATGTGTGCATGGGAATGCAAGCAATGTACTGTTAAATAATCCAGATAAGTACGCTCAAACGGATAACTGAATATCAGTGTATGTGGAGCATTCTATTGTAAGCAGATTGGTACATGTGGCTAGGTGTATGTAGGTACCAATGTATGTATGTATGTAGGAACATCTTTGCTGTGTACATGTATGTGCTAGTATAAGCCTGTATTGGCCTATACTGTATATGATGGTGTTTGTGTATAGAGCTATATGTATCATATCAAGTACTGTATGTGAGTCTATAAAAACAATTTGTATAGAATAAATGCACATGTAGTTAAGAAGAAAAAAAAAAAGTTATATGTTCCATACCAAATACTGTTGATGCCACTTTGCCCTCAGAAGAGAAAGTACCCACCAGTATTGTATTTTTAAACATTAGCAAGGTGGCCTTCAACTGTTAATGCACTTACCCCACTCCAAAACCACTCTGTCTATATCTAAAGGTAGCTTTTTTAAGTTCTAACACTTTATTCAATCATATAAGACCTCATTTACAGAGGTGAAAGTGAAAAAAATGGTGGCTAACCACCTGCCCTGCTCTTTTCAGAAAAACGGAAAGTCTTGTACACCAACATGTAAAGCAAACACCTGTTTCTACGTCATGAATAGAGTGCTGCCTGTATTTGGCCGGGCTGTATTCATGAGGGGCAGGTATAGGGAGGCACGCAGACATCCCCCTCCTGCTCACTACTCTTCTCCTGTATTAAGCCACCCAAGTTAGACAGATAAGTTGGGCTCATAATGTAAAGGATTCTAAGGGGAGTGAGTTTTCACCTGTTAATATGCCCAAAAAACCTGCAGAAAAAGCAACCAAAAAAGACACAAGGATTGTTCATCCTTGGAAGAACATCATTTGCAGCAGAAATTCAGGTCTATACCATTTAATTTCAGTCTGATTTGGCTGTATTGGATTATTTACTTTTTTGTTTTGTTTTTATAACGAAGGGAAAAAAGAGTGAAAAATAGACACTAGAAAATTAAGAGTGCCACATACTGTATTTCTATATCATGTCTCATAATGGGGATAAAATCTTTATTAAAGGAACCGTAACATCAAAAAATGAAAGTGTTTTTAAGTACTCAATAAATAGTGTAGTGTTGTCCTGCAGTCATAAAACTGGTCTGTTTGCTTCAGAAGCACAACTATAGTTTATGCAAACAAGCTGCTGTTTATGCAAAGAGGCAGCCTTTCAAGCACAGGAAACATAGTGCATAACAGATAGGCTGTGTAAAATCCCATTGTATACTACAGAGCTTATCTGTTATCTGCTGTGTATCCTGTGCCTTTTCTCCTTTTTTAGCTTTGAATGGCTGCCCCCATTGATTGCTACACACCAACTTGTTTATATCAACTAGAGAGTTGAGTTTCTGAAGCAAACACACCAATTTGATCAGTGCAGAGAAACAGTACATTCTATTTTAATTACTTTAAAATACTTTTATTTTTTGGTGTTACTGCTCCTTTAACACAGAGCTGTTTCATATCCAGAATTCTGTCTACAACTTGGTCAGCAACTGGAGCAGATATATTATAGATTGAACTACGAACTCCAAAAGCATTCTAGCAGTTCAATCCGTTTTGTGACCAACATATGTAATCAACATATTTATCAAGGGTGATGCCTATGTAAATTTGTTAGTGTGTTCGCCGGCCTTGAGCTGTCAAACAAAATTTTGTTTGTTGAGGTTGTAATGTTCAGCAATGTGAAGCCGCAGGTCTACCACCTGTCTGAATTTTTACTACCTGATACATATTACGCGATGAGGAAGAATTTGGAGGATTCATTCTACATACCTCCTAACTGTCCTGTTTTTCACAGGACAGTCCCTATTTTGACAGCTCAACCCGCAGTCCTGGATTGTTACAAAAATGACCCGATTTTTTCTTTGATCTCCTGCACTGAACAGCCAGAAAAAGATACAATGTTTCTAAAACTTAATTGGCAGGTGCATTTAGATACTTTTGGAACAATTTTAGATAAGTAAAGAAACAATTGTAACAATTTAAGATAAGCTGGTCCCTTGCGGAAACTGAGACTTGCCGTTTATATGGCAATTCACCATAATTAGCAAAACTGTAAAAACCACAACAATTTGTTCAAACTTTCATAACCTGCCAAATTTTGTAAAATGAACATGGTAAATTAGGGGTTGTGGCGACAAAATAGGTGTGTCAAAAAAAATCTTTTTTGTCTATATGCTATTCGATAAAAAAAATGAAAAAAATTGAAAAAGTGATAATAAAAAAAGCCCTTGGGGGTCTTATTAGTAATATGCGTATTGTATTACAGTTGTTACATCAGTGTTAAAATGCTTATTTATAAAGCTTCAGAAAAGTTTCAGTCATATCATGACTGGAGGAGGGCAGGTTTAGGAGCTGTCAGTCTGTAAATTGGGATGAAATTCTGATTATTTTTTTTTTCGAGTTAACCCCAATTCCTAAAAAAAATAAGAGGACCAAGGCAGTGATGTAAGTAGCAATGTGTGGGCCCAGTTGCAGGATGTACACCCCCCAACACCTTCCCCCGTTCTGCACACCAAAAAAATTCCCTCTGCCCTTCTGCCTGCTATATCACTTATCACACCACAAGACAGGGGCCAGATGCGATCACACCCCCAGTAGTTACATCACTGGACCAAGGGCCGTTGCCCTGATCTTAATGAATTAATTAATGTTGGTGTACAAAGTGCAAATCTGCATATTTTTAAATGCCAGTGTAACTAGAGGGACAGACAATGGCAAAGTGGGTTAACATTAGTGATGGGCGAATAAATTCGACAGGCACAAATTTGCGTCAAATTTCCACATTTTGCTCGCAGCAGATACATTTGCGAAACCGTGGTGAAAATTTGAGCGACAAAACAATTGTCATAAAATTGTCACGCGTCAAAATTATTTGGATTTTCATTAACTTTAAAGGAGAATTCAACCCCCTAGCCGCAAAAATCCCTTCCCGAACTTGCGTAGGCCCCCCTCCCTCCCCCCCCCGCCTATCTCCATCCCGGGCAAATGCCCCTAACTTGTTACCTACCCCAGCAAATTCCGTGTGTCTTTATTTTGTACACAACATGTTTCGGAAATAAATATCCTTCATCAGGTGCTTGCTTATGCTCAACAAGCACCTGATGGAGGATATTTATATCCGAAACATGTTGTGTACAAAATAAAGACACACTGAATTTGCTGTGATTCTCCAGAGTTTATTATAAAGATGATTTGCGGCTGGACGGGGCTGCTACTCTGTCGGAGACACCCTAAACACAGTGAGTGAGGGATCACCATAATATTTGAAAAGATTTGTTACCTACCCCTCCTTCTAGGTCCTCTTCAGCGGAGTTCACGGCAGCCATCTTCTCCCGAGCGCCTTTCTTCTTGGATTCAGCGGCGTTTGGTGGCGCATGTGCAGTTGGAGCCATTTACCGGTAGGGACCTACTACGCATGCGCCGAAAATCACAACATTTCCGAAAAAAGAAATCGGAAAATTTGTGAATTTCGGGCACATGCGCAGTTAGAGGCATTTGCCGGTACGGAGCTACTGCGTATGACGACCATTGACTTCAATGCGTTTCACAAATTTTCCAATAAATATGTGAATTTTTCAGGGAAGCGAAACGGCACAGATTCTCCCATCACTAGTTAGCATCACTATTGGCTCACCAATGTCCGTAACTTCAATAATAGCATTATCAAACAGATTGGTTAGCAAAAGTCAGTTGTTTTCATGGACACAACCAACTAGGGAAATTGCCACTAGGTCCAGATTCTCATTAGTTCCAGAATTCCATTTATATATGTGAGTGTATGGGCACAGGTACCTTTGTGAACAGTGTAAATACATACTCAATTTTGTGTCCACTTGTATTTGTAAATAAGCCCTGTGATAGTCCTGTAATTAATGCTGAATGTTTTAACTGTAGCCTTCCAGCCTTTACATTGTGTGAGTAAAGAAGGTAAAGGGGTGTTTTTGGTAGTTCAATAGAGACAAATGGGCAAATTCCCTAAGCAGCGAAAATTCACAGCCATTGCAACACTTCGCCAGGAGTAAAATCACCAGGACAACACTAATTCCCTAAAATGCGAAGTTTTGTCCAGGGCGCCGAACGATGGCGAAGTTGCACTAGCGTTGGCTAATTTGCATATGGTGGGAAATGGTAAAGTTACATGTTGTAGCAAATACATTGCAAATACACAAGCCTAGGGAAACCTTAATAAAATAAAATAGAGTTGCTATAATGCCCTACACATGAGCCCAGTGTATAGTTTATGTGCCATATGTTAGGAAATGTAGGGGGGGAAGCCGGTTACCCAAAAACAATTACGCTTTTTTTCATCCTGACAAAAGTAAAAGACACCAGTGTTTTTTTGGACTTGGAAAAATTTTCAACCAAAAATTGCCGAACTCCTATCTACTCTATTGCACTTCACCTGGTCTGAGGTGGCGAAGGCAAGTCTGGTGCAAGAAGTAACGTTCAGTAAAATCCGCATCTTAGTGAATTTGCATAGTTACGTCCCTTCGCCAGAGCGAAAATACGCCAGCTTGTGTCTATTTTGCTAGCAAAGTTACGCCTGCACCCGTTAGGGAATTGGCAAAGTACCGAAATGACGTCACGCTGGCGAATTTTCGCTAGTCGCTTCGCCCTTAATATATTTAATTTATGACCCACAATTTAAGAGGTAGAGTGAAAGGAGGGATGCATGCCTTACAGTAGTTAAGCATATACACACTCCAATATGCTAGTGGTCGATTATGCCTTGGAGTTATTAGGATTATTAAACGGGAAGAGTATAGTAGCAATGGAAAAGTCTTTATTACTGTATGTCAAAATTATCCTACTCAATTTGATGAGAAAAGCATATCTCTTAATTCAATTCCAGATTTTCTCATACATTTTTCTCATACAATCAGATGCAATTCAATGAGAAAAACTTATCTCGCTGTATATATCACATAAAAACATTATTGTAGTCTATGTGTATTCTTGCACAAGGACTTTTGCAGACATGCTTCACTGCCCCAGTTTTAGTTTTATTCCGCAACCCAAAGCACATAAATTTGGGGTAAGGGGATTGTGAGGATTGGAACATTACAGTTCATTTTGTGGACCAGGGATTTTGTTGTGTAATGTTTATTTTTACAAGCAGCTTCTTTCAGCTTCTTTCAGTAAAATAAATAATTAAATGTATCCATTTCATTATAATATAAAGGAAATGTAATTACAGCTGTAGAGCAGTGAATCAGGAGCACCACAAAGATGCCAATTTAAATGGAATATAACTGTTACAGCTGACCACTTACCTGACATTATCACAATATCCCTATAGCAATATAAAAAGCAGAACAACACTGAACTGACCATTTTATATTGAAGGTGTATTGAACAAATAGAATTGAAAGTACAATAAAAAATATACAATATATTAAATAACATGGGTGCTCCTCTATTGCAGATAATGCTAAAACTTCAATGCATTTGATTCAATATTATGTTAAATATCAATATGCCTTTCAGTGGTGTCTGTTTGGTTAATTGTGCCATGATTTATATCCAACATGACGGTTTCATTCTGACATCCCCACCTACTATTGCCTTGCCAAAGTATAAAGTGGCAGCCAATGATTTAATGATTTCATAAATGATTCTTTTGTATTTCTCTACTCCATTGCTTTCTTAGTGGATGCGATCCCTCGGGCAGGTATGTCATTTTTTGTCATGTTAACAGTTTCAGTTTTACATATGTGTGATAGTGTTGGGTTTCAAATACAGGTATGGGATCCGTTATCTGGAAACCCGTTATCCAGAAAGGTTGTCTCCCATTGACTCATTTTAGCCAAATAATCCAAATTTTTAAAAATTATTTCCTTTTTCTCTGCAATAATAAAACAACACCCTGTACTTGATCCAAACTAAGATATAATGAATCCTTATTTGAAGAAAAAACAGCCTATTGGGTTTATTTAAAGAGGTTGTTTACCTTCCAAACACTTTTTCAGTTCAGTTGTTTTCAGATTGTTCCCCAGAAATAAAGACTTTTTTTCAATTACTCTCCATTATTTATTTATTTATGTTACTGTTTTTCCAAAATCTAAGTTTAAAGTTAAATGTTTGTGTCCGGTGTTTGAGTCTGGCAGCTCAGTAATTCAGGTGCAGACTCTAAACTGTTACAATTTTGCAACATTGAGTTGATACATTTCTCAGCAGCATCTCTGGAATATTAGCAACTATTGTATCAATTCTAACAGCCCCCTGCTCAGCAGGGACAAAGATAAGAAATGTATCCATTAAATGTATCAATTTAGAACAGTTTTGGGGGGGTCGGCGACCCCCCTCCCAGAGCCGCTTTAGAAGGTGAAAAATGACACTTTACACTTCAATATTAGAAAAACAGTCACAAATAGAAAATAGAAAGTTATTGGAAAAAGTCATTATTTCTGGTGATCTATATAAAACCAACTAGTTGTTTGAAGGTGAACAATCCCTTTAATGTTTACATGATTTTCTAGAAGACTTAAGGCATGAAGATCCAAATTACAGAAAGATCCGTTATCCGGAAAACCCCAGGTCCCGAGCATTCTACAGGTCCCATACCTGTATAAAAATAATATATTGAAATCATATAGGAATTTGTGCCATACCATTACACTGACTGAGCTACTAGTTGTCAGACTGCATGGATACCACACCCCACCTGTGATTTTAATACATATAGACATATGCTATGAGCTCAGTGAGCTGTGGAGCAAACAGGACAGGGAGCAGTTGAGAATAATAAAAAAAATAGCCTCACTTTCTAAGACCTGCCAGTACAGAGCACATTTATAAATAACAAAATGAAAATAAAGTTTTGAAGATAATTCTGAGATAAATACATCATCGATATTAAATCAATCACTAAAATAATTTGTAATAATTGTTTGTGCACATTGCCCCATCATCTGTACTTCTCTCTTTTGTACTTTTTTCCTGCCCTTACTTCATTCAATTTTCTAAAGCCTTCCTCATTTTGGCTGTTCCTTTTCTCCATTTCTCTTTCTTTTCTTTACATCCTGCCCTATCCCTCTTCTGTTTATCTCAAGTTCAATGACTAACCTTCTGATCCAACTAATACAATCATTCTATCTGGAGCTCATCATTTTACCTAGACAAGGTTGAAAGTTAAGCCATGAAACTACCCCTCTGCTTAGAGTCCTGCAGCGGGTCGGGTACCTGCTGGTTACCCGCTGGTTACCCGCAAAAACCTGCAGTACCTTGCGGGTTGCGTGTGGAATCTCCGGGTGTGGGTATAGACGCAGGACGGCGGTTCTGCGGGTTTGCGGGTCGCGGGTCAGGCCGCGGGTTTTTTCAATAGTCCTTTTTTCTGATCATGCCTACTTCCGATGATGCCACTTCCGATTTACAATGACAGCACTTCCTGTTTTACTCCTTTTTTTTCTGATCATGCCCAGGGGCGATCCTGGCCCCTCCGCTGCCTGAAGCAGCAGCAGTTGCTGCCGCCTCCCCCCCCCAAAGTGATCTTACCTTTTTGAGGGGATCCAGGGGGGTCCACAAGGGCGGAAGAGAGAGCCAGTACGCTAGCGCAGAGAGCCTAACTGCTTTCTGCGCTAGAAGAACCGAATTTCTGGTTTGAAAACTGAAAATTCAGCACTTAAAGTATCAGGAGCAGCATTTTTGCTGCTCTGGTACCTAGTGGGGTGCTGCCGCCTGAGGCGACAGCTTCAACTCGTCTTACTGGCGAAGCACCCCTGATCATGCCTACTTCCGATGATGCCACTTCCGATTTACAATGACAGCACTTCCTGATTCTTGATAGTCAGCGGGTCGTGGTTGCGGATAAGGCACTTGCGGGTCGGGTAGCGGGTCCAATCGGGTAAGAATGTGGGTTGTGGGTCCGGGTTGCAGATTGCAGGTTGCGGGTATGGGTCGGGTACGGGTTCCAAAAAATGAACCTGCGCAGGACTCTATGCTCCAGTGTCACAAAGCCATATGCCTCTCTCATTAGTTTGTGGTAGTCAGTAAGGAAAAAGACACCAAGCTTAATATTTTCTTATTATCACCAGTATTAGTACTGATGATGTTTGTGAAGTTGGTGAAGTTTTAATCTTGGTTGCCCTCTTTTTAGGACAAATTGTCTGTAAAAATGGAAGAGAGAAGCCATGCTACAAAGTTATCTATTTCCACGATACTTCTCGGAGGGTAAATTTTGCAGAAGCCCAGGAACAGTGCAAACAAGATGGAGGTCACCTTATGACAATACTCTCTGAAGCAGAACAGAGTTTCATAGAGAGTCTCATCCAAAGCATGCGTGTGCCTGAAGGAGACTTCTGGTTAGGGCTCTTGAGAACAGATGATGAAACCCAGAACTCCAGTGACTGCAATAGTCTGTATAATTGGGTTGATGGCAGTAAACCTACGTTTTGGTGAGTACATCTTATAGATAATTTCATGTATGATACCGTGTACAGAATGCAAAGAGGGCAATAAACAACTGGGCAGTGAAATGGGCAGAGTAAAAAACAGTGCTACTTATAGAGTTATAGACAAAGTACAGAAGTTTAAGCTGCAAAAGTAGTTCCACCATTAAAAATAGTTACACTCCATATTAAACTTTGTGATGGGAATTAGTTACAAAACGAGATCTCCTCTTCTGTTAATATGACAGAACTGTTACATGAAGGGGCCGATTCACAAAGGGTCGAATATCGAGGGTTAATTAACCCTCGATATTCGACTGGGAATTAAAATCCTTCGACTTCGAATATCGAAGTCGAAGGATTTTAGCGCAAATAGTGCGATCGAACGATCGAAGGATTATTCCTTCGATCGAACAATAAAATCCTTCCAATCGAACGATTTCGAAGGATTTTAATCCAACGATCGAAGGATTATCCTTCGACCAAAAAAACTTTGGAAAGCCTATGGGGACCTTCCCCATAGGCTAACATTGACTTCGGTAGCTTTTAGATGGTGAACTAGGGGGTCGAAGTTTTTTCTTAAAGAGACAGTACTTCAACTATCGAATGGTCGATTAGTCGAACGATTTTTCATTCGGATAGTTCGATTAGAAGTCGTAGTCGTAGTCGAAGGTCGAAGTAGCCCATTCGATGGTCGAAGTAGCCCAAAAAACACTTCGAAGTTCGACGTTTTTTTACTTCGATTCCTTCACTCGAATTTAGTGAATCGGCCCCTTAAAGTTACTGTATTGTTCCTAAATCCTATTTAAGGAATTATTATAATTATATAGACAAGTAAACATGGAAACGGCACGTCAGGAAAATGTGGATAAAACAGTGAGATATGAGATTCCCTTTTCATTAACAAAGATTTTTATAGAGAGTATTAATTTTATCATTCACAGGTACTTTAAGTCTATAATGGATGTTTACTCACCAAATGCAGTATGCAAAGTTATCAGATGAAAATGACCATGTTTTGTACCCACAATGCAGCATTTGTTCCAAGAATTTCATCATTAGTGCTGTGAACTTAAATATGTTCACTGCAATTGCATCATATGTGTCAAAACAAATGGAACATCATGTGCAAAGTAGTTGTAAGTTACATTGTCAGAGTAACCAGTGTCAGATTAGCGGGTGATTCTTTTGGTCCACATATTGAAACACTGCACTGTTGTAACCCTTGAACGACCACTACATTCAGGGAGGCAGTGTTTTTATGCTGTTTGCCTTCATTTCCAGTACCTCTATACACTTTAAGAGCCTCTCATGCTCATATTGATTACCGTAATGGTTCCTAATCAATAAATGGAAGTTGTTCTGTGTACTGGAACCAAATGCCAACACCAAATGCATCTATACACAACTGTGCTGGAAACCACAGAAGGGGCTAGGCCAGTATTCAGCATCTGGATACTTTCATAAGGGAACTTTCCCTAATACTTTATCCCAGGGAATTTCAAATGCAGACAAATCATCACTGCCACATTTGGAAAACTGTCATAGGCAGCCAATGAGTCACTAGCAGTTTCTCCCCACAACAGTAGTGCTTCATTTACTAACACTGGCAGCAGCTTAGCTATGCTCTCACTCACTACCCACTGACACTACACACTATCTGCACTTGCTTAGTAGTCTATAATATTACAGAACATCATAGAAATGTTTTTTGCAGGGGTGTAACATGGGGGCCTGGGGCTTCCTGCAACAATTTGTTTCTTCATTCCCCCCTTCACAAAATCGCTGGTGACCTGTGACATACGCAGAATCGCAGTTCACTTGCATCATAGGTCATCAACAACTCCCGGTCACCTTTTCTTGAAGGTCCCTTGCTGTTTGTTAGTTAAGTTATTTAAATGATAAATTAGTAGAAGAAAACAACCTGAGACCTAAAGAAATGTTGCTCTATATATGTTACTATATGTTAGTTAGTTTAAATTATAAATTAGAGAAGAAATAAACAAAGCATTTACCTAGTACAGGTGTGGGATCCGTTACCCTGAAACCCATTATCCAGAAAGTCCTGAATTACAGAAAGGCCATCTCCCATAGACTCCATTTCATACAAATAATCCAATTTTTTTTTTAAAATGATTTCCTTTTTTACTGTAATAATAAAATAGTACCTTGTATTTGATCCAAACTAAGATATAATAATTCATCCTTATTGGAAGCAAAACCAGCCAGGAGATATTTAATAATTACATGAATTCCTAGTAGACATAGAGGCACATTTATCAAGGGTCGAATTTCAAATTCATGTGAGTTTTTTAAAACTCCCATAAACTCCCATAAATTAAAAATTTGACCTAATTTGATCTAAATTTATTAATGAAATCGCATTTTTTCAGCTTGGAAGAATTGAAACGACACGAAAACTCAAATCAAACTTGATTCGAGTTTTTTCACTGAAAAAAAACTTGAATATCACTGCAAACATCTCCAAATTGATCCCTGGACCTCTCCCATTGACTTCAAAAGCAATTCGGCAGGTTTTAGGTGGCGAGCAGTCGAATTTGAATTCTTAAAGTGCCAGATTATGATAAATCTCAAAAATTCAATTGGAATTTTTTTAAAAAAAAATCTAATTTGGATAACTCCCTTGTCGAATTTGACAGTTTTGGCCATAAAAAAATGGTCAAAACTCGAATTTTCAATTTGACCCTTGATAAATCTGCCCCTAAACTATGAAGATGCAAATTACGGAAAGATGTTATCCAGAAAACCCCAGGTTCCCGATCATTCTGGATAACAGGTCCCATACCTGTAGAAATTTTACTAAACACTTGGCTGAGCATAAATTGTTTGCTAAGGTTTTGATTACCTGATGTATTTACAAATTCCCAAAGCTCAAATAATAATGAAAGATGATATACTAGTGGGCAATTATTTTGTATAACTATTTCCAAGCCTTTCAAAGCCCAGGCACTTAAATATGCATGATGAGCAGTGCAATATGTATTGTGCTTTTTCAGCAGTATGCCTAAAATCTTATACAAACACAATTTAGCTGAACTGGCACACAATAAGTCATTCTAATTTGTCATTCTGGAGCTGCAAAATAAATGACTGTCCCAGCAACTTACACTGTTTAGAAATGCAAAATGGCTGGCTGGTAGGGAAAGCTTAAATTTGATCAATTCAATATGAGTGTATTTAGATCATTATGATTTAGAATTGTAAGCAGCTTTCAGTAGCCAAAACTCCTTACCAAGAGGGGCACTATGCTTTTATATAAAGTGTTAACCTGTGACATTACTGAAACTTGCAAGTACTGTAGTGTTAGAATGGCCAACAACACATGCAGTATGGCATAAATACTGTATACACATCAAGCTAAAGCCTACAACACACAAGGCTCCCATGGAAAGAACTACAGGTATGGCATCTGTTATCTGGAAACCCATTCTCCAGAAAGCTCCAAATTATGGAAATACTGTCTCCCATAGACTCCATTATAATCAAATAATCCAAATTTTTAAAAATTATTTCAGTTTTCTCTGTAATAATAAGAGTACCTTGTACTTAATCCAAACTAAGATATAATTCTTTTTCAGAAGCAAAACCAGCCTATTGGGTTTATTTAATCTTTACATGATTTTCAAGTAGACTTAGGGGCACATTTACTAAGGGTCGAATATCGAGGGTTTATTAAATTCGAATATCGAATTCGAAGGATTTAGCGCAAATGCTACGATCGAACGTTCAAAGTAAAAATCGGTCGATCGAACGATTCAAAGGATTTTAATCGATCGATCGAAGGATTTTTCTCTGATCAAAAAAAGCTTAGAAAAGTGATGGGGAAGGTCCCCATAGGCTAACATTGTACCTCGGTAGGTTTAAACTGCCGAAGTATGTAGGCAAATTTTTTTTAAAGAGACATTTGAATAATAATCTGCCCTTAACGTATAAACTAAAAGAAAGTAGGTAAACCCACGGGTTCCACGGGTATCGGGCCGACCCACAAATCTCTGGAGCATAGGGCAGGCAGAGTATGTCACACACAGGGAGCATAGGGCAGGCATAGGCGGATTTTCTATAAGGCTAGGGAAGGCTAAGCCTCCCCAAACCTGTCTGACACTTTTATAAGTGTAAAGTAAAGTAATAAAAAAAAAACTAAAAAAAAACCGGAGGAAAACAACATATAAAACCCTTTTCCCTGACCTTTGCTGACTGTGTGGTGAGAAGCATGGGAGGAGTTTGCAGGGCCCCCTGTATTTTCTGGCCCGTGTCACTGCAGTGCAATCAGTCATCTTCCTTCATTTAGGCAAGCTTGCATGCTGATTTGCCCTGAGAGTTTAAGTCCCGGTACTACTTCTGAGCAATTCGATTGGCTTGAAGGTTAGCTTTGAACCTCTCTCCAACCAATCCAATTCCTGCACCGGGACTTAGACTTTAAGGGCAAAACCAGCAGCATGGAGTGGAGATGTCACAGAGATCTGGAATTTCTGTTTATTACATTTCTGCTGCTGACACAGAGGTAATCAGCCCTCCACCCCAGTGACCCCACTCCACTGTTAGTTCTATAAATAATGCCAGTTTTAGACCTTAAAGGGATACTGTCATGGGAAAAAAAAAAAAATTTCAGAATGAATCAGTTAATAGTGCTGCTCCAGCAGAATTCTGAACTGAAATCCATTTCTCAAAAGAGCAAACAGATTTTTTTATATTCAATTTTGAAATCTGACATGGGGCTAGACATTTTGTCAATTTCCCAGCTGCCCCATGTCATGTGACTTGTGCCTGCACTTCAGGAGAGAAATGCTTTCTGGCAGGCTGCTGTTTTTCCTTCTCAATGTAACTGAATGTGTCTCAGTGGGACATGGGTTTTTACAATTGAGTGCTGTTCTTAGATCTACCAGGCAGCTGTTATCTTGTGTTAGGGAGCTGCTATCTGGTTACCTTCCCATTGTTCTTTTGTGTGGCTGCTGGGGGGGAAAGGGAGGGGGTGATATCACTCCAACTTGCAGTACAGCAGTAAAGAGTGATTGAAGTTTATCAGAGCACAAGTCACATGACTGGGGGCAGCTGGGAAATTGACAATATGTCTAGCCCCATGTCAGATTTCAAAATTGAATATAAAAAAATCTGTTTGCTCTTTTGAGAAATGGATTTCAGTGCAGAATTCTGCTGGAGCAGCACTATTAACTGATTCATTTTGAAAAAATTTTTTTCCCCATGACAGTATTTCTTTAAGGAGGCAAATGCTTTGATAATCTTGTTTAAAATCTTTATATGTGTTTGCGGCTTTCTAACTTTTCCCACCATACCAGCATTAACCCTTCTATTCAATATTTTTTTTACTAAAACCCTCCCCTTGTGGATTAAACATTGGTTTAAATACATGTTAAAAGCTATAAATACAAGAGAGCTGCTAAAAGGGTAATATGTATGTACAGCATATGTAGTGATATGTATGTACAGCAGATTAACATGTATGGGCAAGATAAGGGTTAATGCTGAATGCAGTATTCATTCATCCTGATCTGTGGAGATTATACATGAAATTACCTTATACATGTATTGAGTCTCTTCTACAAGAAACTGCCCTGCATTAACCTATGATTTTACTGAGGTAGTTCATACAGATGGCATTAGCATTGGATGTATCCTTCATTGTTTTCTGGTGGCATGATAAATACAATTTGCACAGCATTTTTGTTACCCAGTGTTCAGTTGGCATTTTAAATGTGATATTGGCTACTCAATATAGAAGCCAAAAATATAGATTTTTCACATGACAATCCAAAAAAGATGCTGTTTTCATGCGACAATCCAAAAAAGTAACGGTTTTTGTTGATCTCATTTTTTCATGGTTTATTATTGATAAATAAGGTTAATCATGCATTCTAGTTTAGTCAGACTTTTTTTTATTTAAAAAGTCGTAAAATTTGGATTTTAATAAATAACCCCCTTATTATCTTCCCTTCAGTGAGTGCTGCCACTTTATATGCACGCTGGGCAACAAAACACCACAAAATATTTTCTTATTGCCCATAATACAGTTATTCCAGCACAGGTACTAGTAAATCAGAGGGTATTTATTAGGGATGCACCGAATCCACTATTTTGGGAAAGATTCGCCCGAATACGAAACTGAATCTGAATCCTAATTTGTATAAGCAAATTAGAGGTGGGAAGGGGAAAACATTTTTCGTTTTGTTTTGTGACAAAACGTCACACGATTTCCCTCCCCGTCCCTAATTTGCATATGCAAATTATGATTTGGTTCAGAAAAAAGGCAGAATCTTGGATTCCGTGCATCCCTAGTATTTATTGGATTAAGCACTTTCCACTGAAGTCAGTGGGAACTGTGAGTAGTTATTGGGTTGATAATTATTATACAAATTCCCTTGTACGTTAGTCTGTGTATGGCCAACTTTAGCCTCCCCATATAAAAAAGTCACCCTCC
Source organism: Xenopus laevis (assembly GCF_017654675.1). NCBI lineage: Eukaryota > Metazoa > Chordata > Amphibia > Anura > Pipidae > Xenopus > Xenopus laevis. The sequence goes on from NC_054383.1 coordinate 85,813,466, forward strand.
GCCTATGAGGGCAGGCAGAGTATGGCACACACAGGGAGCATAGGGCAGGCAGAGTATGGCACACACAGACTACATAGGACAGGCAGAGTATGGCACACACAGGGAGCATAGGGCAGGCAGAGTATTGCACACACAGAGAGCACAGGGAAGGCAGAGTATGGCACACACAGACTGCACAGGGCAGGCAGAGTATGATACACACAGGGAGCATAGGGCAGGCAGAGTATTGCACACACAGGAACCATAGGGCAAGCAGAGTATAGCACACACAGAGAGCACAGGGATGGAAGATTATGGCTCACATAGACTGTACAGTGCAGGCAAAGAATGGCACACACAGGGAGCAGAGGGCAGGCAGAGTATGGCACACACAAGGAGCATAGGTCAGACAGAGTATGGCACACGCAGGGAGCATAGGGCAGGCAGAAAACAACAGGAGAAGGGAAAATTATCAGGACTCTAAGATGTACTACATACATTGATAAAATGCTGGTGCCCCTCCAGCACTTTGTATGAGGGTGAACAGGTGAACAATGTGGGCACTTTCAGTCTGGTTCTGAGGTGTGAACAGTACAGGGCTTTAGGGATGTGAACAGTAGATGTGTTACAGGTGTGAGCAAAGCAGGATTTTACAGTATGAATTTGAGCTTAAACAGCAGGGGTCATTAAATATTAGTACTGATACCATTTAAAGCTTACACAAGGTAAGAAGTCACAGCAGGCAAACTTTCATGTGAAAGGCCACACAAGGAGGGGTAGCAGGCCGCCAGTTAGACAGCAGTTAAAAACATTGAATATGCACAGTAATTTTATCTGTTAAAATATGGTGCCATCTTGTGGATAGAATATTATCAGCAAGTGTAGGAACTTGGTCATATTGTACAGGTATGGAACCTGTTATCCAGAATGCCCGGGACTTGGGATTTTCCAGATAAGGGATATTACCTTAGGACTACTAAAAGATCATATAAACATTAAATAAACCCATTGGGTTTGCCTCCAATAAGGATTAATTATGTCTTAGTTGGGATTAAGTACAAGCTACTGTTGTATTATTATAGATAAAAAGGAAATAATTTTTAAAATTTTGGATTATTTGAATAAAATTGAATCGATGGGAGATTGCCTTTCCTTAATTAAGAGCTTTCTGGATAATGGGTTCCCGATAACAGATCCCATATCTGTAAAAAACATAATAAATCTGTAAGGTTTGTCCTTATATATGGTACAATAGCTGAAGGGTGCAGAATGAAACTGTCTGAAAATTGTTACAGGCTATAACATGTTCCCTTTCTTTTATTTTGCATTCCTTCTGCTGCTGTGAGCCCTGGATAAATGTCCTCTCTAAACTGCCCTTATGCCCCATGATTTCATCTGTTATTATTTATACTTAAAGGGGTACTCAGGCTTCCAAACCAAAATTTGATAAAGAGGCCCACATAACACAGAAACCCCTTAAACCCATCACAGTTACCTGTTTCTTCAGAAAGTATGAATAAATGCTATTTTCTATGCTGAAATTCAGCTAACAGTTCTTCTCTTTCTGCATCATTTGAAATCCTGGCAGGGAAGGAGGGACTAAACACTGATGTTACAAATTGTAACAACTTCTCCACAGCTTACAGACAGCATGCACAGACAGCATACAGCATGCTACATAACCCACAAAGCATTGCACTGTGACGTTCCATTACTAATTGAAATTGTGTGTTCAGGGAATTGTGGGGTTTGGAAGATACCGGCTGAGGACAAATGGCTGCTGATACAAAGTAACAGTAGTCAGCCAGCTCAGCAAAGTAGTCAGACAGATCAGCAGGAGAGCAGGGGGCTAGGCCTAGGGAACTGTTCCAATCGATTAAGAATCACGAAAAGTCAACATTTTTTTAATTGATGTATATTGCAAAGTTGCTTGAAATTATGTTTACTTTTCAAAAAAGCTTAAGTTGTGTTTGTGCGGAGTTCCCTTTTGATGTGACAGTGTCTGTGAAACCTTGGCTATTATGCCCCTGAATCTTTAATAGAGGGTTAACTGTTCTGTGATAAAACTCAATAAAACACAAAATTCCACATTAGATAAAATCAAGAAGCTAGAAGGAGTGACAAAAACAGATGAAAAACATGTTTATTTTTACCCACAATGCACCTTGCACCCCCAATTTCTGCATTACCTGCACTCCCAGTGCTGCATATTGGAGGGACAGTATGTGAGAAGGCTATGAATGTGCTGCTGGAGAGTCCTACATGCCTACAATTCCCTGGCACACATCATTCTTGCTTCTATGTCCTATATCAGAGTTTCACTCCAGCTCAAGGAGCCCCTGGCAATAGTATAAAAGTCCTCATACACTAAAGATTGCATACATTTCAAAACTGTTCTTATTTTAGATTTTGTCCTCAAGATGGCTCTGCACTTAATCATATAAAAACACTAAAGCTTAATGTTCTAATGAACAAGCCTGTAAAAATATTCATGGATACAAGGATAGTTGGCTGAAGCACTTGAAACGTAGGTAGCATGGTACAAGCACATAATGAGTAAAAGTAACCAAAGCAATGATTGGGGTGGGGGTACTACACATACCTTCCATTGTTCTCTATCACTTACAGCCATGCACGGGGTTTAGGCCTAATGATCTCCCACAGATATGAGTCTGCCCAACAATTGTGCCGTGTCCGTTGTGCTGAGCTGAAACCTTATGAAGCAAAGGACAGCAAATGCCAAGGAAATATTGAGTATGGTTTCCAATAAGAGGCAATAGTAACTGCAGCCAGTGTGCAGTAGGGGTGAATAATGCCAAGAAAAATGGAAAAGCACATTTTCAGACAATAACTGAGCATGTACGACTATTCACATTGATTATCATTATAATTACCATGTTTTCTTGCACCCCATAAATCCATAAATGAAGTTAGTTCTTAAATTACAGATCTAATGTAGTCAAATGTCAATATTGAGAGTTGTCTAATGATTCCCTGCAGTCTGAAAGCATATGCATTAGCATACCTCATATTCATTAGTCTCTCCATAAAACCAATATATCTGGAGGCAGACAGGAGAAGCCCATTATGGTATTAGGGAAGATTTCCCCGAATTATTTTGCAGTCTTACTTTTCAGATGACAAGAGAAGTAATTATTGCAAATCACACAGTCCCACTGCAGACTTACAAGTTCTCTCAAGTTCTTTATGCTTTGATTTTTTTTGGCTTTTCCCCAGTAGAAATGATATGTGTTATATATATAAACCACACTGATCTGCAATCCTCTCCTCCATAATGAATGCCAATATTGCCTCAGAGGGGGAAAAATTCCTTCCTGACTCCAAAATGGTAATCAGACTAGTCCCAGGATCAACTTGTACTATGAGCTATCTTCCATCACCCTGTATTCCCTCACTTGCTAAACACCATCCAACCCCTTCTTAATGCTATCTAATGTATCAGCCTGTACAACTGATTCAGGGAGAGAATTCCACATCTTCACAGCTCTCACTGTAAAAAACCCTTTCCGAATATTTAGGCTGAAACTCTTTACTTCTAATCGGAATGGGTGACCTCGTGTCAGCTGGAAAGACCTACTGGTAAATAAAGCATTAGAGAGATTATTATATGATCCCCTTATATATTTATACATTGTTATCATATCTCCCCTTAAGCGCCTCTTCTCCAGCGTGAACATCCCCAATTTGGCCAGTCTTTCCTCATAGCTTCTCCATACCTTTTACCAGCTTAGTTGCCCTTTTCTGGACCTTCTCTAATACAATAATGTCCTGTTTGAGAGATGGAGATCAAAACTGTTTCTAGATGGGGCCTTACCAGTGCTCTATACAGTGGAAGAATGACCCCCTCCTCCCGTGAATCCATGCCCCCTTTAATACAGCTCAAAACCTTATTTGCCCTTGATGCTGCTGACTGGCATTGTTTGTTACAGCCAAGTTTATCATCTACAAGGACTCCAAGGTCCTTTTCCATAATGGATTTGCCTAGTGCAGTCCCATTAAGGGTATAAGTATCTTGAATATACATCCCAGGTGCATGACTTTACATGTATCAACATTGAATCTCATTTGCCACTTAGCTGCCCAGATTGCCAGTTTGTCAAGATCATGTTGCAAGGATGCCACATCCTGGATGGAATTTATTGGGCTGGATAGTTTTGTGTCATCTGCAAACATTGATACATTACTTATAATACCCTCCCCTAAGTCATTAATGAACAAGTTAAATAAAAGTGGACCCAATACTTCCTTGTTTTGTGACAAAAAGTCACCGGAGTTAGCTCCCCACCCCTAATTTGCATATGCAAATTCTTATTTGGTTCGGCTGAATCCTGTCTGAATCCCGAACCGATTCCTAGATTTGGTGCATCCCTGGAACTAATAGCCTAGTAAAAGACCCAGAACCATAATAAATATCATACATAAATCACATGCATGTAAGATAACAGCAAAATGCCTGACATAGATCTTGTAATCAGCATTCTCGTTGAAGAATTAATCAATAGAATGCATTTTGGTGAATTTCTTTGGCATGTGTAATTGTGTTTTCTTCAAGTCAAGCCATTGACAAATGGCCTGCGTAGCCCGAAACATTGCCTAAGGCATTTTAAATAAAGTTTTTCACCCTTTTCAATAATACCGGAGTGCTGCTGTTTTCATTGGATACATGTAAAGTTTGCCCTGGCAGGGGGTACAGCTTCCACCTGGGGCTGCAAAGAGCATAGTCCGCTTTTGAAGCACACCTGAACCAAATGGGTTTTTTTCAACAGAACTAGGGGAGATAGGCCATTATGGTTGGATTTAGATCCCCTTTCATAAATCACTCCCATAGTCTCAGCTTCACCTGAGCAAGTTCTAGTCCTTGAAGGATGGTGATGTCAGCCCACTCTATAGCAAGAGAACAATAAATAGTATTTATATAGTATTTTTTATAAAGTGACAGGTGCAAAGGAAGATTGGGCACAAACTGTACCTGTACAGTAATTATTTACCATACCAAATAAATCATTGACATAATTTCTCATAGACTCCTTTTTATCCAAATAGGACTGATTTTTAAAAATGATTTCCTTTTTCTCTGTAAAAATAAAACAGTACCTTGTACTTGATCTAAACTCAAGATATGATGAATCTTTATTGGAAACAAAACAACCCTATTTGGTTTATTTAACGTTTACATGATTTTCTAGTATACGTAACGGCATGAAGATCCAAATTACAGAAAGATCCATTATCCGGAAAACCCAAACATTCTGGATAACAGGTCCCATACTTATTACTACAATTGTAAAATCTAGCAGCTTAATTAGTAACTGAGCTGTTTAAGCCAATTGTCAAGGAAGAAAGAAAAGCATTAGTGTAAAATGTCCAGTAACATCCCTTTTAGGGGATAATGGTATATGAAGGGGCTTAGAGTAGAAATGCTGTGGTTACTGAAGTCATAGGTGTTTTAGGGATAATTTGTATAAAGACCTTCACCATATTTTGCACCGAAACACTAAATGCCAGCCAATACCTTTATGCCAGGCATTAGCTTTTGGCATGTTTGACATGCATGCTGATCTTCTTTTGAAATGGCCACTGATATTGGCTACTATACCCTCAGGAACTGGTATGCAGATGAGCCGTCCTGTGGCAGCGAGGCATGTGTAGTGATGTACCACCAGCCTTCTGCTCTCCCTGGTGTTGGTGGACTCTACAAGTTCCAGTGGAACGATGATCGGTGCAACATGCGCAACAACTTCATATGCAAATATTCATTAGGTTAGTTCTTTATTACATGAGTAAATCTGTCTGAGTTCCATTATGGAAAGTTCTGGTCAGCTGAAGGCACCACGCAAATGTGGATTTATTCAATGGCTGATAACAAAGGTGTACAATGAATCTAAATTGTATTGTTTGGCAGATTTTGTTCGTTTTAGGCCCATATACTGTACAATGCATGGCCAATTTAAATTAGTATGTTGAACCACAACTCAGCTGTTGGATGTTCCAGTGGATGTTACTTAATGTAGGGAGGGTCTATTGTTGCTTAGCAATGTGATGTCATGTTTGACCTGTAACCCTGTGTGATTTTCTTCTTCCTCTTCCTGTGTATGCTCTCTATGAAAAGTTCCTGTTGCAGACATGTTATGCTGAGTTCTATAAAGCAACCGAGTTACTGTTCATACAGAAGTTGGTGTGTCTGTCCTCACTTACATAGAAGCTGCACATGCAGTTCAGATCAGCTCTCTGCTCTCCAGCTAAACTGGCCTGTGTGTGGCAAGCTATTGGGATGCACTGAAGACATGTCTACAATTGGGTAGACATAGTGTTAGGTGGCAAATGTACACTACCTATGAACAAGTGTATTTTAATTCCTACTAGACTGGTTGCATTTTAACATTTTTATTAGGGATGCACCGAATCCAGGATTTGGTTCTGGATTCGGCCTTTTCCAGCAGGATTCGGATTCGGCCAAATCGTTCTGCCTGACCGAACGTATTCCAAATTCAACTTTACATATGTCATTTAAGGGTGGGAAGGGAAATCACACGAGTTTTTGTCACAAAACAAGGCACTAAAAAAAATGTCCCCACTTATTCCTTTCCCACCCCTAATTTGCCTATGCAAATTAGGATTTGGTTCGGTATTCAGCCAAATCTTTCACAAAGAATTGTTGGATTCGGCCGAATCCCAAATAGTGGATTCGGCACATCCCTAATTTTTAGTGTTTTAATTTACATAATTTGAAAGTTCAAGTATGTATTTTTTTATTCTAGAAAAAACAGATCATTCCACTACCAAAACTCCCAAAATAGGTGAGTATGGGAACTGCAATTAAATATGTAATTATTTATGGAAACAGTGTGAATGAAGGGGACATAATAAATAAAACTGTGTCTGGTGAAGAACTGAATAAAGCTTTAGGCTATGCGTAGTGACACTAAAACAGTAAGAGAACTGACGTCAGAAAGAGAGTCACTAATTTGTATGGATTTAAGATACAGTGTCTTTATTAGAACAATGCAATATGCATTACATTTGACCATAGTAGAGATATTCAGAATTATTCTTTAGAGAATGGCTTTGTGATTTTGTAAATTAAACCTTTACCGCTCTTTCACTGGGTTTTAGCTATTAATGATGTTTTTTTTTTATTGCTTTTCTGTTTTCTCAACTCTGAAACAGACACAATGAACACTGAAGATCCAGAGGACTCAGTTAAAAAAATAAATGGAACAGCCCAGAAGATTGACGGTACTCTACCAATTCATATCAAGTTATACAGTGAATGTATTTTGTATGATACAGGCTAGCTAGAACTCTACATTTTATATGTATTTAAAAATGAAAGAGCAACTTAATAACATGAACATTACCTGTCCATTCTGAAACACTCTTTTATCATTCTTATTCGATATATGTTAGCTCTGTTCATGATTGTCTCACAGTGTGAGTCTTGATTTTAAAGCAGATCTTTGCATTATGTACAATAGAAGACTTCTGGCCTTTACAATTGTATGTGTGTGCGCTAGAGTCCTGCGCAGAACCAATTTCTAAGACCTGGACCCGACCCAAACACGCAGCCCACGACCCGAACTGCAACCCGCATATTTACCCACTTTGATCCACTACCCGACCCAGACCCGCAAATGCCTTATCTGCAAACCAACCCGCAACCCACCAACCACCATCAAACAGGAAGTGAAGTTGCTGCAAACCGGAAGTGGCATCATCAAAAGTGGGCAGGGACAGAAACAAGTCTAGTGTGCGCTCTATTAGAGTAATCACATCCATAGAATTGTAAAGATCAAGAAAAAGATATACAGTAGCACGCCTCACCAAAAGTTATAAAACATTTGTATCACCCACTTGCGATTTTCGTTATTAACAATTTGTAAAGGTTTTTTACAGTGAGAGCTGTGAAGATGTGGAATTCTCTCCCTGAATCAGTTGTACTGGCTGATATATTAGATAGCTTTAAGAAGGGGTTGGATGGCTTTTAGCAAGGGAGGGAATACAGGGTTATGGGAGATAGCTCATAGTACAAGTTGACTAGTCTGATTGCCATCTTGGAGTCTGGAAGGAATTTTTTCCCTCTCTGAGGCAAATTGGAGAGGCTTCCGATGGGGTTTTTTGCCTTCCTCTGGATCAACTAACAGTTAGGCAGGTTATACAGTATATTGACATAACAGGTCCAACTTGATGGATCTGTGTCTTTTTTCAACAGAACACTATGTTACTGACATCACCAAACTCACATCAGAGCAGAGTGAAATTAGTGATTATTGTGGTGACCACAAAAGTTTAGGATAGGGACCCCCCATGTCACTTCTACGGTGATTGTAGCAATTGATATACAAATTATAAAAGTTGTATAAGCGTATCATACAGGTTTAGTGTTTAATCTTGTTTCTTATATAGTAGCACAGTTTGAAACACCTACTAGTAGTTAAAATAAATAATACAAACAGCTCCAGTTGCTGACCTTTCTCTCAGAGCCTGGAGCAACTGGAGCTGTTCTAGGGGACTAAGAAAGTTCACTCCCTGACCCCCGTCTTCCGATCTGCCTGATCACGACAAACAGAGAGAAGAGGTACATGTTGGCGGGGGTAGGCAGCGGAGGGGTGTTACATACTTCCCAACTGTCCCGTTTTGATCGAGACAGTCCCGATTTTGTCATGAAATGTCCCAAATTTCACTTTGATCTCTGCACTGAACAGCCAGAAACATATACATAGTTTCTAACTTGATTGTATTTTGGCAGAGAGCCCATAACTGCCAACCAGGTGCACTTAGATACTTTTGTAACAATTTAAGATAAGCAAATAAGTAGTTGTAACAATTTAAGAGAAGCAGGTCTCTTGGGGAAACTGAGACTAGCAGCTTAAAGGGCAATTCACCTTCATTAGCAAAGCTGTAATAACACATAAAAAACACAGAAATGTGTTCAGGCTTTCATAACCTGCCAAATTTTGTAAATGGTAATTTTGTGTATGGTCATTAGGAGGTGTGGCCACAAACATGTGCATGGTCAGAGTTTTCAAATCTTTTTGTTTCAGAAAAGTTGGGAGGTATTGGTGGCAGCTGGGGAGGGGGCTGTACTAGTGGGGTGTTGGGAGAGGAAGGGGGCCCTACCCCTCCAATCAGATGCTGTATGCAGGGCAGTTTGTGTGACCCTCACCACTGGGTCTGACTGGGCAAGAATGAACCCTTTGAAACAATGAGACATAATGCCAATTTACACTGATATCTTGAGAAATGGAAATGCATCAGCAAAATGACACACAGAGAACAACTATATTTGCTATACGCATCTTTTAAAGATCTGTTTGTGAGGTTTCTGCTGCTGACTGATCCTTTAGACATTAGACTACTTTGCCTATTAACATAGCCCACAGCTGGAACCTGGACACAATATGTCTTTGTAATAAAGTGATTTTCCATTTATTAAAATTCCCATTCATGGATCTGTGAGTGTCTGCTATAAATCTCTAGTATGAATTACCTCCTCCAGCTCCAGGGTTCCCCTGTGTGAATAGGTGCCCTTCCAGTATTGATTGAGCCGTATAATATGGATAAGCACAAGGGACAATGGATAAATAGAACAAAAGCAGCACTATGGCAATCATAGGAAGGCAAATGAATGATGTTCAACAATCATGATACATAAAAAGTCAGATTTCAGAGTCATTTGTCAAAAGAACATTTAGTGCAATATTATATGCAATATCTTGTGGTAAGTGATACAATTATTCATTGTTCATTCTTTTATGGCATTTCAGAGAATGTTGTCCATTACATCCTTATCGCTGCAATCCCTCTACTCACATTATTTGTGATATTCATTGGAGTTCTTTGTTGCTGTATTGCAGAAAAGAGGCAAGTATCTTATTATGTTATCAACTATTTATAATACACAGGAGCTATGAATATCCTGTAAAATACATTATCCTATTTGTCTGTGTATTCTTCCTCCCGTGGTCAATGAATCAATTCATATGGTTTCCTGCATCACCTCTATGCTGATGAGGCTCAGAATTTCACTTGTCTCCTAATCTCACACAGATCTTTGTAACCCAGGTTTCTTCTTATCTATCAGATACATCTGCTTCGATGTCCCAGTGCTACTTTACATTAAATTTGTCCAAGACAGAACTGTCTCTCTTTCCCACCTCCAGCACTCGAGTATCCCAGCAATTTCTATTACGGTTATAGGTAGATTTATTTTAGATAAGGTTACAAATCTAATGTAGGGGAGACCTTTGCTGATCTTTCATGTTCATAGAGCTATGGACAGACATAATAGACAGCAAAACCAATTGTAGAATACTGAGAGCTGAAGAACTTCTACAACAGGAGAACTAAAGTTTAAAGATGAATGCTTTATGACTTTGTAACCAAGTGCAAATATTTATATATATACATACATACAGGTGTGGGACCTGTTATTAAGAATGCTTGGGACCTGGGGTTTTCCAGATAATGAATCTTTCTGTAATTTGGAACTTTATAACTTTTGTCTACTAGAAACTCATGTAAATATTAGATAAACCCAATAGACTGGTTCTACTTCCAATAAGGATTAATTATGTCTTAGTTTGGATCAAGTACAAGGTACTGTTTTAGTATTACAGAGAAAAAGGAAATCATTTTTAAAAATTCGGATTAATTGATTATAATGGAGCCTATGGGAGATGGCCTTTCTATAATTCGGAGCTTTCTGGATAATGGGTTTCTGTATAACGGATCCCATATATACATATATATTCAGATATTCAGAATTTTCATATTCGTGGTGAAACACATTCCAATCGGACGTTTTGGTCCCACTTGAAAAAGTTCCCTAGGTGGGACCAAAACATCAGATTGTAATGTGTTACACCATGAATAATAAATTTTGAATCCTTCTACAATATATATATATATATATATGATGGCTGTTCTGCTTAATTTTGTTCAACATCAGGCATTCCATGGCAATTTTAGCCTGTACACACTGTATGAGGTAATTGGTCCATTTGGTTAATTTGACCACATGGGGTGCCAATTGGGTCCTGCCTAGTATGTCTAAAGGTGGCCATAGACATGCCATCTCCCGACCTGCCACTAACCATTCCAATCAAATAAAGTCCTAAAAGAACAGATCAGACGATGTTCTGCCCCTGACAGCAATCGTACAAAAGTTATGTTCGACAAAAGCTGGTGACAGTCTCCAACTGATATCGTCAGATCGGCAATAAACGCAGAGATATTATCAGCAGCCTACAGGAAATTTCTAACCTGTCTGATCAACTGACAACCGATCACCAGCTCACGAATAATGACGGGCCACTCCACACACAGCCGAAAATCGTATGAAACTGAGATTCATACGATCAAACCTTTGCGTCTATGGCCAGCTTAAGGCCATCATATGACCTAAATAATAATAGCCTGAACTCTTCCATCAAATGATCTTTCCACCCAGGACTAGGGATTTTGCCTTGTTTTGTGGTGGAAATGACGCCCATACACTTGTAGGCAACCTGGTAAAAAGAAATGAAGCAATCTGGTAAGTTGGTGTTGGACAGCACATTTGGGTTACTTTAAGGGAAAATATACCCCCTTTTTTGGACTTGAGCTCATTCATCTAGGTTTATATAGAAAAGGTGCATAAACACTATCTGAAATTACAGAAATAAATATAAATGTATTTTATTATACACAGACATACCTGATTCCACAGATTGAAAGAAAACCATGAAAGCCTTGTCTGTGCTCACAGTGGCAGCTCCCCACCCACATAGGCTCACAGTGTAATGCAACCCCACCTTCACCTTGTTCTATTGCAGAATGATGGATGGTGCACAAATTCTCTGGAAAGCAGAATCCACCACTTTACAGTGGAACAGGGTAGGGAAGGTTGCATGAAATATGAACCCAAGACAGGTGGACCCAATAAGCAGACAGACTAACATGGTTTCCTCTGGCATCAGGTATGTCTGTGTAAAAAAAAATATATTTATTTTTGCAAGTTCAGATGTGTGTTCATGCAGCTTCTTTTTACAACTGAATGAGCTCATGTCAAAAATGATGGCAGCTTTTCCTTTTGATAATCTATAAATGAGAAGCCATCTTAAAAGATTACTGCAATTTCCTTTTGAAGTTCTGGAGTAATATCCATTTTAACTTATAACCCACAATTAAAGGGGACCCGTCACCCACACCTGAAAATCTGTATAATAAAAGTCCTTTTAAAATTAATCACGAAACCCAAATTCCATGTTGTATTAAAACAACCATACTGGTTAGAAACTTATTTAAAACTCTCAGCTGTCAATCATATGTTGCATGCCCCTCCTCAGGGCCGCTCCGACCATGAGGCAAGGTGAGAATCTTGCCTCAGGCGGCACGGAGCGGCCAGTTACCAAGGGTGGCAAAAAGCCGCCTCTGGTAACTTTAACTGGCTCTTCTAGTGCAGCGAGCGCATCAGTGATGTGGCCCCTCCTCCACCCGCTCCGACGCTGGAAGTTAGAAGAACGGAGCAGGAGGAGGGGCGGCATTGAGCCTGCTGCCTTAGGCGGCAGCAGCCCCTGAAACGTGCCTGCCCCTCCTCTATGCCTTAGGCTCCTGGATTCTACTGATTGATTCACTTTGGTGTTCCGGAGTAGTGCCTCCCCGCTTTTTGAATTTTCTGTATGATCTAAAGCTTGTCTTAATAACTGTGTCCACAAAATGGCTGCTGCCTGTTTCAAGTGATTGTGAATTCCAAGACTAAAAGAAACAAGATTTAAATAATTTATTTAGTGTAAGTGAAGTTTATTTTGCTTGACTTGACATCATGAAACAGGATTTGGAATTATTTTTTAGGTTGTCAGGTCTCCTTTAAGAAAGTTCCATTGCTCTGACCACTTATCTAGACTTATTCCTGGTGCCTGGAACTGTCTAGATAGCCTGTACTGTTAGATCTACATGAATATACTTTCATCTTTATCTAAACTTTACTTCAGGAAAGAGAGAAACAGTGAAACAGCTGTTAAAGAACCAAGCTTCTGGATGTCTCCAAACCGTAGGAACAGTCCAAATCTAGAGGTTTACAGCGTCATAAAGAGGCAAAACGAGGCAGACTTGACCGGGACCAGGCCGGATATCCGCAATTCTTCATTCCGAGTACAATCAGGGGAAAACTCTCCACCAGACAACCTCTCTGGGGACTATGATAATTTGGAAAGGAACCACTCAGAGAGCGGCTTTGTGACACTGGCCAGCACAGAGAGTGGATTTGTTACTAATGAACTGTATGAACTGTCTAGTGAAAGATTCGGCAGGAGCACAGAGTCTGGCTGGGTTGAAAATGAAATCTATGGATATTAAAATTAAAAGAAAAAACTATATTGAAAATGAGCAGATGTTCAGTGGACATGCTAACTATTTTTTCATCAAAATATTATCTTAAATTTGATTCTGCTATTTCTGAATGGAATAAATGCTAATCATTCTGGACTGCAATATTTACTATCCTATCCCTTCTAAGATTCCATGGGTTTGTGTTAAAGGAGAAGGAAAGCTACGGAGGCATTTTATTGCCAATAGATTAGCTGCAATAGTGCAAGCTAGAATGCTATATTTATTCTGTAGAATGTTTTACCATACCTGAGTAAAAAGCTCTAGAAACTCTCGGTTTGTTTAGGATAGGAGCTGCAGTATTAATGTGGTGTGACATCACTTCCTGCCTGAGTCTCTCCCTGCTCTGGGCTCAGATTACAGTAGAGAAGGGAGGGGGAGGGGAAGAGGAGAAAACTGAGCATGCTCTTGCCCAGGGCAATGAGGTTTAAGCTGAAGGCAGGAAGTCTGATACAGAAGCCCATGTGTACACAATAGAAGGAAAGAAATGCAGTGTTTCTTTTGACAGGGGACTCATAGCAGCACTACTTTGGGGGGTTACTGGTATATTTAGATGGACCTTTCTGATAAGGCTTACTTAGTTTTAACCTTTCCTTCTCCTTTAAAGAGAATATGGAGAAAACAAGTTAGAATTCAGTGCCCCTATAATATATTGGATTAAAGCAAGATATTTTGTTCAATTACACAAATGCAGTTCTTACATGCTGAAATAGTTCTGTTTATTTGTGATATACAGTAGAACCCCCATTTTATGTTTTTCAGGGGACCGGGAAGAAATAATGTAAAATTCCGGGAAAATGTAAAATTAGGGAAATGTGTTAAAGTAACTTTTTCTTCAAGTACTGAAAGGAAATAAGCACAGGAGTCTGTTTTACTTTGAAATACAATATTTAACGGTTAAACATTGCAACACTAATTTTACACTATTGGGGGGTCATGTGCAAGGTCTCTCTGTCAGTCACATACACAATCTAAAGCAATAAGTGATTGGTGCAGGACTGTATAAGGGGCAGACTCATTGGAATTGACTATTTACAGGCAGAACCATGGCAAATTATACATCTGTTAGTATTTTAAACCTCTTTATTTCACTAATAATAATATTCATAGAGGGAAAAAAGCAGTTTTAGAGTACATCAGGACAACATTTCAGGGAAAACATTACTCAAAATCAGCGAAATGCACCCATTGAAATGCATTATAAATTGGTGGGAGCACAAATAAAAAATGTAAAATGCTTAAAATCAGGGTATTTAAAATTGAGGTTTCACTGTAGGTACTTTTTATTGGAACTCAGACATTCGCAACTTCCCACCAAAGAATTAGGTTGTATCTCCATATACAGAGGGCACTGCAGCCTGGTATATTACCAGCATAAACTAGATGGGCAGCCAATGCTCCTCTTAATATATATATACTGTATATAGAGAGAGAGAGAGAAATTAAGAGTTAATAGAGTTAAATACATTCAGGGATGGAATCTTTATTAATCGTACTGTATGTGGCAGAATAAGAAACATTTTGGGCCCAATGTTCAACTCTGACAACAGGCCAAACACTTACAAGTCCAATTTGCATCAGTGCAACAACCAGTGTTCAGCATTGCAATGAAACTGAAAAGTTCATCTGTATATATAACACAGTCCATCTCTCCCATTTATCTCTCTTATATCGTCCATCTCTCCCATTTATCTCCCGTATATCGTCCATCTCTTCCATTTATCTCCCTTATATCGTCCATCTCTAGTGTCGGACTGCAACACCAGGGGCCCACCAAAAAACCTTAGACCAAGGCCCACCAAAAAACTGCAGACTAGGGGTCCACTCTCAGTACTATTTTCTTCCTCTCCTCACTCCTTCCTTCCCCTAGTCTCTTTTCTTTACATACTGTAATCTATTATTCCATCTATTAAGTCTCTTTGTTCTCATAGAAATAAGGAATGGCCATGAAATAATAGGCCAAATGTTTAGCAGCATGATGGCCCTCTTGCACCTGGGCCCACCGGGAGTTTTCCTGGTATCCCTGTGGGCCAGTCCGACACTGTCCATCTCTCCTATTTATCTCTTGTATATCGCCCATCTCTCCAATTTATCTCCATTTATTGTCCATCTCTCCCATTTATTTCCTGTATATCACCCATCTCTCCAATTTATCTCCTGTATAACATCCATCTCTCGCATTTATCTCCCGTATATCGCCCATCTCTCCAATTTATCTCCCTTTTATCGTCCATCTCTCCCATTTATCACCTGTATTTCACCCTTTTCTCTCCTGTATCTCGTCCATCTCTCCCATCTATCTCTCGTATATCGTCCATCTCTCCCATTTATTTTCCACTTATTTATTAAAGTCCTCTTATCTGACAGGGTGCATGGTCTAGCTGGGGGCAAACAAAGAAAATTTAGAATATACTGTAAGTATAGGGCCACTAATCCATCTGATAAAAAAGTTATGACAGAAACTAAGGTGAGATATTTGTTGCAAGGGCCAGTTCTAGCACAAAGGGTGTATAATATTGCTGGGGATTATATGGTAATGGACTCTTAAAATATCAAAAACCACTAGTTCTAGTTAACCTTGGGGTTGGAAATATATATCATGCTTTGCATTCGCGTGAATAAATGGGCTGCTTTGATACTTTTGCCAGGGCTGCTTTATTCCTCCCAGTCCGGCCCTGGCCCTCAGCGTAGTTTATTCTGGGTGGAAAAAGCACCAAGCAATTCACCAAGGCTACATATATTGTTTAATAGATGTATAAATACAGTAATCTTACAAGGCATCTCATTATGCCAAAAGTAACATGGGATGCAGTATTAGGTATTTGAGTATTAGGTAGTGCTTGTTTGTTTTCACTGACCTTCCATAGATTGCTGGCTCATATTAAATCTACAAATGCCACACACTGTATACAGGGGCGTAACTAAGGAAACAGACCCTGTGGCTACAGGGGGCCCAGGAGATATACGTATAGAGATAATTCATATACAATTTCAATACATATTGGTCAGTACAGGTCAACCTCTAGAAATTTTGGGGACCTGAAAAATAATTTGGTGTGGGGCCCCTGTAATATCTAGTTATGTCATTGTCTATATACAATCTCAAGAACAGCTATGGAGGCATTTGGAAGTTTATATTGACTGACCACCATTATAGTAATATATACATGATAATCCCTATGAAACATACATTTTATTTAATATCTTAGGTAATACAACATTGGCAAAGGACCATGGCAGCATCATGTTCAACCCTCCATCGCATACACCCAGGTCAGTACTTAATGTGTGACTATATTTTTAAATTTCAATGACTAAAATCTGTGGGGGCTGACAGCATATCACTCCTAAAGTAATGGAAGGAGTTATATGGCACACAAGAAGCTTAGATTCAATTGTAAGACTGTAGACAGCCATTAAGGCATAGCATTCAGAAAACATATATACTTGAGTTCACAATGGCGCCGTCCCATAAAATCACATTTATTAATAACCACATTCAAAAATACTCACATCCATGAGGGAATCTGCAGCATAGAATCGGCATTTACCAATAAAGGAGAGTTAAAGCAAACCTGCTTCTGCCACATAACTATTTGTAGTGAGTTTATTTGCAATGCCGCAGGGAGCTGCAGTTTGTTTGTAGGTGGTGCCAATTATTTGCTTTGTCCAACAGAGGGAGCACTTGCTCCATTATTTTTTTGCACAACACACTGCTGTAATTTATAAGTAGACCACAAGATGTCACTAATCCCACAACAAATGCACTACAACTACATGGTACCCTGTATAGTATTGCTCCTCTTATAATCTTTTTCATAAGGATTCATACAAAATGCAGCAGGGAGCACTTTTGCAGAGATGTTTACAGAGGAGACATCTGCTTTCTGATTCTCTGGTTGAAATGTTGATTGCTCTTAGAAATCACTAATCACGAATTTGTCTTATAGAGATCATATGGAGCCACTTTATTTATATTGATAGTTAGCTCTGGAACAAACAACTAAAAAGGAAAAAAGGCATAACCCCCGGATCCTAAATCCTTATTATGAATTTTTTTGTTTAATTAACACTGAGGATTTTTGGGTGGTACAGACATCTTTCCAGGTCTGAGTTACACAAAGCACATAGAAAGTCAGGTTGCTACCCTAATGCATTATCATCATGACACAGCCTCTTAATTAATTTTCTGCTAGTGGACAGTACTATTTCTAGTGAAGCAAAGGGGGTGCTTGGAGATGAGGGTAATCTTTATCATTCGCCCTTGTCTGTGGTCCCTAGGTCTGTTGTGGTCAGCTTCCTTGTTGTTGCTACATTACCTGGAGGCTTTTGGAACTTTGTGCTGCTAATGTAGGAGGAAGAAGGAAGGTGCCTCATTACTATTTTTCTGCATACTAAATCCCAGTTTCAAAGGCTGCCTATAGCTTTCTATTCCAGCAAGCCCCAGTCACAACCCCATCCTAATGGATTGTGTGTAGTATCAGTAATGCAAACCCTCACAGTGTATTCAAGATGGTAACAGGCTTTCTGTTTTGTTTTCTTTCCCCATACATGACACCCCATACCCTGATACTCCCAAGTTCACAAGAAATATCAGAAAATGTCTGGAAATATGAATTCGCTTGGATGAGGCCACCCCCTCTAATAATAGGACTCCTTAATTAGCTAAGGTGCAATCAGTCACCTTGGAGATCCCACACTGAGTTAATTGGTCTCTGACTGTGTCAAATTGTGGTTATTCACATGATTTAAGGATACATTTACATTTAATGTGCTCTTCTGGAAAGTACATCTCAGCTACTAAGTACATCTCAGCTGTAAGGCACAATGAGGAACATGACTGGCAACGCTACTTTATGCAATAAGAATAAGACTCCAATAAGAATTATTTGGTGCTGGGGGTGATTATCAGCAGGGTCATGCGGGGGTGCTGACTCCAGAGAGAACAACAACTTTTAGGCAGTTTAATATAAAGTGACATTTGAACACAGGGCCAGACTAGCCTGCCAGAGTAGCAGAGGATCTCCTAGAAGGCCCCAGCCAAGGACAGTTCCCATCAGTCCTTTCCTATATACAGTATAGCTATTATATTCAGCACTATATCCAATTGTTCAGAGTTAGCCCTTGATCCTTGGTTCCCTGGTGGGCCATAGGAAACCCAATCTGAAACTGTTAATAATGAGCAATTTCAACATATACTGGTAAAAAAAAGACAAACTCTTTGGTTACATTTGGGCCCTAAAATTAATTTGCTGTGGGGCCCAGTAACATCGAGTTACACCACTGCTCCCAACTCAAATAGATCAGCAGGAACACTCGCAGGAGAGAAGGAGGAATCCCAGGCGGTCTCTCATTGTTAATGTGCAGAGTCAATGCTTTTCTTATTTCTCTTCTTCCTGGTAAAGCTCTGCCTCACTTTCATTTTGGCTCCAAAGCTTCTTCAGAGAGGCCACAAGGTCAGAAGCAAATACTTCTTACTGATGGGCCAGGCTATGACTGAAAATTGTCTCACTGCAGTACAAGTGATTGGCCAGGCTGTGACTGAAAATTGTCCCACTGCAGTACAAGTAGCGGCCATGTTTTTGGTTGTCCCAGATCTAAAGTCACACAGTTATGCATTAACGGAAAGGGCAAATAACACTTCCCTACACATGTATCAGTAAAAAGGGAGCCTACTATAGAAAAGTTCTAGGGTCAAGAAGAGTCACACTGTATACATGGGGCTGGCAAAGGAATTTATACCCCAGATCAGATCCATCCATACAGCTGCCATTGATATATTCTTCCTTCAACACACACTTCTGCATTAGGCACATGGACATGTAGAGCTGTAATGTACTTAGGATTAGCAATTAGCAATGAGTTTGCCAACCCTGCTTATCCCAAGCAAATCATTATCATGTTTATCATTAGCAGTAATCTTGGCATTAACAAGGCACTCTGCACTACACAGATGTCTGCTTGACCCAAAAACCTTTAGTGAACAGTTCATGTTCAAGATACACAGGAATGGGATCCGTTATCCAGAAACCCATTATCCAGAAAGCTCTGAATTACGGAAAGGCCATCTCCCATTGATTCCATTTTATTCAAATAAAACAAATTTTTAAAAACGATTTCCTTTTTCTCAGTAACAATAAAACAGTACCTAGTAGACTTAAAGGGATACTTTCATGGGAATTTTTTTTTTCCAAAATGCATCAGTTAATAGTGCTGCTCCAGAAGAATTCTGCACTGAAATCCATTTCTCAAAAGAGCAAACAGATTTTTTTAGACATAGGGCTAGACATATCGTCAGTTTCCCAGCTGCCCCCCATCATGTGACTTGTGCTCTTATAAACTCCAAGTTGGAGTGATATCACCCCCTCCCCAGCAGCCTAACAACAGAACAATGGGAAGCTAGAGAGGAGACACAATCTAAAGCAGTAAATCTCCATCGTGTAGCCAATATTAAAAAATTAAAGACGTCATTTCCAGGCCAAGACAATATGTGAAATCATTTTGGTCATACATAGGACCCTGGTAGAGTTTTATCACCCTGGACCAGTTTTCTAATTTTACTGAATAGCATAGCAAATGCTATGTTGAAATGTTGTTATGTGTCATATTTGTATTTCAAATCACAGACACTCGAAATTAGTTGTTTGGGTTTTTTTCTCAATTTGACCAAATGTAACCAAAAGAGCCTCCAACAGGAATCCTGCCTGTCTTGCGTATACCTAGCTCCTGATTCTTCATTCATGTGTTTGTCATCAGAAGAGCTGGAGTCTGAATTACACAAAGGTGTTTTGTTCTGCGTTACCCTGCTTTTCATTTTCCTGTGTTCCACTGTAGTGAAGTGCAGGACGAAACACAGCCTGTTCTTCCTTATAGTTCTGTACTAACAAAGGTATATCCAAGCGCCGAACCCATAAGTTGCGTTCCACCTGCATTTAGTGATGCGACTGTGTCAATAAAAGGCCATAAGTAACACTATGCTGCATTTCGTCCTGCTCTCCCCTGCCATGGAATGCAGCAAAATTAAAAGTAAAGGCCCTTAAAAGCCAATCTGGACTTTTTGGTTTGTCAGCAGTGTCCACAAGATGATTCACAAGTATTTCTTCTCTAATAGGCAGCACTCCAGATGTATCTTCTTAAAAAGCCTTTTTTAAGGCATTGGCTATTACACAGATAGCAGCAAAGACCAATTGGTCTTTTATGAAGCTACCAACCCAGTCTACATGCAACAATGTGTAGTTTAATGTGATGGGGCCATCTATTAGTGGCTCACATTGTTGCTAAACCCAAAAATCTTAACAATGTTACATTGTTACAAAATAAATACATAAACATATCACTCTTCTGACAATCCTAATGTTATAATTCCTCTCACCACTGATCAGAAACTATAGCAAAGTCTATATTCTCCCCCTAAAGTGCACCTCCTGCAGAAGAATAAATATATATTATTAATATATATATATTAATTAACCAGAAAAAAAAGTACTAATGTCATATTCTCTGTTGAGGTCGCGGGGAGCTAAAGTTTCCAGCCAGTGGATCTATCTAACATATTTTTCTAACAATAATGTCCCCATCAATAAATTTTAGTTGCACCCAAAGGCCTTTTCAAAGAACTGACCGGAACGAGATTGATCCATTTTTAGTATTAATAGCAGATTTACTGTATGTTGTTGGATTCTATCTCTAATACTTTGAGAGGTATGTCCGACATATATTTGTCCACAGGGACAATTATTAATTTAACAGAATTAGGAATTTGCACACGTAAAATAGCCTTTAATCTTTATTGATGTACCCTTCCTAGGGTGATACATCACATCCCCTTTCTGGGAATTGGAACAGAAATTGCTTCCCAGGCAAGGGAATGTCCCAGTTTTTCTGGAATGCAACAGCTCTTGTATGGGTGATATGCTTCCTGTATCAGATTTTACTTTCTGTATAACATTACAGGGCAACCTTTAAGTGCCTCAATTTACAGAATGCCATCACACAAGGGGGACCAGTGCCTCCTAATCGCTTCTGCAACCTGTGTGCTAACTGTGATATACTTAGAGACAAAAGGAATTTGGCTGTGTGTTCGCTGTGATTTACTCCTTCGTTTTTTAGTCACACTTTCTCAACTTTTGCATTCTAGTAATGCAGCAGGATATGCCCTCTCTTCAAATTTCAGTTCAATTTGATCCATATGTTTATGTAGTGCAGTGTCCTCAGTTACAATATGCTTTATCCAGGGCGAGAACTAGGGGTAGGTGGAAGTGGCCCTGCACTGGCTTTTTCCTACTGCTTCGGCAAGGACTTTTATCAACTGAATCGGGTAAAATTAATTAAAATGTACTAGTGTATTTTTGTCTGTAGGTTTAACATAAAGATCCGCAGACAGTGCACCTTTAGTAATACTAATTATAGTGTAGGAGTTACTTGTCAAACCTGGGTACATAGTAAAATCCAAATTTGGACCTGTCTGCATACCCTGTTTCTGCATGGGTTTTCTCCTACAGTCCAAAAACATACAGACAGGTTCCATAGTTACATTTGGTTTGAGACAATAGTTGATAATGTTCAACCCCTCTAAATTGTCCCTAGTTAATAGTACTAATGGGAGCACAAGATTTAGAGGTAATTAATGAGGGTATAAAATGGTGTGGATTTCAGTCCTTCTAAAGAACATATGGAATACAAAAGAGCTAGAAAGAAAAATTATAGAATGAAAAAAATAGCATTACTAAAAATAAGAAAATAAATTCCAAGGTATATAGACCCAAAGGCCAGAGAGACATTCTGTGAGAAAGAAAGAATGTGAAAAGAGGTTGTCAAGAGAGTAGAAAGGGGACCATCTAAGAACAGAATGCAATAGCCACAGTTGGAAATAATAATGGTGGAAATTCAAATAGGGATTTTTTGGGTTGGTGGGGAGATAGAAAAGTATATAAAAAATAGATGAGGACTGGAATAGGTTGCAAGGAAAAGAATAGGGAACAGGAAAAAAGAAGAGATACCAAATGGCAATACCCCAAGAAACCACAGAAACTCAATCACAAACATAAGAAATACAAAATGAAAGAGGAGGGTAAATTGGCACATCCCAACTGGTTTGCTGGATTAAGAAAGGTGGAGGAGTTAAAGCCATAGTAACACCTTTTGGATTTATAATGTTTTCTTTAATAGCAATAATACATTAATCACCAAAATTACTGACACCCACCACATATATTGTTGTAGAAAAACACTTCATAACACTTCCTCATATGGAGATATTACTTTCTGCAGGGGGTGCGTATTACTGCTTTATTCTTGCTGACAGTTTGACTAGTGATGTGCGGCCCTGCCCGAAGGCCGCAGGACCTGCACGTCGGGCAGGTTTGAGTTGACTTCCGCACAATGAAATTGGGCATCAGGGGACCTAGTGCCCCACTTCTGCTTCCATGTGCACCTTTTTATATACTCATGCGGACGTGCCCTGCCCCCTTGTGTGATATCACAACATGACGGGGCGAGCGCAGGTATATAAATAGGGGTTAGGGTCGGGTGTATATCACTAATTTTGACTTCCCAGTCATCTGACTTTTTCAACCTATCTGCACTAGCTGATTTGATTTGAGCTAGTTATGAACAGATAGAAAATCTCTCCTGTACTTTTTTGTTAATGAAGTTTTTAACTCACTCCCCCGTATCTGATTTATGCCTGTCCTTTGCCTGTCTATCTGCTTGCCTTTCCTTAGATTTAAAAATACGAAAAGGGCAACACAGAGCAGTACAGGAGAGAAGTTTTGTAGTCCAATGGGGAAGGAGCAGCACTGTAATAAACATGCTGTGAACTCTGACCCTGTGTGATCACATGGGAGCATCAGTATAACCTGTCAGTCAAGCAAATAAGTTTCACCTTGCAAGTCCTGATTGACAAGCCCCAAGGGACCAGGAGAGTGTGTTCGAGTTGGACATGCTTTTAAAGCAGAAGCGACCCATATCCAATTTAGATAGAGGTGGAATTGAGGAAAAACAATCTAAAGGACATATAGGCACATTCTAATGAAGAATACAATTCTAAGAGCATTATAATATAATACAATACAATACAATGCAATTTAAGTGCGTTAGCATAAAGAAAGTTAGAACAAAACATAAAAAAAGGAAAAAATAAAAAGTTTTTTTCAATCTTAGGTTCTGACACATAACCAAAGGTCTGTTTTGATTCGTGGAGAGTCATTTGTGCCTTCAAACAAATTATAATTTATTACAATTGTGAAATTTTACACACATATTTCTAAAAAAAAAAAAAAGGAGAAAAGATTCTACTCTAAGAAAAGTAAGTTAACATTGAGTTGGAAAACTTTGGAAAACTGTGAGAATGCAAAGCAAAATTTCTCGCTGGTAGCCGGAAGTGACGTCATGGTGTTGTGTGTGCTGCTGGAAGTGACATCACGTGTATTTGCAAACACTCTCCTGGAGCCTCTGAATGCTATGGTGCACATTACTAAGGGTCGAATATCGAGGGTTAATTAACCCTCGATATTCGACCATCGAAATAAAATCCTTCGACTTCGAATATTTAACAATAAAAATACATTGCAAGCTTTCAGAGCACCAAGGCCCCTTCGTCAGGCAAAATACAAATGAAAGCTAAAAAGACACAGCATATATTCTGTTAGATCAGTGAAAGGTGAACTTAAAAACTGAACAGGAAAGGAAGATTTCTGAATGTAAATGTATGGAATTATTTAACACAGTAAGACAGGGCCTTAATTTAGGGTAGGGTTTCATGTCACACTATGTGACCTGACTGAATCCAGACTCCTGGACTATTTACAACCCACCCTAATTCATTGTATTATCTCTACAATTGATCTCTATCTATCTGTAACTTCCTAATATATTGCCCATGAATACCTTTCACTGATCTAACCGAATATATGCTGTGCCTTTCTAGCTTTCATTTGTATTTGGCCTTGGTGCTCTGAAAGCTTGCAATGTATTTTTATTGTTAGCCAATATAGGTGTCACTTCTACAATACTTTTTGTATTTGTTTGTTTTTTTATTTGTTTTAGTGTATGCCAGTAATCATAGTGCAAACCCACTCACAAATCCAAAATGTATTTAACCATGTACATACAAATCGTATTCATACATGGAAAAAAAACAGTGCCTGTGCTATCAATACAATTACAAAGAACAAAACCTTTTGTGCAATATATCTTATATACATTTATAAAATAAGTATCTATAAAGTTCACCCAATCTTTTTACAGACATTTAACAATCTTCAAACGTATTTCCATCATGTGTAAGATCAAAGCTTGTTCCTGCTTAGTATTCATAGGCCTCATTGAAAAGTAATATTAAGAGTGCTATTGAAGATGTAGATAGGCGAAACACGCCGGTGTTGACTGACATCATAGAGGGAGGAAGGAGCCCATGACTAAGCACCCTGAAGGGTGTGAAACGCGTAGGGTGGATGGAGATGCTATAATTTTAATTTTTCTACCAATAAATGTATTTTTTAACTAATATCTCTGGTCTTGTGGATCCATTTGAGTGCCGGTCAGCCCTGCTTCTTTATCTTCTGCTGTACCGCTCCCTGAAGCTGGGGGTCTGGGGCTGGTGCACCCGGACCACTTTCACTGTTTGGTGAGTTACTTTACAACTAATTCTGGAGCACCTTGTCCTCCTCTAACCATTTGAATCATAGAGGGAGGAGACACAATCTGGAATGGACCCTACCTGAGGATTTTGCAGAGAAAGGTTTGACAAGTCTAATTTTACTTTAACATTCATATTCAAATATGGGTTTTACCTATTTGTATGTCCCCCCCCACTCTCTTCCTATTTAATGTAGTCTTTCAACACTAAGAAGAAACAAGCTATGATCTTCCACACATTGTTGATACATAAGAAATGTGTCACTTGAACAATACACAGAACTGGGGTGAGCTTGTTTCCTATGGTAGGGCACAGTTCTCATACTGGCTGTGATGCCAATAACATGAGCATGAGCACTAGCATGAGAAACAATCTCTTCCCAGCTCCCTTTCTGAGATCAAATGTTGCTTCAGTGGTACATACAGTATAAGCAAAGAGATCTTGCCCTAGTGCAGCAGAAATGTTAATAAAAGGACACATATAAGGGGGAATGGCACATGAGGATTGAGGAAATCCCAGATGGACAGAGATGTAAAGTAGCGAGAGAATGGTTTCTGTGGAGAGGAGTATCAAAGCTGAAGTTTAAAGGATTTCTCAGGATATGTATTAGAGCAGTGTGCTCCTGTAGCAAATGGAGTGCACTGAATAAAGCTTTGCTGCACAATATACAACATTCCTCCTGTTCCTAGCTTAATACTCACTAAACTAGCAGAGGCAGAAGCATATTTGACAGTATTTGACAAAGGGGCTCAAGCAAGTAAATGGCCAGAGAATCAGCGGGTCATTCATTTGGCACCCTTTCTGATCAGCAAAACACAGCAAGCATAAAGCAAACTTAGGAATGAGAATGATAGGCAAAATTCAAAAGTGCCATTTTAAGGCGGTATAATAGTCACACTGATACCTTCCAGCAGAGGTTCTGAGACTAAAGCGACCATGGAAAGGCAGAACCCAGAGAGATCTTTAGGCTAGTAGCATAAAATGCAGCATATAAACACAGGCCGAGAATCTGCACAGAGCGGCACTGCAATGGCTTTGGTGCTTACATACTGAGCAGATGTTGTTGCGAAAATGCCTACCCATGCATTTCATGCATGACAAAAATCCAACTCTGTGGGGCAGATTCACTAAAGGACGAAGTGGCTGACTTCAACGACATTTCACCAGAAATCCTATCAGCAGGGACATCGGCAATTCATTAACAGGCGTAGAGAACAATTCGCTAGCGAACAAGACCGTTGCTAGCGTTCGTTCGCACCCTATCGCCAGGTGACTTTTCGCTCTGTTGAACGGTTGTTACTCTGCAAATTCACTAAGATGCAAATTTTACTGAACGTTACCTCTTTCACCAGAGTTTACTTCACCACATCAGACCCGGCAGACTGATAAAATGAAGCTACATCTTACTTAATACGCCAGGTATGCATTAAAGTTGTAAAAAATGCTGCCGATTTTTCGGGATTGCCTTCAAAAGTCCAAACTATTAAAGATTTATGTGTGAGGAATTTTTTAAAATTAATTTGAGGAGCATGTCACATTTGTTTAAGGGTCGGCTCATGTCTAGAGCATAAGAGGACCTCTTCTGTCTTTATTATGGCTCATAGGACGTGTTTAAAAAGTGGCCACTTCAAGCATTTGCATCAAAACTACTAATAAAGACATCCATAAGACTTTTAGGTACCAGTCCTATTCAAATTAACCTAACCTTAAGAGTGCTAGCAAAGTTTCACTAGGCAGAAATGAACACTAGTGAAAATTCGCTATGAAATGCTCACCCAGCCAAAGTAACGCTAGTGAAAATCCGCCAGCATTCGGCAGCTGAGACGCAACTTTGCATATTAGTGAATTAGCGTAGTAGTAGTGTGGTGAAGTGGTCACTGGCGAAAATTCGCCCTTTAGTGATTTTGCCCCCTTGTGTCTGCAGTCTTCCATGCAGTGTCTTTCAGAGCAGACACAGGAGTGAGCAGAAGCCAGTGGATTGGCTGATTCTCGGGCCTGTGTTTATATGCAGCCACATCTGACCGAGTCAAGCAAACAGTTGCTGGAAATTATTCCTGAGCATTAAACCCCACTATCAGAGAACGGAGTTGTCTGACATGTGTGTTATGACAAGAGGGGTCATTTACAACACAATAATGTAACTCTGTATAAGCTAGGAAAGAAATCATGTTTTTTTTCTTGATTTTCATATTATTAACATGACTAATATGACCAGTTGTTTGAAGTAACAGAATGTTATACATCCATGTGATTTATCTGGGTGATCCAGGACAGGATGGACTTCAGAGTTGCAATCTTTATTTCTATACCATAATTTTTAAGTTTAATCTCATGGATGAGTGCCTTTCTCAAATTTATATGCTTCTACTAAACATCAAGGTTTTTAATAAAAATGTGAGTGTTTCTTGAGCACTACAAGGAAATGGGATGTTGCCATTTCTCTCTGGGACACTATGGGGCAAATTCACTAAGATTCGAAGTTGCGCCAGGCGCAACATCGCAGCGCTTCGCCAGGCGTGGTTTCGCCAGCGCTCCGCAAATTCACTAAAATCCGAAGTTGCGCACAGGGGTAGAGTAAATTTGCGAAGTTGCGCTAGCATTGATTCGACAAGCGAAGCGAAGTTTCGCTAACGATGGTTCATTTGCATACGGCGCCAAATTCAAATTTCAATGGAGGAATACGTATCAGCACTACAAATGTCTAGAAAACCTTCAAAACATCAAATAAAAATTTTATTTTGCCCTACACATGTGCCCACTGCCTAGGTAAGTTGCCATGAGTCAGGAAATGTAGGGGGGAAGGAGGGGAGCCCTAAAAATTTTTCGATCTTTTTCAGCCTATCACCCATAATGTAGAAAACACGCCAGCGTTTTTTGGGACTTAGAAAAAATGTTGACTTTTTTTGAAGCAATCCCTATCTACTCTATTGCGTTCCGCCTGGTCTGAGGTGGCGAAGGAAGTCTAGCGTAAAAGGTATCGTTCAGTACACTGCGCGCGTTAGTGAATTTGCGTAGTTACGTCACTAGCGAAACTTCGCCAGGCGTAAGGGTGCGAAGTAACACTAGCGAAACTACGCCAGCGTTCGTTAGTGAATTTGCGCAGTAACGAAAATGCCAAAGGCTAGCGAAGTAACGCTAGCGTTCGGCGCTTCGGCGCTTAGTGAATTTGCCCCCTGGCGTCCATCCTAGCCCCCCCCACACACACACATACACCATTTACCCTCTCCTCCTTTGTCACTATACATTCCGGGCAGCAGGCCCGGATTTGTGGAAAGGCCACCTAGGCCCGGGCCTAGGGCGGCAGGATTTTAGGGGGGCGGCATGCTGCCCAACCACACCCACATTGGTTCAAAAACACAGGTGATGCGCTGGAGATACAATCATATTTTAAATTACCCAAGGGCAGAGGAGCAGGCTTGGTAGCCAGGGCCCACCTGGTTTCTTCCTGGTATCCCAGCAGCCCAGTCTGACACTACGCAGATCATGCTGAAATCTTCAGTCTTTTGATAACATTCCTTTGAAAATGCACACAAAATCCATTTGCATAATGCAAACCACTAAGGGCTACAGTATACATTGATGATTAGTCACCTAGAGGGCAACTTTGGGCTACTTCAGAAAAATAAAGCAACACATATATTTTCCCAATGAGGATTTACATTATTGCCAATGGGAAGGCATTTGCAGGAGAGGATTTATTGCAGTCAACTAATCTTCATGTGTGCCATCACCCTAATGCAAACCAAGCCAATAGTACCAACATTTTTGACCACACCCCAAAGATTAGGTATGTTTTGCAAAGATAAAGGTCAGTCAGTTCATTGGGGGACAATTTTTTAATTCATTGGTGATCAGTGGTGGGCAATGGTGTTTAAACCCTACACACCCAACTGTCCATCCACCTGCTCTGCGTTGACAATGCGTTGACATTGATGGAGCTGCACTATTAACTGAAATTTCGAGAAAAAAAAAAATTCCCATGACAGTATCCCAAGTCACTTAAGTTTCTATGTTATTTCCATATGTTTCTATGTTAGTTACGCAAATTACTTATGTAACACTCAGGCCAGGCACCCCAAAATTTGACCAGACCCGTAACAAGTCACCCCTGTACTGCCTGATGGTGACCATATATATAGCTGGTGTAGTAGCACTCCCATACAAAAAACAATAGCACAGGTGCATTCAGGGAAATGTGAATCCATACAATAAAAATTATAGCACTATAGGACTTGGTGGTTATCAACTTTTCGGTCCCAGCAAGAGGACCTTTCTCAAGAGATCCCATACAAACCCACAATGCCACAACCTAAAATAGACTGCTAAATGTGCTGCAGAGCGGTCTGCAATCAAACAGCTGGTAAATGTCACATGATCAGTAATGCAATCACTAATAGTACTATTACTTTAAATACTTATATTATCCAAAATCCACACTTAAAAATAAAAAACTAGACAATATATCTCCTAGTTCATTACACTTACAGTTAAAAACAAGACATTTTGTAACCACAGATGTTATCTAATTAGTTACTTGAACATAAAACAGATTAGAATAATAATGTTACAATTATGTCCTAAATTTAGAGTATAATTGGCACAATGTATCAATCTACCTGACTGCAAGGGACTGTTGCATCCATAGTTAATTTAATAATGTTTTAAAAGTTCTGTGTTTCCCCATTTTTTGAGAGCTCGCTATATGCCAAAATACCATCGGTTAAACAATTGAGTGTCACTGTAATAACACACCTAATCTAATTTTGCTCTATAGGGGAAGGGAACTATCTAATAGTTAATGGGTCTCGGAAATATCCTCGGGCATAATGTGTTAAAAGGAGACTGTGTTTTATATATGCTGGGTCTATTCATAAAAACCTGTAAGTCATGGTGTAATCTACTAGGAACAAGACATAGGTTGTATTATTATTGTAGTATTATTATATATATATATATATATATATATATATATATATATCCCTCCAGTGTTTCTAGCAAGAGTATCATATCTGTTCTCTTAGCACAATATATCTTGACCTTAGACTGTAATAAGTACCAAAAAACTGTAAAAAACAGTCTCTGGAAAGTGCTGCAGAACATGTTGGTGGTATATAAATAAAGGATAATAATAGCCTTTTTCATAAAGAAAGCCTTTCCGAGGACTGGAGGAAAGTACACAAATGTAAGTTGTTTTCCTTGAGAAGAAGTGCTATAACAAAACTTGTATTTTGCAGCTGGTGGCATCGGCAACCCCCCTGAGGAATATGGGAAGAAGAATGTCTTTACAGGAAGGATTCTGAATGCAGGACTTGGCATTTGTGCAGATGTGACACAAGCAAATAAAAGAAAGAACATCTTCATTCTATTTTTCAACAGGGCAGGGAGATCATACCTCCTTTCCCCTTGCTTTTTACAGCACATAGAAAATGTGTAGCAAAAACTTCTAGTTGTGTATATTTTTTTAGTTTCCATCACTATGTAGAATCTGTTATTTATTATGGGTACATGTTTTCTCTTTTCATATGTGTATCTTCTGTCCTGTATTAAACCTAAAATCCGGTTAATCGTTTTAAGACTGGGTGGGTCAATCTACACACCTATAGATGGTTCTGAACTACAATTTCCTGTTATAGCTCAACGACGTCCAGATACCTGTTTGAATAGCTTGTGTTTTAGAAAATATATTTATTTTTATTATTATTATTATTATATTAAGTATAGCATACCTCCCAACTGTCCCGTTTTGAGCGGGACATTCCCGCTTTCGACAGCTCAACCCGCTGTCACGGATTTCTACTGATAATTCCCGGGTTTCTCTTTGATCTGCTGCACTGAACAACCAGAAACAGATAAAAAGTTTCTAACTTAATTGCGTCTTGGCAGACAGCCCGGAATGGATATTTGACATACTTTTGTGACAGTTTGATAAGATAAGAACTTAGACTCACAGCTTAAAGGGCAATTCACCTTCATTTGCAAAACTATAATAACATATAAAAACCACAGAAATGTGTTTAAACTTTCATAACCTGCCAAATTATGTAAAATGAACATGGTAATTAGGGGGTGTGGCCACCAAAATGGGTGTGGTCAAAGAAATTTCAGTGCGCCAAATCTTTATGTTCCTCTTTCTGTTACCTAAATGTTGGGAGGTATGGTATAGGCAGATCATGTTTTCAGTGTCGGACTGACCCACTGGGATACCAGGAAAAGTCCCGGTGGGCCCAGGTGTCAGTGGGCCCTTGTGCTGCTAAACATTTGGCCTTTTTCATGGCCATTCCCTGTTCCTATGAGAACAAAGGGGCTAAATAGATGGAATAATAGGTAAAGTATTTATAAATAAAAGAGACTAGGAGAATAGAGGTTGAGTGAGGAGAGGAAGAATAATCGTACTGAGTGTGGGCCCCTGGTCTGAATGTTTTTGGGTGGGCCCCTGGTGTCCCAGTCCGACACTGCATGTTTTCAATACAGGCACTACTTATGTGATTTAATCTGAAGGCAATTAAAGTAAAATTTGGGGTGAATACTTATTTGCCCATATCAATAGTCTTGGAAGTCCATATTGAAGGTCAGTTAGAATGACATTTGGGATTGGGAATAACACGTATTTGCTGCCCTAGATATATGTGGAACTATGGCTGAACGGATTAATGTTTTACATATATCTGTAACAGTGTTATGAGATAACAAGGACCCTAACAAAATGTCGGCCATTAAAAGGGGGGCTACAACCTTTAAAAACGAAATGCTACTGTAAAGCTTATGCCATGGGGGATTTTGACTGGCACTCTGCTCAGGCAGAAAACAGCATTGGTCAAAACCCCCAAAATTGCCTTGCATGTTTGCCACCCCTTGCCCTGGTGAGGGGTGACAGGCCATTACCAGTATTTTCACTGCCGCTGTTGAGCAAATAAACTACTGTACTCGGGAGATAAGGTTGTGGATTTCAGTATGTAAAAGTTAATCAAAGTAATTTGGCACATGAAAATACATTTCTGATGCTCAATGAGTCAAATTTTTCTAGCATTTGAAGCACATTATAAGTATGCCAGAGCAATAACACTTGTCAGTGAATTTTGGCCCAAAAATGTGAACGTGTGTCTTTGAAGAAAAACAGATTGGTGTTGTTGCCCCCTGCAGAATGCCATGTGACATTACCCCTAAGACCAAAGAGTATACAATTGGACACCCTAGATATTTTGGAAAACCTAATCTGAAGATCTGTCAGGAGATTGTATCTACTCTTCCAGTTTGCTAGATGTGATAATGAAATGGAGGCTCAGGTTGAGGGGTTGGGCTGAAATTATAGGTGTCAGAATCAACCCCCACCCAACCTGACAAGAAAGACAGGATGTATGCTAGACATTCCCAGGGGATGTTAACTATCCATTATAACTATAAGCAGATGATTTATTGTGTTATGTGCATCAGTACTAGTGATAGTTACAGCACCAGGTGTTTTCTCCACCAATTGTGACAGGCAGTTCCCATTCAAGTCTGTGGCAGATACCACAGGCAGTGATGTTGATGGAGAAAATGCTGCGTGTAATATATGCAACCTGTTTATGTTGTCAGTAAAAACTAGAAATTCCAAGGTTCTCATTAGTGATTAGCGTTACTTCAAGGGCTGAGTACCAGATGCTCTGTGGCAGCCAGTGAACATGGTTAGTGATAGGATTGGCTGTAAAAGCTGAAATGGTCTTATATCATAATCCAGCAAGGTTAGTTTTCTGAGCAGTCAACAACACCGAAATATAACAAGTCAATTAAACTTTATGTGCAATGTAAGCCATTAAATTTGAATTTAGGGTAAGCATTTTTTCCCCTTTAGTTTACCAGCCCTTCTCAGACTATGGCACACAATGACTGTTACACAACTGTGGGGCCAAATTGCCCTTAACTGTCTGTTGCCACTTGTCACCTAAAAACAGCATGGGAAAACTTTGTCTGTGGCACACACAAGTAGTGACAACTGGCTTCTCTCCTAGAGGTCACACGTTAGGAGCCAGTGAAAAGGGGAGATTAAGTGGTTTGCCTGAAGGCAAGGCACAATTCCTTTCATTTTTTATTATGACATGACATGCTTATGTTTATATATGAATCAAACCACCCATTCTGAGAGGAGGAGACTATGGGCATACATTCTTTCCACTGTATTCAAATGCTCTCCAGTAAATATAATTTGATTTTGGTTCTGCAGTCATTTTGGCAATCATCCCCTTTAAAGAGTCAAGACAAGTAGTAATTCACAGAAAACAGAATCTGTGCAAAGCCAAGAAATACAAACATAATACACTCATACACACACATATACCATACTTCCCAACGGCAAATATTTTGACCATGCCTATTTTTGTGGCCACGCACCCCTAATTACCATGTTCATTTTACAAAATGTGCCAGGTTATGAAAGCTCGAAAAACAGGACAGTTTGGAGGTATACATGTACACAAACACATACAGCTGGGGTTTGACTTAACTCGGCAAGTTAAAATAGTATTTACAAGGAGTGTGTATGTTCTGCCTCTGTGGGTTTTCCCCAGGGTCTTCAGTTTCCTCCCACTGTCCAAAAACATAAAAGCAGGTTTATTGGCTAGTGACCTTAGATTGTGTTGAGTGAATGTGATAAGAACCTTAAAGTGTAAGCTTCATTGGGGCAGGGATTTTTGTGAATGATATATAATCTCTGTAAATAGCAGTAAAACATGTTGCTGCTATAAAATTAAGGATAATTAAACAAATGCATACAATTTGCTTAAAAATTAAAATCCTCATTTATTCCGTAAAAGGGATTGTTCACCTTTAAATTAATGTTTAATATGATGTAGAGTGATATTCTGAGACAATTTGCAATTGTTTTACATTTTTTATTATTTGAAGTTTTTGAGTTATTTCGCTTTTTATTCTGCAGCTCTCTACGCTGCAGTTTCAGCAGTCTGGTTGCTAGGGTCCAAATTATCCAAAGATCTGAATAAGAGACTGGAATATGAATAGGAGAGGGCCTGAATAGAAAGAAGAGTAATAAAAAGTAACAATAACAATCAATGTGTAGCCTTCCAGAGCATTTGATATTTAGATGGGGTCAGTGACCCTCATTTGAAAGCTGGAAAGAGTCAGAAGGAAAAGGCAAATAATTAAAAAACTATAAAAAATGAATAATGAAGACTCATTGAAAAGTTAGAATTGTCCATTCTATAGCATAACGAAAGCTAACTTCAAGGTGAACCACCCCTTTAACCAATAGAAAAGGAGAACTAATTTAAAGGAGGCTTCTTCTAGGCTGTTCTAATCTGACTTATTACTGTATCTGCTGTTTCTTGATCTGATTCTCATAATGAGCTTCTCCAGTCTGAACGTGACCTCTCTGTTCCAACGTTGGATTAAAACTATACTGGGCGTCACTCAACACGAGTCTTCCAGACACCATGCCCTGAATTGAATTCAGTACACAGAAGCCTAAACAGGCAGAATAAAAAGTCTGTGGAGGTTAACAGCAGCCCCTGTGGCTATTGCCAGAATATATAAATTTCAGATCCAATTCTGTTAACACCTCTAAAATCCAACAGAGAAATGCAAAGTGGAGGTGGTGGTCCCTATTATTATTATAGTTTTTTTTCTATCTTGCACCAGTGCCCCATCATGTATTCATCTAGCAGTTAGTACAATAAAAAGATCACTTCCATTTGTGTAGGGAGGTAGTGCAAAATCCTTGCATTTACCCCTCTGCAGCAGTTCCCTGTAATGGATCCGGCCCGACACAAAGCCTGTGTCTGTGTGCTGTAAAGTGTTGCCTGGCAACCTGCCATCTCAGGGCTATAGGAAGTTACACAGCAGTCAGTGAGGGGCCGGCAGGAAGAGGAAATAGCAGAGCCTGGCAAGAGAAAGCCTGGAAAAGAACTGGCGGAGAGAACCACACGGTGGAGAGGGAGAGAGAGAGAGAGAGAGAGAGAGAGAGAGAGAGAGAGAGAGAGAGAGAGAGAGAAAGAGAGAGATACTGCTGTGGGCCCAGAGAGCTGGAAGGCCCACCAAAAGCAAACATTCTGATCAGGCTGGCACAGGGACACCAGATACTGTGCTTGAAGTGACAGAGATTGTTAAAGAAATGCAGATTGGAGAAACCAACATCAGCAAGGGATTTCCATCTGAATATCCAAAGGGGCTGGTAGTCGCACTCAGGGCCTCCATCAGGGGAGGACAGGGGAGAGAGTTGTAGGGGGCCCCGAGGGTAGGGGGGGGCCAGCCACGCCGCACTTACTTGATTAGCCGGGCCCCCCTGTTTTCTGAGAGCTGCCGACTTCGGGTAGGCGCACAGGGGGAGGTATCTTCTGTCCATTACTTTTCCTTATTGGTCATAGAGTTCCCGGTTGTGCTGCTCAGGGATTGGATAGCTGAGGTTTGAACTTCCCCTCCAGCTCATCCAATCACCATGCAGCTTTACTTGAAATTCTGTAACCAATAAGGAAAGAAAATACTGACACTGGAAGAAGATGCAGCCATCTGTGCTCCCCTCCTCCCTTCTGTAGTTGGCAGCTCAATGAAGTAAGTGTAACATGGCAGGGCCACCCTAAATGTAACCCTTTCTGATCCCTGTTGAGTGATGGGGCCCTGGGCACCAATATTTTTTTAAACTTCTGGGGGGGTCATGTTTTTTTACATGGACGTTTAAGGAGGGCCCTGGCCACCAATTTTCCTATAACATGGGGAGGGGGCCGTGGCCACCAATTTTTTTTCCTTTTTTTACCATGTGGGGTCCTAGCCACCAATATTTTTTAATGGGGGGCCCTGACCACAAATGTTTTTTTAATGGGGGGCCCTGACCACAAAATGTTTTTTTTCAATGGGGGGGCCCTGACCACAAATGTTTTTTTTAATGGGGGGCCCTGGCCACAAATGTTTTTTTATTGGGGGCCAGGCCCAGGAAATTTTGTTGTGTGGGGCACTGCAATTTCTGATGGCGGCCCTGGTCGCACTCCAAGTGCTGGACTCGCCTGAAGGATCTGTATGAATCTTCCCAAGAGATTATGGATTGAGTATTACTATTTAAAGGGATGGTATCCTAAGAGAGCGCTGAAGATTACACAGACTGTGTGTGTTTGGAAATACTGTAAATACTTTACATCCTGTGAGCCAGACAATTTGTGCCTGCTTAGTTAGATAGTGAGGCCCCTATTTCCACTTAGTTATGAGTGCTGTTTGTACTAGTTGCCCATTAAATTCAGATAAACAGTTATTCAGTTCACTAAAAACTGTGTGTGTATTATTACTATCTGTTAGTAGTGGGGCCACCCATAGGTGGGATAAAAACTAACAGCGTGCTGCACTCATATACTACTCCATTTTCAAGTTGCGCTTGCAATAAAGTAGATATAGTTCCACCTAGCTCTGATCCATGTGTCACCCTGGGCCCTTGTCATTAGGAGCAGTCACAGGTGGAGAGGGTCCTTTTATCTGCTGGATTCCAGTGGAAAACAAAATGTGTCATTATGCCTGCCATGTACATGCCATATAAATTCCTTTTTCTGGCACTATTCACCTCAAAGTCAGACTGACTGAGCAGCATGTATATGAATTTACATTTGTGTCTCTAATGCTCTTTCCTTTAACTTACAGCCGCTGTTCTGTGCCCTGGAGGATTTTAAGGAAGAAAGGAGCCGCATTGATGCCATTGTTTCTTGTTACGGTAAACTCCTATATTAATCATTAATTCCTTATGTTTTCTACAGCATTTCACTTAAAATTGTGTAACTTCCAGTATTTCGATTTAAATTCAACAGTTTTATTTTTTGATTCACTCAGTCTACTTTCTTGGTACCTAACTGCCCGTATACTTAGCTTGAATAAGTGATACTGTAACTGGTACTTGACGGGAAAATGAGCTTGAGACTGCACTCAGTAAGAAAGTACACTGGGCTAGCATGTCAAAGGAGAACTAAACCCTGAAAATGAATATGGCTTAAAAATTAGACCATTAGACTTAGGGTATGAAGATCCAAAATTCAGAAAAATCTGTTATTTGGAAAACCTCAGGCCCCTAGCATTCTGGATAACAGGTCCTATTCCTGTGTTTGGTTTATGGAAGGACATATGGTATAGATTATGCAAATATTCTGTGGAAATACTACATTCTCATATACATAATATAGTTACAGTCAGTATGGGATGAAAAAGAAAATAATTAAAATAACTGTAGATCCTGAGATCATAGTAGTATTTGTTATTATGCTTGTTCAAGAAGTCATCCAAGCCACTCTTACATGCTTTGATAGAATCAGCCATCACATCATAACTCGGCAGGGCGTTCCTCAACCTCACTGCCTTCTCCATATAAACTGTATGGGAGGTATGGTAACTCTTAGGGGGAAATTTACTAAAAGGCGAAGTGGCTAACACTGGCAAAAATTTTGCCAAGGAGATTCTGGAGAAACTTCGCACTCCAACGCCAGGCGAATTTTCGCTCTGGCGAAAGAGCATTACTACGCAAATTCACTAGGTTTATGATTTTACTGACCGTTACCTCTATAGCCAGACCTGCCTTCGCCACAGGCGAAGTGCAATAGAGTAGATAGGAGTTCCTCAAAAAAGTTGAAAATCCCAAAAAACGCTGGCGTCTTTTCCTTTTTACAGGGTGATAGGCTGAAAAAGATCAAAATTTTTTTTTGGGGTACCCTCCTTCCCCCCTACATTTGATAACATATGGCACCTAAACTAAACTGTGGGCACATGTGTAGGGCAATATAACACCTTTATATAATTTTATTAAGGTTCCCTGGCCTTGTGTAGTGTAATGTATTTGCTGCAGCATATACGGCCATTGTACTTTAACTGCACGCCGTATGCTAGCGTAACTTCGAACTGCTGAGCGTATTTTAGCTAGCGAAACTTTGCCAGCATTCGGTACCCTGTGAGCAACTTTGGATCTTCGTGAATTAGTGTTGTTCAGGCGAATTTACGCGTAAGTGTTGCGATGTGCATGAAGCCAGCACTGGCAAATTTTCGCCGGTTAGTGAATTTGCCCCTTAGAGGCATAATCCCTTTCCCATTTACTATTATTCTTGTTCTGCTCAAGAAGATGAAATCATACTTGGAGAAGATAAAAACAAGGATTGTTGAGAAGGAAGAGGTGCTGCAGGATCTTCCTAGGTATGTATTTTATAAATAACACAAAAAGTTAATATATAGGAGATGGACCAATAAATAAGAAGTGTCTTCTTTAACTTATACTCGCAGCACTTTATCGGTTTAGTCGCATCCAGTCATTCAATATACCAAATGCCCCCCACCTTAAAGTGGCAGTAGGTGTATTCCAAATGTTGAAGCTCCTATCCCTATAGCAGAGCATGCAACTGCTCACAATTGTTAAAGTAGACAAAGATAACACAAATGATACTTGGGTACATGTCTATCATGGTATATTATTCCTCCATTGTTCATTATTGTAGTCCCAATACTTTGGACAAATAATAATATTTCCCCTTAGGATCAGTGGACAACAAGAACAGCCCCCTGCAGCAGAGGAAGAAGAGTGATCAACATCAGCTGCACAGGAAGCAGAGGAGACTTCTACAGTGGAGGAGGCAGAGGAGACTCCTGCTGTAGAGGTGGAGAATGCAGAGGAGACTCCTGCTATAGCGTAAGAAGCAGCAGAGGAGAAGGCAGAAGAGCCTGCTGCTATAGAGGAGGAAGCAACAGTGGAGGAGGCAGAGGAGCCTGCTGCTATAGAGGAGGGAGCAGCAGAGGGGGAGGCAGAGAAGCCTGCTGCTATAAGGAGGAAACAGCAGAGGATGAGGCAGAGGAGCCTGCTGCTATAGAGGAGGCAGCAGCAGAGAAGGAGGCAGAGGGGATTAATGCTGTAGTGGTGGAGAAAGCAGAAGTGGCTCCTGCTGTAGAGGTGGAGGAAGCAGAGGAAACTCCTGCTGTAGAGGAGGAAGCAGCAGATGAGCCTGCTGCTGTAGTGATGGAAAGACTGACCCTTAAAAGAAGGGTTGGGAGATCCATCACAAGGCAGTTTCTGAGAATCTGGGTAATATATTTATTTATTTACTTAAAATCTCTAACAGTCTCAATCTCTGCCAATGCTACATGTTGGCCAGTGTAGCTCTGCTTCACTTCCTGCCATTCCCATTGGTATACTAGGTATGGCCCCCTAGTGCACAATCTGTCCCTTCAGCCTGTAGGCTGATTAGTTAGTTAGAGAGCATACCGATAGGCCAGTGTATTGCCGCCTTTAGGTTGTACTAGGTTGATGAGCTGGCCAAGTCTGCAGATATCACTACAGATTCTCTAGTAGGCCAATGAGGGAGGAGGTATGGTAACTCCTATTGGGCTGCTGTACCTTGGACTTAGATAGCCACCTTTTGAAATGGGGTTTCCCACTGGTAATGCGAGTGGTGTACGGTGATCAATATAAGAATAACAGATGCCATTCCAGGTAGCTGATATGCTGTAAAGTCAGGTTAAACCTTTAACGTCAAAAAACAACTATTTCTTTGTAATTTATTCTAATGTAAACCATTTGTAAACTATTTATTTTATTACCCCAGAATTCTACCAGATTCCTCAGGGGGTGTGCTGTCACCAACCTCCCCTGCTCCCTAATTCCTTTCCCTATTATGTAGAAGAGTGTGGAGGTGAGTATGTAGAAGTGTGATGGATGGGTTTGTAGAGGGGTGAGGAGATGGGTGCCTAAAGGGGTTTAAGACGGGTGCCTAGAGGGGTGGGGCATGGGTGAGTGTGTTGGGAGTGGTGCACATGTGTGGGAGGGCGCATATGTAAGGGGTGGGTCCATTGTAGGGATGTATAGATGCATTTGTAAGGGATAAGTGGGTGATTGCATGTGTAGAAGGTGTGTGGGTGGTTGTGTATGCATTTGTACACTAGGAGAACATATAAAGCCATGATCCAATTGGCCAAGCACTATAGGGTTTTTTGCCTTCCTCTAGATCATCAGCCGTTAGGGATGCCCAACCCCATTTGGCTTTTTATATGAATAAATTCTGTGACCACCAACAGGTTTTTCCATATAAATGGCGCTGTGTTTTTCTTTGAATCCGTGTGGTGAATACTGAGGGGAGGGAAGGGGCTCCTATGTCTCATTCTTCTAAAGGTGACTGGCCAATTGTGTAATGGAGTAATACTTCTTGGGAGTGCTCAAATGGGCAAGTGCAGTGCAGGGTGTGGTAAAAATAGTTGGTGTGTTGGTAATTAGTTGAACTGGAAGGGGTAATATCTCTACAGGGGTTTGTTAGAGAGGGATAGTTTATATGTACATCAAGGGGCTAAAACATAAAAGAAGCAATTGATGAGGACACCCTTCTTACTATATTATTATACTTATTAAGCAACAATGGTTGGAAGAAACAACAATATTTCATTATTAAGAGAGTTTTTTTGGGAGAGGGGGTGTTCCTGCTAATGCCATGGTGAAGTATTCTGTTCTTTCTCACACCCCCAAAATGACACACTCTATTGTTTGCTAGGCCATATGCTCTGCTGGCCTCTTGCATGGCGACTACAGGAGTGCTGTGGGAGATAATAGGGAAGGTTGGGGCACACACTGTATGTATTTGTTGTCCCTATGCACTTACATGTGCATCAGTATCCTATATCACTATGGAAGTGCAGAACAGGCCCAGTGAGTTATAAATTACAATTATTACAATTTGTTTTACACAATTTTCATATTTAAGAAAAATCTCAATAGGCTTTATCCCTATTCTGGAGAAAAAAAACTAGACAGTGAAGAAAATTCACAATTTTCATATACATTTATAACTACTGGCAATGTAAAATAAATACAATGGGAAGTTGCTTGTAATTACGGTTTCAATATTTTTTTCAAGAAAGAAATTTTACAAACATTTCAATAATAAATGTAGTGAATCTAGTAATGTCATTACATCAAACATATACATTTAATGATAGTAATCACAGCAACAGTAGTAGTTAGCAGTAAAACAACAATAATGATTAAACTATAGTCTACGTTATGATAGCTAACAATATTCACTTAAATCAACATGCATATTTCACACGTGCATATAGGTTGAACTGATGGTATTTATATCTGTATAATTGTGTAGTATCCACCTTTTTATACTCCTATTTCAACCTCTAAGTTATATTTGGTAATATCTGGTGATCTGGTGATAAATATCCAATAAAAACCCATAACTTATGAATAACTAACAACAAACAAACAAACACTAATCTACAAGTCCCAATATCTTCAAAGTATAGAACAGAAAGTTTTCCCTGTATTTTCCAAAAATTAAGATTCAATTGACATCCAATAAGGCCAAATGAAACCGGATATACTGTTCTACATATATGTGTCCTGTGAGAGGAGGGGATTATAGTTCTGATCTCAAAACTCTAAAGTTCTGAAAGTTTAGATTGTATGTATATTGTAGGCCATAAACTAGCCCTGTTGCTTGTAATTACATTGTCTTTTATTTTGAAATAACCTTTAATTTCATTTTTAGTACAATATGATGTAGGCACTGGTATTTAATGACAATTTACAATTTAGCATTTTGTTCAACAGCTGTCCAGTTTGGTATTTCAGCAGGAATGTGGTTACTAAGGTCTAATTTACCCCAGCAACCAGGCAATGATCAACTCACACATACCTCCAAGCAGGGCAGCCATCAGGGGGGGACAAGGGGGAGTGTTGTAGGGGGCCCCGAGGGTAAGGGGGGCCCGACCACGCCACACTTACTTGATTAGCCTGGCCCCCCATCTTTCTGAGAGCTGCTGACTTCGGGAAGGCATGGACGTTTAAGGGGCCCTGGCCACCAATTTTCTTATAATCTGAGGGTGGGGGGCCATGGCCAACAATTTTGGCCACCAATTTTTTTTCTCATGTGGGGTCCTAGCCACCAATATTTTTTAATGGGGGGGGCCTGGCCACAAATGTTTTTTTATGGGGGGCCCTGACCACCAATATCTTTTTATTTTTTATTAACATGTGGGAACCCTAGCCACCAATATTTTTTTTTGTTTTTATACTGTGTGGTGGGGAGGACGGACCTGTAGGTGAAGCTTGTGGTGGGCGCAGCCCAGGGGGCACAGGAAATTTTGACGTACGGGGCCATACGATTTCTGATGGCGGTCCTGCCTCCAGGGCACAAGACAGAAAAATATTCTGACCGATTCATACATAATACCCTGCTGGAGCATTGCAGAATAAATACACTGAGCAACGTATACAGGACGTCTCCCTCCATGCTGGTGTATATACAGACAAATACATGGCATTTGGTGTGTCCTTTTGGGCAATAGGTGTGTTCAACAGGGGGTGATAATATTTCCCTTCCCCGAGCCCCCATGCAGCAGCAGGCCGGGATTGTCTTCCTTAAAAGCCCAACCTTGCACTGTGCGAACAGGCAGAGCCGCAGTCTCACACACTCACACACACATGTACTCTCCTGCTTGTGCTAGCCTTGACTGACAGCTTGTGCACAGGGCTGCTGACGTCAGAGCTGGCTCCGGTTGTCAAGGGCAACCCATTTGGCAAGCGAGCTGTGAAGAAAAGAGAGAGAGAGAGGGAAGAAAGGGCCCGCCCAGGAGGCCTCCTACTGCTCTGACGTCAATGGACGTTAACTGTGAGAACATGATGCCTTGTGCATAGAGCGGTACATTGGTTTCCTGCTGCACAGCTGCCTCCACTCCCTGTGTCTCGCGTGCTTCAGCCGGTGTAACAATACCTCTGTGCTGCTGCTGCTCTCTGTGTGACTTTAGCCATAAAGCTGCAGTGAGTTGACTTTTCTGGACCTGTAGAAAGTCATCCCGCTTGCTTGCGTTGCATGGATGTTGGCGATGGCTTTGGGTATAACCGTGCGGGAACACATTGTGGAGGAAGGAGCTGGACAATGCAAACTGTAACGCCTTCCATTTGGGAATTCTCTGTCATCGTCAACTTTGCAAAGAAGTCGTGCCATCGTATGCGACCTCCAAATCGTTGCCTTGCACTGTTGCCCGAATGGCTGAGGAGCTGAGCGACTGTATCGCATCTGCCTGAGATTCCTCCTTTCACGGCGACTTGTTGGGGGTGTGAGCAGTGATCGTGCCGGTTGATGTCTGTTTCCCTTTGGAGCTTCCCGGCCCGGCTCCCAGCATGGTCATGGCGGACTGTCAGAAGCCTGTACAGAGGGGTCCTGTCCGGGTCGGATTTTATGACATAGAACGCACTTTAGGGAAAGGCAATTTCGCCGTAGTGAAGCTGGCCAGGCACCGGATCACCAAAACCGAGGCAAGTACCGCACACATGTGTGTCTGCCACTTGTGTGACTGTGTGCCCTGCACCCCCAGCTCTTCTTGCACTACAACTCCTCTTTTAGCGCAATATCAGCTGGGGAGCTGCAGCTTCCACAATTCAGCTTTTCTCATTTCATTATGCCAACCAAGTCATTTTGTGTCCATTGCTTTACCCGCCCTGGGAAGGAGTATAGCAGAGAACTCACTGATGACTAGCTGGCCACTCACCTATGATATTGCCTTTCCATAGCAAATCCTAATGCTGGGCATCCATTTATGCCATTGCTTTCATACTGGGCAGCATGTACCTATTTATGACATTTCTTTACAATGTGCACCCAGCTGTGATGTTGCTTTACCCTAGTGAATGCTTATGTTAGACATCCAGGCACCTTTCTAAGTGGCATTGCTGCAATTCCAAATATGGCATTGATTTAGCCAGGTAAAACCTACTGCTGGGTGCTCCGTTTGTTGTTTCCATTATTGGTTACCCAAATCTGTCACTGCCTTACCCAGCGAGAGCTAGTCCCTGCTACCTAAGCATGGCATAATGTTTTACAGGGTAAGGGCATTGCTCTAACTTCATAAGTATTGGGGATACAAATGTGCTATTGCTTTTGCCTGGTAAGTTCTTCTGGT
The DNA here is from genome assembly GCF_017654675.1 of Xenopus laevis. Classification (NCBI taxonomy): domain Eukaryota; kingdom Metazoa; phylum Chordata; class Amphibia; order Anura; family Pipidae; genus Xenopus; species Xenopus laevis. The sequence goes on from NC_054383.1 coordinate 85,857,363, forward strand.
GGTCACCTAACTAGGGCATTGTTTTTATCATTAATACGTGGTGTAAATGATGACATTTTAGAATTGCGTAGAGGCAAAGATACTAAATAGTAAAAATAAAAACATCCTGGCAACTCTTCTAAGAAATATAACCTTTTTATTTTTTTTTCTTAGTTGTCAAAAGATAGACATAATTAACTATATAATTTCATATTTAGCCACTGCCTTCATAATCCGTATACGGAACTTGCTTTTATCTGTCACCATGGAGGCAATAAAACCTTAACTGGCATAGAAATACTTAATCACAAGCAAGTTTTTAGGCTCTTTAAGTAAACCCTGCTTTTAGCTGCTGCCATGCATAGCGGTGGGTACAAATTCTTAATCTGGTTTTTATGTAAATTATAGGATCTGTTGGCAAATTGTTGCTACAGTTTTTTTTTTTCTAAATCTCGGTAATTAAATCACGCACTGTTTCTTGGGCCAAAGACAGCAATGTCAGACCTAAAAGTACCAGCATCTTCTGCCAGGAAATGCTCGAAGTTTGGGTTCATCAATTGCTCGAGTGCATTGAGGACTGAATACTCTTCGCCACACAAAGGACTGCCAAACACTCTGTGGCTTTTCTCAATTATACCTAGAGTTGCATGTGACTGGGAAAAACCTACTTACCCTAGTAGTAGTTCATCAACTGCTCTAGTGACCAAATTGTTCCCAGGAATCCCAAGGACACCGGTTTAAGTTTATCTGCTGATTTATGGATCACCTAGCACATTTCATAGTCATATTTATTGTCATCGCTTCTTCATATAAAAGATAAATGCATACATAATGAGACGAAATTGCAATGTCCCTATCCCGCCCCAGACCACATACTCTGAAACAAACATACACTGTACTGTGTTAAAAATCCAAACCATATTTCAGTATACACTTTCAAGACAAGAATATATGAATAGAATTAAAAAAGAAAAGAAAACCCATTTTTCTAACTCCCACTCCTTCATTTATAGACAGCCATTACCACAGGTACAGCTGCGAACTAATCCATAGCACCAATCAATTTCCCCTGTTTTTTCCAACTGCTACACTGATTAAAGGTATATCTGTGTGGCTGCTATTGAGTTCATGGTTTGTTAATATGGGCAGTATGCTGTTTTAGCATTGTAAGGGATCGGAACACAACATGCATTCTGTTGGCATTGTAAAACTGGCGCCATAAAATGCCCTGTGGTCACTCTCTCAAATGTATTGCTACTCTAAGAGCTATACACTGTGAATTTTGGGTTTTTGTCACCTGTCTCTGGGTTATGTAGTTCAGCTGACCAAAGTGATGCAACTAAAGAATCCATGTCATCTGATGGCCATTTATATTTTTGTGAGAGTCCTGAAGTCTCTCAGTATCATTAACACCAAGGCAGATTAAATGTCACCCCTTGCGTCTTGTCATCGGACCTCTGTATCCTGTGGCAATGATATGCTCTTACAGTCAGTGAAACAGAGCAGTCAAGAGCTGAATGAGTATTCGCTGTAACATTATTGTCTTTTTTTTTTTGTCTGTAGTACACAGGTGTATTCTATATACAATCATTTTATTAAACTTTTAAAGCTGTGACCCTGTGTCGGGAACAAGTGCGCTTATTTTCTGTTTTTATAGGGGATCTAAAACAATTAATTAAAGTTTGCATGCAATGCAACGTAATTCTAAGCAATTTTCCAATACAGGTATGGGATCAGTTATCTGGAAACCCGTTATCCAGAAAGCTCCAAATTACTGAAGGTCGTCTCCCATAGACTCAACAAGGTACTTGATTATAAAACAGTACCTTGTACTTGATCGAAACTAAGATATAATTAATCCTTAGTGGAAGCAAAACCGGGCCTATTGGGTTTATTTAATATTTAAATATATAAAACATTTCCAATTATAATGATTAGAAAATTATTTGTGAATATACTTGCTACAGTCACCGGTATCTGTCGGGCCCTTTCTTTCTTCTCTGCTCAATTAGGATTTTTGAAACAAGGTAGCGGAAACCAGCAAGCCATGGAAGGCCAGATTCTGTTAACTTGTTTCAAAAGGCAAAACCAGCAGTGCAGAAAGGGAAAGACAAATATTTATAGTTGCAAATAACTTTATAACCACTATAAACTTTGCAGAAATATGTATTGGAAAGTTCCTTGGAGTTAGATTCTTTCATTAGGAATCATTTTGTCTGTCCTTCTGTCTGTGCATCTGTCTCATGAATGGATATTGTAGTTTTAACGGATCAAGATAAATGTTTCCTGAAAATAGTGATATGATTCACGTTATCCGTGCCTTTGATAAAGTAGAAGAAATTGTTTTTATTTATGCAGCAGTTTTATGCATGACTCATTGCATTATGGAGCTGGGGGGGGAATCTTTTCTTTTTTTCTTTTTTTTTTCAATAGATACAGTTCATCAATGCAATGCATATTTCTGCCTCATATGTGTGACTACCTCAAGAGCCAGTGCTGCTGCCAATAGCTTAGATAGTTAAGCTTAAATATCATTGATCCTCTTCTCGCCTTTTTGTTTGTGATAGCGAGTGGTATGGAAAGCTACCCTTTGCTTCCTGTTGATGTATGATGGAGCACTTCGGGTCCTGAGACAAGAACATTTTGTTGCTAAATTTTGCATATTGTGCAAGTTTGTTTGACCCTGAATTCAGGTCACAGAACTCTGTTTAATTTTATTCAATATTATTACACTATTGAAGCTTGTGCTCTCTGACATACACTATCTTGCCGCACAAAACGCACAACACTTGGCACAACACTCAGTGGCTCAAGTCTGATTCCCTATCCAGTTGAAATTTGTTGATTTCAAAAGGCAGAATTGTGACCTATGGAAACTGTTGGCACTGAATACATTCATACATTCTTAAACATACATTTGCTTGTTTACATATGTTGCGTTTAATATTTAACAGTTGCATAACTGTTAACACTTCGGTAATCCACCTAGGAAGTGGGGGCTATGTAACTTAATTTCTAAAATTAAGAAATCCTAGACCAGGGTATATTACTGCTTTATGCATACATCTGCTTGGGGAGGAGGTTTAATACCATGATAAATGCAACATTCCTTTGTTTAATGTAAATTATAATTGTAAATATTCTGTGTAATGTCTCTCAGAAGTAATGACATGTAATTAAAGCTACAGGTTTATTTTAAAAAGATTTTTCTCTTGGACAGTGGTAGGGTGCCCTTTTAAAACCTTTCTCTGCATATTTATAAAGCTGTATGGAAGGTGCAGGAGAAATTTACATTTTGGTGGTTTACACAGCACGTCGCCATATTAATAACTACGTAGCTACTTCTAGACACTGATGATACAATTTGTTAACTAAGCCAGTGTCCTTTGCCAGGTTAATGAACGTACATGATTTTGGAGTAGATTCCAGCATATCTCTGACATACGTACGTTTATTAATAATATGAAATCCAGACTTCCCCTTTTGTCATAGATTCCAGTGCAAAGGCTTGGATACACTAACACAACAGATTTATAATTAAGTATTCACATTTGACACAAAAAATTGCTCTAAAATGAAAAGGTATATCCATAATACATGGATATCTGTAGGATCGGCAGGTCACAATGCACATACCAAAAATTGAGCAAAAAGTAATTTCATGTGATATTATTGGTACGTGTATGGGCAGCTTCTGACTTGACGCAATGTAGCTGAAGCTAGATGATTAATAGGCATGGGAAGAAGCCTGCAAGGCTGACCTACACATATGGCAGTGAATGGTTGGTACCATTTTAATAAAACAACTTTTTTGCAAGTATGTCAGGTTTTTGGCATTTGAAAATGAGAAAGGAGTGCCACTCAGTCTTAAAAATTAAGGTAAGCTAACCCCGATTTCGGTGATTCTGAGTGTATAAACCCTGAGCTGTCGCTTCAGTCAAGTCACCAGTTCAAATATTTGGACACAATGTGCAGGGAAAAGAAATACTCACTGGAGTATGTTGGTCGTCCGGTGAATCACCCCGAACCAGTCGCTTGGAGTGAGTGAGAGCCTCTATTCAAAAATAGCACGAGCACACCATCAAACCACCTCAGCTGAAAATTAAAAGCAGGTCTTTATTTTTTTAAAAACATTCTGCCTGATGTGTTTCGTATCACACAATATGTAATCATAGGCACGTTAATACCCAACAACAAGGTTTTTAAGCATAGTGAATAGTTCAGTGTTGGAGGTAATGTCTCCCCAAATCATATTGATACTCCCAGTGATAACTCACAATTTTAAGTAGTAAACCAGCGTATAATTTTACCACTGTTTATCAAATATGGTCCTGTATCTCAGAAAAAATACTGATGTAGTATGTTCAGGAGATACTAATATATTACTTAATGAAGTTTATAAAATGGTTAAAGTTGAAAAAATTATAATGACAGTCCATTTAGCTTCCTTCCTACTGTCACTGTGAGTTCCCCTTAAATCCCTTGTAAATGTAAACCTTTCTATGCAGGTGCTTTTTCTTTGGTCTGTGGTAAAGTCTTATGTACTTTGTGAGCAGGCTAAAGCCACTTCAGCAATACTGGCCTCACAGACAAGAACAGATAAAGAACGATTAGAAATGTATGGAAATGTATTTATTAAAAGCTATTGTACTGAGATGATCTAGTATCCTATTTTTTTTTTTTTCCTTTCCTTATAGAAAACTTTAGTAGAATTGAGTTCAACCCCCCCCCCCCCTTGGATTTGACTAGTCATCTAAAACTATCATACTGGCAAATATGGGCGTCCACAGATGTGGCAAGGGGGGTGCACTTCATAATAAAGGATTTTCTCTTGCTGTATGTATGTATATTGTTTTTCTCTTTTTTTATATTTACACATTTCTTAAAATTTCCACTGAAATACGTTTATAAAAGGCTTACCCCTCAGCGCCCCTTCAAATAATGAACCATCCCAATGCCTATTCTACTGCTCAGAGCAGCAGCCGGCTTTAGTGTCGCCCCTTCCCTCTGTTGTGGCTGTGCCCATTTTATAACTAGTTTTTAAATAACTCACTCATATTTGATGCTCAAAGGAATCCGCATGTGAAAGTTTCTACTCTTGGCACCCTTGCAACCTGTAAAAGCCTCATTAGAGTAAAAACTAGAGAAGGAGAAATCTGAAAGAAAGCTAAATCCAACAGAACCTTCATAAAAATATATTTTTTATTATTTTTTAGCAGAAAATGGCTAATATCAACTAATTCCTGCATGAGACCTGTATATACAGGTATGGATCCTCTTATCCAAAGTGCTCAGGCCCTGGGGTTATCCAGGTAAGGGGTCTTTCTGTAATTTGGATCCCCATAACTTTAAAAAAAATCATTTAGAAGTTAATTAAACCCAGCAGGATTGTTTTGCCTCCAAAAAAATATATATAATTTGTAATTAGTTTCATTAGGATCACATTCAAGGGACCGTTTTATTGCTACAGAGAAAAAGAAAATCAATTAAAATTATTTGAATTATGGTTCACCTTTAATTACCTTTTAGTATGTTGGCTAATTCTAAGCAATTTTTCAATTGGTTTTCAATATTTATATTTTATAGTTTTTAATTATTTGCCTTCTGACCCCATCTAAAAAACAAATGCTCTGTAAGGTTTCATATATATTGTTGTTGCCACTTTTTAGTACTTGTCTTTCTATTTAGGCCCTCTCCTATTCATAGTGCAGTCTCTTATTCAAAACAATGGCATGGTTGCTAGGGTAATTTGGGCCCTAACAACCAGATTGCTGAAACTGCAAACTGGAGAGCTGCTGAATAAAAAGCTAAATAACAATAAAATCGCAAATAATTAATAATGAAAACCAATTGCAAATTGACCCAGAATGTCGATCTCTACATCATACTGAAAGTTAATTTAAAGGTGAACAACCCTTTTAAAATAGATTCTATGGTAGATGGCCTTCCAGTAAATAGGGGCTTTTTGGATAACGGGTTTCCAGGTAATAGATCCAAAACCAAAGTGAACCTTTTGTGTAAATTACTTTTATGATTTTAAATGAACTCTTTGGTGATAAAAGCAGGCTGCTGGCTTCTAGTTAGATGCTAATCCACGGCATCAGTCTCCTAGCCGGTAAATGTAATGCTATAAATCAGGGAAGGGCAACCTATAATCCTCCAGAAATAGCAATGCAGCAAGGTTGGAGGCTGCAGTTCAGTTTTCACATGTGAGAGTTGTGGTTCCATTATTATTGAAATCATTTGTTAGATCACCTCTCTGCAGCTCCTTTAATTGTGTGATTGGATGCTGTAGGTTTCTACACTGATGTTGCACCTATGCTTGTGCTAATGGCTGCACCATGAACCCCCACTATTCATTTGTACCCTATACAGTTTGTATAGGAGAATCTCCACCATATAACTGTTGTGCTTTTTTAGCATAATGAAAATAATACAAAAATGTATTTTTTCCAGTATAACTTAACTAAAATTGTCAATGATTTCCAAAATATTTTCAAATGTATTTGCAACTGAAAGAAGCATTTGTATATCCCTTTTTCTTCTCTGATCCAATTCAATTTCACCTCCTGGTCAGCAAGTCCGCATGCTTTTCTTGTTTCAGGAGTCAGAACCAGAAGTGCAGAGAGAGAACAACCGGACAGGTATTCAATAGTCATATACAGCAACATTTACAAAACCATTGACCATTTGTAATGTATATTAGAAAGCTGTGTTAACATTTTCTGCAATGTATGCATTTTTTAAAAACTTTATTTTTTTTTTTTTGCAGCTGAATTTTTGCTGTTGTTTTTGTATATAGTGTAATATAAGTTGTGTAGGAAAGTTTGGCCCTCATCGCTTTAATACAGATACACTATATGCTTTTGATTGCATTGGGTTGTAAGCTGCATGTAAATTGCACCTACAAAGATTGCGGATCGGCCATACAGCAGTTTTAAGGGATAGGTATGCTGAAAATGTCAGTAAATCACTGCTAACTATATGCACTGTTCTTTATTTGTTTTGCTGGTAAAGTAAAGAGAAGAGAGTCAAAGGCTACTTGGTGCTTGCACATTACAGTATCTGAGCACTTGCGTCATCATAGTACTTAGAACGTGGCTGCCCTTTTTTTTCTTCTTCTTTTTCTGTATTGAATAAATACCCAAGAGAAAAGCCACCGGGCTACAGTGAGCTGTTGTGTGAGTTACATGTACCTATAACAGGAACCTGTTGTGACTGCTGCCTTTTTTCTCTGCCGGCTTCCTTAACGGCCAGGATTTAGAAAGCACTGGTGTGTGTTTGTGCAGTAGTTTTAACCTTTCAGGGAATGGCTAGAGCTTGGGACCGTGCAAATTTAAATGCATCTGCTTCTGGACTGTGTGTTTTATTTGCCAGTCATTGGAAAATCTGGAAAAGCTCTGAGCTAGGACAGCGCTCTGATTATTCTTCCATGCATTTCTCCCCTTCTTTTATCTTGCTGTTCACATATTTGCCCCTCTCCCTGTTTCCACATAGCTTCACCAACCCTGTTCCCCATTTCACCCCTTTTTAATACAAGTACGGGATCTATTATCCGGAAAACCCCTTATCCAGAAAGCTCCCAATTACAGAAAGGCCATCTCTCCATTTTTAAAAATGTGGATTATCTGGATGAAATGATTTCCTTTTTCTCTGCAATAATAAAACAGTACCTTGTACTGATCCAACCTAAAATATAATGTATCCTTATTGGAAACAAAACCCAGCCTATTGGGTTAATTCAGTGTTTACATGATTTTCTAGTATCCGTGGAGGCCTGTTTATTGAAAGTAGAATTTTAGTGGTTTGAAACCACAGTTAAAGTCTATTTCTCTAAAATCACGAATGCCATGAATGTTATCAAAAGATCCCAATATAAAAAGTAGGAATGAAAAAAAATGCCAATTGATGTGCTAAAAAATACGAAAACTGCCAAAAAAACTTTTTTCGTACAATTAGCAGCAAAAAAGACCTCTAAAAAGTCTGAATTAATTAAAAACCGTCCAATAGGATCAGCGCAGCTCCCAATGACTTCTATAGGACATTAACAACTTTTACCTGCCAAAGTTTTGTATCAGAGGTTTTTGTGGTTTTTACACTTAATAAATCTCAATTTTTTGGAGCTTTTAAAAGAGAATAGGAAAACCACAAATTTTTAGCGATTCGTCGTAAATCAACCCCTTAATGTATGAAGATCCAAATTACAAAAAGATCCGTTATCCAGGTCCTGAGCATTCTGGATAACAAGTCCCATACCTGTAAGTACACTGTATTTGTACTTGCTGTACTTAAGTACTTTTTACTACCGTATATACTAGAGTATAAGCCGAGTTTTTCAGTCCCCAAATTATGCTGAAAAACTCTACCTCGGCTTATACTCGGGTCAAGCGCAAAAACGGTCACCGACGTCTAAGAATAGTCGCCGGCGTCTAAGAATAGTCGCCGGCGTCTAAGAATAGTCGCCGGCGTCTAAGAATAGTCGCCGGCGGCTAAAAATAGTCGCCGGCGTCCAAGAAAAGTTGCCAGTGTCCAAAAATAGTCTCCAAGAATATTCGCCGGCATCCAAAAACGAGAAGCCGGCACCTCCAATGGGAGCAGAAACCCTACATTTTTTGATTGAAACTTACCACAAGCTGCTGCATTTCTCACCCTAGGCTTATACTCGAGTCAATAAGCTTTCCTAGTTTTTGGAGGTAAAATTAAGTACCTCGGCTTATACTCGGGACGGCTTATACTCTAATATATACGGTACTTTTCAAACTCTTACCTACAGGGGTAACTAAATTATCCTTTCAACCAAGGCAAATTTTGATCACTGGGCCATCTTACTTTATGCTTCACGCTACACCAATTAATGAATGCATTTCATATTCCAGGAGCTTTATTCTTTCTATTCAAGTTCAGACCCAGACTTTAACCTCTGTCATCTTCATTAAGTTCAGTGTCTGATGACCCAATTACTTCATTTTAATCTTCTGTACTCAGACAACACACTTTAATTCCTTCTTGGCTATGTGCACATGAATTTCCTTTGTGTGCACATTTTAAACTTATGTGTGCAGTTTTTAAATTCAAAGAAAATTCTTTGTGTGCACTACTATTTGCTGTGTTCACATGATCGCATCCCTTCGACGGAACATTGCTTCAGGGCAAGGGGTCCTATTAATTGTCGCTAATATATGTACTGAGTAGGCTCTCTGAGATAAATAAAAGTACTGGAGCCAACTTGTAGTACTGGGTTTTAGTGACTAGTTCAAAGTCAACATTTGTTCTGCTTGTTTCTTCCTCCACTACAAAAGTGCTGCTGAGTGAACTGCATGAAATGGACCAAATACACCAAATTATTATTAGATTATAGCTTCCCCACACATAACAATTACACAATTTATTCATACATTATTGTGCAACTTCTAATAACTTGTAATTACAAGTGCATTAGTCATCTTCTTGTTTTAAAAATACCAATTGGCAAACTGTAGGGCACTGCTCATCTTAGTTTGCTACGCTCCATAAAACATTTACATGGCAAGTAGTTCACCACAGGTATGGAATGTATTTTTGGATCAGGGGGTCTTCAATTTTTTTCACGAATCTCAAAAAATTTGCGGTTCTACTTTTTTTGGGAGGGAAAAAAGTTGATTTATGAAGTCTAAATATCATGAAAACCGCTAATACAATACTTCACCAAGTAAAAGTTGCTGAGGTTTGTTTAGAGTATTTCAAGGTATTTGGATTTTTAAAAGCATCGTTCAGAGCAAATTTCCATTTGTACTTTTTCTTATCTTTTAATAAATGTCATGACATTTGTAGTTTCAGAGTTTGAGGGGTTAGTCGTGGTTTCAAAATCCTCTAAAACCACTACAATCCAACCTTTGATAAATAGGCCCCTAAGTGTATTTAAATAAAAAAACAAAAAAACATTTGAACAATAAATAAACCCAATAGGATTGTTTTGCATCTGGTAAGATTAATTATACCTTGGTTGGCGTCAAGTAAATTTTTTTTTTTTTTTTTTTAAATAGTTTTTAAAAACTGGAAATATTTGATTAAATGGAATTGGCCTTCTGGTATTATGGAGTTTTCTGGATAACAGATTTCCGGATAACAGATCATATAACTGTATAATATACCCCCTAATTCATTCACTTTTTTGGACTGAAATTGAGTTTCTGTGCAAAAAATTGGCTTTGCTTTGCTACTGTGTGCTTGTTCAGCTTACACTGTAACCTTGATCTGCGTCAGACGTATGAGTTCAGCACAAGAATGTACCACCAGCTAACAAAGAGCCAGAGCATTAAATCATTATCGTTATCAGAAAATAGATATGAGCTTTGTTGATTGCTCAGGCTGCCCCATCCAAATTGAAGACTGGTAGCTCTTGGAAGTACGGAAACCTCTTATTGACTTATGTTACATTCTAATCTTCGCGATAAGGGAACAATGATCTTTTGTGAATAATAAGGTTGAAGGGAAAATGGGAACCAAGCAGTACTGCCTAGTATATTTTTTCTATAGGAAATTTATATTTGCAGTACATGTATGAAATGGCATACCAAATAAAGGCCCGTTTAAACAGGCTTGTTTCTTTTGTGTCAAGGAGTAAGGTTGCTCTGCTGATTCCCACAGACCGTGTGGCTGCCCCCCCCCCCTTTCAACATTGGTTCTAGTGCAGTCTTTCATTTAAAGGGGTTGTTCACCTTTAAATTAACTTGTTTCTTTTGTGTCAAGGAGTAAGGTTGCTCTGCTGATTCCCACAGACCGTGTGGCTGCCCCCCCCCCTTCAACATTGGTTCTAGTGCAGTCTTTCATTTAAAGGGGTTGTTCACCTTTAAATTAACTTTCAGTATGATGTAGAAGAGCGTGATATACTGAGAAAATTTGCAATTGGCTTTCATTTATTTTTTATTTATTATTATTTGTGTTTTTTGGGTTATTTAGCGTTATATTCAGCAACTTTCCAGTTTGCAATGTCTGCAATCTGGTTGCTAGGGTCCAAATTACCCTAGTAACCATGTGTTGATTTGAATAAGAAACTCAAATATGAATAGAAGAGGCCTGGATAGAAAGATGAGTAATAAAAAGTTGCAATAACAATACTTTTGTAGCCTTAGGGCAGGGGCACACGGGCAGATTCGGGGAGATTGTCGCCAGGCAACGAAATCTGCCAGTGTGCCCCAGCCCTTACAGAGCTTTTGGTTTTTAGATGGGGTCCGTGACCCCCATTTTATAGTTGGAAGTCAGAAGAAGGCAAATAATTCAACAACTTTAAAAAAAAATAATAATGAAGACCGATAGAAAAGTTGCGTAGAATTCTCCTATCTAAAAATGAAAGGAAAACTATACCCCCCAAAAAATGTAGGTCTCTATTAAAAGATACTGAGTAAAACAGCTCATGTGTAAAACCCTGCTTCATGTAAATTAACCATTATCATAATAATATACTTTTCTAGTAGTATGTGCCATTGGGTAATCATAAATAGAAAATTGCCATTTTAAAAAATAAGGGCCGCCCCCTGAGATCGTAAGATTCACTGTGCACTCATACAAACCACATGTAAGGTCACATGAGCCAATTAACAGACAGAGTTGTGCCTTTTGCTTCCTCACTTCTTCCTGTTACAGTTAGAGTTGTAGTATTTCTGGTCAGGTGATCTCTGAGGCAGCACAGATAGTCACGGAATGGTGATTCAAGGCAAGAGATGTAAAAGGGCAATATTTATGTAAATATATATTCCAGTTTGGTAAGATTCTTTAATATGTCATTCAATTTGATATAAACTATCTGTTGCTTAAGTATTCATTTTGGGGGTATAGTTTTCCTTTAACTGAAAGGTAAACCACCCCTTTAATCACTGCCTTGTGGTTGCCAAAATCCCCCCCCCCCCTACAAACATAGGATAGTAAGCTTTGGAAGGGCTGAACCACTGGACAAGGGGGATTTTGTAGTTAACAGTTGATATTTATTCTCGAGTCATTGAAGCTCTTGTAGAATTAACTAATATATTATGGGAAAGGGTATTTTTGTTGTTCTTCCTTTACTGCAGCAATATTTGTTGTAACACAGATTTTCTTTTTCTTTACAGTCAAATTAAATGTATATAGTGTTTATTGGATGTAGGTTTTTGCATTGCACATTGGGCACCTGCATTTGTTTCAAAATGCTGTTCTAATCAGATGTTGTCCTGCAGCTAAACAGCAAACCAATCAGCCAGTTGGATCAAACATAATATAAGGTAAAAGGCTGTTATTTTTAGCCAACTAACACAGTTGCTTTTTTTTTTTTTTTTGTGAATGCAGCATTGACATTCACTTAGCCTGTTTTTCCATGCCAGAGTCACGAAGCATTCTCCTGTCTTTGTAGTGCAGTCATATCTGACATACAGCTTACACCTCACTGAAAGGAAATAAGCCTAAATAAGAGTGTGCAACTAAACCATTCCAATTAGCCCCCTGTTGCTGCTGCAGGAGAGTTTGGAAACCCGAGATGTCATTCGGGTCTCTGCTTCTCAGTCTGTGGAATGAACAAAGTTTTGCAGCATCCATGCAACTCAGAGTTTGTGGGCCAGTAACAAATTATCTTAAAATTATGATAAAATTGTTTTAGAAAGTAATATTTTAAGGCAATTAGTGTTCATTTTTTTTTTTAATTTGAAATATAAGCTGTTTTTTTGTAATCTGCAGCTCTCAGACTCTTAAACTGGCCATAGATGTTGAGGTTTTTAACGATCGTACGAATTTACCATCAACTAAAAAGACCAATTTGCCAGGAAAACAAAGGGGAGCTGCCTGCTTGGCCCTGCAAACATATATAGATTGCACTGGGACCGACAAAGATTTTTTGACCTGGCCGATCAATTTGCCGACATGATGTACGATCGTTCGAATACCACTAACCGCACGATAATTTCAATGGTCGGGCTTCCCTAAAATCGGTCTATCTGTGTCTGTTGCAGAGTAATAAGATCACTAGATTCCTTCTCTTTTTGAGCCTTTGTCATTGATGCTTAGAATAACAATCTCGACTGACGTCAGTTCCCTCTTGTTAGTAAATACCATTTCTTGTCTGACGAATTCTGTGGTGCTGCCTGACTTTATCACATTGATTTCTAGGCTATTACTGATCTGCACATTCCAGAAATTCTTTGGGATACTTAATAATGTTTACAGAGAAGGGGACTGAGAAGCAGGAAAACCTACATTGAACGTAACACATGGGTTTTAGTAATTGTGGAGAACAAAGGGGTTAAGGAACAGTTGCTAGCTAAAAATAATTCCCTTAATCCCTTTGGTGTATAGGGAACTATGTGATAGGGATGCTGTCCATCTTCTTAGCTATAGTTTTATACAATACTAAAGACCAGTTAAAAAGTTGCTCAGATTTGACCATTCTATAACCTTATTGAAAGTTAACTTAAAGATGAACCACCCCTTTAAAAAATCTAAATAAAAAGTTATCTGATAAAACCATGGAAAAAAATATGAATACCTCAAATTTGTACTTTATTTATTATTTTAAATGGTTAAAAGCTCAACAAAAAACAGAATAACTCAAATTGCATGTATAGTTTACATCTTATCTAGGACAGCTCCCATTGACTCGTTGCATGACCTTGCAAGCTTTCAGATGCCGAGGTTTTACACGATACAGGTGTGGGATCCGTTATCCGGAAATCCTTTATCCAGAAAACTCAGAATTATGGAAAGGCTCCATTATAAACAAATAATCCAAATATTTAAAAAAATGATTTCCTTTTTCTCTGTAATAATAAAACCTTGCACTTGATCCAAACAAAGATATAATTAATCCTTATTGGAAGAAAAACCAGCCTGTTGGGTTTATTTCATGTTTACATGATTTTATAGTAGACTTAAGGTGTGAAGATTCAAATTACAGAAATATATCCGGAAAACCCCAGGTCCCGAGCATTCTCGATAACATGTCCCATACCTGTATTGTTTTTTTTCCCTCTGAATAAATACTGAAAATTTGTTTTTAAACTGTTTTTCAAATCCATGATTTTTAGAGCAAACAAATCTGAAAGTTGAGAAATAACCCATTATTATTGCTTTACATTTCAGCAATTCCAATTTCTCTGAACAAATGGGTATTTTTGGACACTTAATCACCCGTGGGAGAGGTGATCTCCTGCAGGCAAGGTGTTAGATGTTACATTGCTTCAAGGGTTAAACAATTATAGAACCTCCCAATACTCCCTGTGTGAACCCGGTGTGTAATAATCCAGGTGTCTGAGGACTTACTGTTAAAAGCACAACACGCTCCGCTTCCCCCCTGGGAATGTATGAGCTCAGCAGTGGAATCTGTCCCTAGTAATTTGCTATATGCATGTTGAAATGAGACCAAAGATAACAAGAAGGCGGTTGGCTACTCCCAGAGAGGAGCCGTGCTCTCTCTATTAAGTACGATCGTTTTTTTTCCTTAGCCTCAACGAGCTAAGAATGCAAGGTATTTTTCTATATCCAGACAACACGTGTTCATTACATTGGTATAATAACTTAGCAGCTATAAGTGAGGTATTGTGGCTGCTAAATAATGTTGAAATCATTGCCAAGAGTTGGGGAAAGGGTGTAATTAAATGTGTTTTTGATACACTTTTCCTATTAACTTTCAGTAGTATACTTTGGTCTGCCCTTTATTTAAGCATTTGTTTTATGTAGGACAATGATTCATTGACTTGTATGGTAAATTCCATTTGCATGAATATACTACAAATCGACTCAACAGGCGGAATAACCTGTGCTAGTGTCTTTATACATCTTATAAGCAAGAGTCTCAATAGGGTCCTATTAGGAGGCATGCATATACTTCAGTTTAGATGAGAAATGTGCTAAGGGGACTTGCTTTGTAAAAAGTGATTATAGATTTATTAACTTGGGTGTTATATTACAAAATTATTGCTGGAAAATAGAATTCCTTGCACTGCAGTGACAGAAAACAGACTGTGGTAAATGTTGCTTATTAATGGTTTGCTTATCACTCTGCCTTTGTTAGCCATCTGCCATTTTTAGGCAGCCCTGGATTATGTTCCACTTCCAAAAAGTAGTTCTTTGCTTAAGGGTTATAAAATGAACCCCTTCTTCATATAACTGGTACATATTAGCCATGCTAGTACCAAAGCCAATCCTGGATTTGGTGCATCAATATAAAGCTGGCCATAGATGTTGAGATTTTTAAAAGGTCAGATCCTGATCGTGAGACCACGATCTTCTCAGAACGATCGTACGATGGTACGAATTTACCATCAACTAAAAAGACCAATTTGCCAGGAAAACAAAGGGGAGCTGCCTGCTTGGCCTTGCTAACATAGATAGATTGCACTGGGACCGACAAAGATTTTTTGACCGATAAATTTCCTGACAGATGTCGGCCGAAAAATCGTAAGATGTACAATCAAATCCCACTAACCGCACGATAATTTCGAAGGATTGGTCGGCCTTCCCTTAAATTGGTCGTTCGGCAAGAAGAATTGTTGCGTCTATGGGGAGCTTAAGACTCAAAAGTTTGCCCTAATCTGGGAACCCATAGTAACCAATCATGTTTTGTTTGAGTCAGCTGATCAGTAAATGCTGCCTGGTTGCTATGGGTTACTAGACAAGTAGCAAAGTTTGCACCATTGCCCCTTAAGTTTTCTATAATACAGACATTAACCCTGCAAAACATTTATTAACCACACCAAGAAGAAGTGGCTTTTTCAGCTATTCTGGCTAAACCAATGGAAATAGTTTACATTGTGGGGTTAAGCGAGCCACAGAAGAGATTCCTTTTGCCACAGCCAGTGACCTAATCATGTAGTTATCTGATCTTATCAAAAGCCTTTACCCTACGTGAACTGTGGTTTCCTGGTGACATAATGCATTCAGTAAGCAGTTTCATTTTTAAAACAAATCAACAAGCGTTTGAATAAAAAAAAAATAGGGAGGTGCAGAAATGTGTGCAGAAAATGTCAGATTACGTAAATAACAAATTCTTTCAGCTAACAGCTTTTCTTGATTGGCATTAGAATATGCAATAGAAGTGTAACTGTTCCATACAGAAAGACACAATGAACTATAGAAAAAGTAGTCTTTCCACTTGTTTACTTACATTTTTCATTGTTGTACAGTATTTTTTTTTTCTTGTGATAAAAAGAGAGCAGTCTTGTGATACTGTCTGGCTGTGCTCTCCCATACAGACCCCTCTCCCATACAGACCCCTCGCTAATAATGGCACATGTTGACAAGCCACAGCGGTTTATTCTTTGTATATTTAGCTGATTTGGGGATCTACCGTAGTATATACATTTGCAAATATACAGTCATATGAAAAAGTTTAGGAACCCCTATTAATTCTTTGGAGTTTTGTTTATCATTGGCTGAGCTTTCAAAATAGCAAATTCCTTTTAATATACATGTGGAAACAGTAGTATTTCAGCAGTGACAAAGTTTATTGGATTAACAGAAAATATGCAATATGCATCATAACGAAATTAGACAGGTGCATAAATTTGGGCTCCCCAACAGAGATATTCAATACTTAGTTGAGCCTCCTTTTGCAAATGTAACATCCTCTAGACACCCCCTATAGCCTTTGATGAGTGTCTGGATTCTGGATGGCGGTATTTGTGACCATTCGTCTTAACAAAATCTCTCTAGTTCAGTTAAAGTTGATGGCTGCCGAGCATGGACAGCCTGCTTCCAATCATCCCATAGATTTTCGATGCTATTCAAGTTGGGGGACTGTGACGGCCATTCCAGAATATTGTACTTCTCCCTCTGCATAAATGCCTTTGTAGATTTCGAAGTTTGTTTAGGGTCATTGTCTTGTTGGAATAACCAACCCCTGTGTAACTTTGACTTTGTGACTGATGCTTGAACATTATCCTGAAGAATTTGTTGATATTGGGTTGAATTTATCTGACCCTCAACTTTACCAAGGGTCCCAGTCCCTGAACTAGCCACACAGCCTCACAGCATGATGGAACCTCCACCAAATTTGACAGTAGGTAGCAGGCGTTTTTCTTGGAATGTGGTGTTCTTCTTCCACCATGCAAAGTGATTTTTGTTATCACCAAATAATTAATATTTTGTCTCATCAATCAAAAGCACTTTGTTCCAAAATGACTGTGGCTTGTCTAAATGGACTTTTGCATACAACAAGCGACTCTGTTTGTGGTGTGAGTGCAGAAAGGGCTTCTTTCTCATCACCCTGCCGTACAGATGTTCTCTGTGCAAATTGCACTGAATTATAGAACAATGTACAAATACACCATCTGCAGCAAGATGTTCTTGAAGGTCTTTGGAGGTGTTTTGGGTTGTCTGTAACCAAACGTTAGGCACCCTCAAGTTATTGTATTGACTTACCTGAAACTCGGGGCCGGCGCTCCTATCAGCAGAAAACTGCACCTGCCCGGGGTTATACCAGTGAGCACCACGGTGTGATCCACTTCAGTCTTTCAGATCCTTCTCGTTTAAAGGCGGCTTTTGGTAGTTATCACAAACCTATGGGCACGTATTACATTTTCCTTATAATTTTTGAGATATGTCTCTTTTCTCTGCTGGTGTGTATATGACCCATTTGCCATTAGAAACTAAAAATCCACTTCACACGTGCACTCAAATCTTACAACCTTATAGTGTTATTAGTGATATTATGCAGGCTTAATTCCTGCAGTGCTCAACGCTAGGTGGGTCTGGGTGCAAATTCACCGAACCGAACGCTTAATACAAGACATTCAATGTACATTCAAAGTATACAGGTCACTCACTGCTCCTGGTCTCTGGCCTGGGTGCAATGCCCAGAACCCGCAGCTTTGGGAGGCTTTCACAACCGATACAATATCCTTACGGCGTGCACTCGACAGATCAGTAGACAGCAGTGAAGTAAAACAGATTTATTGACCAGACATTTTCCCTAACCAGACATTTTCCCTAACGCGTTTCGTTATTGGATTACGGTATTTGGATAAAATGACAAATTGATTACTTGGCTAATTATAGCCCCTTTGTATCCAGCCAACCATAGTGATTTTTTAAAATGTATTTTTTTCCCTCTTGGAATAGGAACAGTGGAATTATGGAAACTAAAAGAGCGCAATGACAATTCCTATTAAATAAAATTATGAGGCACATTTGTTAAGGGTTGAATTTCGAATTCCTAAACTCCTGTAATTCAAATTTAAATTTATAATTAAAATAATCAGATGAATTGAATTGAACTCGAATCAAATTCGATTTGAATTATAAAAAAATAGATTCAAATTTAAATACTGTATTCGAGTTTTTCTCCCAGGAAGGCTGCAAACATCACCAAATTGATCCCTGGACCTCTCCCATTGACTTGTACAGTAATTCGGCAGGTTTAAGATGGCGAATAGTCGAATTTGAGTTCTTAAAGGGCCAGAGTATGATACATTTTTAAATTCGAATTAAAACTCGAATCATGTTTGGATAATTTACAATTTGAGTTTTGACCAAAAAAAAATAAATTCGACCCTTAATAAATCTGCCCCTAAATGTTGGCATAAGCACATTAAAAAGACGGTTCACCCATAGATATGTGCAACACGTAACATATCCATTAGTCTCCAACCAATCGGGAGTGGATTTTGACACTAGAAACACAGCCATACCGCAGTCAGATGGTTGAGTCTTGTTAATCTTGGCAGGAAGGCCTGTGGTAGAATAAAAGCCATGTTTACTTAGTGCAAATACTTCTCATTTTTTATATGTATTCCAAACTCCACGTTTATTTACTCACCCTCGTTTTATCTCCATTCATCAGCAATTACATAAAGCCTATGTTGTTATGTAGCCAGATCCCTGGCTGAAACATTAACTCCATGGTTACCTGAGGCCTGCTTTGTGTTGCTGTGGCAACTGCTCTGAAAAGACTTATGTGGTCATGCTAATTTCTGCTAAAGTAGCTTATTTTTTTTGTTTTCAAATGTGTATATGAAAAAAGCATATAGGAACCCAGATGTCTATCTGTATATAGAGCCTGCACACAGGCAAGGAGCTTTCTTCTTCCGATCATCAGAAAATGACAAATGACAGAATATTTTAAAGCGCTTTTTTTTTTTTTTTTTACTTCAAACTGACACAAACGGCTGATGAGGAATATTTTAAGGCTTCAGATTGGTTGTTTATTTTCTAAATACAAACTATGGAGCCAGTTTAAGAAAATTTCCAGGATTCCCAGCAGTTTGAAATGTCATTGCATTTATTAACTCTTTCCTGACAGTGAGGAAACTGTTCAAAACCTTTTGATGCTCAAATGTGTAGCAATTGAAGCAAGTGCTTTTGATCAGTTGAATTCCGTTGCTATGTGTGTGTTAGTGCTCAGTGTCACTGATGGCCAATTCAGAAAGTCCCTGAAAATGAAAAACCTTTGCATTAAATTTAAGTCCTGGAGCCAGGCCCGGACTAGCAATCTGTGGTTTCTGGCAAATGCCAGAGGGGCCGCTATAAGGTCCCATAGAAAGTCAGTATTTAGTGGGCTGGTGGGAGCTGCTTGGGCCTCTATGTAGGCTGATTGGGCCTCTGTGTACCTGAAATGCCAGTTCCTATTTTAATTCTCAGTCCGGACCTGCCTGGAGCTGTACTTGTATGTTACATAGAATCTCCACTCACAAAGTCACACAGGGTAGGATTCATAAGGGGCGTTTCCCTCAAAATCAAAACATGTATATTATAAGGCCTATGACACACACTGCATTTTCTCTGCAGATATGGGCCAAAAGTACCCTGTATGTGTACAGATGGGGAATCTATCTGTCACTGCATACCTGGGGCTGATCTTGGCCTGGAAACACTTTAGTGTACATTTTCAGAACAACATTCATCCTGTGTTCAGTAATGGGCAGATTCTTCTCTGGTCTATAAATGCATCTATGGCCAGATCTTTTTTTTTTTTTTTTTTTTTTTTTTTTTCCCCTCTGTCAAAGAAAATGAATACGGTCATATTCACTGAACGTTGCTGAAGTGTAGGATAGATTTAGATTTTTTTATAGATTTTGTGCCTCTCAATAAGAGCCTTATTCTGTGCATTAATACCATCTCTTTATGTTATAATGTTTGTTATAGTAGCAATAGCAGCACTGGTGCAGGCTTCCTCCCATTTTTGGCAATAACAGATGCTTTTTTGTAATTTATTGTGGACCATCGGCCTAAGAAATAATATACCCCCGATAGGACAGAAGGAATCTCTGGACCTATATACAGATCCATTATCCGACAACCTGCTATCCATCACCCATAGGCTACATTTTATCCAAATAATCTAAATTTTTAAAAATGATTTCCCTTTTCTCTGTAATAATAAACCGTACCTTGTACTTGATCCAAACTAAGATGTAATTAATCCTTATTGGAAGCAAGGCCAGCCTATTGGGTTTATTTAAATGATTTTCTAGTAGATTTAATGTATGAAGATCCAAATTATGGAAAGATCCGTTATCCAGAAAACACCAGGGCCCTAGCATTCTGGATTACAGGTCCCATATCTGTACTAATTTAGCCTGTGCAGACACCAAGCACATTCACGCGTAAGTTGTGCTTTTACAGTGTAAGGTTAATTATAGAGCAAGAGGCCTGAATGTTAGAAACCAAACTTGTCTGCCCATAGGATAAACAGGATACTGGTGTGTGACGCTCTGGGTGTCCCACAGAGCAGATCTATTTAAGAGTCAAGGCAAAAGGACATTGACGAGTGTTCAGGATGTAGACAAGCGGAAGGGATTTGTCTGGGTCAAGAACTCCTTGTCAGAGCAGTATCAGAAGGCTTTCAGTGTCTGGGGCATGCTCCAGGCTGTAAGACAGCAATCCCATTTGGGAACGGCCCCATGTGTGCTTAGTTTTATACTGCTTATATTTATTTTACATTTTTAAGAGGCAATGCCATTTACTTTTTCAATCTAAAGTGCAATGTAGCATCTTGTGCAGTTCTAAAATGACCTTGTAAACATGTGGTGGTCTAGCAACTGGCAGATGTATGCTTTGACCATTCATTCTACCTGCTGATTAATTGCCGTGACTGCTAAGACCTGGTGCAAAGTTTGTAACTTTTATTATACCAGCTTGTAGAGTGTAAGTGATTGTAGGACTAGCAGTTTCATTGTGCCTTTAAAGTCTGTAATAAAAGGATTCATTTTTAAGAGGCAATGCCATTTACTTTTTCAATCTAAAGTGCAATGTAGCATCTTGTGCAGTTCTAAAATGACCTTGTAAACATGTGGTGGTCTAGCAACTGGCAGATGTATGCTTTGACCATTCATTCTACCTGCTGATTAATTGCCGTGACTGCTAAGACCTGGTGCAAAGTTTGTAACTTTTATTATACCAGCTTGTAGAGTGTAAGTGATTGTAGGACTAGCAGTTTCATTGTGCCTTTAAAGTCTGCAATAAAAGGATTCATTTTTTAAAAGAGTACAGAAATGTTATTGTAAACCAAAAGGTCATTAATGGTTGAATGACGTTACTAACAAACCTAATTTTGGCATAGCTAAACTAGATTTCCACTCATTAGCATTTTTTCAATATATTTCTTCTGTTTTTTACCACTTCATGATTCTCTTCTATTCACTTTTCTAGCTTTAAGCCACAGGTAGCACCTGTCAGATGTTTAGGGATTTTAGAAAGAAAGACGTTGGGTATTCACAGTTGGAAGTAACTTACACTGTCCTTAAGCTACTCCCTTTTTGCATAGAGACCTGGTACTTGCCTGCTAAGCCTTTTGAAGGGACAATGGATTAACCTTGTTGCTCAGTGATATGTTTGGAACATTAATGAGGCTAAGAAGTATATTAATCCGCTAAGATTTTCCGTCTCCTGTGACCAACAACACATACAAATCTCTGACAAGGGTAATAGTGGATAAAAACATGACATAGCTTGTTGACTGAGCCTTTGTTGCCTGGCCTTTTGCAGCATTCATTTTGTGGGTCAGTATGTTAGTGGGCTATTTCAATTACCTACGTTTATGTCTATAAATGTACAGGTATGGGATCCATTATCCGGAATAATAGCAATCTCCCATAGACTATAAGCAAATAATAAAAAATTTGGAAAAAAATTCCCTTTTCTCTGAAATAATAAAACCGTACTTTGTATTTGATTGTAACTAAGCTGCATTAATCTATATTTGGCAAAACAATCATATTCAGTTTATTTAATTTAAATTTTTTTTTTTTTAATTGTTTAATTTTTTATAGCAGACATAAAGGAATTGTTCAGTGTAAAAATAAAAACTGGGTAAATAGATAGGCTGTGCAAAATATAAAATGTTTCTAATATAGTTAATTAGCCAAAAATGTAATGTATAAAGGTTGGAGTGATTTGATGTCGAACATATCCGTCAGAACTACTTTCTGCTTTTCAGCTCTCTTGGTTTACACTTACTGTTTACCCTGGTTGCCAGGCAGTAACCAATCAGAGACTTGAAGGGGGCCACATGGTTCATATCTGTTGCTTTTGAATCTAAGCTGAATGCTGAGGATCAATTGCAAACTCACTGAACAGAAATGTACCATGTGGCCCCCCTTCAAGTCGCTGACTAACTCAGAGTTATAGAGCTGAAAAGCAGGAAGTTGGATTCTGGCTGTTTTATTAGACATCTGTTCACTCCAGCCTTTATAGATTATAGATTACATTTTTGGCTAACTAACTATATTAGAAACATTTTTTATTTTGCACAGCCTATCTACCTACACAGTTTTTATTTTCTCACTGAACTGTTCCGTAATTTGGATTACCATACTTTAAAGTTTAAGGTATGGTAATCCAAATTACGGAAAGATCCCTTATCCAGGAAAACCCTCAGACTAGAAGTTTTATGATTTGCACTGCTGTATGAAACAAAGCTACTTATTGGAAAAGTTATTTTGCCCTGTCAATTCAACTTCAATCAGATTTTAAAGCTGTGTTGGCAATCCACTGGTTTTGAACTGATCTATAAGCAATATAACACCGATTAATGCAAATATTTTAATTCTGTTAATTTTTTGTTTAGGGGTTACTTCTCCTTCAAGATTGTGCATTGTCCCTTGCTGTGAATGGCAGGTTCAAAAATAACAAGCTGCACTACTTCTAATCACATCTTTTAATTCAGCCAGCATGTATGTGTATGTCAAAATCAGATCAAAAATATGACCAAGCATGGGTTGTCTATCTGTCCAATTAGAAACCCTTTTATGCTTACAGGGCAAATACATAAAAAAAAATGAGATCTGTTTTTTAATGGTTTAATCCTCATGTATTACTATGTTACAGTTAAACATTTATTGTAAGAAGATATTATGGAGCACTGCCTTATTTCAACCCAAATTAACTTAAACATGCACCATTATTTTGCTCATGTATGTCGTCCATTGTCTCTTTGCTGCTGCATTAGTGTTTCTCATAATATATACTGTATTATCATATTGCTAACACAGCTCATTGTTTTGTCATTAGTAAAGTTAATTAACATCCCAATAAGGCTGCTTAAAACCCACAATACAATCCTTAATTAGTACTTGAGGTAGGCTGTAATTGTATTTTTCACTACTGTGTTCAGTAAAGCAGTTTATAATTTAATTTCTCCTGTTCGGTTGAATGTAGGCTCGCAAATCCCACTGTAAATAAGCCATATTGAAGCGTCTTGTAAATTTGAGATTTTAGTGGAGACCCTCTGTGTACAAGATACGGTAGTATAACGCTTGACTATTCTATATATAAACTTAGAGGCATATTTATTAACATTGGACACAAATCTAACTGGTGATATTGCCCATAGCAACCAGATTTTTCTTGCTTTCTAGCTTGTATATGTTGTTGAAATCTGATTGGTGGCTATAGGCAACATCAACATTAAGATTTGTCTCCAGTACTAATAAATGCCCCTTATGCTTGCCATATACATATGTGAGTTTTTAAAAACTCCCTGAACTCCCATAAATTCAAAAATCAAAATGTATTTAAAAGATTTAATTTTTTAAACTTAGATGTATGGAATCCACCCAAAACCTAAACTCGAATCCAATTCGATTCAAATTTTAAAAACTTGATTTGAGGTTTTTCTCTGAAAACAACTTGAATGTCAGGAAGGCTGCAAACAACTCAAAATTGATCCTTGGATCTCTCCCATTGACTTAAAGTGGACTTGTCACCCAGGCACAAAAATCTGCACAATAAAAGTCCTTTTCAAATTAAACATGAAATCCAATTTCTATTTTTTATTAAAGCATTAATAGCAGTTGTAAACTCATTAAAAAATCTCAGCTGTCAATCAATATCCGCCTCTATGCCGAATAGAGGCCTGGCAGACAATTACTTTCACTTTCCATTCAGCACTTCCAAGATTTCACTGCTCTCCACACATTCCCCCTCTCTCATCACCGTTTAAATGTGCATGGGGATGGACATCAGGTCCCCATTCTGGTGCACAAACAAGATTCTGAGATGATGCAAGGCTTTCCTTAATAACAGTGTCCACAAAATGGCTCTTGCCTGCTTGCTATAATTATGAATTCCCAGACTGAATCAAACAAGATTCAAATAATTTAAATAGTGTAATTAAGTTCATTTTGCTTGACTAATGTGATAAAATAGGATTTTGAATAATTTTATGGAGCAACGGGTCCCCTTTAAACAGCAAAAAGGCTGCTTTTAAGTGTAGAATAGTCAAATTTAAGCATATGCAAATTAGGGGTGGGGAGGGAAATCACATGACTTTTAGTCACAAAACTAGGAAGTAAAAATGTTTTCCCCTTCCCACCCATAATTTGCATATGCAAATTCAGATTCGGTTCGGTATTCAGTTGAATTCGGCCAAATCTTTCGTGAAGGATTCGGGGGTTCGGCCGAATCCAAAATAGTGGATTTGGTGCATCATTTTTTGACCATAAAAAAAATAAAAAAATTCTAATTTTGAATTCGACCCTTGATAAATCTGCCCTATAAAGTCATACGAATCTTCGGTACGTAGGATTTTTGGACTGTGTGTGAATCGTCCTGACATTTTTCATGCCATTGCCATGGCAATCAGACAGGTTTGAAGATTTGTGTTGGCTAACGCTAATATCTCTTCATGTATTGCCTATCTATATCAATGGGTGACTCTCACTACTATTTGTCAGACATCTTTTGTACAATTGCTGTTGCTGTGAAATAATGACCATGACGTTTTCTGATTTGTTCTTTTTACTACATTATTTAATCTGAATGCTTAGTGGTAGGTCAGGAGATGGCACCATCCGATCTTTTATCTGACAAAAGGCTTTATTTGCACGCCTATGGCCAGCTTTAGGGTCTCATTAAAGGAGATATATTGTGTGAACTACAAGATTTTGCCAGTACATTATATTGGTTTTTTTGAAAATTTTTTGCAAAAACCCTGTTGGTCCAACCCATCTGTTCCACTTCCTGCTCCCTGAATTCTCTGGCTGTGCAGGGGAGCT